>NC_090379.1:71207862-71941692 GCF_036365525.1 Heterodontus francisci
CGATAGTTGCAGAAACATCATGCTGAATAGAGGGCCAAAAGCTGGACAACTGGAAATGTTAAACTACAGTTTTAAGTGACTTGGAAGAGAATTTTCTCCGGGGAGGGCACAGAAGAAAGTAGGGCTGAGAGACAAAAGGGTAATGTGGATGGAGACTGATACATAGAAGCAATCGGAGCCCTGATCTGTGATTGATACGATGAGAGTAGTAAGGCCATATGAGATGGTAAGACCAAGGAGATGGCCATGAAAATATCTAGGGGAATTTATATGGAGGGAATGATTAAGGCAGAGAAGGAGGGCACTGAACTCAGAGGAGATACAGCATGATGAGTTGAAAACACCAAGGATGAGAAGTTGCTCGGTGCAGAGGCTGAGGGAGGAAAGCAGTAATGATACCTCAGTGAAAAATTTGGTGTCATACTTGAGCAGCCAGTAGAAAACAAAGATTTTAAATGAGAGGCAAGAGGAGTAAAACAAGGTGAAATGGGAAAAGAAGATGCCAGAGTATCAGGGGAACAAACCAAGTTGTGATGTGGTGATAAGAGCCATTCCGCTACCGAGGTGGTTTTGGTTTGGGAAATGGTGGAAGATATAGTCACGGGTGAATCTTCATTTAGGGGCAAGGTGGCTCATCCTTCAGACAAATTTCCATCAAGGCCATGATCTTGATGCCTCATTAATAATGATCATGAAACTACCAGATTGTCATAAAATCTCATCTGGTTCACTAATGTTGTTCAGGGGAGGAAATCTGCTGTCCTTACCCGGTCTGGCCGACATGTTACTCCAGACCAACGTCAATGTGGTTGACTCTTAACTGCCTCTGAAATGGCTTAGCAAGCCACACAATTGCATCAAAACCACTACAAAAAAGGTGAAGAAGAATAAAGTCAGATAGACTACCTGGCATCAACCTAGTGTTATGAAACTGGACCTTGTAACATGAATATGTCTTAAAGGAGGGTTGTCCAACCTTTTCGTGTCAGGGGGCCACATTACAATTTTTGTCTTACATTGGGGGCCGGCGAGAAAATTTCAGAAAGGTAAAAGCATTAAAAATTTATCTTACTGTTAATTAAAAGAGCAAGAAATGTACATTTTTGTTAAGCAGCTTTAAATGAGAAGACTAATTTATTGACTTACTTTCCCATCACTATGTTGGACACTGATTTAGTGATATACCTGGCATTTTTGCTTGCACAAGTCGTCAATGTTTGCCCGCACATTTGTAGCAATGCAGTTTGTTCCGGATAGATGTCCATCTGTCAGGGATGATCTTGATCACTCTCTCTCCCCGTCAATCCCCTCTCTTTCTCTCTCTCTGTCCCCACTCTCTCTCTCTCTCTCTCTCTGTCCCCCCACTCTGTTCCCCTCTGTCTTCCCCCCCCACTCTCCTTCTCTCTGAACCCCCCTCACACTCTCCTTCTCTCGGTCCCCCCCCACCTCACTCTCCTTCTCTCGGTCCCCCCCCACCTCTCACTCTCCTTCTCTCGGTTCCCCCCCCCCCCTCACTCTCCTTCTCTCGGTCCCCCCCCCCCCTCTCACTCTCCTTCTCTCGGTCCCCCCCCCATCTCACACTCCTTCTCTCGGTCCCCCCCCTCCCCCTTTCTTTGTCCCCTTCTCCCCTCTCTGTCCCCCCACTTCTCCCTCTCTCTTTGTCCCCCCCTTCTCCCTCTCTCTCTGTCCCCTCCCTTCTCCCTCTCTCTCTGTCCCCCCCCTCTCCCTCTCTCTCTGTCCCCCCCTCTCTCCTTGTCCCCCGCCCCCTTCTCCCTCTCTCTCTGTCCCCGCCCCCTTCTCCCTCTCTCTCTGTCCCCGCCCCCTTCTCTCTCTCTCTCTGTCCCCACCCCCCTTCTCTCTCTCTCTCTCTGTCCCCCCCCCCCCTTCTCCCTCTCTCTCTGTCCCCCCCCTTCTCCCTCTCTCTCTGTCCCCCCCTTCTCCCTCTCTCTCTGTCCCCCCCTCTCCCTCTCTCTCTGACCCCCGACTCTCACACTGTCACCCCTTCCCTCTGTGTCTCCCCCTCACCCTCTCTCTGTCCTCCCTCCCTCTCTCTCTGTCCCCCCTGTCCTCCCTCCCTCTCTCTCTGTCCCCCACTCCTCCCTCCCTCTCCCTCTCTCTGTCCCCCACTCCTCCCTCCCTCTCCCTCTCTCTGTCCCCCACTCCTCCCTCCCTCTCCCTCTCTCTGTCCCCCACTCCTCCCTCCCTCTCCCTCTCTCTGTCCCCCACTCCTCCCTCCCTCTCCCTCTCTCTGTCCCCCACTCCTCCCTCCCTCTCCCTCTCTGTCCCCCACTCCTCCCTCCCTCTCCCTCTCTCTGTCCCCCACTCCCTCCCTCCCTCTCTCTGTCCCCCACTCCCTCCCTCCCTCTCCCTCTCTCTGTCCCCCACTCCTCCCTCCCTCTCCCTCTCTCTGTCCCCCACTCCTCCCCCACTCCTCCCTCCCTCTCCCTCTCTCTGTCCCCCACTCCTCCCTCCCTCTCCCTCTCTCTGTCCCCCACTCCTCCCTCCCTCTCCCTCTCTCTGTCCCCCACTCCTCCCTCCCTCTCCCTCTCTCTGTCCCCCACTCCTCCCTCCCTCTCCCTCTCTCTGTCCCCCACTCCTCCCTCCCTCTCCCTCTCTCTGTCCCCCACTCCTCCCTCCCTCTCCCTCTCTCTGTCCCCCACTCCGCCCTCCCTCTCCCTGCCCCCCCACTCCACCCTCCCTCTCCCTCTCTCTGCCCCCCACTCCTCCCTCCCTCTCCCTCTCTCTGCCCCCCACTCCTCCCTCCCTCTCCCTCTCTCTGCCCCCCACTCCTCCGTCCCTCTCCCTCTCTCTGCCCCCCACTCCTCCCTCCCTCTCTCTGTCCCCCACTCCTCCCCCCCACCTCCCTCCCTCTCCCTGTCCCCCACCTCCCTCCCTCTCCCACTCTCTCCCCCCCACTCCTCCTCCCTCCCTCTCACTCTCTGTCCCCCACTCCTCCCTCCCTCCCCCTCTCTGTCCCCACCTCCCTCCCTCTCCCTCTCTCTGTCCCCCACTTCTCCCTCCCTCTGTCCCCCACTCCTCCCTCCCTCTCTATCTCTGTCCCCCACTCCTCCCTCCCTCTCTATCTCTGTCCCCCACTCCTCCCTCCCTCTCTATCTCTGTCCCCCACTCCTCCCTCCCTCTCTATCTCTGTCCCCCACTCCTCCCTCCCTCTCTATCTCTGTCCCCCACTCCTCCCTCCCTCTCTATCTCTGTCCCCCACTCCTCCCTCCCTCTCTATCTCTGTCCCCCACTCCTCCCTCCCTCTCTATCTCTGTCCCCCACTCCTCCCTCCCTCTCTATCTCTGTCCCCCACTCCTCCCTCCCTCTCTATCTCTGTCCCCCACTCCTCCCTCCCTCTCTATCTCTGTCCCCCACTCCTCCCTCCCTCTCTATCTCTGTCCCCCACTCCTCCCTCTCCCTCTCTCTCCCTGTCCCCCACTCCTCCCTCTCCCTCTCTCTCCCTGTCCCCCACTCCTCCCTCTCCCTCTCCCTGTCCCTGTCCCCCACTCCTCCCTCCCTCTCCCTGTCCCCCACTCCTCCCTCCCTCTCCCTGTCCCCCACTCCCCCCTGTCCTCCCTCCCTCTCTCTGTCCCCCCAATCCTCCCTCCCTCCCTCACTCTCTGTCCCCACTCCTCCCTCCCTCTCTCCCTCCCCCACTCCTCCCTCCCTCTCCCTGTCCCCCACTCCTCCCTCCCTCTCCCTGTCCCCCACTCCTCCCTCCCTCTCCCTCTCTCACTCTCTGTCCCCCCTGTCCTCCCTCCCTCTCTCTGTCCCCCCTGTCCTCCCTCCCTCTCTCACTCTCTCTGTCCCCCCTGTCCTCCCTCCCTCTCTCACTCTCTCTGTCCCCCCTCCCTCTCTCACTCTCTGTCCCCCCCTGTCCTCCCTCCCTCTCTCTGTCCCCCCTGTCCTCCCTCCCTCTCTCACTCTCTCTGTCCCCCCTGTCCTCCCTCCCTCTCTCACTCTCTCTGTCCCCCCTGTCCTCACTCCCTCTCTCTGTCCCCCCTGTCCTCCCTCCCTCTCTCTGTCCCCCCCTGTCCTCCCTCCCTCTCTCACTCTCTCTGTCCCCCCTGTCCTCCCTCCCTCTCTCTCTGTCCCCCCTGTCCTCCCTCTCACTCTCTGTCCCCCACTCCTCCCTCCCTCTCTATCTCTGTCCCCCACTCCTCCCTCCCTCTCTATCTCTGTCCCCCACTCCTCCCTCCCTCTCTATCTCTGTCCCCCACTCCTCCCTCCCTCTCTATCTCTGTCCCCCACTCCTCCCTCCCTCTCTATCTCTGTCCCCCACTCCTCCCTCCCTCTCTATCTCTGTCCCCCACTCCTCCCTCCCTCTCTATCTCTGTCCCCCACTCCTCCCTCCCTCTCTATCTCTGTCCCCCACTCCTCCCTCCCTCTCTATCTCTGTCCCCCACTCCTCCCTCCCTCTCTATCTCTGTCCCCCACTCCTCCCTCCCTCTCTATCTCTGTCCCCCACTCCTCCCTCCCTCTCTATCTCTGTCCCCCACTCCTCCCTCCCTCTCTATCTCTGTCCCCACTCCTCCCTCCCTCTCTATCTCTGTCCCCCACTCCTCCCTCCCTCTCTATCTCTGTCCCCCACTCCTCCCTCCCTCTCTATCTCTGTCCCCCACTCCTCCCTCCCTCTCTATCTCTGTCCCCCACTCCTCCCTCCCTCTCTATCTCTGTCCCCCACTCCTCCCTCCCTCTCTATCTCTGTCCCCCACTCCTCCCTCCCTCTCTATCTCTGTCCCCCACTCCTCCCTCCCTCTCTATCTCTGTCCCCCACTCCTCCCTCCCTCTCTATCTCTGTCCCCCACTCCTCCCTCCCTCTCTATCTCTGTCCCCCACTCCTCCCTCCCTCTCTATCTCTGTCCCCCACTCCTCCCTCCCTCTCTATCTCTGTCCCCCACTCCTCCCTCCCTCTCTCTCTCTGTCCCCCACTCCTCCCTCCCTCTCTCTCTCTGTCCCCCACTCCTCCCTCCCCTCTCTCTCTCTGTCCCCCACTCCTCCCTCCCTCTCTCTCTCTGTCCCCCACTCCTCCCTCTCCCTCTCTCTCTGTCCCCCACTCCTCCCTCCCTCTCTATCTCTGTCCCCCACTCCTCCCTCCCTCTCTATCTCTGTCCCCCACTCCTCCCTCCCTCTCTATCTCTGTCCCCCACTCCTCCCTCCCTCTCTATCTCTGTCCCCCACTCCTCCCTCCCTCTCTATCTCTGTCCCCCACTCCTCCCTCCCTCTCTATCTCTGTCCCCCACTCCTCCCTCCCTCTCTCTCTCTGTCCCCCACTCCTCCCTCTCCCTCTCTCTCTCTGTCCCCCACTCCTCCCTCTCCCTCTCTCTCTCTGTCCCCCACTCCTCCCTCTCCCTCTCTCTCTCTGTCCCCCACTCCTCCCTCTCCCTCTCCCTGTCTCCCACTCCTCCCTCTCCCTCTCTCTGTCCCCCCTGTCCTCCCTCCCTCTCTCACTCTCTCTGTCCCCCCTGTCCTCCCTCCCTCTCTCACTCTCTCTGTCCCCCCTGTCCTCCCTCCCTCTCTCACTCTCCCTGTCCCCCACTCCTCCCTCCCTCTCCCTGTCCCCCACTCCTCCCTCCCTCTCCCTGTCCCCCACTCCTCCCTCCCTCTCTCACTCTCTCTGTCCCCCCTGTCCTCCCTCCCTCTCTCTGTCCCCCCTGTCCCCCACTCCTCCCTCCCTCACTCTCTGTCCCCCACTCCTCCCTCCCTCTCTCTCTGTCCCCCACTCCTCCCTCCCTCTCTCCCTCCCCCACTCCTCCCTCCCTCTCCCTGTCCCCCCACTCCCTCCCTCTCCCTGTCCCCCACTCCTCCCTCCCTCTCCCTGTCCCCCACTCCTCCCTCCCTCTCCCTGTCCCCCACTCCTCCCTCCCTCTCCCTGTCCCCCACTCCTCCCTCCCTCTCCCTGTCCCCCACTCCTCCCTCCCTCTCCCTGTCCCCCACTCCTCCCTCCCTCTCCCTGTCCCCCACTCCTCCCTCCCTCTCCCTGTCCCCCACTCCTCCCTCCCTCTCCCTGTCCCCCACTCCTCCCTCCCTCTCCCTGTCCCCCACTCCTCCCTCCCTCTCCCTGTCCCCCACTCCTCCCTCCCTCTCCCTCTCTCTGTCCCCCCTGTCCTCCTTCCCTCTCTCACTCTCTCTGTCCCCCCTGTCCTCCCTCCCTCTCTCACTCTCTGTCCCCCCTGTCCTCCCTCCCTCTCTCTGTCCCCCCTGTCCTCCCTCCCTCTCTCTGTCCCCCCTGTCCTCCCTCCCTCTCTCTGTCCCCCCTGTCCTCCCTCCCTCTCTCTGTCCCCCCTGTCCTCCCTCCCTCTCTCTGTCCCCCCTGTCCTCCCTCCCTCTCTCTGTCCCCCCTGTCCTCCCTCCCTCTCTATCTCTGTCCCCCACTCCTCCCTCCCTCTCTATCTCTGTCCCCCACTCCTCCCTCCCTCTCTATCTCTGTCCCCCACTCCTCCCTCCCTCTCTATCTCTGTCCCCCACTCCTCCCTCCCTCTCTATCTCTGTCCCCCACTCCTCCCTCTCCCTCTCTCTCCCTGTCCCCCACTCCTCCCTCTCCCTCTCTCTCCCTGTCCCCCACTCCTCCCTCTCCCTCTCCCTGTCCCTGTCCCCCACTCCTCCCTCCCTCTCCCTGTCCCCCACTCCTCCCTCCCTCTCCCTGTCCCCCACTCCCCCCTGTCCTCCCTCCCTCTCTCTGTCCCCCCAATCCTCCCTCCCTCCCTCACTCTCTGTCCCCCACTCCTCCCTCCCTCTCTCCCTCCCCCACTCCTCCCTCCCTCTCCCTGTCCCCCACTCCTCCCTCCCTCTCCCTGTCCCCCACTCCTCCCTCCCTCTCCCTCTCTCACTCTCTGTCCCCCCTGTCCTCCCTCCCTCTCTCTGTCCCCCCTGTCCTCCCTCCCTCTCTCACTCTCTCTGTCCCCCCTGTCCTCCCTCCCTCTCTCACTCTCTCTGTCCCCCCTCCCTCTCTCACTCTCTGTCCCCCCCTGTCCTCCCTCCCTCTCTCTGTCCCCCCTGTCCTCCCTCCCTCTCTCACTCTCTCTGTCCCCCCTGTCCTCCCTCCCTCTCTCACTCTCTCTGTCCCCCCTGTCCTCACTCCCTCTCTCTGTCCCCCCTGTCCTCCCTCCCTCTCTCTGTCCCCCCCTGTCCTCCCTCCCTCTCTCACTCTCTCTGTCCCCCCTGTCCTCCCTCCCTCTCTCTCTGTCCCCCCTGTCCTCCCTCTCACTCTCTGTCCCCCACTCCTCCCTCCCTCTCTATCTCTGTCCCCCACTCCTCCCTCCCTCTCTATCTCTGTCCCCCACTCCTCCCTCCCTCTCTATCTCTGTCCCCCACTCCTCCCTCCCTCTCTATCTCTGTCCCCCACTCCTCCCTCCCTCTCTATCTCTGTCCCCCACTCCTCCCTCCCTCTCTATCTCTGTCCCCCACTCCTCCCTCCCTCTCTATCTCTGTCCCCCACTCCTCCCTCCCTCTCTATCTCTGTCCCCCACTCCTCCCTCCCTCTCTATCTCTGTCCCCCACTCCTCCCTCCCTCTCTATCTCTGTCCCCCACTCCTCCTCCCTCCCTCTCTATCTCTGTCCCCCACTCCTCCCTCCCTCTCTATCTCTGTCCCCCACTCCTCCCTCCCTCTCTATCTCTGTCCCCCACTCCTCCCTCCCTCTCTATCTCTGTCCCCACTCCTCCCTCCCTATCTCTGTCCCCCACTCCTCCCTCCCTCTCTATCTCTGTCCCCCACTCCTCCCTCCCTCTCTATCTCTGTCCCCCACTCCTCCCTCCCTCTCTATCTCTGTCCCCCACTCCTCCCTCCCTCTCTATCTCTGTCCCCCACTCCTCCCTCCCTCTCTCTCTCTGTCCCCCCACTCCTCCCTCCCTCTCTCTCTCTGTCCCCCACTCCTCCCTCCCTCTCTCTCTCTGTCCCCCACTCCTCCCTCCCTCTCTCTCTCTGTCCCCCACTCCTCCCTCTCCCTCTCTCTCTGTCCCCCACTCCTCCCTCCCTCTCTATCTCTGTCCCCACTCCTCCCTCCCTCTCTATCTCTGTCCCCCACTCCTCCCTCCCTCTCTATCTCTGTCCCCCACTCCTCCCTCCCTCTCTATCTCTGTCCCCCACTCCTCCCTCCCTCTCTATCTCTGTCCCCCACTCCTCCCTCCCTCTCTCTCTCTGTCCCCCCACTCCTCCCTCTCCCTCTCTCTCTCTGTCCCCCACTCCTCCCTCTCCCTCTCTCTCTCTGTCCCCCACTCCTCCCTCTCCCTCTCTCTCTCTGTCCCCCACTCCTCCCTCTCCCTCTCCCTGTCTCCCACTCCTCCCTCTCCCTCTCTCTGTCCCCCCTGTCCTCCCTCCCTCTCTCACTCTCTCTGTCCCCCCTGTCCTCCCTCCCTCTCTCACTCTCTCTGTCCCCCCTGTCCTCCCTCCCTCTCTCACTCTCCCTGTCCCCCACTCCTCCCTCCCTCTCCCTGTCCCCCACTCCTCCCTCCCTCTCCCTGTCCCCCACTCCTCCCTCCCTCTCTCACTCTCTCTGTCCCCCCTGTCCTCCCTCCCTCTCTCTGTCCCCCCTGTCCCCCACTCCTCCCTCCCTCACTCTCTGTCCCCCACTCCTCCCTCCCTCTCTCTCTGTCCCCCACTCCTCCCTCCCTCTCTCCCTCCCCCACTCCTCCCTCCCTCTCCCTGTCCCCCACTCCTCCCTCCCTCTCCCTGTCCCCCACTCCTCCCTCCCTCTCCCTGTCCCCCACTCCTCCCTCCCTCTCCCTGTCCCCCACTCCTCCCTCCCTCTCCCTGTCCCCCACTCCTCCCTCCCTCTCCCTGTCCCCCACTCCTCCCTCCCTCTCCCTGTCCCCCACTCCTCCCTCCCTCTCCCTGTCCCCCACTCCTCCCTCCCTCTCCCTGTCCCCCACTCCTCCCTCCCTCTCCCTGTCCCCACTCCTCCCTCCCTCTCCCTGTCCCCCACTCCTCCCTCCCTCTCCCTCTCTCTGTCCCCCCCTGTCCTCCTTCCCTCTCTCACTCTCTCTGTCCCCCCTGTCCTCCCTCCCTCTCTCACTCTCTGTCCCCCCTGTCCTCCCTCCCTCTCTCTGTCCCCCCTGTCCTCCCTCCCTCTCTCTGTCCCCCCTGTCCTCCCTCCCTCTCTCTGTCCCCCCTGTCCTCCCTCCCTCTCTCTGTCCCCCCTGTCCTCCCTCCCTCTCTCTGTCCCCCCTGTCCTCCCTCCCTCTCTCTGTCCCCCCTGTCCTCCCTCCCTCTCTCACTCTCTCTGTCCCCCCTGTCCTCCCTCCCTCTCTCACTCTCTCTGTCCCCCCTGTCCTCCCTCCCTCTCTCTGTCCCCCCTCCCTCTCTCTGTCCCCCCTGTCCTCCCTCCCTCTCTCTGTCCCCCCTGTCCTCCCTCCCTCTCTCTGTCCCCCCTGTCCTCCCTCCCTCTCTCACTCTCTCTGTCCCCCCTGTCCTCCCTCCCTCTCTCACTCTCTCTGTCCCCCCTGTCCTCCCTCCCTCTCTCACTCTCTCTGTCCCCCACTCCTCCCTCCCTCTCTCTGTCCCCCTCCCTCTCTCTGTCCCCCACTCCTCCCTCCCTCTCTCCCTCTGTCCCCCTCCCTCTCTCTCTGTCCCCCCTCCCTCTCTCTCTGTCCCCCACTCCTCCCTCCCTCTCCCTCTCTCTGTCCCCCACTCCACCCACCCTCTCTCTCTCTGTCCCCCACTCCTCCCTCCCTCCCCCTCTCTCTGTCCCCCACTCCTCCCTCCCTCCCCCTCTCTCTTCCCCCCCCCTCTCTCTTCCCCCCCCTCTCTCTCCCTCCTCCCCTCCCTCCTCCTCCTCCTCTCCCTCCTCCCTCTCTCTCCTCCCTCTCTCTCCTCCCTCTCTCTCCTCCCTCTCTCTCCCCCTCTCCCTCCCCCTCCCCCTCCTCCCTCTCCCTCTCCCTCTCTCTCCCCCTCCTCCCTCTCTCTCCCCCTCTCCCTCCTCCCTCTCTCCCCCTCTGACAATTGCAGAGAGAGGGAATGCTCAACAGATGGTTGGTCGTCCTTTTCTTTTGAATGACGCAAGTCAGTTTCACAGCTGACAGCTTCTGACATCAGGAGCAGTGGCTTCTGAACTACAGACAGATTCGGGGATTTCCGGCGGGTTCCGACTTTTTTTTTAAAGCCCGCCAGAGAACCCTGAATATGTCCGAAGTTCAGAAACCACTGTTTCCGATGTCAGCAGTTGTCAGCTTTGAAACAGACTTGTGACTTTTTTTAAAAGCCAGTCTGCAAGAAGCCAGTGGGAAATTTCTCATCTCCAGTCACAGACTCCTGGCAAGGTTGAGGAACGGCCCAGGTACAGTTTACATCCGTGGGCCGGATGGAAACCTTAGGCAGGCCGGATGTTGGGCAACCTTGTCTTAAAGATTGTAATTTTTAAAAGTTCAAGATGGAGTCCAGGAGGTCAGCTGACCTCACCTCCACTCTGCAAAAGGTTATCAGGACAACAAAGGGAAAAGATCAAAGACTGGTTTCTGAAGAACAGCACTAACACCCGAATAACAATGAGTTTCAACCTCCCAAACTTTTGGGTTGTTCAACAAGGAGTTAGCCATCGAGAATATGCAAACGAACAGGCAGGTGGTAATACCTGAGGACAATAGAAAGGCCGAGTAACTTTGTGAAACTAGACTTCTGCTCTTTGCATTTTGGAGAAGAACAATATTCTGGGACCAGATAAATTTGACAGACTTTCTGGAAAACAACAGGCTGTAAGGAATAAACTAGCACATGTGGCCTCAAGCAGGCTTTAAGAAAGGAACTGAACAGCGGTGGCACTCTCACAGAAAAGGCTCCCAGCAGTGGCAGCTGGAGAAAGAGGGAACGCTTGCTCTCTGCAGATATAGAGAGAGAGGCTGTGGAGATTTGAACCTGTTTTGAGAATCGAAGATTGCAGAGGAGTGAGGGGCCCATAGGATCACCAGAAAGCACACTATCCACGGACATTTAGGGTGGAAGTGCTTGGAGAAGGGAGTGAAGAAAATAGTGATTTTTTAGAAGTCTGGGAGAGCCAACCTTTTGCAACTCAGAGGAGTTTGGGACTTTTAACCACAAAAGATTTGGTCATCAAAAAAGACTGTGTAATGTATAACTGTTTCCAAATTGTAGTGTTAAGTTAGTAGTGTTTTGTTTTGTTTAATTCTTGCACAGCAAAGATTTTTGTTTAAAACGTGAAATCTTGCGGCATAATTCTTTCAGTAACAACAGAGAATTCGACTTTCTCTTTTTAAAAGTTAATGGCCCCTAATGGGATCGTAACACTAGGCACCGGAAATGACAAAAGTATACCCTGCCCAGTCCTCCTCATTAACATCTGGCGACCTCTGCCAAAACAGACAGGTGTCCCACTGACTAGTCAAGCAACAGCCTGACATAGTCAGACTCACCAAATCACAGCTTCAGCCAATGTCCCAGATTTCACCATCCCTAGGTATGCCCTGTCCCACCGGCAGGACAGACCCTCCAGAGGTGGTGGCACTGTCGGATCCAGTTGGGAGGGAGTGGCCCTGTGAATCTTAAACGTTGGCTCCAGACCCCATGATTTCTCATGGCATCAAGTCAAACGCGGGCAATATCCGGCTGATTACCACCTACTATCCCTCCCTCAACTGATGAATCAGTACTCCTCCATGCTGAACACCACTTGGAAGAAGCACTGAAGGTAGCAAGGGCACAGAATGTACACTGGGTATGTACACTGTCCATTGCCAAGAGTGGCTCGGTGGCACCACTACTGACCAAGCTGGCTGAGTCCTGAAGGACGTATCTGCTGGACTGGGCCTGCGACAGGTGGTGAGGAAACCAACAAGAGGGAAAACACTGCTTGACCTCATCATCATCAATCTACCTGTCGCAGAAGCAACTGTCCGACAGTATTGGTCGGAGTGGACAGCGCACAGCCCTTGTGAAGACAAATGTCCCCACCAATATAGATATCAGACTTCAGACAACTGAATTCACTCCACATGATATCAAGAACGGCTTAAGGAACTGGGTACAGCAAAAGCTATGGGCCCTGAAAATATCTCAGCTGTAGTAATGAAGACTTCCGCTCCTGAACTAGCTGCGCCCTGAGCCAAGCTATTCCAGTACAGCTACAACACTGGCAACAAGGTGGAACATTGCCCAGGTATGTCCTATCCACAAAAAGCAGGACAAATCCAATCTGGCCAATTACCACCCCATCAGTCTACTCTCAATCATCACAAAGTCAACTGTGCTATCAACTGGTGTTTGCTCAGCAATAACTTGCTCACCAATGCTCAGTTGGGGTTTTGCCAGGGCCACTCAGCTCCAGATCTTATTACAGCCGGAGTCCAAACATGGACAAAAGAGCTGAACTCACGAGGTGAGGTGAGAGTGACTGCCCTTGACATGAAAACAGCATTTGACTGAGTGTGGCATCAAGGAGCCCAAGCAAAACTGAAGTCATTGAGAATTGGTAGGAAAACTCTCCACTGGTTGGAGTCTTTCCTACAAGGCACATGTCAGGGGTATGATGGAATACTCTCCACTTGCCTGGATGGGTGCAGCCCCAACACTCAAGAAGCTCAACAACATTCAGGACAAAGCAGCCCACTTGATCAGCATCCCATTCAGCTCCTTTAAACATTCACTCCCTCCAACACTGGCACACAATGGCAGCAGTGTGTACCATCTACAAGATGCACTGCAGAAACTCCTGCAGCCAAAGCTGCACCACCTAAAAGGATAAGGGCAGCAGATGCATGGGAACACCTCCACCTGCAAGTTCCTCTCCAAGCCACACACCATCCTGACATGGAAATATATCGCCTTTCCTTCAAAAACCTGGAAATTCCACCCTAACAGCATTGAGGCTGTACCTACATCACATGGCTCAAGAAGGAGGCTCACCACCACCTTCTCAAGGGCAATTCGGGATGGCCATACCAGTGATGTTCACATACCATGATCAAATTTTTTTTAATCCCTCCATCCACAATAAGCTCATTGATGACAAAGGCCTTGTTCACAGGTGAACAGACATTTTGGAGGGTGATATGGAGAGGGGTGGTGATAGTTTATTTGCTATCAGAGTCTACAGGGGTCAGCATTGGGAGGAATAAGTAGTGCATGAAGGAAATTGCAAAGTTTAGCCCCCAAAGCCCATGCTGGGTGGGAGTAAGCAAGAGAGTAGGATATTGCTGCTCGTAAGGAGGCAGTGATGAGTGTCTTGATGGGTCCTTCAGAAGATGCCATAAGAGGCACAAAGGGAAGCAGCTGTCTTATCTAAGAGGGAGTCAAGCCTGCTGTAGCAGTAACAAAATAGGAAGGTCAAGAAGTGCTGAAGGGTTGTGCTACAGATGTGAGAGCAGAGTATCCAAGAGGAGAAAAATGAAGGGAGGCATGATGATAGGAGAGGGGGATCTAAAGAGGTAAAGAGAAAAAGAAGGAAAAAGGTGTCAAGGATGTCACAAAGCAGATACAGGACACTCTTCTGGGGGAGGGTGAACAGCCAGTGGTAGTGGTCCATGTTAGTACCAACGACATAGGCAGGCAGTGGGGGTGAGGTGCTGAAAGCAGATTTTAGGGAGCCAAGAAGGAGATTAAAAAGCAGAAGCTCAAAAGCAGCAATCTCAGGACTACTCCCAGTCCCACACGCTAGTGAGCACTGGAAAAGGAGACTGAAACGATTGAACATGTGGCTGGAGAACTGGTGTAGGAGGGAGGGCATCAGATTTCTAAGGTATTGGGAGTGGTTCTGGGGCAGGTGGGAACTGTACAAGATGGACGAGTTGCATCTTAGCATGACTGGGACTAATATCCTCACAGGAAGATTTGCTACTGCGGTTGGGGAGCGTTTAAACTAGATTCCCAGGGGGATAGGAACCTGAGAGGGAGCTCAGATTGGAGGGAAGCAAAACTGGTAACAGGAATTAGAAAGTAGTAAGCAAAATTAGAAAACAGACAAAGCAAAGGCAAGCATCAAATAGGATCAGAATGCAGAATAATGTTAAAAAGGCAGAATTAAGGCACTCTACCTGAATGCACGCAGCATTTGCAACAAGGTTGATGATTTGAAGGCACAATTCAGGTAAATGGGCATGATTTAATTACCATTACAGAGATATAGTTACAGGGTGATCAAGATTAGGAACTGAATATCCAAGGATGTTCATCATTTAGGAAGAATAGGCAAAAAGGAAATGGAGGTGGGGTAGCACTCTTAATAAGGAATGAGATCAGTACATTAGTGAGAGAGGATCTTACATCAAGGAAACAAGATGTGGAATCAGTTTGGGTGGAGCTAAGAAACAGCAAGGGGCAGTAAACATTGGTGGGAGTTATTTATAGGCCACCAAACAGTAGTGGTGATGTTAGGCACGGTATAAATCAGGAAATTAGAGGTGCATGTGACGTGGATAATACAGTAATAATGGGCAACTTAAAATTACATATAGACTGGGTAAACCTAATCAGCACTAATGCTGTGGAGGATGAATTCCTGGAGCGTGTACGAGATGGGTTTCTGGAGCAGTCCGTTGAAGAACCAACTAGGGATCAGGCTACTTTAGATTTATTATCTAATAAGAAAGGGCTAATTAATAATCTTGCTGTAAAAGGAGCCTTTGGGAAATATTGACCACAATATTATAGAATTGCACATTAAGTTGAATGTGATATAGTTCATTCTGAAACTAGGGTCTTAAATCTGAGCAAGGGAAACTATGAAGGAATGAGGGGCAAGTTGGCTATGATAGATTGGGAAATACACTAAAAGATTTGGCAGTAGACAGGCAGTGGCTAGTATTTAAAGAAGTGCTACATGGTCTACAACAGATATATATTCCTCTAAGGCACAAGCATCCAATGGGAAAGGTGAATCAACCAAGGCTAACAAAAAAAGTTAAAGATTGCATTAGATCAAAGGAAGTAGCTTATAAGGATGCCAGAAAAAGTGGTAAGCCTGAGGATTGGAAGCAATTTTGGACACAGCAATGGATGACCAAGAAATTGATAAAGAAATGGAAAAGAGAATACGAATGCAAGCTAGCAAGAAAAATAAAGGCAGACTGTAAAAGCTTCTTTAGGTATGTGAAAAGGAAAAGATTAGCTCGGACAAATGTGGGTCCATTACAGGTGGAGACAGAAGAATTTATAATGGAGAACAGGGAAATGGCAGAGAAACTAAACAATTACTGTGTGTCTGTCTTCACGGAAGAAGATGCAGAAAATCTCCCAGAAATACTCGGCAACCAAGGGATTGAGAAACTGAAAGAAATTAGTATTGGTAAAGAGGTAGTACTTGAAAAGTTAACTGGATTGAAGGTTGATAAATCCCCTGGACCAGATGAGCTACATCCCAGAGTGTTGCAGGAGATGGTGATAGAGATAGCGGATGAATTGGTGGTTATCTTTCAAAATTCTATAGATTCTGGAAAGGTTCCTGCAGACTGGAAAGTAGCCAATGTAACCTCACTATTTAAGAAAGGAGGGAGAAGCAGAATGGAGAACTACAGACCTGTTAGCTTGACTCCAGTAGTAGGGGAAATGTTAGAATCTATTATAAAGGATGTGATAACTGGACACTAAGAAAATAATGGTAAAATTGGGCAGAGTCAACATGGATTTATGAAAGGGAAATCATGTTTGACAAAACTTTTGGAATTTTTTGAGAATGTTACTTTTGGCATAGATAAAGGAGAACCAGTGGATGTGGTGTATTTGGACTTTCAGAAGGCTTTTGACAAGTTCCCACACAGGAGGTTAGTAAACAAAATTAGAGCTCATGGGATTGGGGGTAATATGCTGGTATGGACTGAGAATTGGCTAACAGACAGACAACAGGGAGTAGGAATAAATAGGTCATTCTTAGGATGACAGGCTGTTACTAGTGGGGTACTGCAAGGATCAGTGCTGGGTTGCAGCTGTTCACAATCTATATAAATGACTTGGATGTGGGAACCATTGTAATATTTCCAAATTTGCTGATGACACAAAACTAGATGGGAACGTAAGTTTTGAGGATGATGCAAGGAGGCTGCAAGCAGATTTGGACAGGCTAGGTGAATGGGCATGAACATGGCAGATGAAATGTAATGTGAATAAGTGTGAAGTGATCCACTTTGGTAGAAAAAACAGAAAGACAGAATATTTCTTAAATGGTGAGAGTTTGAGAAGTGTTGGTGTCCAAAGGGATCTGGGTGTCCTTGTTCACGAGTCACTAAAGGTTAGCACGCAGGTACAGCAAGCAATTAGGAAGGCAAATGGTATGCTGGCCTTCATCGCAAGGGGATTTGAGTGCAGAAGTAAAAATGTCTTGCTGCAATTGTATAGAGCCTTGGTGAGACCGCTGTGTACAGTTTTGGTCTCCTTTTCTAAAGAAGGATATACTTGTCATAGAGGGAGTGAAATGGAGATGCACCAGACTAATCCCTGGGATGGCGGGATTGTCTTATGAGGAGAGAATGAGGAAACTGGGCCTGTATGCTCTATAGTTTTGAAGAATGAGAAGTGATCACATTTAAACTTACAAAATTCTTACAAGGCATGACAGGGTGGATGTAGATAGGATGTTTCCCCTGGTTGGTGAGTCTAGAACCAGGGGACATAATCTCAGAATAAGGGGTAGACTATTTAAGACTGAGATGAGGAGGAATTTCTTCACTCAGAGTGAGATGAATCTTTGGAATTCTCTACCTCAGAGGGCTGTGGAAGCTCAATCACTGAGCATGTTCAAGACAGAAATTGATAGATTTCTGAAGATAAATGACATCAAGGGTTACAGAAATAGCACGGGAAAGTGGCGTTGAGGTAGATGATCAGCCATGATCTAATTGAATGGTGGAGCAGGCTCAATGGGCTGAATGGCCTACTCCTGTTCCTATGTTCCTAGGTGGAGAAAAAAAGGGGAAATAGGAGCGATGGGCTTGGGTTGGAAGGGCAACCAAAATGGGTACGCAATGGACAGAAGGAAGCTAGAGCACCAACACCTCAAATTTGAAATTCTCATTCGCGTGTTTAAATTCCATCATGGCCTTGCCCCTCCCCCTTCGCTGTAACTTCCTTCAGTCCCCTCATAACTTTCCATTCTTCTGACTCTGGCCTCTTGTGCCACTTGCCTTTGCCCCACAAGTGTCAACCTGGGCCTAGGCCCCATGCTCTCAAATTTAAGGGAAGCTGTTGAAGACATGAATACCATTGGAACAGTGAAAGGAGGATGCTGAAAAGGTCGGAGTCAGGGTGCTTGAGGGAGGCAAATCATAGAGCTGTTACAGTGACAAGGCAGGGAAAGGCCATTTAAGATTTTAAACATAAGGATAATAATTTGAAGTTTGACATGTTGAGGAACCAGAGCCAATGTCGGTCAACCAGGACAGGGGGTGCTGCAGTGAGATAGGATAGGGGCCATAGAATTTTCAATGAGTTGAATGTAAGAAAGGATGTATAATGGGAAGCTAACTGAGAATGCATTGGAATAGTCAAGTTGGCAGCTGACTGAGGAGGGTTTCAGTGGAAAATGGGCTGAGGTAGAGATGGAACTGGGTGTGTTATGGAGCTGGAAGTAAGCAGTTTCTGCAATGGAGAAGCTATGGGCATTGAAACTATACTCAAGGTCCACTAAGATGCTGAGGCAGATAATCTGACCATCCATTTCATTCTTGTTTGTGGGATCTTGCCACGTGCAAATTAGCTGTCGTGTTGCCTACATTATAACAGTTACTTCATTGGCTGTAAAGTCCTTTGGGATGGCCAAAAGTCATAAAACGTGCTATATAAACCCAAATTTTATCTTTCTTTCTGAGGTTACAAACGGCCTGATTCAACCCAAGACAATTGTCAGGGAGGGGATTGAATTCTGTGGTGAGGATGCAGAGCTGTGGTGGGGACCGAAGATGACGACTTAGGACTTCCCAATATTTAGCTGGAGAAAAACTAGCCTATTGGGCAGATTCTCATTTTTGAGTAAAACCCCAACAAAGGGTTTTCTTTTTGAATAATGTTTTACATGACTTTCACCCAAGTTCTGGTTGGGCCCTATG
Source organism: Heterodontus francisci (assembly GCF_036365525.1). Taxonomy (NCBI): domain Eukaryota; kingdom Metazoa; phylum Chordata; class Chondrichthyes; order Heterodontiformes; family Heterodontidae; genus Heterodontus; species Heterodontus francisci. Next base: position 71,225,843 of record NC_090379.1, read on the forward strand.
TTTCTAACTTTGGAGATAGACTACTTGGGGTCAAGGAGTGGGGAGAAAGACCATTTCAAAAAGTAACCGCTGTTATCATGGAATAACTTCAAAATACTGAAACTGGAAATGAGGCAATAAAGGTGCTCAGTAAGTTTGGGTCTTATTTCTGAGATTCTGTATGGTTTCTCTAGGTATTGATAAGTGACAGTTTTTTTTTTAAAAAGATCTGTCAAGGCTGAATGAGGATATTTTATTAAATGCTACTGCTGCTGAGCTTCTGATCATTATGTAGAGGTACATCGCTAGAACAGATGAAACAGGCATGAAGTTTAGGCATGCTCCTCTTCCTTGTTACATGTCTGGTAAACTAATGAGCTTTACATTTTTCTTCAATGAAAATGGGTAGATTTAAAAATAGGATCACTTGGAATATATGGATTAGACTCTGAACTTTCAACTCTCTGCTTTAGCTTCAGATCCAGCCCAAACTAATGGGATAAACATTTCCTCTTTTTGTTGGCTATAAGGGCCCTAAGTGAGTTTGAGCAATCTTAATCCAATTCCTAGTGCACATGCATAAAGCAGCTGAAGATTAAAACAAGCCAGTCATATAGATATTGAGGGTTATAGTCAACCAAACAGTTGCAAGTACAAGTCTAAACAGATCTACAAATCAATATACAGATTTAATAGCACTTGTTTGCTCAGTTTGAATTTGCATCTGGCAGATCTTTTACTAAGAATGCTCCTCAGCAGTTTCCTTCTGTAGCACAGGATATGGCTTCCTCCTCCTTCTGGGGTCTTCTGTCTCTGGCAGGAGCTACTACATGCATCAAAAAAATTCCTTTTTTGTCAGGATGTGACTGAGAGCCAAAGGAACTTATTCTTTTTTTATATGGCTCTTGTATTATTGAGACCAGCTGAAAGTTGATGCAATTAAGGCCAGATATAAACAATGAATGTTTGAGAAAAAATACCTCATGCTGTGGCATTAACAACCATCTCCTAATGTAATTATTAACTTAATATTGAATGATAACCAGTTACCATTGGTTAAAAAAATTGAAAAGGAGTAATTTTGTCACAGTGCTAACTATTGTATAAGTGCTAATGTGCCAGAAATAGGCTGATCGATAGGATTATGCTCATATTTGTGCCATAAGTTCCAACGCAAAAATTGAGCTATTTACCTCCAGAAATGGTTCTTGCAACAATGTTGTTGATTTTCACCCAGAACAGGATCAAATAATCAAGTAAATTCTGTTTGCAGATTTAAGATCCAGTATTTTTGTTATTTCAGAAGGAGTCAGCAAAAATTGCTTTGAAGATGCAACTTTTGAGAATAAACATTTCTAACATAAAAGGAGAGGACATGGAACATTATAATGTTTGTTTTCCTCAAGACTGAAATTTGAACTTAATTAGTTACTGTTTTCTTCAATCTGAACCAGAATAAATTCAACAGTTCCAGGGCCACACATAAAACCTGCTGGTGGGTTCACATTTATAGGGGGGAAAATCAGCACCTAAACAAATAAAATGAAATTTTAATCACTACATTAATGTACACATTAGCCCAACAGAGATGAATTGTCATATTACTGATGGCTCTCTTCGACAATAATTCACCATTCCCATAACTTCTGCCACATTTGTCAAAAAAGACCATATAACTCAAAAATGGAATGTAAACAAAAAAAAAGGATAAGAATTATGCTAGCTTCTCCACAATCAGTTTCAAACCTCTACATGACAAAAATCAGTAGTAGATATACACAACAGACCATCTGGGTAGAACTAGGCTTCAATGCACAATATTATAATTACAAAGCTCCTTTTACAAGATCATTGTGTTGGTTGCTTTAGTCAGCAGCCAATTTCCAAGTTGATCTGTAATCTTCTCAGCAGGAACCTACCAAGTGAATACATTCAGAACTCTGCTCCCTCTGCTGTATAGATACATAATTACATTACATAGTCTCCCTCCTTTCATTCAATTGCTCGATGATAAAAATCCTTCAGTGATCTAAGAATTCTCCTAATTTTTATTTCATGGATTCCAGTCAATTGGAAAAATATCTCCATTTTCCTCAGTCTACACTCCCCATCCCACTTAACTCCAGTTCAAACTAAAATTTATTTTCACCATTCTTGAAACCATTTCTCTCAATCACATCAAGTTTTCGTGTTCTGTCACATTGACTTATTCTTACATGTTGTAGTATAGAAATTGATGCTCATAAAAAAGTGTCTCTTTTTTCCTATACCTGTTTCTTTGCTTTATTCTCACTCTATTCTTTTTATGTCCCTCTCTTTATATTTGTACTCTGCTGTGTTTTGCCTTGCTCTCTCTACACTGTTCCATTACTGTGTGCCTATTCTGTTGTCTACCTTTTTTCCCACTGCTTTCTCACTCACTCTCCATCTACGAGTCTCATTGCTTATGCATGCATGATCAATGGTGAAAAAATAGCAAGGAGCATTGAGCTCTCAGGTGGCGCATGAGCAGCAGGGAAAACATCACCACCAAAGGCCCAAGCTGAAAGTTCAGAGGCCCCTGAAAGACAATGGGCTTATGGGAAAGTTATTTGGCATATTGGAGATGAGATGGGCAAGTCATTTATTGAGCGTTTCATCTTCATCATAAAATAAATTCTAATTTTCACAATATATAGTGGAGGGTATGCTGAATCAATTTGATCATTTAATGTTTGGGAAAAAAAACTGGGATATGACTAAGAATTTTTTAAGGAATAGAGTGAGGCACTTTTGAGTGTTTGGTTTCTCTTTTAGTGATTCCTAATTTGAACAAATAAGCATGGTTTGGTTCCTCTGGACATGTAAATATTTCCCATGTATGACCTACGCAAGCCAATAACGCAATTTTTAACGATATAGAAAGATGCTTATAGTTGGTGTGAATGGAGTGAATAACCTTCCATGCTCGCAATTTTTCACCAACACTGTCTCCTTCCTTGACCTCTGACTTTTGAACACTCTTCCTTTTGTCAGCATACATTTCAGTTGTCCTTTTTTGTCTTCCTTTTAGGTTAGATCAATCATGGCTTTGCTCATATGTGATGAAGTGACTCCTTTATTGATTCAAGAAGGCTGAAACGTCAATTTTGAAAGGAGCAAGATGGTTGGTTCCCATGAATTTCCACAATGCATGCTTCCATTATTCTCTATCTCCTTGGGCTGAGCAACCTGCCTTTTTTAAGTGCCTTTTTGTGTATTTCTGCCAATCCATTGATTTTGAGCCAATATGGAGCTACCTTCCTGCGATTAAATTAAAGATATCATGAGAATTGCTGTTTAAATTGTGCACAGTTAAATGATGGGCCATGGTGAACCTTAATTTCTGGAATTCCATAAACTGAATATTCTGTCCATGTCTGGTAGTACAGCTTGAGCAGATGTCAATTGTTCAATTTTAACTTTTCTATATCTGGAATTGATCAGCACTTGCAAGCAGATAATTGCCAGATGGAAAAGTTCCATGGGAGTCAATACTTACTTTATGCATGGCTATGATAGAAGTTCATACATCAGAACGGATTTCTGCTGACTTTCTTAACTTCATTATCAAGCAAGCCTTACAAGACACTACAGTTTCCTTAAGTTGCCAACTGATGCCAGGGAGACAAACTTTTATCATATTATAACTGTGTCCTCATGATTCCTCGGTCACCACTAAGTGTGATGGTCACTGTGCAATCTCCCAAAATCTCAGGCATGACATCTCTGAAAATACCTGTCATGCTACTGATATTTCTTGTCATGTTTCATAGTTATTTGTGTGTCTCTTATCTGTAAGGACATTATATGGGTTCTACCAGGGGCATCCGGTTCCAGACCTCATTATGGCCTTGGTCCAAAAATGGACAAAAGAGCTGACTTCCAGATGCCAGCTGAGAATGACTGCCGTTGACATCAAGGCAGTATTTGACCAAGTGTGACATCGAGGAGTCCTAACAAAATTGAAGTCAATGAGATTCAGCAGGTAAACTTTCTACTACTTGGAGTTATGCCTAGCACAAAGGAAGATAGCTGTGGTTGTTGGAGGCCAATCATCACAGCCCCAGGACATCGATGCAGGAGTTTCTCGAGGTAGTGTCCTAGGCCCAAATCCCATCAGCTGCTTAATGACCTTCCCTCCATCATAAGGTCAGAAGGGGAGATATTCACTGATAATTGCACAACATTCAGTACCTCAGATACTGAAGCAGTCCATGCCCGCATCCAGCAAGAGCTGGACAACATTCAGGCTTGGGCTGATAAGTGGTACATAACATTCGCGCCACAAAAGCGGCAGGCAATAACCAGCTCCAACAAGAGAGAATCTAATCATCTCCCCTTGACGTTCAACAGTATTACCATTGCTGAATCCCCCACCATCAACATCCAGGGAGTTATCATTGACCAGAAACTTAATGGGACCAGCCATATAAATACTTGTCTACAAGCGGCTGGGAATTCTGCAGCGAATAACTCAGCTCGTGGCTCCGCAAAGCCTGTCCACCATCTACAAGGCACAAGTCAGGAGTGTGAAGAAATATTCTTCACTTGCCTGGACGACTGCAGCTCCAACACTCAAGAAGCTCCAACACTCAAGAAGCTCCAACACTCAAGAAGCTCCACACCATCCAGGGCAAAGCAACCTGCTTGATCGGCAACCCATCCACCACCCTAAACATTCACTCCGTCCACCAGCGATGCACAGTAGCAACAGTGTGTACCATCTACAGGATGCACACAGCAACTCGCCAAGCCTCCTTCGACAGCACTTTCCAAACCCACAAGCTCTACCACTTAAAAGGACAAGGCCAGCAGATGCATGGAAACACCACCACCTGCAAACCCCCCTCCAAGCCATACACCATACTAACTTGGAAATATATCGCCATTCCTTCACTGTCGCTGGATCAAACTCCTAACAGCAGCGTGGGTGTACCTACACTACATGGACTGCAATGGTTCAAGACAGCGGTTCACCAGCACCTTCTTCAAAGGGATGGGCAACAAATTCTGGCCTTGCCAGCGATACTCACATGCCATGAATGAAAAGAAAATGACTGCTTGTAGCGCAGTATCTTTTATAATTATTTCTGCCATTCACATCTCCTCCAGACACATCTATTGCTTCTATACTTGCGTTCAAATCCTCTGAAGAAGGAATTTTCCTCCACACAAGATCAGGGGGCAGGTTGTTCAACCTTGCCCGTCTAAGAGCGAAGTCCAAAGTACGGAAAGTCCTCATCAGAGAACTCCTCTTTGCTGACGATGCTGCTTTAACATCTCACACTGAAGAATGCCTGCAGAGTCTCATCGACAGGTTTGCGTCTGCCTGCAATGAATTTGGCCTAACCATCAGCCTCAAGAAAACGAACATCATGGGGCAGGATGTCAGAAATGCTCCATCCATCAATATTGGCGACCACGCTCTGGAAGTGGTTCAAGAGTTCACCTACCTAGGCTCAACTATCACCAGTAACCTGTCTCTAGATGCAGAAATCAACAAGCGCATGGGTAAGGCTTCCACTGCTATGTCCAGACTGGCCAAGAGAGTGTGGGAAAATGGCGCACTGACACGGAACACAAAAGTCCGAGTGTATCAGGCCTGTGTCCTCAGTACCTTGCTCTACGGCAGCGAGGCCTGGACAACGTATGCCAGCCAAGAGCGACGTCTCAATTCATTCCATCTTCGCTGCCTCCGGAGAATACTTGGCATCAGGTGGCAGGACTATATCTCCAACACAGAAGTCCTTGAAGCGGCCAACACCCCCAGCTTATACACACTACTGAGTCAGCGGCGCTTGAGATGGCTTGGCCATGTGAGCCGCATGGAAGATGGCAGGATCCCCAAAGACACATTGTACAGCGAGCTCGCCACTGGTATCAGACCCACCGGCCGTCCATGTCTCCGTTATAAAGACGTCTGCAAACGCGACATGAAATCGTGTGACATTGATCACAAGTCGTGGGAGTCAGTTGCCAGCATTCGCCAGAGCTGGCGGGCAGCCATAAAGACAGGGCTAAATTGTGGCGAGTCGAAGAGACTTAGTAGTTGGCAGGAAAAAAGACAGAGGCGCAAGGGGAGAACCAACTGTGCAACAGCCCCAACAAACAAATTTCTCTGCAGCACCTGTGGAAGAGCCTGTCACTCCAGAATTGGCCTTTATAGCCACTCCAGGCGCTGCTTCACAAACCACTGACCACCTCCAGGCGCGTATCCATTGTCTCTCGAGATAAGGAGGCCCAAAAGAAAGAACTTGTTTCAGTACCACTCCCTTTGGCCTTGCACTGTGAACCCTTTTGCAGGGATAGGAACTGACATATTGCACCAGGGATATGACAAAATTATTGACTCAGCCACAGACATGGGGGCAATTAATCAGTATATAATGTGCGTAGCCAATATAATGCCATCAAAACACATTTCTACCTATAAATAAAGAAGCTAAGCGTACAAACATCAATGGAGAGCAGCACAACTGTATTAGCTAGCTAGCAAGCAAAATAATATGCAATGCCAATGCAAAAGACTTTTTTGACAGAATAGAGCTAGCTACACCATGTTACAGGGTGATAGATGCACCTTATCCAATGACCTCCGTGGATTCACACTGTGTCAGCAAATTCATCCAATAAACCATGAAACTCAAGGAGAGGATTGTTATTTGTTACAAGAGTGCTTCTATTTTTGTAAAATATGTTTTTAAGAACTTATAGCTGAATTATGGACATTGATTCATCTGGAAGTTTGAAGAGATGCTGGAACTTTTTAAAGGGAGGTCACCAGAAGGTTTTTGGACTGAGCTTGTAACAAACAATTACTGGAAGGCATCTGTCTTCAGATAATTACTCAGCAGGGGTTGTTTTTGACTTGGGGAGATGTTTACAAACAAGTGACAGGTCAAGATTTATAGAGGTCAGGAAGCTTGACTTCTGGAATCTTTTTGGTTTCACTTTAAATTGTTACAGAAGACAATTGGTTTTTGCCTGCCAAGGAAACCCATCTCATCTCTTTCTCTCTGTTTGAAAGAAACCCTGCATGTCCAGTGCGTCAGTCTACTCTTTCCTCCTATATTTGAAGATACGATGCGTATCGAATGTGTGGGAACTGAAACCCCTGTTGCCGCATTTCTGCTGTAAGGCCTATCTGAAGCCTCTGTAGCTACATTTCTTGGAAAGCCTACCCAAACTGATCTGCAACAGCGCCTAGAAAGAACTGTTCTAGGAAGATCCCAGTGACAGCTGTCTATATGCATTTGGGACGCCACATCAAAACAAAGAACATATTTCCATATCTTCACTATTTTCTTCAAGAATGAACAAGTATCCAGCCTAAGTGGTTTTTTTTTGTAACAGAGCTCTAAACAAAAACCCCTTTTATTTTTTCTGGTTAACCGGTGTATGTGGGTATGTGTGTGTGTGTGTGTGTGTGTGTGTGTGTGTGTGAGAGGGGCTAAGGTACAAAAGGGGTTTTTATATTTCAATCTGGGTGTTTATGCTTTACTTCATTACTGATTAAGACTTTTTTTTTTATAATAAACTGATAATTTTATTCTTTATTAAAGAAAACTGATTGATGTGTTTTATTCTGGGGAAAATAAAGTGTATGACTGGTAAGTGTGACCTGTGGAGAAGTGGGACTAGAATAAACAGTGCACTCCTGCTGTCTCAGTCGTAACATATTGCAGTTATTGAGGTTAGGCAGTAGAAAAATCAGCAATAGAAAGATGAACCATTTCTCACACTGCTATTATCACAAGACAATTTAACCCGTGATGGCCAATGTTTGAGCAACTTCTTCACCTGCTTGGAATATGTATCTGAAGACAGGCCAACCAACAAAAGTGATCTCCAAATGAGGAGAATTTTATAGGATGGAGCAGATAGTACTTCAGAAGATTCATTTAAAAAGAAAATCAAAGGAGGGACAGGAAGAGACAGAGAGATTAATGGTAGATAGCCAAGACTAGCTTATTCAACTTGACAGGCTGTTAAACTAAGTCCTGGTTTCTAAAATACAGAATCTCTCATGGACAAAATGTCATTTGCTCACCAAAGCTTGTGATAAAATTAGATAAACACAATTACAAATAAAGAGCACCCCTTCAGTTGCTCCAGTAAAGCAATTCTCTTAAATTCACTCACGTCTATATCTCAGTTTATCACTGTCGATTCCGATTCAGCTCTGGCAAGATAATTAACAAAAAGCTTTTCTGCAAAAAGTTGAGCAGTTGTTACTGCATGTATTATTCAATTAAGATTGTATCTGTAAGATTGTACTCCAGACTAACCAATTTATGCCCATGCTGTTAGCAAAGGTGCACTTTTAACATAATGTAAATATGTGATACAGACAACTTTCAAAGGACATTGGCCACTCAGGATATCTGCCCTCAAACTGGATAGTAAATGATGCACATTGCAGTTACTGATATTTGACATATTCTAAAGCTTGTCCTTTAATCCAATTCGCAGCAAAAAAAAAGTCAGTTAATGACTATTTCTAAACATGGTAAAATGCAGCAAAGATTTCATTAAGGAATTGTAGACAGTTCATCATAGATTAAGGTTTATTAAAGCTATCCATTACATTGGATTCACTAACTAAAGTACATGTGTCAGCAGCATCCTGTTTTTGCCAATATCACTCAGAACCATTACACCACACTCTTGTATACATAAGGAACATACTGTGCTGACTGCTGGAGATTCCTTGGATTTTCTTGCCTATTTTCCCCTCAATAGAAGTTCTGGAACAATGTGATTCCAAATGGAAAGCAGCAGAATTGCAACGTTGAAATAGAAGTAAAAGTCCAGCAATTTTCAACGTGTCACTGAGCTTGTGTCCAAAGTGAAAGTAATGAGTGCCAGAGCATAGAAATCAAGACATTCAATAAGTGACTTTTGCCATTTTAAAATGAGAAACATAACACAAGCCTTTAAACTTGTGTTTTAAAATAACTTAGCTGCTAGGTTAGTTTAAAACACAAGGATAAAGGCTTGGAGCAAGGGTGTCCAACCTTTTCGCGTGGGGGGTGGGGCACATTACAATTTTTGTCTTACTGAGGGGGCCAGTGAGACAATTTCAGAAAGATAAAGGCATTAAAAATTTATGTTATTAATCAGAACAATAAATGTGCATTTTTGTGAAGAAGCTTTAAATGAGACAACTAATTTGTTGACTTACTTTCTCATCACTATGTTGGACACTGATTTAGTGAAATACCTGGCATGTTTGTTGCTTGCAAAGTACTCAAGGTCTGCCCGCACACTTATTGCAGCCATGCGGATTATTTTGGATAGAGGTTCATCTGTCAGGAGTGATCTTGATCGCTCTTCCTCCCATTTCACTCTCTCTGTCTGTCACTCCCTCACCTTCTCTGTACCCACTGCTCCCACCCCTCCCCCACCCCCACCCACCCAGCGTTAGAGTCATACTGCACAGAAACAGGCCCTTCGGCCAATTGTGTCCGTGCCAGCCACCAAGCGCCTATCTATTCTAATCCCATTTTCCAGCACTTGGCCCATAACCTTGTATGCTATGGCTTTTCAAGTGCTCATTAAATACTTCTTAAATGTTGTGAGGATTCCTGTCTCTACCACCTCTTCAGGCAGTGTGTTCCAGATTCCAACCACCCACTGGGTGAAAAAATGTTTCCACAAATCCCCTCTAAACCTCTTGCCCCTTACCTTAAATCTATGCCCCCTGGTTATTGACACCTCCGCTAAGGGAAAAAGTTTCTATTTACCCTATCAATGCCCCTCATAATTTTGTATACCCCTATCAGATCTCCCCTCAGCCTTCTCTGCTCTATGGAAAACAACCCTAGCCTATCCAGTCTCTCTTCATAGCTGAAATGCTCCAGCCCAGGCAACATCCTGGTGAATCTCCTCTGCACCCTCTCTAGTGCAATCACATCCTTCCTGTAATGTGGCGACTAGAACCGTACACAATACTGCAGCTGTGGCCTAACTAGTGTTTTATACAGCTCCATCATAACCTCAAGCTCTTATATTCTATCTCTCAGCTAATAAAAACAAGTATCCCATATGCCTTCCTATATATGCTATATGCCTTCCTATTGTGTTGTCCCTCCTTCTCCCTTTCTGTCATGCCTTTCGCTCTGTAACCCCCTCTCCCTCTGGGTATGCTCTCTCTCTGCCTGCCTGCCTCCCTCTCTCTCTCTGCCTGCCTGCCTCCCTCTCTCTCTCTGCCTGCCTGCCTCCCTCTCTGCCCCATCTCTTTCTGCCAACCCTTCTCTCTTCCCCACCACCCTCTCTCTCTCTCCCCCCTTCCCCGCCACCTATCTCTGCCCCTTGTCCCACCCCAAGCATTGCTGAGAGTGGGAACAGTGGTTTCAGAACTGTGGATAGCTTCGTGGATTTTCGGCGGGCTTTTAAAAAAAATAAATCGGAACTCGTCGGCAAACACTGAATCTTTCGAAGTTTGGAAACCGCTGTTCTGCTCTGAGCACCTGTCAGATGTGAAATTGACAGCTGAGATTTTGTTTAAAGTTGATTTGTTCAGAAAGAAAAAGCCAAAGGCAGATTTCGGACCTCAAACTTTTTTTACCACGGACATTGGTGTCTGTGTACAGACACGTTACCAACCCCTGCCCTTTTGTCATTTAATCTCTCCTGCCTTCTACCTATCACAAATCTTCCCTTTTGTTCTTTTTCTCCACCTCCCCCCTTTCACTTGCAAAAAACCTATTATATCTCTAGCTTTCCCCAGTTCTGATGAAAAGTCGTCAACCTAAAACTTTAACACTCTTTCTCTCTCCACAGATTCATGATCTACCTTTCTCTCCTCTCTACACGCTTCATCTCCGGCTCTTCCCTTCCTCGACTTGTCGGTCTCCATTTCTAGCAATGGGCTATGAACCAATATTTATTATAAGCCTACTTCTGGTAAGGACGCTAGTCCATTCTCCGAGTTTCTCAATTGCATCTGTTCTGACGATACAACCTTCCATACTAGTGCTTCCAATATCTCTGTTTTTTGCTCAACAAAGGATTTCCCGCCAACGTAGTGGACACTGTCTCAACTGCGCCTGTCCCATTTTATGCACATCTGCTCTCACTTCTTCCCCTCCCTTCCAGAACCATGTCCTGACCTTCTACTCACCAACCTCTGTAGTCAATGGATTCTCCTCCTCCATTTCTGGCACCTCCAAACACGTTTGCCTCCTCTCCCCTTTCAGCATTCCAAAGCGACCATTCCCTCCACAACACCCTGGTCCACTCCTCAATCACTCCCAACAGCCCCCTCCTCTTTCCATGACATTTCCCATGCAAGTTCAGGAGATGCAACACCTGCTCTTTTACCTCTTCCCTTGTCCCTGTCCAAGGCCCTCCTTCCAGGTGAAACAGATTCACTTACACTTCTTCCAATTTAGTATACTATATTCACTGCTCACAATGCAGTCTCCTCTCCACTGGGGAGGTCAAATGCAGATTGGGTGACCACCTTGCGCAGCACAACCATTCAGTCCACAAGCGTGGCCCCAAGCTTCCAGTCGTGTCATTTTAATTCTCTATCTGGCTCCCAGTCTCACCTTCCTGTCCTCACCCTCTTGCAGCATTCCAATGGAGCTCATTGTAAACTCAAGGAGCAGCATTTCATCTTTCAATTAGGTATTTTACAGCCTTCTAATCTCAATAGTTTAACAATTTCAGATTGTAGCCGCTGCTCCTATTTTGTTTTATTTTCTTTTACTGCTTTTGGTTTTTCTCTTTTTTTAAAATTTTTGTACAGCAAATGTTCATGATTTTGCCATTCACACTTTCTCTCGAAACACATTTTGTTTCTTTACTTGTCCCAGTACCACCACCTTTGGCTTTGCACCATGAACCCTTTTGTCATTTAATCTCTCCTGTCTTCTACCATATCACAGACCTTCCCTTTTGCTCTTTTTCCCATACTCCCCCCTTTTCACTTGCCCAAAATCTATTTCATCTCTAACTTTCCCCAGTTCTGAGGACAGGTAATCAACCTGAAATGTTAACTGTTTCTCTGTCCACAGATGCTGTCACACCTGCTCAGTCTTTCCAGCATTTTCCATTTTTATTTCATAATTATTGATCAGATTTGGAGTGAATGCCTTTGGGGCACCATATTGTGGAATGAACCATAAAAATTCACTAATTAGTTTAAAAGACTAATATCCTACAGTTTTGTGATATGATTGTAATTTCAAAAGCTACCTACATTTAGATCCAGAGTACAGGATTCAATTTCAGCTTTCCAAAGGTCGAATCAAGAGATTTAAGGTCTTCAGTAGTCTTTTAGGCTTGTCCACATTCAAACATGCAGAAATGTTGTCTTCCCATGTTATTGCAAGTACTTCTTATTTTTCTATATTCTGGCAGGAGGAGGCCCTTAAGTGGCCATTAATTGGCAACTTAAGGACCTTGATTGGCCTGGGGTAGGTGGGCCATTTCTCGCCACTGCTGCCCCTGGTAAATTTTCAGTGGGGGCAGGAAGGGTGTCGGAAACAGGACCTCCTCCCATCCTCGACTCCCATTCAATTTTAGAACCCCCGCCCACCACCAGCCCGTTTCTGTGGGGGGCATAAAATTCTGGCATTATGTCGGGTTAGCTATCCAAGTAAGGGACCAGACAACGCAATTCAAATGTAATCAGCTTATATATCTTGTGTGAATGTATCGCCAGCTCGACTTCAGCTCAAGAGACGTTGTCAGGAATTTCCTTAGGCATTCTCCTGTTCGACTGCAAAAACGTCACTTACATGTCTATTTGGGGCTTCTGCCAAGCTTACGCCAAAGTTACAGTAACCAATTAAAAGAACTCCCAAGGAAATATGGGGGACTAATTTTAAATTTCACCTGTCCACATTGAATTTTGAATTGCATGTTTCAGCCTGTCTTGTTCAAATCAGGGAGTTGTCTGAAGCCAACGAGAAATAAATAGCTAGAGAGACTCCATGTATGGTCAGCAACAAATTACCACTGTAATTTTCAGAAATTTTCTGTCATTGCAGTTTAGTGCAGCAAATGCAACTGTTATGTTTCCTATTTTCTGATGGATAAGAAAATTTCTAAGAATAAATTGCTTCTTTTCATTTAAAAGGAAGGGGGAGGCAGTATGTAAGCCATTAGCTCATATGTTCAATAGTTCTTTGAAGTCTGATTCCCATGGATTTGAGGGAGGTTCACGTGTTCCTATTATTTAAGAGAATGTGTTATGAAAAATTATAATTTCATGGAGCATTCAGCAGTTATTGGAGATTTCCAGCATGGTTTTCAGAATTGTAGGGTCTGCCTCAATTGTTCGAGTTAATTTATTAAAGAACTGACCGGAATAGAGGATGACAGTTGTCTTATTGAAATGGCATACCTTGATTTTCAAAAAGGGTTTGATGAAGTACTAAAAAAATGGCTATTGCAAAAAAAAAAATAGGATTATGGAACAGATATTATCTTGGATAAGTACTGGTTGAACCCTCATAGGCATCGAGTTGTCAGTAATGAGATGGGGTCTGAATAAGGCCTGGTCATGACTGAAGGTCCATATTACTGCAGACACTGCTCTATCATTTTCATTGATAATTTAGATAAAGGCCTTAATGGAACCATTATTACATTCATTAAGATTAATAATGCAGGCCAAATCAATCAGCTGAAGGCTGGTTTAGGCAAGTTAGGGGAATCGACATGTTTATGGCAGATGTCCTTTAATGCGGATAAATGTAGTGTTAAAGCATTTGGGATTAGGAAACACGAGGCATTTTTATATCATGAATGGTTGTCCATTAAAGCCAACAGATCGAGAGAGGGGGCTACGAGAAATAACCGAACACTCATCAACAGTGCACATGTAGGACTTTAGGTTTTATTGCTAGGATCAAGTACAAAAGAGTATGATGCTTGTATAAGGCTCTGGTACATCTGCATTTGGAGTAGCATACGCAATTTTGATCTCTGTATATGGTGAAGGATATCAAGGCTCTGGAGAAAGTGTAGAAGAGGATACTTAACTTTAAAGCTCAATTATGAGGGAGGGCCCCAACAGTTAGAGTTATTTACTTTGGAAAAAACATTAGTTTGGCTAGGATACGATTGAAGTTTTTAAATATGAAGGGATTGGATCAAGTCCAATTGGATAGGTTATTTCAGATGGATAGGAAATGTAGGATGAGAGACTGTATGTATGAAATCCAAAGCCAAAGAGTTATGTTAGATGCCAGGAAGTATTTGTTTTCATACAGAATCATCATCTTTCGGGACAGATTTCCAAAATGTGCAATGGGTAAGGAATCATTGCAGTCCTTTAAAAGGGAAATTGACATGTTCTTCAGAGAAAAGGGCATTTCTAGTGACAGAAGATAAACTGCTAGTCAGCAGGGATCATGAGTTATGGGCTACCACAGTCTCCTATAACCTTGATTAATTACCTTAGGGAGGTGGAAAGGAATTTCCTAGTACTTTTCCTGAACTGGCTGCACACTTTTTCCTCTATTTTCTTTTGCATCTCAGAGAATATTACGTGGTTTCCAATAATGGACAAGGTTGCTCTGTTCTCTAGATGGGACAGGCTTATTGAAACCTGGTTATACTTTCCACCATCTGCTCCACCCACCCCCCAATCACCAAGTAACACCTTGATCTCTCTTGTTACTCTTCTATCTCCCTTCTCCTCCTTCGAGCACCTTACTTTGTTGCACCCCCTGGTTTCTCCTTCAAAATCTTTGTTGTTTATTGCCCCCATAAACCCCACCGAATTTCCCCTCGAGAGATCCTCCCTCCTTTCTTCCCTTAGCTTCTGCACTGATCTTTTGTGATTTCAATCTCCATCTCAACTCCCCTTGCTCCTTTCTTAAGGTACCTGTACTATTGGTTAAACTATCTATGCATAGCAGCATTCAGCCTAGGGTTGTCTGCCTTCCAGCATTGCCCTGGAGTCTCCAAGAATTGAAGATTAATGTCCAGGAAACTGCTGCTGACAACCGAGAAGAAAAGTCACTGGGTACTTTTTTCATTTTCTTTGAACACCTTTTTTACTATTTATAAAAATATTGGAGATGGGGGGAAAAGGCAATTTGACTGACATGGGTATGACTTGGGTAATCAAGAGACTGTTTGCTTCTCAATTTGCACGAGTAGGTGGTGCACCATAATGATAAATTGTCAGGCAACCAATAGCTGGAGTGTGGGGGTGGGGCAGTTGGAGGCAGCAGGTGATGTGATGAAAATTCCAGAAGTGCATCCAACCAGAGTTTGCAACTCTAATTCAACAGCTCTAGCTAGCTTACAAATTCCACCTTGCAGACCAAATGACTTGTCCAATCCAGATTTAACTATATTCTTAAAGTGGAACATTCTTACAGGACTTCACTAATGCGAAGGAAATGTTCCTAAAATCCTACACTTCAACTAATATCACTGCAGACTCATGGGCTATATGTATTCAAACAGATTGCTTTTCCACTACAGTTCGTCTTTAGCAATTCTCATAAGAGATGGTAGCTCAGTGGTAATGTCACTGGACTAATAATCCAGAGGGACAGGCTAAAGCCCTGGGGACATGGGTTCAAATCCCACCACAGCAGCTGGTTGAATTTAAATTCAATTAATTAATGCAATTAATTCATTAAAAAAAGATCTAGAAATGAAAGCTCTCAGTAGTGGTACAGTGAAACTATCAATTGTTGTTAAAAACCCATCTGGTTCATTAATGTCCTTTAGGGGAAAAAATCTGCCATCCTTACCTGGTCTGCCCTACATGTGACACCAGACCCTCAGTAATGTGGTTGACTCTTAACTGACCTTTGAAATGAGCTAGCATGCCAATTGGGATGGGCAACAAACACTGGTCTTGCCAGCAACAGCCACATTCCATGAAAGAATGTTAAAAGTATACAGAATTGGATTTGAATAATATCAAAGCAAATGACTGCTTTTACAGGAACTCAATTGGCAGGTCTAACTTTTTCATTCTTGATCTCAACCAGAAGTTTGGCAGCCACTTTACATCCAAGAACCTCCCTCCCTCTGCTGGATAGATATATAACTGCATTACAGTCTTAAACCTGACAGGACTGGAACTAACGTTCAGCTGTATTAGTGACTGTATTTTTCTCACATACTGGGCTGAATTTTACCAGCCCCTCGACACGTGGGTTGTGGCGGAGTGGCCCATAAAATGCAAGCAGGAGCAGCCCGCCATGACCCATGCTGCTGAGAAGGCCCAGCCAGATATTAGCGGCGACTGCAAGGCCTTGGTGCGGACCCCCTGCAGCCAAGCAGCGGGGTCTTCATTAAAATATTAAAATTAAGATAATTATAAATGCAGATGAACTTATCTGCCGACGACGGCCGTCCCACACCGATTTTACGGACAACCAGCCGTAACTCGCATGCCTTCAGATCTCCATTGGCGTTCCGAAGTGAGACACTGATGGGGAGGGGGGAGGAATATAATTTTCAGGGTAGGGGCAGGGGGGAGGAGCGGGAAAAATATTCCTATTGGTTATGGGGTTGGTAGGAAGGGGTTGAGGGTCAAAGATACTGAAGTGCGGGGGAGAAAGTTTGGAATTTCAATAAAGTGTATTTTTGGGGGGTAGGCCAATTTATGTGTTGAGCATTCAGTGGGGGGGGGGGGGGGGGGCGGAAAGGAGACTCTATATTGAATTAAACATTTATTGATTTAAAAAAAAAATCACACTGGCATCTTTAAATATTTAAATATATCCTGAAGGGCTTGAAGACCTTTAAAAATGGCACCGGCGCCTGCGCGATGGTGCCAGACGCCGTTGCCAGGAATGCGGTGGCCGCCCCCTCCATTTAAATGAGCCCCTGTCCGTAATCTTGGAGTGTGGCGCGCTGATAAAATTCAGCCCACTATTTATATAGCAAGACTCATCAGATGATATTTCCACACTTTCATTTCTACAAGCTGTTAAATTTTAAATTGATTTTTTTCTAGACTTTATGTTAAATCAACGGAGTATGCAGATCACAGGTAAATCAAGACTATTAGGAGACTCATAGAAATTAGAACAAAAAAGAGCAATGTTGGCATTTCAACTGAAGATATCCATTTTAATCTCATGTCCTTTCTATTGGTCTTCTATTAGAAACTCCCAGCACAATCTTTTCTGTCCAGTGAAGAAAGTCCCCAATTTTCAGAGCTTTTCTTGATGATATTAATCTTTAATTTATGGTAGCATTCAAGCGAACATAGAAGTTAAGAGCAGGAATAGGCCACTAGGCCCCTCAAGCCTGCTCCGCCATTCAGTACGTTCACGACTGAACTGATTGCTCCACATGCCCACCTATCCCCAATAACCTTTCACGCCCTTGCTTATCAAGAATCTATCTATCTATCTCTGCCTTAAAAATATTCAAAGACTCTGCTTCCATTGCCCTTTGAGGAACAGCGTTCGAAAGACTCACGACCCCCTGTGAGAAAAAAATTTCTCCTCATCTCTGTCTTAGATGGGCAACCCCTTATTTTTAAATAGTGGCCCCTAATTCTAGATTCTCCCACAAGATGAAACATCCTCTCCATATCCACCCTGTCAAGACCTCTCAGGACCTTATATGTTTCAATCAAGTCACCTCTTACTCTTCTAAACTCCAGCAGATACAAACCTAGCCTGTCCAACCTTTCTGCTAACGCGCCCATTCCAGGTATTAGTCTAGTCTCGTCCAACACATTTACATCCTTCCTTAAATTAAGGAGACAAATACTGTACACAGCACTCCAGATGTGGTCTCACCAATGCCCTGTATAACTGAAGCACAACCACCCTACTTTTGTATTTAATTCCCCTCGCAATAAATGATAACATTCTATTAGCTTTCCTAATTACTTGCTGTACCTGCATACTAACCTTATGCGATTCCTGCACTAGGACACCCAGATCCCTCTGCATCCTCTCACCATTTAGATAATATGCTTCTTTTTTATTCTTCCTGCCAAAATGGACAATTTCACATTTTCCCACATTATACCCTAGTTGCCAGCTCTTTGCCCACTCACTTGACCTATCGATACTCCTTTGTAGCCTCCTTATGTCCTCTTCTTTCATAGAATGACAGAATCTACAACATAAAACAAACCATTCAGCCCAACTGGCCGATGTTGGTGTTTATGCTCTGTATGTGCCTCCTCCTATTCTAATAAATCTCTGCTGTTGTGCACATGAACAATATTGACAAAAAAGCAAGTCTTCCCTGCTCCCTTTTTCTCCGGGGCCCCTTGGGAAAGCTATTTTCTTTTCCTTTTTTGGTTCTCTACGCTATGCATTTTATGCTGCAGTGAACAACTGTTCTCTAGCTTCTGCTAATCTAAGTCTAAAACTGGGTGGTAGGAAGCATTCAAGAGTATCCCAGATTGGCTGACCCTCTAATTATCCTTTCTTCCTTTTTGGTAAGGATTATGCCCACACTTGTCACCTCCCCTCAAAAAAGAATCTGTCTTTTTCTTTGTGGTGAATTAACTGGAATTGCATGTTGCTGAGTAACTGAAAAATTAAGGCCAGATTTTCAGCACAAAGCCACTTTCAACCATGACTCTGTACCTTTAAGCTTTATTATTCAACTGCTGAAACAAACTCATTTAAAACACAAGGCATTTTTATTGAAAGGCTGGCATTAAGTTCCATCGCTTCTCCCCTTATTGGTAGGCGCTGGTCAGTAAGCAGTCACCACAGTTGTGGCTGTGGGAGAAAGCGAAGGAAGTTATACTAGTGTTTAAAACTGTCAGGGTGAATTTAACCCTACCCAGCCAGCGTCAAATAGGCCACTGGGCAGTTAAAATTTGCCAGGTTACTTACCCACCCTCAAACACCCAGAGGCCCCCAACTGTGATTTTCATACAGGCCTCTGGACAGTCAGCTAAGCCATGCAACCAAAGCTGGAGGAGGCATTCTTTAAATATATAGATCAGAGTCCGATGATGTGACCAGGCCCCATCTGCAACTTTACCTCAGATTTGAGTTGGAAAACTGTTGTGGTTTTTCTGCCAGGCTAAAGAGAGTCAGGATCTGTCGGGAACATGAAGATTCCCACAATGAAAGTTCAGCTCTCCCCTGTCCCAGATTCCCCCTTCTGATATCCTGCAAGATGCTTCCAAAAGCCTCTTTCACACACTTGCCTCCGAAGGTCAGCAATTACTTGCTATCCATTTTCTGGTGGGAAGTGGACCAGCAGCATGTCAATGAAGTCTGGGGGTAAAAAAATGATTTCTGCAATAGCAGCTACATTTCCAACTCACCTTCCACCCATCTGCCTGGAGTTAAAATCAGAACCTGTGTGAATAATGTTAGAACAACAGAACGGGAAATTAGTTTGAAAAGAAACATAATTTTTTTTATTGCAATGAAGAATCATGTACACGGACACCAATATCCATGGGAACAGATTTTGAGGTCCATGACTGGTAATTTCAGGGATAAGAAATTTCCCATTGCTTCTTCCTTCCAACCAGAAAGGCAAATTTAAAAAAAAAATCACAAGTGAACGTTTCACAGCTGAAATGGAATTTCTAAGCTCAGATCTTTATCAAATGCACATTAACACTCCTTTCCACATTCACAGCTCACAGGTGCTGGGAGCAGGAACAGCGGTTTCCAAATTTCGGACGGATTCAGGGTTTTCCAGTGGGTTCAGATTTTTTTTAAAGCCCACCAGAAAACCAAGAGCTGTCCGAAATTAGAAAACCGTTGTTCCCACTCTCAGCAACCGGTGGGGGGGGGCAGAAAGAGAGTGGGGTGGGGGGGGGAGAAAGAGAGTGGGGTGGGGGGGGGAGAAAGAGAGTGGGGTGGGGGGGGGAGAAAGAGAGTGGGGGGGGGGGAGAAAGAGTGGGGGGGGGGGGAGAAAGAGTGGGGGGGGGGGGAGAAAGAGTGGGGGGGGGGAGAAAGAGTGGGGGGGGGGAGAAAGAGTGGGGGGGGGGGAGAAAGAGTGGGGGGGGGGAGAAAGAGTGGGGGGGGGAGAAAGAGTGGGGGGGGGAGAAAGAGTGGGGGGGGGAGAAAGAGTGGGGGGGGAGAAAGAGTGGGGGGGGGAAGAGTGGGGGGGGAGAAAGAGTGGGGGGGAGAAAGAGTGGGGGGGAGAAAGAGTGGGGGGGAGAAAGAGTGGGGGGGGAGAAAGAGTGGGGGGGGGGGAGAAAGAGTGGGGGGGGGAGAAAGAGTGGGGGGGGGAGAAAGAGTGGGGGGGGGAGAAAGAGTGGGGGGGGGAGAAAGAGTGGGGGGGGGGAGAAAGAGTGGGGGGGGGGAGAAAGAGTGGGGGGGGGAGAAAGAGTGGGGGGGGGGGGAGAAAGAGTGGGGGGGGGGAGAAAGAGTGGGGGGGGGGAGAAAGAGTGGGGGGGGGGAGAAAGAGTGGGGGGGGGGAGAAAGAGTGGGGGGGGGGAGAAAGAGTGGGGGGGGGGAGAAAGAGTGGGGGGGGGGAGAAAGAGTGGGGGGGGGGAGAAAGAGTGGGGGGGGGAGAAAGAGTGGGGGGGGGGGAGAAAGAGTGGGGGGGGGGAGAAAGAGTGGGGGGGGGGGAGAAAGAGTGGGGGGGGGAGAAAGAGTGGGGGGGGGGAGAAAGAGTGGGGGGGGAGAAAGAGTGGGGGGGGAGAAAGAGTGGGGGGGGAGAAAGAGTGGGGGGGGAGAAAGAGTGGGGGGGGAGAAAGAGTGGGGGGGGGAGAAAGAGTGGGGGGGGAGAAAGAGTGGGGGGGGAGAAAGAGTGGGGGGGGAGAAAGAGTGGGGGGGGAGAAAGAGTGGGGGGGGAGAAAGAGTGGGGGGGGAGAAAGAGTGGGGGGGTGAGAAAGAGTGGGGGGGTGAGAAAGAGTGGGGGAACTGAAATGGGGGAACTGAAATGGGGGAACTGAAATGGGGGAACTGAAATGGGGGAACTGAAATGGGGGAACTGAAATGGGGGAAAGAGAGAGAGAGAGACGGGGACACAAATAGAGATGGGGAGCAGACAGACGGGGGCAGAGAGAGAGAGAGCAGAGGCAGAGAGGGGAGCAGAGAGAAAGGGGGGGGACAGAGGGAGAGGGGCTGCAGAGTGGGGGTTCACAGACTAGGGGAGGACAACACGGGTGGGGGGGGGGGGGTAGAAAACATGGTGATATGACAACATAAAAGGCGGGACAACACGGAGTGGGTTATAACACAGAGGGAACAACGGGGGGGATCAATAAAGGGGGGGGATAACACGGGGGCGGACAACACAGGGGGTAACAGAATGGGGGGGAAACATGAGGTTGAAAAACACAGCGGGGGGGGGAGGGTGAACAACACCGGGGAGGGGAGGGGAGGTGAACAACAGGGTAGAAACAGCAAGGGGGGGCAGCGCGGCACGGGGGAGGGGAGAAGCGCGGCACGGGGGAGGGGAGAAGCGCGGCACGGGGGAGGGAGAGCGCGGCACGGGGGAGGGAGAGCGCGGCACGGGGGAGGGGAGAAGCGCGGCACGGGGGGGGGGGGGAGAGCGCGGCACGGGGGGGGGGGAGAGCGCGGCACGGGGGGGGGGGGGGAGAGCGCGGCACGGGGGGGGGGGGGGGGAGAGCGCGGCACGGGGGGGGGGGGGGGAGAGCGCGGCACGGGGGGGGGGGGGGGAGAGCGCGGCACGGGGGGGGGGGGAGAGCGCGGCACGGGGGGGGGGGGAGAGCGCGGCACGGGGGGGGGGGGAGAGCGCGGCACGGGGGGGGGGGAGAGCGCGGCACGGGGGGGGGGTGGAGAGCGCGGCACGGGGGGGGGTGGAGAGCGCGGCACGGGGGGGGGTGGAGAGCGCGGCACGGGGGGGGGGGAGAGCGCGGCACGGGGGGGGGAGCGCGGCACGGGGGGGGGGGAGCGCGGCACGGGGAGGGGTGGAGCGCGGCACGGGGAGGGGTGGAGCGCGGCACGGGGGGGGGGAGAGAGCGCGGCACGGGGGGGGGGGGGAGAGCGCGGCACGGGGGGGGGGGGGAGAGCGCGGCACGGGGGGGGGGGGGGAGAGCGCGGCACGGGGGGGGGGAGAGCGCGGCACGGGGGGGGGGAGAGCGCGGCACGGGGGGGGGGGGGGGGAGAGCGCGGCACGGGGGGGGGGGGAGAGCGCGGCACGGGGGGGGGGGAGAGCGCGGCACGGGGGGGGGGAGAGCGCGGCACGGGGGGGGGGGGAGAGCGCGGCACGGGGGGGGGGGAGAGCGCGGCACGGGGGGGGGGGGGGAGAGCGCGGCACGGGGGGGGGGGGGAGAGCGCGGCACGGGGGGGGGGGAGAGCGCGGCACGGGGGGGGGGGGGAGAGCGCGGCACGGGGGGGGGGGGGAGAGCGCGGCACGGGGGGGGGGGGAAGAGCGCGGCACGGGGGGGGGGGGAAGAGCGCGGCACGGGGGGGGGGGGAGAGCGCGGCACGGGGGGGGGGGAGAGCGCGGCACGGGGGGGGGGGGAGAGCGCGGCACGGGGGGGGAGAGAGCGCGGCACGGGGGGGGGAGAGAGCGCGGCACGGGGGGGGGGGAGAGCGCGGCACGGGGGGGGGGGGAGAGCGCGGCACGGGGGGGGGGGAGAGCGCGGCACGGGGGGGGGGAGAGCGCGGCACGGGGGGGGGGGAGAGCGCGGCACGGGGGGGGGGGGGGGAGAGCGCGGCACGGGGGGGGGAAGAGCGCGGCACGGGGGGGGGGGGAGAGCGCGGCACGGGGGGGGGGGGAGAGCGCGGCACGGGGGGGGGGGGAGAGCGCGGCACGGGGGGGGGGGGGGGAGAGCGCGGCACGGGGGGGGGGGAGAGCGCGGCACGGGGGGGGGGGGGAGAGCGCGGCACGGGGGGGGGGGAGAGCGCGGCACGGGGGGGGGGGGAGAGCGCGGCACGGGGGGGGGGAGAGCGCGGCACGGGGGGGGGGAGAGCGCGGCACGGGGGGGGGAGAGCGCGGCACGGGGGGGGGGGGAGAGCGCGGCAAGGGGGGGGGGGGGAGAGCGCGGCACGGGGGGGGGGGGAGAGCGCGGCACGGGGGGGGGGGGAGAGCGCGGCACGGGGGGGGGGAGAGCGCGGCACGGGGGGGGGGGAGAGCGCGACACGGGGGGGGGGGAGAGCGCGGCACGGGGGGGGGGGAGAGCGCGGCACGGGGGGGGGGAAGAGCGCGGCACGGGGGGGGGGGAGAGCGCGGCACGGGGGGGGTGGAAGAGCGCGGCACGGGGGGGGGGGGGAGAGCGCGGCACGGGGGGGGGGGAGAGCGCGGCACGGGGGGGGGAGAGCGCGGCACGGGGGGGGGAGAGCGCGGCACGGGGGGGGGGAGAGCGCGGCACGGGGGGGGGGGGGAGAGCGCGGCACGGGGGGGGGGGGAGAGCGCGGCACGGGGGGGGGGGGAGAGCGCGGCACGGGGGGGGGGGGGAGAGCGCGGCACGGGGGGGGGGGGTGGAGAGCGCGGCACGGGGGGGGGGAGAGCGCGGCACGGGGGGGGAGAGCGCGGCACGGGGGGGGAGAGCGCGGCACGGGGGGGGAGAGCGCGGCACGGGGGGGGGGAGAGCGCGGCACGGGGGGGGGGGGAGAGCGCGGCACGGGGGGGGGAGAGCGCGGCACGGGGGGGGGGAGAGCGCGGCACGGGGGGGGGAGAGCGCGGCACGGGGGGGGGGGAGAGCGCGGCACGGGGGGGGGGAGAGCGCGGCACGGGGGGGGGGGGAGAGCGCGGCACGGGGGGGGAGCGCGGCACGGGGGGGGAGAGCGCGGCACGGGGGGGGAGAGCGCGGCACGGGGGGGGAGAGCGCGGCACGGGGGGGGAGAGCGCGGCACGGGGGGGGAGAGCGCGGCACGGGGGGGGAGAGCGCGGCACGGGGGGGGGAGAGCGCGGCACGGGGGGGGAGAGCGCGGCACGGGGGGGGAGAGCGCGGCACGGGGGGGGAGAGCGCGGCACGGGGGGGGAGAGCGCGGCACGGGGGGGGAGAGCGCGGCACGGGGGGGGAGAGCGCGGCACGGGGGGGGGGAGAGCGCGGCACGGGGGGGGGGAGAGCGCGGCACGGGGGGGGAGAGCGCGGCACGGGGGGGGGAGAGCGCGGCACGGGGGGGGGGCAAGAGCGCGGCACGGGGGGGGGGGCAAGAGCGCGGCACGGGAGGGAACGCAACACAAGGAGGGAACGCAACACAAGGAGGGAACACACAGAGAGGAGGAAGAGAGACAGACAGAGAGATGAGGGAGAGAGAGCATTCAAGATAACTCCTAGCAGAGGGACATCAATCCAGAATACTACGCATCTCTACAAGAAGTATGTGGGCAGAAATTGACTACTTGTGCAAGCAAAACAATGCCAAATATCTCATTAAATCAGTGTCCAACAGAGTGACAAGAATGTAAGTGAATAAATTAGTCTTCTCATTTCAAGCTTCTTCACAAAAATGCACGTTATTGTTTTAATAGTAAGATAAATTTTTCATGCCTTTATCTTTTTGAAATTGTCTCACCAGCCCCCTGTGTAAAACAAAAATTGTAATGTGGCCCTGCACGTGAAAATTGTGGACACTCCTGCTCCAAGCCTTTAACCTTGTCTTTCAAAACAGCCCAGAAACTAATTAACTTTAAAACACAAGTTTAAAGGCTTGCGTTCTGCAAACTCATTATAAAATGACAAAAGTCACTTATTGAATGTCTCGATTTCTATGCTCTGGCACGCATTACTTTCACTTGGGACACAAGCTCAGTGACATGCTGAAAGTTGCTGGACTTTTACTTCTGTATAAATGTCGAAATTCCGCTGCTACCATTTGGAATCACATTGTTCCAGACTTGTATTGAGGGGAAAACGGTCAGGAAAATCCAAGGAAGCTCCAGAAGTCAGCACTGTAGGTTCCTCGTGAATACAAGAGTATGTGTAGTGCGGCTGAGTATTATTGGCAAAAACATAATGCTGCTAACCCATATACAATAGTTAGGAAATATAAATGTAACGGATAGCTTTAATAAACTTTCATCTATAATGAACTGTATGATTCTGTAACAAAATCCATGCTGCATTTGCAGTTTTAAAAACTGTCAGGGAAGACATAGGGCTGAATTTTACACCCCACCAAAGAGCAGGACGGTGGCGGGGGGCGTAAAATGGAGTTGGAAACTCTGGGGGCCCTTCCCGACCTGCTCCCAGCTCCGCTGCCACTTAATGCAGGGCGGTGGCGGCAAGAAACAGTCCGCCCACCCCAGACCAAACAAGGCCCTTAAGTAGCCAGTTAACAGCCACTTAAGGACCTCCGCCCGCCGCCATGGGGATTTTACCCGTGGCCGGTCGGGCAGCCCAGGCCCAAGAAAAGCCGCCTGACAAAAGCAGGTGGCTTTCTGATGGCCTGTGCGGCAGGGGGCAGGCCTTCACGATCAGACACCCTGTGCCCGACAGAGGGCCGCCCCCGATGCCCCAACCACCCCCAATCAACCATCCTTGCCTCGCCGGTGCCCGACCAATCACCCCCAGCGAGTCTCCAAAATCCCATCTTCATTCCGGGGCTCCCGACATCTTCCTTCTGATGGCTAGGTAGCAGTCCCAGCAATGCCTACCTCTCCCAGTGGCACTGCTGGGACTAAGGGCTGCCAGCCCACTGATTGGCCAGCAGCTCCATTAATCAGGACTTCCTGCCTGAATGAGATGCAAGTCCCGCCTCAGACCAATTAAAGGCCTGGGGACCACAGAATGCGGGCTGGATCCCCAGGCAAGGCAGAGGCATGTTCGCCACTGACTTTTCAGTCGGTGGACGGCTCCCGTGCGTCAAGGGTAACATTCAGCCCATGGTAAAAGTTTATTATGTTTCAATGGCCATGTTAGAAACGGTCATTAATTGATTTTTTTTTTGCTGTGAATTGGATTAAAGGACAAGTTTTACAAGTATGTCAAAGATCAGTAACTGCAATGTGCATCATTTACTATCCAGTTTGAGGGCAGATAACCTGAGTGGCCAATGTCTGTATCATATAATTAAATTATATTAAAAGTGCACTTTTGCTAAGATTTGGCTTGGACACAAATTGTTTAGTCTGGAATACAGTCTTACTGATAGTGACCAAACATTTTCTAACTCAATAATACATGCAGTAACAACTGCTCAACATTTTGTAGAAAAGCTTTTTGCTAACAATTATCTTCAGAACTGAATCAGAATCGTAAACTGAGATATAGACATAAGTGAATCTAAGAGAATTGCTTTGGTGGAGGAACTGAAGGGCACTCTTCATTTGAAATTGTTTTTATCTAATTTTATCACCAGCTTTGGTGAGTAAATGACATTTTTGTCCATGAGAGATGCTGCTGTTTCTGTATTTTAGAATCCAGGACCTAGTTTAACAGCCTGTCAAGATGAATAAACTTGTCTTGGCTATCTACCGTTAATCTCTCTGTCCTTTCCCGTCCCACTCTGCTTTTCTGTTTTACATGACTCTTCTGAAGTACTATCTGCTCCATCCTATTAAATTTTCCTGATTTGGAGATCACTGCCCAGCCTTCAGACACATATTACAAGCAAGTGGAGAAGTTGCAAAAACTTTGATCATCACGGGTTAAATTGTCTTGTGACACGAGCAGTGAGAGAAATAGTTCAACTTCTTATTGCTGATTTTTCTACTGCCTCACCTCAATGACAATAACAATCCTCTCCTTGAGTTTCATGGTTTATTGGATAAATTTGCACTCCTGACAGTGTGAATCCACAGAGATCATCTGATAAGGTCCATCTACCACCCTGTGACATGTTGTAGCTAGCTCTATTCTGTCAACAAAAGTAATTCGCATTGGCGTTGCATTCTATTTTGCTTGCTAGCTAGTTAATACAGTTGTGCTGCTCTCCATTGACGTATGTATGCTTTGCTACTTTATTTCGGGAGAAATGGGTTTTAAATCGGACTGTGTTTTGATGGCATTAGATTTGCTATACACTTTATATACAGATTAATTGCCCCCATGTCAGTGGCTGAGTCAATAATTCTGTCAAATGTCCATGGTACAACATGTCAGTGCCTATCCCTGTGCTAAGTACTGTAATATAGCAGCTTCTCTTCCAGTATGGGACAAACACTGCGTAGCCATACCTTCTTTTGCCTGCACCATTATTCATAGCGCCTTGGAAAATAAGAACGAAGCTATGCTTAATGCAATGTTTGGAATCTCAACTAAAAGTTGGTTTACAAAATTAATTCCAACTATTGAGGTAAATCTATTGAGCTGAAAGAACTGTTTATTTTAAAAGAGAGACACAAATATTTAAGATATTAGAATGTTAGTAATACAAAGCGGCACAGTGGCGCAGTGGTTAGCACCGCAGCCTCACAGCTCCAGCGACCCGGGTTCAATTCTGGGTACTGCCTGTGTGGAGTTTGCAAGTTCTCCCTGTGTCTGCGTGGGTTTTTGCCAGGTGCTCCGGTTTCCTCCCACCACCAAAAGACTTGCAGGTTGATAGGTAAATTGGCCATTATAAATTGCCCCTAGTATAGATAGGTGGTAGGGGAATAGAGGGACAGGTGGGGATGTGGTAGGAATATGGGATTAGTATAAATGGGTGTTTGATGGTCGGCACAGACTCGGTGGGCTGAAGGGCCTGTTTCAGTGCTGTATCTCTAAATAAAGCAAATTGCTGACAGGCAATCAGTACACCACACATTTGCAGCCATGATTTTTTTTTTCCTATTTCTTCCCTTCCCTAAATTTTATAAAGCATTTGCCACGCACCTCACCTACCTATCTTGGAATGGGAATTCATGGATTGAGAAAGAAGAACTTGTCCCTTTACTAGTGATAATACTGCATTCCATTAAATTATGTTTATTCATTTTGAGGAGGACTTTTACAGGGAGAGGTAGGTGTATCCACAGACCTTCCAATTTACCCACATTACATAACTCTTATTTTCAAATACATACATACAGAAATATTATTTGGGTAATAAATAATAGTATTGCCTGCATGTACAGCTGTCACTGCTCAAAATATAGATATCAAACTGGAAGTGTGTGTAAGGTGAAAGATTGTTTTAGGAATGACAACTGAAAATATCCCCCAAAAATTTAATATCAAAATAGAAAACTGAAACATCAGAAACCCACTGAAATGGAACTTTAAAAATCTAAATGAGTCTAAAAACAAAATTAAAAGTCCTAGCTGTCCTTGAATGTTTTAAAAGATGGTTCCCAATTAGCAAATCTAGCATTTCATACCATTAGAACCTATTGCCACAAGCAAAACAAAAAAATAAATTTTCCCTTTTGAAGCAAAAATGTATTGTTATCATTGTGGTAGCTCTGTTACTTTATGTAATGCTGTCGAACTGAAGGAAATATTTTCCTTCCCTCTCTCCTCAAAGCCATCTTCTCATACTTCAGCTGTCCAATTTGGCAATGAAGGAACAATCTATACAATGAACAAATGCCGTTTCTTGGGTGACCTACAAGGGCACATATTGAAGATGTGGTTTGGCAATCTTTGGCTATTTTTCGTCTGCCTTCTACAAATGAAAAATGGTAAATTTATCCCCTGTGAATGTCACTCAAGAGTGGGTTCAGATTCAGGTCTCCTACTTAAAAGAGTTTAAGTGTTGTACTGTATCTGGCAAGCTGTCTACAATATTGTTATTTTTTACTTCAGTAAAATAAACAAACGATGATGGCTTGGAATTCACCTATGGAGCACGATGGGTTATTTGGTAGATACATAACTGGGAACAGCAAATAAAATTCAAATCATCAAAATGAAACACATCTTAAGTTCACCTTGGTTGTTTCGCAATTTGCAATGAAATATTATCTTGTACAAGCAAGACAGAAAAGACAGAAAAGACAGAAGTGATTTGACTGCGTTGTTCATCTTTTTTGCATCCCTAACCACATATGCAAAATTTGTTGTTTTGTTGACTTCTACCACCGTATGATTGATCAGTTTCTAGTCAGGAATATTATTCATCCAAGACATGCATTTTTGATTAAAATGTTATTTTGGAATTCCATCCCTATATTACAACCTTATTGTTTAGTGCTGCTGTTGATGGTAATTTCATTTTCATGCACGCCTCCTGGCATTCAGGGGAAAAATTTACAATAAGATAAAAAGTCTAAAATTATCTTTACGCAAATAACTAAATTTGCTTTAAGCAAATGAACAACTCTCTTCCTGGTCTTAGCTGGCTAATGGGAAAAGGAGTAGAAACACTGCTTTAGTTGGAAGCAATGAACAATGTAACTCTGTAATGTAAAGATGTACATCTTATGACCAATCAGAATATCTGATTCCTGGAAAAAAAAATAAGAGCTGCAAACAGTTATTTAAGTACAAGAGAAGATTTTCTTAATTGCAACTTATGATATTCCTTCGTGGTTTTAACTTTACAAATACAAGACTACAAGATACTTAACCTTGCTAGTTTTTACTGAGCTAACTGGTAATGAGTCTGCAATACTCCTTATTTGCTGAGACTTCATCCAAAACTTGTATTCTGTAGTGCACAAAGTCTAACTAATCCATTATCACTGTCCCTGCTGACCTACACTGGCTAATGGAAACATAAGTCAGGAAAGATGTTGTTCTTGTTGCCCAGTCCCCCACTGCGCCATTCACCCTTTAGTGAGGCTGAGGTAATTCCTTGCAGCTGTCATGACTGGCTTCCAACGGTGTACCCGCCTCCATTCACCTGGTCTGCCTCCAACTAATAAGCTCTAAATGAGCTCTTCAATCGCCTTAAATGACGGATTCGGAGCGATTGCGATACTGCCCTCCATCTGCCCTGATGAACATGGCTGGTGCCAGGAACAGTATCAGGAAACCAGCATGTCAGCTGGCGCCGGTATTTTTCAGCCCTTTCTGCCTCCCATCTCACCCCTGGCAGGACCAGAAAATTCAGCCCACTGAGTCAGGGGAAAATCTTTTCACATTTCCTTAAGGTACAAAACATATAGATTTGAACAAATATCCGAATCAGTAAGAAAAAAAACAAAATTCCAAGGGTACTGGTGATGCAAAGTTACCCTCATTTGATCAAGGAGTGAGGAATTTGGGGCAGAACACAAATAAATTGCATCTCTGCCCCCATTTTGGTCCAATCAAAGATCTGCTCAAAGTGAAAATGAGAGTTTCTAAAGTCAACCCCTTCTTCTGCGTGGATGTCACAAAGAGTTTTACACCCAGCATCTGCATTTTTTTTTTTAAAACATACATCTTCCTTGATGACATTTCTTCAGCTTTCATTCACAAGTATGGTCAGTGGCCCTTGACAGCTCTTTGTGGGCTTCTGCAGATGCTGAGGGTCTCAATGCTCTTGCTGACTTCTGCATGTGCAACTTTGGGAACTTAAGTGATTCAAATATGCCTGGAGTCTCCAGGACAGGTACTCAGAATGAGAGGTTACAGCATTTTACTTAGTGCTTCATTTGAAATTAAACATTAACTTTCAACATAAAGTTGGGAGAGCTGATGGCCTACTCCTGCTCCTATTTTTCTATGTAAGATGTTGCAGTGGCTCACTGTTCTCTCCCTCTTAAGAAAAGTTGAATGCAATCTTTCTCCTTTCATTCATTTCTCCAACAACCAATGTGTTGATCAAACTCAATTTATGGTATTTCATTCTTTATTCAGCACCCTTTATATACAATGTTGCTACAAAAGTGCTTATTGTTAAAAATATTTGAGAATTCATAGTCAAACTGAAGAAATGTTGGACCAGGTTTTTTCAAGAGGTTTATCAAGAGAACACTGAAAGGACTTGTTTGACAACATCACTTACTGGTTGTCAAGTGACTCAAGTTAAAAATAGAACACAAACCCTGCTAACTGGGGAAAATGTGTGCAGAGAAGTGACAGTCAGAAGGTGCACTTTCTGTTTCCAACTTCACTTTTGAATTGTTTGGAGTTGGGAATGAATTGTTTAAAAAGGCTTGGAGTTTTAAAACAATAAAACTGAAGGACAGAATCCCAGCTCAGACCAGCTTGTTCCATCTCTTTAAAAAGCCTGCAGAAAAAGGAAGAGAACTTCCAAGGAGAAAGGAGAATTCCCAAGGAAGGAGAGAAGATTACAACCCAGCCCACCTTTCCAGCATCTCTCTAAAAGACCCCGAGAACTCCACTGTATCAACTCATCTCGTCTCCTGTCTTTGAAGAAAAGCCTGCTAAATTAAATTTCAACATCGCCTGAAAAGAACTGTTCTGAAAGATCCCAGTGACCCATCTACATGTTCTCAGAGGCTAGACTGTATGCCAGTTTCTTCAAGAATGAGCACATATTCAGCCCAAGAGCTCTAAACAAAAATCCCTTTTATTTTTCTGGTTAACCGGTATATGTATATGTGTGTGTATGTGTGACGGGCTAAGGTAAAAAGGAAACTTTAAAATTTCAATCTGAGTGTTTGTGCTTCACTACTGGTTAAGATCCGTTTTATAATAAACTGATAATTTTGTTGTTCATTAAACAAACATGGTTAGTGTATTTTATTCTGGGAAAAATAGAGTATATGATTGGCAGTATCGGTAAGTGGGAAAATTTAAATATGTGTTAGGACCTGTAGAGAAGTGGAACTAGAACAGTGCACTCCTCCCACCTCAGTCATAACAATGTACATTAACTAATGTCAATTACCATCTTCAAGCAAATTTTGCTCATCTATATACCCTACAACAAATCCCAACAAAACAATCTAATTAGCCACCCATCCAACATTCACATTCCCTCATATAAATTCAAAATACTGCAGATGCTGGAAATATTAAATCGGTCAGACAGCATCTGTGGGAAGAGAAGCAGAGTTAATGTTTCAGGTTGATGACCTTTCATTAGAACTAGGAGTAATGGAAGGAGAGAACCAAGCTAAAAACTGGGTTAGAGAGGGAGAAGAGTGCAAGGTTGAAATAAGCTGAACTAAATGAAATGAGGAAGAAGAATGTGAACAGTGAGAGGGTTGAAGGTGAAGGGAGCAACTCTGTGAAAGTCGGAGTTGGATGGAGTACACTTTCTCTATAAACTGGATCGAAAGGTATTGGAGTGCCCTTGTTAAATTTTGTGGTGGGGGTTCAAATTGGGGTCGTGATTGTTGGGGTAACTTACAGAATAGTGATGGTCTGATTTGTTGAAAATCTAAATTTTGTTTTGATTTTCCTTAAAGTAACAGATTAAATATCAATTAATTGTCAAATATAAAAATACTTAAAGTGAACTTAAGTGATGCTTAAATCAGAATGCACAATTTATTAAGTTTTCCATGGGGGAAGACGGTGGTGTAGTGGTAATGTCACTGGACTAGTAATGCCCTGGGGACACGGGTTCAATTCCCACCTCGGCAGCTGGTGGAATTTATATATAATTAATTAAAATCTGGAATTAGAATTAGAATTAGAATATTACAGCGCAGTACAGGCCCTTCGGCCCTCGATGTTGCGCCGATCATCTGACAAAGCTATCATTGAAAGCTGATCATTGAAAGCTAGTCTCAGTAATGGTGCCATAAAACTATCAATGGTCGTAAAAACCCATTTGGTTCACTAAAATGTCCTGAAGGACATTTACCATCCTTTCCTGGTCTGGCCTACATGTGACTCCAGACCTACCACAATGTGGTTGACTCTTAACTGCCCTCTGAAATGGCCCAGCAAGCCACTTAGGTCAAGGGCAACAGCCAGCAACGCCAACATCCCAAGGAAGACTTTTTTTTTTTAAAAATGGGAGCGTGCCGCAGGAAAGGCACCGCCAATTTCAACATGTGGATTTCCACTTCAGGCTTTCACATACTTGTGGTCCCCATCACGCCCTTACAAGTTAAGGCATGTTGTGCATACCTATGGCCCAAGTTACAAAGCCTGCATAATGACCTGTATTCATGTATCAGAACTATTTGTGTTATCAATTTTTTGAAGCTGTTGGTTGTTCGGCTCTGAAGTTCGGTTAATGGATGATAAATATCTGCAAGTTCAAGATAATAGGGTTAGTTAATTAGTTAACTGTATTCAAGTGTGTATAAATAAAGAGCCAGCCAGCCAGCACTGGCTGGTGGTGTTGTTTGGAGAGCAGAATTAAGCTCAGTGATAAGCAATAAACAATCTACACCAAAGCATCCTAGTCTCAGTGTCTTCTTCACAAACAGGCCTGGAGCTTTCTCTAACATTGGTAGCAGAGAATGGTTTCTGAAAGTGAAGACTGGAGACGAAGATTTGTTTTCAGACAGGAGATTAGAATTGGGAGTTTTTTTTTGAGAAAGCTGTATTTAGAGTTTTTATTTTGAAGAAAGATGACTGAAACCAAGTGTAAGGTGATAGGATATGATTTTCCACTGCGGTTTTGTGAAGCCGAACCTTATGATCAATGGAAGAATGAAGCTGACATAGGGTCACTGGTTATGTCTTTACCTAAAAAGCAAGGAATGGCCTTTGCTTATGGCGGGATGTGAAAGTGCAAGATCAGGGCAGTGTACTCGGAGCTAGAGGCTCATCATTTGGACAATGAGGAAGGTTTGGACAAACTCTTGAAATATATGGATAACATTTATATGAAAGATGGCTTATTGAGTGCCTATGAGGTGTGGATGGACTTTAATAAATTTAGAAAAATGGATGGTTCTTCCATAGAAGAATATATTATGGAGTTTAACTGACTATACGCAAGGTTGCAGCAATTCTGCTTGGAAATTCCTATATCAGTACTTGCCTTCAAATTATTCAATTTGTGCTATGATATTGAACATGGACAGGCGCTTGGTATTAACCGGAGTTAGATTCAATGAAAAAGATACGCTGTTTGATCAGATGTCTGACGCCCTAAAAAAACTTTTGGGAAAACATTCCTTTGTGGTCGCATTCATGGAGCAGATGGGCTCTTTAGTGGTGACACTGAAAGTGGAGGATACAATGCTAGCAGCATTAAGGCCGTTCAAGTCTGGGGCCCAGACGTCAGTACAAAAAGAGAAACACACACAAAAACAATGAGGATAGAGACCCTTTTGGCGGCTATAACGGCAAGAATTGGGTAATTATGGCAGAAGGATGAACCCCAAGAATAACCAAGGGGTGGTATGCGTTGCATTGTCCAAAAAGGAATAACAGGGTGTTTAAGATAACACATGATGTTGAAGGCGAGGATGGAGCTACTGATCAATCAAAAGGAATTGTACTGGCCACGAGAAGCTTCAGTCTGGTAATGAGTGTCCTAGTCGCAGATTCGTTCAATTGCGCAGTACAAGATAGTAGATGTACGTCCACAGTATGTGGAGTGGAGTGGACTGGTTAAGGTGTTACCTGGATTCTTTAAGTAGGGAAGACTGAAATAAGGTCAAAGAGTACAACAGTTCGACCTGTTTCAGGTTTGGGGATGACAACACATTGAAATAACTAAAAAGAATGGTAATTCCGTGTAAAATAGCAGGGGTAAACCATTTTATGAGTACGGATGTAGTATCCAGCAATATACCTTTGCTGTTAAGTAAACAGTCTATGAAAAAGGCTTGGAGAAAATTTGATACGGAACATAAGGCGAAGGTCTTTGGGAAATCTGTAGCTCTGCAGTTTACACAGTCGGGACATTATTGTATTCCTTTGGCATGACATAACATCTCTAAGCAGGATGTTAAAGTAGTGTCAATGGCATCCGGGGTAAGGGATTTAAAGGAGAAAAGGCAAATTATTTCAAAACTACATCGACAGTTTGCACATCCATCTTATCATAGGTTGAAGATTCTGTTAAAAGATGCAGGGGTAATAGATGATGACTGCACTAAACTTATCGAAGATATCATTGGAAAATGTGATATCAGTAAAAACTACAGGACATCATCGCGACCCATCGTGAGTCACCCATTAGCAAGGGACTTTAATGAAACCGTTGTGATGGACTTGAAGGTATGGGATAAAGAAAAACACATCTTTTTTCTACACTTTATAGGCGTGGTGACTAGATTCAGTCTGTTGTTGGTAATTTATAGTAAAGACAAAAAAGTAAGTGGACAAGATAATAGAAAGGTGAATACGTACAGGACTGGGAGCACTGGTTAGGTTTCTAACTGACAATGGAGGAGAATTTGCCAATGATGAGTTCAGGGGTATGTGTGAATATTGTAGCAATGCACACAGTGAGAGAGAGTCCTTTTAGTGATGGGATTTGAGAGAGAAATCATGCCATGATTGACTAAATGCTCCGAAAAATTTTAGCAGACCAGCCAAATTGTAAATTGACTACTACTCTGACGTGGGCGGTACATGTGAAAAACACGCTTCAAATAGTTGGGGGCTACAGACCATATTAATTAGTTTATGGCAGGAATCCGAAAATACCTTCGCTAATATGGGATCATCCCCCGACTTTAGAAGAGACTACAATTAGTTCAATTTTTGATGAATATTCGAATGCCATGCATGCAGGCAGAAGAGCATTTATTAAGGGGGAGGTTTCAGAAAAAAATCAGGACAGCTTTGAGGTATCGGATCAGGCCATCAGAAAAGAATTTTGATACTGGGAATATGGTGTATCACAAAAGAGAAGGGCAGAAAAATGGAAAGGCCCAGGAAAAGTTATACGCACTGATGGCAAAACGGTGATTTTGCAACATGGCAACCAAACCATTAGAGTACATTCCTCGCGGCTTATTAGCACTGATTATACATTGACAGAATCTGAAAATATGATGGACATTGATGATGCACCATGTACCTCGCATGCACATATGTCGGACCTTTGCGACCAACAGATTGTGGCTAATAATGGGCTGACTGAGTGGACCAAGTGATCGTGAAGATCCAGATAAGGCCATTTATCCCAAAGGTTAACTACCAAAAATTTGGACTAGAGGGACATATATGGCAGAAGGGACTAGGGAATCTATTACAGAAAAAGCAGGAAAGGCAACAGGGAAATACAAACATTGGCTGAATGTGCAAGACAAGGGACAGGATATCAGACCTATTGATTGGCAGAAGGTAGTCAAAATGTGGAAGGCCAGAAAAGTAGTACAAGTTCAGACTGAGGGCCTGAAGATGACCATAGTCCAAGGAAAAGATCACAAACTTGTGAAAGGAATTCTGGTTGTAGGAGGGGCAGGTCAAGTCGTAATAGTCCAGAAAGGGATAGGAACTCTAGTAGGGGACGTGGTTTCATGAGAGCAAGGACCAGAGAGCAGGTGAGGGGTGGCACAAGAAGTAGGAGCCCTTATGATAGAGAAGCTCTAGTGGCTACTAACAAGTTAGATGGTAAATTAATAAAGGATGCCAAGCAAAAAGAGCTTGACAGTTGGAGAGAGTTTGGCATATACACGGAGGTGCCAGATAGAGGACAACCAGCATTGTCCCATAGATGGATCTGTACAGAGAAAGTACTTCCTGATGGTACACATAAAGCTAAGGCCAAACTTGTAGCTTGGGGATTTGAGGAATGACTAGGCGACCAGGAAGTTAGAGTGGGGTTCCCAACAGCAGGAAAAGCAAGTTTGAGGATTTTCCTAGCCCTTTTAGCAGCACACTCATGGGAATGTAAGTCCATTGACATCAAAGCAGCATTTTGCAAGGGAAGAAATTTCAAAGGGAAGTATTTTTAAAGCCACCAAAAGCTGGAGATATGGAAGCTAAACAAGTGTGCTTATGGGCTAAATGATGCAACCAGGGTGTGATATTTTTCAGTTGGGTCCGTCCTACTAAAAGCTTCTTGTATTCAACTAAATGTGGATCCGGCAATGTTTTATTGGTGCTATGAAGAAAAACTAGCAAGTGTTTTCTTGATGGATGTGTACAATTTTCTGTGAGGAGGATCTGAGGCATTTGAGAAATTTGTGATAGATCAAGTTCTGCAGGAATTTAAAATTGGAAGTCAGGCTTCCAGAGCTTTTAAATATATAGGGTTGAATGTTAGGCAGACTAAGTTGGGGGTAACCCTAAATCAACAGTCTTACCGAGAGAATATTAATAGGATCCCAATAAATTGGGCCAGATCCTCACAAAAGGAAGACTCTGCAACCAAGGAAGTAGTAGACCAGTTAAGGAGCTTAATTGGGCAACTGAACTGGTTGTACACACAAACTAGGCCAGATGCTTGCGATGATGTATTAGAATTGAGCACCATGCTGAAACATTTTATTATTTTATTAAGAGATACAGCACTGAAACAGGCCCTTCGGCCCACCGAGTCTGTGCCGACCAACAACCACCCATTTATACTAACCCCACAGTAATCCCATATTCCCTATCACCTATC
This sequence comes from Heterodontus francisci, assembly GCF_036365525.1. Classification (NCBI taxonomy): domain Eukaryota; kingdom Metazoa; phylum Chordata; class Chondrichthyes; order Heterodontiformes; family Heterodontidae; genus Heterodontus; species Heterodontus francisci. The sequence goes on from NC_090379.1 coordinate 71,262,925, forward strand.
TACACTAGGGGCAATTTATAACAGCCAATTTACCTATCACCTGCAAGTCTTTGGATGTGGGAGGAAACTGGAGCACCCGGAGAAAACCCACGCAGACACAGGGAGAACTTGCAAACTCCGCACAGGCAGTACCCAGAATCGAACCCGGGTCCCTGGAGCTGTGAGGCTGCAGTGCTAACAACTGCGCCTTCCAGCAGCAATGAGAAGAGACTTTCAAATGTCAGACAGGCCTAGTTTTGGTCCAGCCAGTTCAAATCCTTTACTTCACACCAACGGGGAGAGGGATGGAAGAAAGAAGAGAGAAAAAGAGAGTCAAGAGGAAGAGAGGGAGGTAGAGCAGAAAGATAGAAAAAAAGTGAGTTAGAGGGAGAGAGAAGAGCAAGAGACAGAGGTAGAGGGAGACAGGTAGATTGTGTAGAGAGACGGAGAGAAATAGATACAAGGAGGGAGAGATAGATTGATTGTTTTGGATTTGAAATTTAACAACTCATCACAAATGTGTGTGCTATTGTAATTAGAATTAGAATTAGAACATTACAGCGCAGTTCAGGCCCTTCGGCCCTCGATGTTGCGCCGACCTGTGAAACCATCTGACCTACACTATTCCATTTTCATCATATGTCTATCCAATGACCACTTAAATGCCCTTAAAGTTGGCGAGTCTACTACTGTTGCAGGCAGGGCGTTCCACGCCCCTACTACTCTCTGAGTAAATGTTGGGGAAGAGCTAAAAGCAAATAAGACATTGAAGAGATTGAGTTTTGATAAATGTACACTCAAGCTTCCAGCATTGGGTGACCTGGAAGAGATGAAATTGGTCATTTTTAGTGACGCCTCACATGCTAATCTTCCTGATGATTATTCGAGCGCAGCAGGGTTCATTATATTTTTGGTGGGAAGAAATGATAAATGTTGTTCATTAGCCTGAGAATCAAAGAAAATAAAGAGGATAGTTAAAAGCACCTTAGCTGCTGAGACACTTGCACTGATAGAAGCAATAGATATGGGTATGTATTTATTGAGTATTTTAAAGGAACTCTTGCATAAGGGGCAGAGAAGAGTTTTCCTATAGGATGCTACATAACCTCTCTCTTTGGGATAATGTCCATTCAACAAAAAAAGTGTCACAAAAAAAGAGGTTGAGGATTGATCTCGCGAGTATAAAAGAAATGTTGGAAAGAAAAGAAATTTCCAAAATAAAATGGGTTGACGGAAGTCATCAGTTGTCGGATTGTTTTACTAAGAGAGGTGCTTGTTCGAAAAAAATTGTTGGATGTCCTCTAAGAGGGCCATCTTGTGTTATAAGTTAAGAAAACGTGGGAAAAAATTGACAATAGGATCGCTTTTTCTTTAAACAAGTTTTTTTTTTAAAAAGGAGAAAAATGCAGCATGTCAATGGCTGGTGCTGTTGAAAGTTAATGATCAATAATGTGTCATGATTTTTTATTATTTCTTTTCATATACATACATATGGTAGACATACATACATATGTATGTATATGTATTTAATTTTAAAGAAAAAAAAGGGGAATCTGTTGGGGTCTGAAGTTCTGTTAATGGATGATAAATACCTGGTAGTTCAGGATAATCTGTGAACAGTGTTGGGTGTTAATTAGTTAATTGTATTCAAGTGTGTGTATATATAAAGAGGAGCACTGGCTGGTGATGTTGTTTGGAGAGCAGAAGTAAGCTCTGACAAGCAATAAAAGATCTACACCAAAGCATCCTAGTCTGTGTCTTCAAAAACAGGCTTGGAGATCTCTCGAACATTGGTCAACTTTGGCTAGTTTTCTAGGTATGCTGCTACTAGGTGCAATAGTCTGTCACATATTGTGCATTACATGGTATAACAATCTCATCATTATAAGACGGCATTAACTATGATTAATCATGATCAGTGTTATGAGATATCTCCCGCTGCATTTATAAATGGCACTGTCCTGCATTGCAACCCTCAAACTCTTTCTTTCCCTTGTACATATTCTCCGGCAGAAAGGGTGAGTAGATAATTTGGTCTGAGCAGTACTGAAGAGTTGTTTCTAAAAAAAGAAACTTCTCTTTGTGAATTGAATCCTTTTGATCTCCAAGCTTACTCCAAGGAACTCATCCAGTTGGAAATCTCAAAATTATTTTCCTTCAGTGTTCCAATAAACTTCCAGTAAATCAGCATACTTTGCCATTAGCCCACTGGATGAAGCAGCTTCAATGAAATTAGTCCCCAATCAGAACATTGAGATTAAACTTTATCAGCTTAAAATGTCTGTGTAGTTCACTCAGTGTTGGTTAATTATCAAAAGTTAGCCAAAGAATTCCCAATTGCACTTTTCAGTAACCACTTATTTTGAGTTGTATGTTTGTCACTCACTAAATTAATAACATTTCCTTAATGGTTTCTGAGGAATATGTTTAGATAGAGGATCTGGATCAGCGCAGGCTTGGAGGGCCGAAGGGCCTGTTCCTGTGTAATTTTCTTTGTTCTTTGAATACGGTCATTGAGGATGTGACGATTGATTTTTCATTTTTTCCTGAGTCATGGCTTGTGTAATATATGTAATAATATCCAGATGATAAAGAATACCAGTATATATTTATTTAATAAAGCAAGATAAATCTTGTGAAAGTAGAACAAAGTGATGAACACCATCTCACTTTTCTATCTTCAAAGTCAAATATTGAAAATAACATTTGTGCATATACATCTTCAGTTCTTCCAGTAAGACACAAGAAATAAAGGTAACCACAATCTTCTTTATATGTCTCAGATATATTCAAAACACCACACTGATTTTAGCCCCATTCACTCAAAGTAATTAGTTTTAAAGTGTCAGTGACTTTTAAGATGACTAACTTTTTGTCCAATTCAAATCACAAGTCATCTGTTATGCATCATAAGGGGACGCATACCAACTAATTGTGTGCCCACAGGTACATATATAAAGATATCCGTTATAACGGCCCTGATATTTACAGGGAAATGGGGAGGGTGCAGGGGAGCAAGATGGTGCAGGGGAAATCTGGCAAGGCCGAGAACTCAAGGATCCTTCTGATTTTAATGGGAGGGCCTCATTATAACTTTTTCTTTCATTTTCCACACGGCAGTCGGCCAAATTGACAGGTTGGCCAGTTGCCAGGCAGGAAAATTAATAGCAGGAGGCCACAGCTGGGGAGCCTTAGGGTTGGTCCCTGGTAATCACATCACAGGGGAGATTTCAGATCAGGGCTGGGAAGTGGGGGGGGGAGGGGGGTCGGACGCTGTGGTCAGCAGGAGGAAGATTGAAGGGGCTGCGGAAGTGCCTCTGCTCCTCTTAGCCCACATGGAGTACTATAATAGGCACTTACCTTCTGAAGCCGGCAGCTCACGCCAACATTTCACTACTTGGTTTCCCATTCCTTGGGAACGTTGCTGGCAGCAGTTTAATTTAAATCAGGCTCCCAAATGTCCTGTGGGAGCCTGATTTAACTGTTAATGAAAAGTCTCAGTGCTCGAAGATGGGACATGCACACCTCACCAAGCTGCCGTAGAAACATCAACCGTAGCATATAAGGTGGGTTGGGATGCGTTGCTTTTTCTTTTAGGGTTTAACCCACCACACCCTGCCCTGCGACCACCTCCTGCCCATCATGGAGGGGTTAACATTAAGGCAAATGTCTCAGGTAGCATGAAGCTACTTTAAAACATGTGTCTTCCAGACATTACTTATTCATGGGCTGGATTTTGTGCAGGAGGCAGGGCTCCCAGTTCAGGGCTGAAAAGGCAGTGGGAACTTCCCTCTGCATTTTTCAGACTCCCGGAATGATCCTCCGGTCTTTTGCAGACAAAGTTTAAGGAGACAGATCCCCGTCCCTTTAAAGACTTAATCAGGGCAGGGATTCCACCCCCAAGAGCTGCCACCCAATCACAGGGCCAGCAGCGCTACCAGGAGCGGTGGCCACTGCCGGGACTGCAGAGGTCTTGGACCCAGGCCCAGCGCTGAAACCCGGGAGAAGAGACGGGTGAGGCAGGGTCACCGGGGCCAGTCCTGAAGGCCTTGGCGAGGCGGGGTGGGGGGGAGGTACATTTGTTCCCAGTGGGGAACATATTGCCCATGAAGGAGGGACCACCCTTGCCAAGGGAGGGCCCCTCATTTTCCAAGGCGCAAGATCCCAGCAGCGGCGGGAAGAGGTCCTTATTTGGCCTCTGGGCGGCAAGGTCGGCAGCGGTCTATCCAGCCCCTGGGAGAACCTGAACTGGGATTCCTGGCATCGTGTTCCATAGTGGGCAATTCTGCCCCAATTCTCCAGCGTCCCCCTCCACTGCCCCAACGACGCCCCCACCCCCCCAAACCCCGCGAATCCCGCCATCAGGATGAGAACAAAATCCGGCCCACTGTGTGAATACTCCGTAGAATTATCATATTGATGACTTTATTCATTGTTCACATCTTCTAGTTCCAGCAGCAGTTTGAAGTGACTGATTAGTGGTATTTTGGCATTTTTTAGCTTTTGTTTTGGTGCATGACTTACTGAGGTGGAAATTACAACACAAGAGACTGCTATTTGTGCCTGCACTTATACCAGCATTAGCTCTTTCTCTAAAACCTCTACTTTAATCCCTCCTCTATCATTTTATATTTTTTCCTTTTTCAAATATTATCCCATTTCATTTAAAATATTGCAACCTGCGTGTCATTAGCACTTGCAGCAGCCATTCCATGTTCCAACTGCCCTTGTGTGAAAAAAACTAACATCTCCCTCCCTTCATCTGAAGGCTGAACTGCAAAAATGGAAATCTTAGGAGAATTGCTAGTGACACATTACAAAGACTGCAAGAAATCGTTTGAAATTAATATTTGTTAACGTATAGCAATAGTTTTAGGTAGGAAGAGCCAATGAACTGGATTTTCAATTCAAATGTCCATTTACTTTCTAATAATTTACTGAATAAAAAAAATTGTACCCTTGTTGAATTTATCCAAATTCAAGCTGTCTTGGTTTATTTCTAATCACAATAAACACAAATTTCATAATACAAGGTACATTCCTTGAATTATGAACTAGAAAAAGTTATCGTATTTCACAGCAAACCAAACCAAAGTTGTTGTGATAAAAACATTGCATTGATTGTAATTAAATTTCAGTAATAGTTGCACCATTGCAGCTCATCCAATACTGAAGAAATCCTGATTGCAGTACAGTAGTTACCAGCAGTCATGTTGAGTCTTGTCTTTTACTCCCCAGATTAACTGCCTTATTTGAAAAGCATCTGAAGCATCTGTTTACAAGATTCAACATTTCCAAACTGGATTAGTCATGACCCACACAATAAGTAATATGAATTCTATAAGTCCCAGGGATGTACATTTAATAAAAGCTGCTACTACATGCCCATACAGGATGGTCTGAACTGAATGGAGTGAACAATATTTTGTCAAAAAACAGCCTATAAATCACATTTTATCAATCTGGAACAACAATATACAAGTCTGAAGAGATTTTAAATGTTAAAAAGGAAATCCCAACTCACTCTTGTTTTAAGAATTTGTCTTCCACAGTCTGTCCTCTGAAAGGTTCCACTGATCTCACAGCTAATACTACAAAATAAAACCTGTTAACCCATTTATTTTCCCCAAAAAAGTATAAACTTGCATCATGTAAAACACTTCACTGTTCAACAGCCCAATATTAGGCTTTGTTTGTCTCTTACGACTTCCATATCTAACTGCTCTAAGAATATTACAAAAATTCACTAACATCCATTTCCATCTTGTTTGCTTTCCAAAGTCCTTGAATTTACTGTTGCCTCCCAAATCTACGTTCATCCTTGCCAGAACTCCATTTGAATCTCTCCAATCAGGTTTTTACCCCGCGACAGAACCAAAACCTCTCTTAACAAATTCCAATGATGTCTTATGTGACTGTGACAAAGATAAACTATCCTTCCTTATCCTTCTCAACCTGCCTGCAGCCTTTGACACAGCTGACCACACCATCCTCCTTCAATGCCTCTCCACCATCGTCTAGCTGAGTGGGACTGCACTCGCCAGGTTCCATTCTTACCTATCCAGTCAGAGCCAGACAATCACCTGCAATGGCTTCTCCTTCCACTTCCACACCAGTATCTGTGTTGTTCCCCCAGTATCTATCCTTGGCCACCACCTTCTTCTCATTTACATGTTTCCCCTTTGGCGACATCATCCGAAAACAGAGAATTAGTTTTAACATGTATGCTGACGACCACCAGTTCTCTCAACCTTGCCACAGTCTCTCTCAACTGTCAGACTGCTTGTTCAACATCCAGTACTGGATAAGCAGAAAGATCCTCCAACTAAATATTGGAGAAGGCCAAAGTCATTGTTATCAATCCCCAGCACAGACTCTGTACCCTAGCCACAGGCTCCACCCCACTCCCTAGCAGACGTCTGAGGCTGCACTAAACTGTTCACAACCTTAGTGTCATACCGGACCCCAAGAAGAGTTTCTGACCACATACTCGTGCCATCATTCAGACTGTCCATTTCCACCTCCATAATATTACCTGACTCCACACCTGCCTCAGCTCATCTACTGCTGAAACCTTAATCCATGCCTTTTTTTTTTAAACCTCTAAACTTGATTATGCCAACACACTCCTGGCTGGTGTCCCAGGTTCCACTCTATAAATTTGAACTCATCCAAAACTCTGCTGCACATTTCCTAAATCAGACCAAGTCCTGTTCACCCATTACCGCTGTGCTCACTGACTTACATTGTGCCCCAGTGAAGTAATCCCTTGATTTTAAACTTCTCAACCTCATCTTCAAATTCCTCCAATGCCTCACCCCTCCCTATTTCTGTAATCAGCTTCAGCCCTACAACCATCCAATATATCTGCCCTCAACAACAACTTATATTTATATAGTGCCTTTAATATAATAAAATGTCCCAAGACACTTCACAAAAACATTATAAAACAAAATGACAGAGCCACATTAGGAGATATTAGGTCAAATGACCAAAAGCTTGGTCAAAAAGGTAGGTTTAAAGGAGTGTTTTAAAGGAGGAAAGTGAGGTAGAGGGGTGGTGAGGTATAGGGAGGGTATTCCAGAACTTAGGCCTAGGCAACTGAAGGTGCAGCCACCTCTGGTGGAACGATTAAAATCAGAGATGCTCAAGAGGCTAGAATTAGAGGAGCGCAAATATCTCAGAGGTTGTTGGGCTGAAACAGAAATAAGGAGGAGCGAGACCATGGAGGGATTTGAAAACAAGGATGAGAATTTTAAAATCAAGGCATTGCTTGATCAGGAGCCAATGTCAGTGAGCACAGGAGTATTAGGTGAATAGGACTTGGTGCAAGTTAAGACCCGGGCAGCAGAGTGTAGATGACCTCAAGTTTATGGAGGGTAGAATGTGGGAGACCAGCCAGTAGTGTGTTGGAATAGTCAAGTCTAGAGGTACTGAAGGCATGAATGAGGGTTTTAGCAGATGAGCTGAGACAGGAGCGAAGTCAGGTGAGGTTACGGAGGTGGAAATAGGTGGTCTTAGTGATGGCACGAATGAGAAGTCGGAATCTCATCTCACAATCAAATGTGATGCCAAGATTGCGAATAGACTGGCTTAATCTCAGACTGTTGCCAGGGAGAGGAATGAAGTCAGTAGCTCAGGAATGGCGTTTGGAGGAAAACAATTGCTTCAGGCTTCCCAATATTTACTTGGAGGAAATTTCTGCTCATCCAATACTGGATATTGGACAAGCAGCCTGATAGTTTAGCTTGACTGGAAGAATCGAGAGAGGTAATGGTGAGATAGAGCTGGGTGTCGTCAGTGCATGTGAAAATGAATGCCATGCTTTCGATTGATGAGGGGGCCAAGGATAGATCCTTGGGGGACACTAGAGGCAACGGTGCAGGAACAGGAAAAGATGCCATTTCAAGTGATTCTCTGGCAATGATTAGATAGAAAAGAATGGAACCAGGTGAGAGCAATCTCACCCAGCTGGACAACAGTGGAAAGGTGTCGGAGGAGGATGGTGCAGTCAACCATGTCAAAGGCTGCATACAGGTCGAGAAGGGAAAATTTACCTTTATCACAGTCACACAGCATGTCCTTCAATTCTAGCCTCTTGAGCATCCCCAATTTTAATTGCTTCACCATCGGTGGCCATGCCTTCAGTTGCCTCGGCCCCAAGCTCTCCCCCTCTTTTCTCCTTTAAGATACTCCCGAAAACCTACCTCTGACCAAGCTTGTGGTCATCTGCCCTAATATCTTAGTTGATTCAGTGTCAAATTTTGTTAGATAACGAACCCGTGAAGCTCCTTGGGGTATTTTACTACATTAAAGAGGCTATAAAGATACAAGTTTCGTTGTTGCAATATTTACTTTAAGGCAAATGTAATTATATAGTTAAAATACTTGCATCCAGCACACAGGAGACGTGGAAAAGTTCCCATCATCATCAAAATCCTCTGTACAGCAAAAATATAGTGCTACTGCATGATGCATAAATCACTGTTGAGCGAACAATATTGATGAACTTAAATATTTCATCGACCAAAAGTCAACCAATCAAAAAGCATTTTCATTCATTCAACAGACAAAAATAAAGTCAAAGGAACAACCAGCAAAAAACAAGATAAATCAAATCACATTTTTTTTTTTTTTAAACTCTCAGCTGTCTCATTACATACCTGTAAAAATATTTATATGCAACGTTGTAGTTGCTAACCATTCTGAAAAATGCATTGAAACTTCTTATTTGTAGCTGAGAGAGATAGGAAATCACAGAAAAAGAGCATGAAATAGAAATAATTAGGCATATGAAAGCACAGACGGTTATAACAAAAGATAACTTTTTGTTCATAAATTATGCCATATAACATCCACTTATTGCATACTAAGACAGTGTTACAGGGTATCGTCACCCTGTCTTTATAAAACACTATTCTCCAAATCAATCTAAAAGGTGCTGTGGGAGTTCTGCTCATATTCATAAAAATTAAGTGCTCAGGATTGGAGAATTTCAAAAACCATAGTAACATGATTTGGTTGCATCAAGTGCGATTACTTCTGAACCAAATGCTCCAAGAAACTTCTAGATGGATTTTAATCTCAGAATACCAAAATTAACAGTTTCTCTAAGTTAATGCTTTCTTTTTAAAGCCACTTCCAACTTGGAGAGAATACACTTCAAGCTATGTTCCAATGTTTGCCTCGCAGCATACTTGCAATGTGCAAGTGATTTGAAACAAGACAGAGTGTTATTTTGTTATTTGCTCCTCCATTTTTCCAAAATACATTTCATTTTCAGTATGCCAAAGACAAAATTGAGAAAAAATGACGACTGCTTCCTAGCTCAATTCAATCACATGGCTTTCTTGTACTGTTGTGAAGCCAAAGACGACAGAACTCTGTGTATGCATGGAATGCTTCTCACTAGTGTAGCACTAACAGGATCATCCACTCTTTTCAACTATTAAAGTATGCCTAATGGGGCACCAGAGATTGGTTTCAGAAAGTCAAATCTTTACTTAATATGACTTCATACCAGCTGCCATTGATTTGCATTGTTGTTGTTACGAGATTTCCTCATTAAGGTGCTTCGGCAGTCACCCTGCTCATGACTTACTGAAACACCATAAATGGGGCGGTTAATGACCCAACGCCACTTTCAGGCCTGTACTGCTCCATTTACGCCAAGTAGAAATATTTAAAAATTGGTCTCTGCACGAGGTAACATCAACCTGCAATTGAACTGTTAGGGCTAATCCAGAGGGCTTTGTGCATCATAGTTACCACTTTTTTCAGCCAGAACAGTAGTAAGTATCAATACCAAGCTTTTTCTTTATGGGGTCACTCATTGCCAACAGATTACAATGGTACTGGGTCTGATTGTGAAAATGATGCACAAACCATGCATTTGGCAAAAAGGCCCAGGAAACACAAATTAAATACTGTAGGAAAAATACAACAATGCCAGAAGAAATATTTAGTGACAGCTATAGGGCTTTGTAAACTTCCCCCTCTCTCTCAGTCTTTGATAAATAGATCTAGCCCTGGGAGGATAAAGTATAAATTAACCTGGAAATAGATCGTTACAACTACTGTGAAATTTATACACAAAACCACTAGTGGAAATACCATTTCAGATATGACTCGTAGTAAATGCTTCCTTTTATCGGCAATTCCTCAATTAGTAAACAAAATAATAGAGCTATAATTTTGTTCAGTACAATAAAATGCAGTGCGTCCAAGAGCAAGTTTAATTTATTTGGCACTTCTGTATAAAAAAAAAAGAGCTTTAGTGGAATGGGATTTTTGTGCGCTGTGCTATGCAGTATAGATAAAAAACCATTTTTTTAAGCTGCAAAATCACAAAGCTATTTTTGACTTGCAATTAACTCACAAATGAAATTCCAGAATATTGACTCACTGACAATGAAGGAATGACTTCATTTGAATCAAGATGCTGTGTACTTGGAGGGAAATTCTGAGCTGATGGCATTCCCATGACATTGCTATTCTTGTTCTTCTCAATGATAGAGCTTGCAGATGAGGGCACTGCCGTTTAAATAATCATCTTCTAGCACATTGGAAATGGGTCTGCAGGACACACATGAATTGTGTGTTGGGATCTTTCTTTTTTCAAAAGCAAACAATCTGAGGAACTTGAAGTGCACCCAATTTCTGTATGGGACAGAGCAGCTTCATTCATCCTTCCCCTGATTAAGGGAATTCTTTGGCCATGTAGCTTTGTCAAACTTCAGACCTCCGATTATATTGTGGTGCTTTTGGTGGACCAGGGTTGTTCTTGTGATGGATGAGACTATCCAGGGTTTATCTAGAGCTCCTACAGGAGAACTGTTACCACTGGGTTGTAGTCAGGTGAAGGAGGAGAGGAGAAAAGAAAGAAACAGTGTGCTCTAGATGGGATCATGTCAATTCTCTTGTCCTGAATGACCTAGTAATTTCAGGGATATTAAGGATAATAGGAGTCATTTGTCAAAATTTTTAACTAAGAGTGCAATATTCTATTTTCAAATAAAAGCAAAATACTGTGGATGATGGAAATCTGAAATAAAAACAAAGTGTTGGAAAAACTCAGCAGGTCTGGCAGCATCTGTAAAGACAGAAACAAACCGGATTAACGTTTCAGGTCGATGACCTCTCATCAGAACTGGCAAAGATTAGAAATGTAATAGGTTTTGAGAAAGTGTAAGAGGGAAGGTCTGTGATAGGGCGGAGGGTGGGAGAGATTAAATGACAAAGGTGTCATGAACAAAAGGCAAAGAGAGTGGTAATAGTTGTCCAGAGCATTAATGGCAGAATAATGAACTACTCTGTCCGAAAGCAAAGACATGAAAAGTTTAAGACCTATTTTAAGATCCTATTTTCAAAGCCTGGTTTATGAGGGCTGTTTATATGTTGGCAGGTTTATCCTTTTTAACAATTTGGGGGAAAAGGAGGTCAGCAAAATTGAAACATGACAATATGGAAATCTCTCTATTTGCTCTTGCCCAAGCCCATTGCTTGGGCTTAAAATTATGAACCTACACACTTGGAAATTTTGGGTCAGTAAGAACGGGTGCAAATGTTTGTCTTATTTGTTTATCAAGATATAGGAGACAGTTTGACCACAGACAGATTTGCTGGCTTCCTAAATCTCTGCAGTTAAATGGATGGGCCAGAGACTGCCGGGATAAGATTGCAGAAGCAAGGTAGAATCTGCTGATGCATACTGGCAGTTCTTTGGGGGAGGGTGAGCACATGCCTGCTGTCTTTACTCTTAAATTAAGCGTGGCTAACTGTAGTACTCAGTGCTGATCCTGATAGTTCAGTATGATAGGGAGATACCATGCAAGACGAAGTTTGTTACTTTCTGAACCTGGAGTTGGATGCAAGCCACAGTTCAGGGGGTCAGGTCAATGGGTACTGGTTTTCAGGTCCCAAGTTTCTATTGTGCCATTTTCTTAAAACCATGGATATTGATGTTTGTGCCTGGTAAAGTATGGTGCGTTGCTTCCTTGTTCCCTACTGTAAAAAAAAAATGAAATTGCCATTGTCAGCAGCTGAGTGGAGTTCCTTATTTAGGCTATTTCCCTGAGAATGGCATCATAAATAGTACATTTTCTGTCTTTAGTTCAGGTTTTCAGCATTTTTTTTGTTTTCTTGTAAGATCATAATATACACAACCTATGGCACAACAGAATTTAAATTAAAGATACATTTCTTTCTTGTTATCCAGAAGTACACAACAACAATGTCCCAAAAAAAGAAATACATTTAGTGTCTCTACATTCCAATATATAAAAAGCTCAAAGCTGCCACCTTCTGTTGAAAGTAATAACATACTCTGAATTAGCAATATTATAAGTTAAGGCTTCCAAATAACTGTTACTGTTTCATAGAATCTCATAGCACCGAAGGCCTGAGGGACTATAAAAGCATTTTTCAGTTTCATGTACATGCTCCTACCTTTTCATTTGGGTTTAGCTGTCTTCTATTACAATACCTAATAATTGCAAATGTCACTGTAGATCACAAATGCCCCAAAACCTGTAAAGTACCCTGTACATATACATCTTTTCCATAGAAAACGCAAACATAGTTGCAATAAGGTAACAACTTATACAGTCATCCAACAAATGCATTCCCCATTGGAAGTGGTTCCAACAGAGTTGTCTTGTTCAGAAGCTCATTCTCTTCCCACCTACAGTCCTACCACAAAGTGCTCAAAAAGAGAGGAGCAAGAGTGGCGAAAGGGGAGAGAGAAGACGGTATAAACAGATATATCAGAAAGAGATAGAGGAGGGAAGGTGGGCAGAAAAAAGCCTGTGTGAACGAAAAGAAAACAGAAAAAGACCAACAAATAGCGATCCAGAAAAGGAAAACAATCAAAAAGAGCAGTAACCAGAAAACATGAGTGGGAGTGTGTAAGAACACACACAAGATACGAAAAGAGAGCACAACAGACAGAGGAAGTGTACATACACAGAGAGCATGAGAAATAGAGAAAGACCGTAAGAGAGGAAGCACAACAGACAGCATCTAAGAGATAGCAACTGCAAGAGAAAGTGAATGCAAATATGCAAGAGAGCAAGAGATTGTGAGCAAAAGAGAGCAAGGTGCAAAATGAGAGCCTTTGGCCCTACCTTCACCACAACATTTCTGCAGCTACTGATTTGCTCAACTGCACCCTCACCTCCCCCTTTAATGCCATTGTGTTCAATAACACCATTACTCTCTCTCACCCTGGTTGTTCTCCATGGTATGACCTTCATCTCTGCTCCTTTCAGAATGGAATTGTCAGACAACTGGTTTGGCCACTCATCGCTAGATCTGACTGCACCACATAAAGCACTATCAGGTCCTACTCTCGTATGCCAAAACTGTTCACAATTCCAGGATCATCCTGCAATGCAAAGATAACCCCCGACTTCTTTTCCCTACTGCAACTGTCTTCTTAAACCCTACTCCCCTGTATCCTCCACCCTCACCTCTGACAAGTGTGAGGGGTTCATGGACTTCTTTGTCACTCAGACTGAGACCACAAGATCAGTTGCCTCTGTCATTTCCCTTCCTTCCCATACCCAACCAAACAAATTTCCTCTAAAGTTCCTCCCCCCACCCCCAGCCCAGAACTCATCTTTCTCTAGCTCCTCTCCTATCTCCACTCATTCCTTCTCCATGCTCATCTTGTCCACGAGACCGACCTCCTGCTCCCTCAACCAATCTGGCCACCCAACTTCCCTCCGTGGGTCCCATGTTAGCTGATAATATTGATATTTCTCTCTCTCTCTCTCTCTTCAGGTGCAGTTCCCCTCTCCTTTAAATCTGCCGTCATTGCCCCTCTCCTCAAAGAAACCAACACCTAACCCCATCGTCCCTGCAAACTACAGCACCACTTCCAACCTTCCTTTGCTCTCCAAAGTCCTTGAACATGTTGTTGCCTCCCCAATTCTGTGCCCATCTTTTGCAGACCTCCAGGTTTGAATTCCTCCAATTAGGTTTCAGTCCCTGCCACAGTACTGAAATGGTTCCTATCAAAGTCACAAATGAGATCATATGTGACTGTGACAAAAGTAAACCATCCTTCCTCATCCTTCTCAACCTGTCTGCAGTCTTTGACATGTTTGACCAAACCATCCTCCTCCAACATCTCTCCGTTATCCAGCTGGGTAGGGCTGCGCACACCTGGTTCCATTCTTAGTTATCTAATCATAGCCAGAGAATTATGTGCAATAGTTCCTGTTGCCATACAGTTACCTCTGGAGTCCTCCAAGGATCTACCTTTGACTCTTGTTATATTCCAGAAATTCCAGGGGTAAAGGATAGAACTAGAGCCAACCTTAACGTACTTTTTAGAAGCATTTATTTGCAGAGATAAACATTACAAACATGTACCTCCTCACCCCACAACTACAGTTTGTCTGTTCCTTTTTAAAGTCCACCACCTGCCTTTAATTATATATAATTAATATGCAAATAACAGGCCCCTCCTAAATTGTATTTTCATGTTGCCCCTTCATATCATTCGAAAACATGTCAGTTTCTAGGTGCATGCTGATGAAACCCAGCTCTACCTCACCACCTTCTTTCTCGACTCCTCCACTGTCTCTAAATTATCAGATTGCTTGTCCAACATCCAGTACGGGAGGAGTAGAAATCACCCCCAATTAAATATTTGAAGGTACACTCCTGGCCAGCCTCCCACATTCTTCCCTCCATAAACCGGTGGTCATCCAAAACTCTGCCACCTGAGTTCCAAGTCATGCCAAGTCCCTTTACCCAGTGCTTGCTAATTTACAATAGTACCTGATTAAGCAATGCCGTGCATTAAAGAGTTCCCAAACTTTTTTCAAATTCTTCTGTGGCCTTGCTCCTCCCTTTCTCTCGAGCATCCCCAATTTTAATTTCTCAGCCATTGGTGGCTATGCTTTCAGCTGCCTGGGTCTTCAGCTCTGGAATGCCATCCCTAAATCTCTCCACCTCTATCCTCCTTTAAGGCACTCCTTAAAACGTACCTCTTTGACTGAGCTTTTGGCCATCTGCAGTGGTGGTGGCGTAGTGGTATTGTCAATGGACTAGTAAGCCAGAGACCCAGGGTATTGCGATGGAGACATGCATTCGAATCCTACCCTGGTAGGTGGAATTTGAATTCAATTAATAAATCTAGAAGTAAAAGCTAGCCTAATGATGGCCATGAAACCACGAAACATGGTTGTTGTAAAAACCCACCTAGTTCAGTTATGTGCTTTAGGGAAGGAAATCTGTTGTCCTTACCTGTGACTCCAGACCCACAGCAATGTGGTTGACTCTTGATGCCCTCTGAGATGGCCTAGCAAGCCACTCAGTTGTATCAAACCGCTACAAAGTAAATAATGAAACCAGACGGACCACCCAGCATCGACCATGCACCAGAAATAACAATGGCAAGCCCGACCCGGTCAGCCCTGCAAAGCCCGCCTTACTAATATCTGGGGGCTTGTGCCAAAGTTGGGAGAGCTGTCTCACAGACTAGTCAAACAGCAGCCTGGCGTAGTCATACTCACTGAATCATATCTTACAGATAATGTCCCAGACATGGTCATCACCATCCCTTGGTAGGTCCTGCCCCACCGGCAGGACAGACCCAGCAGAGGTGGTGGCACAGTGGTCTACAGTCATGAAGAAATTGCCCTGGGAGTCCTCAACATCGACTCCGAAACCCATGAAGTCTCATGGCATCAGGTCAAACATGGGCAAGGAAACCTCCTGCTGATTACCAACTACCGCTACCCCCCCCCCCCCCCCCCGCCCTTCCTCAGCAGATGAGTGAGTCAGTACTCCTTTTTGAACACCAATTGGAGGAAGCACTGAGGGTGGCAAGGGCAAAGAATGTACTCTGGGTGGGGGACTTCAATGTCCATCACCAAGAGTGGCTCGGTAGCACCATTACTGACCGAGCCCTAAAGGACATAGCTGCTAGATTGGGTCTGCAACAGGTAGTGAGGGAACCAAGAGGGAAAAACGTACTTGACCTTGTCCTCACCAATCTGCCTTTCGCAGATGCATCTGTCCGTGACAGTATTGGTAGGAGTGACCACAGCACAGTCCTTGTGGAGACGAAGATCCATCTTGACATTGAGGATACCCTCCATCATGTTGTGTGGCACTACCACCATGCTTAATGGGATAGATTTCGAACAGATGTAACAACTCAAAACTGGACATCCATGAGGCGCTGTGAGCCATCGGCAGCAGCAGAATTATGCTCAACCACAGTCTGTAACCTCATGGCCTGGCATATCCCCCACTCTACCATTACCATCAAGCCGGGGGATCAACCTTGGTTCAATGAAGAATGCAGGAGGGCATACCAGGAGCAGCACCAGGCATACCTCAAAATGAGGGGTCAACCTGGTGAAGCTACAACCCAGAACTACTTGTGTGCCAAACAGTATAAGCTCTGCAGTCCTGTCACATCCAGCCATGAATGGTGGTGGACAATTAAACAACTAACTGAAGGAGGTGGCTCCACAAATATTTCCATCCTCAATGAGGGGGGAGCCCAGCACATGAGTGCGAAAGATAAGGCTGAAGCATTTGCAACAATCTTCAGCCAGAAGTGCAGAGTGGATGATCCATCTCGGCCTCCTCCTGGAGTCCTCAGCATCACAGATACCAGTCTTCAGCCAATTCGATTTACTCCATGTGATGTCAAGAAATGACTGAAGGCCCTGGATTCTGCAAAGGCTATAGGCCCTGACAACATACCGGCACTAGTACTGAAGATCTGTGCTCCAGAACTTGCTGAAGCCCTTGCCAAGCTGTTCCAGTACAGCTGCAACACTGGAATCTACCCGGCAATGTGGAAAATTGCCCAGGTATGTCCTGTACACAAAAAGCAGGACAATTCCAACCTGGCCAATTACCGCCCCATCAGTCTACTCTCGATCATCAGAAAAGTGATGGAAGGTGTCGTCAACAGTGCTATCAAGCAGCACTTGCTCAGCAATAACCTGCTCAGTGGCACTGAATCCCCCACAATCAACATCCTGGGGGTTTACCATTGACCAGAAACAAAACTGGAGTAGCCATATTTATACCATGGCTACAAGAGCAAGTCAGAGGCTAGGAATCCTGCAGCGTGTAACTCACTTCCTGACTCCTTAATGCCTGTCCACCATCTACAAGGCACAAGTCAGGAGTGTGATAGAATACTCTCCACTTGCCTGGATGGGTGCAGCTCCAACAACACTCAAGAAGCTCGACACCATCCAGGACAAAGCAGCCTGCTTGATTGGCACCCCATCCACAAACATTCACTCCCTCCACCACCGATGCACAGTGGCAGCAGTGTGTACCATTTACAAGACGCACTGCAGCAATGCACCAAGGCTCCTTAGACAGCACCTTCCAAATCCGCGACCTCTATCACTTAGAAGGACAAGGGCAGCAGGGGTTGCATGGGAACACCACCACCTGCAAGTTCCCCTCCAAGCCACACACCATCCTGACTTGGAACTCTTATCGTCGTTCCTTCACTGTCGCTGGGTCAAAATCCTGAAAGTTCCTTCCTAACAGCACTGTGGGTATACCTACCCCACATGGACTGCAGTGGTTCAAGAAGGCAGCTCACCAGCACCTTCTGAAGGGCAATTGCTGGAGATGGTCATTGCCTAGCACTTGCATGGCACAAATGTAACTTGCCACTTATTAGCCCAAGCCTGGACTGCTTCAGTATCTGAGGAGTCACGAATAGTGCTGAACAGTGTGCAATCATCAGCGAACATCACCACTTCTGACCTTATGATGGAGGGAAGATCATTGATGAAGCAGCTGAAGATGGTTGGGCCTAGGACACTATCGTGAGGAACTCCTGCAGTGATGTCCTGGGACTGAGGTGACTGACCTCCAACAACCACAACCATCTTCCTTTGTGCTAGATATGGCTCTAACCAGCGTAGAGTTTTCCTCTCCGATTCCCATTGACTCCAGTTTTGCCAGGGCTCCTTGATGCCACACTTAGTCAAATGGTGCCTTGATGTCAAGTGCAGTCACTCTCACCGCAGCTCTGGAGTTCAGCTCTTTTGTCCAGGTTTGGACCATGGCTGTAATGGAGGTCAGGAGCTGATTGGCCCTGGCAGAACCCAAATTTAGGGTAGTGAGCAGATTATAGCTGACTAAGTACTGCTTGATAGCACTGTCGACGACACCTTCCATCACTTTTCTGATGATCGAGAGTGGACTGACGGGGCGGTGATTGGCCAGGTTGGATCTGTCCTGCTTTTTGTGTACAGGATATACCTGGGTAGATGCCAGTGTTGTAGCTGTACTGGAACAGCTTAGCTAAGGGCGTGACCAGTTCTGAAGCACAGGTCTTCAGTACTATTAGTGGAATGTTATCAGGCCCAAAGCCTTTGCTGTGTACCAGTTCAAATTCAATAATGTAGCCTAAATATGATCCAAGAAAAAATAGTTTGAACTAAAATATGAGCCAGATCAATACTCATTTATGCCTGTGCACTCTGGAGATACTGAGGGAGCAATTGGTTGACTCCCAAAATGGGTGTGCGGATTGCAGTACATGATTGAAGCACACGTGTGCCTTCGGTTGCAGGCAGCACCAATTTAACGTTAAATTGGTGCTGCCTGCTCTTTTAAATGATTGCTGCATGCAGCCAGCTGTCCCTGTACTGTTCACTGGCCACATTAGCAGGGGGTCTGATATCATGAGTGGCTAGCGCTGCCTAAAGGCAACCTGCAGCTCTTAAAAGCGTGATGCAATATGGCTGCAAAATGTTTTTTTTTCAAAAGTCAATCTGGGCTGTGATACTTTGAACAATGGCTGAACAAGCAAAAGAAATGCACTTAAGTTCTTGGTGGAAGAGGTGTAAAGGAGTAACACCCTGTCTCCACAGAAGGGTAGGAGGCACTCCAGATATATTTTCAGGAGGCAGCAGAAACAAGCAATGATGGAGGTCACTGTCTGAAGTGTTGCTCGAACAATATTGGTGCAGGACAAGAAATTTAACGCTCCGACATGAGTCATCAAGGTGAGCGAGTTCATCTTCAAATCGCATGTCCTGCCAACTGCATCACTCGCCTCATCCACTGCTCAATTCACTATACCCCCATCATACAATCAGTGCTCAACCCTACAATTCATACGTTTTACCTCACCCTCACACACCAACATTGTTGCAAGCCTTGCACCCACAACTCACAGTAGCTATTCAACCTTGACAGCCATATCACCCAAACATACTGCAGGACACTCACTGGCACACCTCCCTCTTTCTTGTAGGAAAAGGAAAGTGCACAAAAGCAAGAAACAGCAAAGAACCGGAGCAGGACAAGCTTGCCTACATGTTTTACCCCTCATGGAGAAAATAATACTGGCCATCATGGGAAGGGGTATCACTGAGGGTGTGGCCACTGGTGAGGGCTGGCGGGATCGATGATGAGGATATCTGCATAACTAATTCTCCTTCGCTAATCCCACAATCTTTTCTGATTCTGAAGCTAAAGATGGTGTCCACATGCACTTATAACTTTCCTTTCTCACCTCATCCTCAAGTTGGATCCAAAATTGGCTCAATGCAGGGTGCAAATAGTAGTGATTAACAGGTGTTTTTGTAACCGTAAGGCTGGTTCCAGTAGAGTCCCTTGTGTTTTGTGGTATATACCACTTATTTAGACTTAAATGAAGGGGGCACGACTGGGAAATTTGCAGATGATACAAAAATTGGTCATTGGTTAAGAGCGAGGAAGAAAGCTGTAAACTGTAGGAAGATATCAAACGACTGGTCAAGTGAGCAGAAATGTAGCAAATGGAATTTAAGCCTCAGAGGTGTGAGGTAATGCTGTTATGACCGAGGCAGGAGGAGTACACTGTTGATGCAGCCCCACTTCTCCACAGATCACAACATACATTTAAAATTTTCCCACTTATCGATACAGTCAATCATATACTCTATTTCCCCCCAAGCATAGAACACACTAACCAGATTTCTTTACTGAACAAAATTATCAGTTTATCATAAAACAAGTCTTAACTAGTAATGAAGTAAAATATGAGCACATAGATTTAAATTTTAAAGTTCCCTTTTTACTTTAGTTCCTTCACACACACTAGAGCTAAAAAACAAAAAGGGTGCAGTTACATTGCTTGGTGTTGTCTATAGGCGACTAGCTAGTGGGAAGGACATGGAGGAACAAATTTGCAAGGAAATTAGAGAGGTGCAAGAATTCTAGGGTAGTTATAGTGGGGGGCTTTAATTATCTAAACATAGACTGTAGTAGTGTAAAGGGCAGAGAGGGGAGAGAGTTCCTAAAGTCGGTTCAGGAAAATTTTCTACAGCAGTATGTTGCTAGTCCAACAAGAAAGGAGACACTGCTACACTTGGTTCTTGGGAATGAGGTGGGCCAATTGGATCAAGTATCACTAGGACAGCATTTAGGGGACAGCGGTCATTGTATCATAAAGGTTTAGGCTGACTATGGAAAAAGACAAAGAACAATCCAGAGGAAGGATAATTAATTGGGGGAAAGCCAACTTCAATGGGGTAAGAATGGAGCTGGAGTGAATAAATTGGAGTCAAAAGTTGGCAGGAAAACCAGTCGCTGAACAGTGGGCTACCTTCAAAGAGGAGATAGTTCTGGCACTGTCAACGTATATTCCCTCAAAGGGGAAAGGTAAGGCAAACAAATCCAGAGCTCCCTGGATGACAAAAGAGGTAGAGATTAAGATAAACAAGAAAAAGTGTGCTTATGACAGATGCCAGGTAGAAAGTACTATTGAAAACCAGGCTGAAAGTAGAAGGTCCACAGAGGAAGTGATAAAGCAAATAAGAGAAGCAAAGACAGAGCATGAAAAGAGATTGGCAGCTAGCATTAAAGGAAATCCCAAAGTTTTCTATAGACATATAAATAGCAAAAGGGTGGTAAAAGGAGGAGTGGGGCCTATTAGGGACTGGACAGGGGATGTACACATGGAGGCAGAAGGCATAGCTGAGGTATTAAATGAATACTTTGCATCCGTCTTTACTAAGGAAGCAAATGCAACCCAGGCAATGTTGAAAGAGGAGGTAATTCAGATATTAGAAGGGTTTAAAATTGATAAAGAGGATGTATTAGATAGGCTGTCTTTACTTAAAGTAGATGAGACACCAGGACCAGATGAGATGCATCCAAGCGAGGGAGGAAATCGCGGAGGAACTGGCCATAATTTTTCCGTCTTCCTTAGATCGGGGATGATGCCAGAGGACTGGAGAATTGCAAACATTACACCCTTGTTCAAAAAAGGGTGTAAAGATAAGCTGAACAACTACAGGCCAGTCACTAACTTCAGTGGTGCGGAAACTTCTGGAAAAAACAATTCGGGAAAAAATTGTCACATGGACAAATGCGGGTTAATTAAGGAAAGTTAGCATGGATTTCTTCAAGGAAAATAATGTTTAACTAACTTGGAGTTTTTTTGAAGAGGTAACAGGGAGGGTTGATGAGGGGAATGCTGTTCATGTGGTGTACATGGACTTTCGAAAGGTGATACAGTGCCACACAACAGATGTGTGAGCAAACTTTTAGCTCATGGAATAAAAGGGATGGTAGCAACATGGATATGGAATCGACTGAGTAACAGGAAACAAACTCCAAAAGGACATAGCCAAGTTGGTGGAATGGGCAGACAGGTGGCAGATGAAGTTCAATGCAGAGAAATGTGAAGTGATTCATTTTGGTAGGAAGAACATGGAGAGACAATATAAAGTAAAGGGTACAATTCTAAAGGGGATGCAGGAGCAGAGACATGGGTGTACATGTGCATAAGTCATTGAAGGTGGCAGGGCAGGTTGAGAGAGTGGTTAATAAAGCATACAGTATCCTGGGCTTTATTAATAGAGGCATATAGTACAAGAGCAAGGAAGTTAGTTGAACTAGTATAAGACAGTAGTTCGGCCACAGCTGGAGTCTTGTGTCCAGTTCTGGGTGCCACACTTTAGGAAAGACATGAAGGCATTGGAGAGAATACAGAAAAGATTCACAAGAATGATTTCAGAGATGAAGAACTTCAGTTATGAAGATAGATTGGAGAAGTTAGGGCTGTTTTCCTTGGAGAAGAGAAGGTTGAAAGGTGATTTGATAGAGGTATTCAAAATCTTGAGGGGTCTGGACAGAATAGATAGAGAGAAACTGTTCCCACTTGTGAAAAGATCGAGAACAAGAAGGCACAGATTTAAAGTATTTGGTAAGAGAAGCAAAAGTGACATGAGGAAATACTTTTTCACGCTGAGAGTGGCAAGGTCTGGAATGCACTGCCTGAGAGTGTGGTGGAGGCAGGTTCAATTGAAGCATTCAAAAGGGAATTAGACTGTTATATGAAAAGGAAGAATGTGCAAGGTTACAAGGAGAAGGCGAGGGAACGGAACTGAGTAAACTGCTCTTTTGGAGAGCTGGTGCAGACACGATGGTCCAAATGGTCTCCTTCTGCACTGTAACTATTCTGTGATTACCAAAAAAAAAAAGGGATTTTTTTTTTTAATATAAATTCAGAGCTCTATTACAGACAAAAAAACATTTGGGCAGATTACTTGCTCATTTTTGAAGAAAACAGCAGATGACATATGCTGTTCCAAAACTGGCATACAGTCTAACTTGAGTGCACATAGACAGGTCACTGATGCTTTCCAACAGTTCTTTTCAGGCGGCGTTGAGAATTAATTTTTTAGCAGGCTTTCTTCAAAGATGGGAAATGAGATGAATCAACAACGTGGACTTCACAGGGTCTTGTATGGAATTGCCAGAAAGCGAGCTGGCTTGTGGTCTTCTGTTCTTCCTTGACACTTAAGCAGCAAACTTGACTTTATCTCCTTCCAGAAGGTAAAACACACACACACTGACTCAACAACCAAAAAGCTCGTCAGTTTTCTGACCTTCCAGGTGCTCTCCTGCTACTGAGCTTGTCCAATCAAAGGGGCTCGTCACTTCTCTGCCCATTACCAGGGTTTCTGTTCTATCTTTAACTTAAGTTATGTGAGAACTAGTAACACTGTTACTAATCCAGTTCCGTTGATTAAAACTGATCCAACATTTATTCAGTTTAACTATAAATTCCTTTAAAAAATATTTTTAACAAAAAACAGAATCACTTTCATAACAATGCATTTGGGAAGGGCAAACAAAATATGGGAATACACAATAAATGGTAGGATTCTGGAGAATTGTAGAAGAACAGAGGGACCTTAAGTGCATGTCCACGGATCCCTGAAGGTAGCAGAACTGGTCAATAAGGTGCTTAAAAGGCATATGAGATATTTACAATGCCTTGGCTAATGAAAGAAAGTAAGAGCAAGGAGGTTATGCTATAACTTTATAAAATACCAGTTAGGCCATAACTAGATACTGCGTATAGTTCTGGTCACCACGTTACAGCAAGGATGTGAATGCACTAGAGATGGTACAGAGGAGATTTACAAGAATATTGCCAGGAATGAAGAATATTAGACAGGCTGGGGTTCTTTTTTTTTGGAACAGTGGAGACTGAGGGGAGATTTACTGGAGGTGTATACAATTATGAGAAGCCTGGATACGAATTATAGGAAGGACCTATTTCCCTTTGCAGAGCAGTCAATAACCATGGGGCATAGATTTAAAGTAACTGGCAGAAGGATTAGAAAGCAGTTGAAGAGAATTTTCCGGAACTCATTGCCTGAAAGGGTGCCAGAGGCAAAAACCCTCAATATGTTTAAAAAATATTTGTATATGCACTTGAACGACCACAACCTACAGGGCTATGGACTAAGCAATAGAAAGAGGGAATAGACAGGACAGCTCTTTTACAGCTGGCACAGACACGGTGGGCTGAATGGCCTCGTTCTGTGCCGTAAATTTTCTATGTTTTTATGTTTTCACTGCAACCCAATCCAACACTTGTTCCCTGCCCTTCTTTCATTTCAGATAACCAAGAACAGGAACCTTTCCAGTTAGTGGAACAAGAGGAAGATGATAGTGAATTATAAAGGTACACCATCACTCAATTGTGCACTCACAGCCAGCAGCTCAGAGACTGAAACTGCGTGTAGCTTAGAGGCTAGGATAGAGGAGCAATCTGCACATGGTGAAACAAGTGCACAGTAACTAGAGCAAGGTAAAAGGATAATGCAGGTGCCAGCTCACTAGAGGCTGAGGTCACACACCAGTTCTGCTGCAGATAGGTTTGATGAGGACTTTGATGGGCCAGGCTATAGAAGGTGGTTGAAATAAAAATAGAAAATGCTGGAAATACTCAGCAGGTTCTGTGGAGAGAGAAAAAAAAGCTGGAAAAAGTTAAAGATGTAACAGATCTTAAGCAAGTTCAGAAGTAGGGAAGCGTGGGAGGAGAGGAAAGAACAAAAGTGAAGGTCTGTGAGAGGGTGGAAGGCAGGAGTGATTAAATGATAAAAGGGATGATGGTTCAAGGCAAAATGGAGTGCGAACAGAATAATAAAGGAAACATAAGATGGGTTTACAGAAGGCAGCTAATGGATGTTCATAACCAAGTGGCTTGGTGTATTGGACCGGAAAGTTTGCCAGAAAGTCTGCGCTCAATGTCAAGGAACATGGAAAAGGCCAGCACCAACTTAGCATAGGATTTTGCACGGAGCTTGGAGCCTATCCTTTCCAACATAGAATGGATGGTCATCTCCTTCAGTTCACCTGTGGAACTCACCCTGATGAAGTGTCTGACAGCCATTGTCACAGTTTCCATTGTAGCACAAATAGCTTCCATCAAGGGTTCAAGCACAAGTGTTTTGCAGTGGAAGTTCAGATTGCTGCCATCATGGGTCTGGATACCAGTGTTCAAAAGGGCTTCCAGGGCCTCACAGCAGTCAGTCATCCTGTTCTCGAACAGATCAATAGGATTGTAGAGCTGCCACCCCAGCAGAGTGGCAGTGGCTCCTTGGAACATGAACCTGCTCTCCCCTCTTAGGATGACAGCATTCTGCTCCCAACCCCTGCCACTCTTCCAGTGCCCTTGCTGTTGTTAGTCAGCCAGCCAGTCAGTCCAGATTGCTGTCATGCAGACTGAGATGGTGCAGTCTGAAGCCAGGCTTTCTAGGCCCAGAGCTATTCAAGGATGCCTTTCAAGGCTGTCTGCAGTCACACTCCAGCCACTAGGAAAGCACCTCTTGGAACTCTAGGATAGGCAAAAGCACATGGAAGACAGGCACTAAGGAAATACACTAAGATGTTTAGTTTACTTTTGTATGAATTATAGTCATAGAGAGATACAGCACTGAAACAGGTCCTTTGGCCCACCGAGTCTGTGCTGACCAACAACCACCCATTTATACTAATCCTACATTAACGCCATATTCCGGACCACATCCCCACCATTCTCCTCCCATCTACCTACACTAGGGGCAATTTACAATGGCCAATTTACCTATCAACCTGCAAGTCTTTGGCTGTGGGAGGAAAACGGAGCACCAGGCGGTAACCCACGCGGTCACAGGGAGAACTTGCAAACTCCACACAGGCAGCACCCAGAACCGAACCCGGGTTGCTGGAGCTGTGAGGCTGCAGTGCTAACCACTGCGCCGCCCCACCATATGTCACTATAGAAATTATAAATTTAGGTTAGAATGTGCATTTTCTGTTCCTTTTTATTTTTGTGCTGTTGGAAAGGACAATGATGACCAAGATAGAGAAAAGTTAAGGAGCGTGGGATTGTTGGTGGATGTGGACGTATGGTTCAAGCTCCACATATCGCTTATGAATTATTTGATCACATAGAGCCCGAGTAAAAAGGGATTATCAACATTGTAGCTTCCCTTCCTCTTTGTGTTTCTCCATTTCCTGTTACACATCCTCCTTCTCCACTCCCTCTTGCTCCTGCTCCTCAGTTTCCTGCCTGACTGGTGGTTGCAGGGGCTGTTCTCTCTTAATGGTCAGGTTGTACAACATGCACCACACTACCATTCACTGGCATGATATGCTACCTGTGGTCACATATGGCACACTGAGAGAATGGAATCCCATTTGGTTCATGAAAATGGCTGAGTTCAGGTGAGACACTTGCAAAGCAACGTGTGTACAGTCAATGGCACCCTGCACCATTCAGGAGCCTGCATTCCATGCAAACACTCATGCTCGTTCCGCCTGGCTTGTCTCTGGCAGGAAGGAATGGAATGAAGTTGTGTAGAAAGCCTCAGTGGCCTCCCTTACGCAACAGTTGCTTACATCTCTAGGACCAGTCTGGAAGGATTTTACATTGATGTCATAATCTGCCTACTCTGCATGCTGTCGGTGGTCGTTAGATGTGCACATGCAAACTCCTTTCCAAGATGACATCTGCCGCACTTCCCAGCAGATCTCAGACCCCATTTACCACCATAGCCCGTATAGAACAGGCACTGCAAAACCCATTTACTTCCCCACTGTGCCCCAGTATCACTCAGTCGTTAATTTCCTTCTGAACAACTTCTTTTAGTCATGCATCCTACACCTAAAACCATAAACTACAAAGAAACAGCTGTTGGTAAAATGTGGTCTACCCTGTAATTTCTATTCTCAGAATGCAACACTGATGGAAAGTTAGTTTGGGGCATCAAGCTGTATTAAACTTACAAGAGAACATATCTTAACAGCTTCCTTGATTCCAACATAAAGATCTGATTCTATTCAGCAACAACTAACTACACACCGATATAATGCCCTGTATCTTTTCCCTTTTGAGCAAAGTTTGTTTAACTGTTCCAATCTCTAAATTTTCCAACTTAAACACTCAACTATCTTGGGTAATTCAGTAAGCAAATTTCAAATTTTAGCTTGAGTATCTATTTGTATTTGATTTCAAGACATTAAAAGCCCTGGTAGTGATAATAATAAACTGCTACGCCATCTGCTAACTCTTAACATTTTCTCCATCATTAGTACTTCTCTGAACTGCAGCATATTTGAAATTAAAAACAGAATTCTTCATGAAAACCTGTTAAGAGCAGATGGTAAATGTTGTTTTGTTGAACAACACAAAGAAAATGCAGAACTTGATCAATCAGGACAGGCGAAAGAATGTCAAATTTCAAAACTCAGAACACAATGTCTGATGTTAGAAGTGATTCTGCAATCGCACAGCACCTACTGAACAATCCCGAGTGTGCCAAGAAGTACACTAACGACCAACTTAAGATCATCAGTCAGGCTCGCAACGTGGCTCACTTCTGCTTGCTAGAAGCTACATATATTCATACACAGGGACCTGCCCTCTGCAGGCAAAAGGAACATGTCCAGGCTTTGTGCCTTTTGTGAATTAAAGAAAAACGTGGAGTCAACAGTTCCCTGTTTCATTCTCCATGGCAATGCCTCGACCAGAGTCAGCTCGCCAACCAATCAGCACCCTTTTCTCATCAGTATAAATTGTTATTCCCTGTGGAACGTGGCATTCTTGTATCTGCCCTGATGTGTGCAAAACAGAAAGCTTCGACAGCATGTCTCTTTTTTCAGCAATATACAAGTTCTATACTACCAAGTGACGTGATCAATGTTAGTGTTATCATTTGAAATGATGTTTACTTCTTGACCATAAATCAAGGAACTGCAATTCTAACCAGAAAAACCTGCAAACATTAAATGCAGTGCTCAACTCAGAAAAGCTCTAACTTCTGGGATCTGAATATGTTTTACTAGCAAGAAAACATACGAAAAAATATTTTTTCCAGAACGGCTGCTCTAACTTTAGTGGTCCACTATTCTTTCCAGAAAACCAGAGCACTACAATGATTAACAATGACCTATATACTTGATGATGAGCATCAAATATACAATTTTCTATACACCTATATCAAAGAGAGGGAGGCAGAGTAAGAAATAAGAAAAACAGCACCAGCTTTGTATTATATTGTAAGCATATATCAAAGGATTTAAAAAGATTATCTGGTGGCATGTACACAGCTGTCCAGAATCTCGACGAATCTGTGGAACATACGGACTATAAACATTGCACGAAACTACCACCTAAATATGGTACCAATTTCTACTGACGTCAATGAAAGCACAAAATTAACTGATACCATTCCACATTATTACAGATAAACCCATGTCAACACCACAAATTCTGAGGATTAATCTGTCACTTTTCTTTTTCTAAGTTTGCCTTTATCATCAAGGGCTTCAAGAACGAAGGTCCAACATTTTCCATAATCCATATATTTGACAAATTTAAGGTTTTACCAACAGGACTGTATCATTTTTACAAAAAACATTTATAACGTATGTTATGAAAGTGCTTCCATTTTTAATATTTTGTGAGAACTTGTGTTTAAAAGTTGTGTCAATGGAGTCCTATGGACGACTGAAGAGATTACATAGATGCTGGACTGTTTTTTTTTTAAAAAGGGCACCGGAAGGACTTTGGGACTTGGTTTAGAAACACACTTACTGGACGTCACATGTCTTCAGCGAAGTAAACAAGAGCCTTCTGACTAGGGAAGTTGTTTACAGAGAAGTGACATGTCAAGATTTATGGTGGTTCAGAGTTGGATTCATTTTGAATATTGTTTTGAGTCAGTTGGGGATCAGCCTGCTAAGACAGAAGATACCAATTCATCCTTTCTCCACCTCTTTGAGAAGCCCTTAGAATCCACTGTGTGATAGCTGAAACCCGATGCCACATTTTTCCTGGAAAACCCACCAGACTAAGCCTGGACGTCGCCTGAAGAGAACTGCTCCAAAAAGTCCTAGTGACAGCCGTCTATGCGTATTTGGGATGCAAAAAAAGGGACAATTGATATCATTCCATATCTTTTCATTTTACTTCAAGAATTAACAAGAATTTGGCCAAAGCTTTTTTTTGTCTTTATTTGTAAAAAAAAAGATCTCTGCAGACAAAAATTGTTTATTTTTCCTTTAAACTGGTGTGTGTGTGCACGTGGATTAATATAAAAGGGAACTTTCATATTTCAATCTGTGTTAATGCTTTGCATCTTTACTGAATAAGTCTTACTTTATAATAAATTAATAATTTTGTTTATTAAAGAAACCTGGTTGATGAATTTTATTCTGAAATAAAAATACGGTACAAAATTGGCTGTATCGGTAACTGAATAAACATTTAAGTATATGTTGTGACCCATGGAGAAGTGGAACTAGAGAAAGACGGTGCACTCCTCCAGCCTCGGTCGTAACACTTCATAGAGAACATCTATATTGAAAAATAAGTACTGGGTATAAACTCATTTCCAACCTTCATTTGTTTTGACATTAATTGTAATATTCTGAAAATAATTGGACAAATTCAGATCTGTATTTTGTCCACTTGTTTAGAAATGCACATTATGAAAATAGGCTGAGCATTAGCAGCAATTTTATTTAGCAATAAGTTACCATTGTAGCAAAGCAATATTAGCAAATTTCAGTATACATGCTATGATGTGGATTGGTCTACCAGCCAAGTAACCAATTAAAACATTAGCTCCTTTTATATTATACAAGGCCCAAGCTAGTGACACCTGTTACAAATGCAGGGATTGTACACCACATGCTGTAACTTGAAAGAAAATCTACTGGATTCAATAAGGATGTCACGAAGACCTAATGAAAAGGAAGGAAACAATATGGTTGCCTCACATTTTAGATGCCTCAGGACTCTTCCTTGTATTTTGCATTGTCCCCTTTTATTTCTGCTTTTCTTTTCTCACTTGCCTTTCTTTCAGCCTTTGCCATTTATATTATCTTCCCATCCCATTAGATAATGTTCACATTTTCCTCTTAGGATTATGTAAACAAAAAAAAAATGTATAGAAAGATAGTAGAAAACTATCAGGTTTCCAGCATATATGGGGAGCAATGACTTGGAAATTGGCCACTTCACCATTGCAAGGCTGATCTGTTGAAAAGCTTCCCTTGCTATTAGCTGAGCAGCTTCAGCTCAGCTCCTCATTGGTAATAACCTGCAGCATCAAATTACTCTGCTGGATCACTAATCGAATCTTCTGAGAGGAACCAAAACGATGGTATAGGAATGCTACAGTGAGGCACTTAACATATAATTTATGCATGTGAAAATAAATTGGACAAATCTTTTTGGAAAAATAATGTGTTAACAATGTACACAGTTATTAAATGCACAAATCAGACAACATATTCAGGGGATTAAGAGTTACGCCATGATCTATGGAACTTTCTGGTCAATTTATGCCAGTGCGCATTTTGCTTCAGGCAAATGGCATCTCACCCTTAGCGTCCCCATTTTTTTTTAAGAACTTACTGGATTTGGACCTTAATTGTATATTAAATTTGCTGAAGAAAGTTGTCTGGTAATTAAGAGGGTAAGTACCTTTTCATGACATGATAATTGTTAATGCTATGCCAATTAACTTCTCTGGCACAGAAAAAGAATATATACAGTTCAGTCCCATTCCTGCGTGTAGTAATTGTTAAATTTTTTTTAAATATAATTTTATTTTTATAAGTCTTACATTTCCTTTCTGTCTTTCTCTTAATCCAATCTTTCTATTTCTCTTTCTGTATCTGATTTGACTCAAATTCGCACATTCTAATTCACCTTCCTTCTCTGTTCTTCCTGTTTCTTTCTCAATGGTTAAGGAGAGACAGACGTCTGGCCTCATCATTCACTGAGGTCCCAGATACCCTTTTGACCTTTTTGCACCGCGATCAGTTTGCACTTACAGGGCAAAAAATTGTTGAGCTGAAGGTTGAGAGAAAAAGTCGAACTAATGACGCATGCCAGGAGATGCTCCGTTCCAGCAAACGCTGGGCTATTCTTTTCATAGTCATTCATTTTCAACATGAATTTTCTCCTTTTGTCATAAATTAGGCATTTACTATTTTTGCATATTCATTTATTTCATGTTTCCTTTCTGTTAACAGTTTTATTTGAATTGTCAAATTTTATCTTACCTGTTCTACTCCTATAAAGAAAAACTGCTTTGTCAGTTTTCTTTTTCAGACTCCTAACATTACCACCACATGCCACATCGTAACAAGAATTACAGACAGTTTTCAGAATTAGAAGAGTGAATCTTACCATCAGGGATACACTTAACTCAACAATGCCCTTAGGTTACAAGATTCATTCTATTAATTGTCGCTTGGCATTAAAATAATTAATTGTAAGCAAAGGGCAACTCTTCCCCATTTAAAGTAACTATTAATATGTCAATTGTTCTTCACTTTTTGGGTTCACATAGGCTGATGAAAAATAGACCCACGTGAACAGTGGGCTGGATTTTGTGCCGGAGGCGGGGCTCACGGCGCCGGGCTGAGAGGCCGGGGGAAACATTGCAATTGCCATTTCGTGCTCCCCTGGAGCAATCCTCCGGTCTTTTTAAATCAAAGTTTCAGAAGCTGGGATCCCTGTCCCTTTAAAGACGGGGATCCTGCCTCCTAGAGCTGCAGGCCAATCAGAGGACCGACGGCACAACAGTATCAGCAGCCACCAGGAGCGGTGGCCAATGCTGGTACTGCAGAGGCCTCAGACCCATGCCCAGTGCTGGAACCCTACACCAGAGGTAGATGAGGCAGGGTTGCCGGGCCCAGAGAGGGGGTTAGGTGGGGGGGGGGGGGGGGGGGGGGGGAAAAGAGAGGAGGGGTGTGGTCAAACAGTCCCAGGATGGGGGGGGGGGGGGGGGGGGGGGGAATGATGTTGTTCCCAGAGGGGGTCATCCATAAGCCAGAAATTGCCGACGGAGGGATCCCCCCAAAAACCTGCAGGAAGGGCGCCTCATGTTGCAAGACATTCTCACTGTGTGGCAGAAGCGGCCCCCCACCCCCACTGGAAAGAGGCCCTTAATTGGCTATTAATAGGCCACTTAAGGGCCTCAATGGGAAGGCCATCGTCAGCCTATCCTGCTCCCTGGAAGATCACTTGGCAACGGGCCCTCCGCCCTGCTGCCCCCTCCTCCCGTCACCATACTCCTTTCCCCCCGCCTCAGGGAGCCACACAAAATCCCGGCCAGTATATCTATTTGGGATATAATACCTTCTCATAATTAGAAGTGCATCATATTACTCCATGTTATGAAAGTGACTCTTTTTTAAAAAAATTATTTTGAACAGAAGGGATTTATAGCTGCTAAAATAAATGTTCAAAATCAAGAGGACAGTGAAGGCTGGATTGGCAACTGTGTTACCATTTGTCGCTTGGTTTGGGCTAGGCTTAGGGCAGAGGCCATGGCAATAGGGGCAGAAAATTGACAACTCTCCTTTGATTGGACAAGCCTAGTGGTGGCACAGAACATCTGGGTGGGCCGGAAGAAAAAAAAAACTGCTGTGAGAGAATGCATCAAGCCTGGAGAAGTCAAGAAAGAACAGAAGACCACAACCCAGCTTCATTTTCCAATATCTCTGAAGGATCCTGTGATGTGCACCATGAATTTGTCTGGTTTCCTATATTTCAAGAAGGCCTGCTAAATTACTTTCAACGCCACCTGCGAAGAACTAATTTCTGGAAGATTCCAGAGATCCTAAAGGTTCGTGTGCTCAGAAGCTTGGACTGAATGCTAGTTTGGAACAACATATCTCATCTGCTGTTTACTTCAAAAAAAAAATGAGCAAGTGATCTATTTGTGTTTTTTGTCTGTCTCAGAGCTCTGATCTAAAAGAAACGTCCCTTTTTCACTTTTTCCGGTTAACTGGCTCATGGACAGGAAAATATATATATGTGTGTGTGAGTGTGAAGGGACTAAGGTAAAAAGGGACTTTAAAAAATTGGTTCAAGTAGAAAAGAGGACTTTTTAAAATTTAATGTTGGATACTCAAAATTTTGATCTATTGTTTTACTTCATTACTAGTTAAGACTTGTTTTATAATAAACTGTTAATTTTGTTATTCAGTAAAGAAACCTGGTTTAGTGTGTTCTATTCTGGGGGGGAGAAACAGTGCATCTGATTACATTTTCCATTTATTGAAACAGTCAAAGAATATGTTGTGACTTGTGGAGAAGTGGGACTGAACTAACAGTGCACTCCTCTCGATTTGGTCGTATCATCATAAATATCACAACCGTGTACACGATACAAGCGATAATCAAGAAACTGCTTAATTGTCTTGTTAATTCATTATTGGTCATAACAAATCTCCATTTTATTTCCAAAATCACTGGTTGTTGTAATAAAATAGGCTGCAAAACAAAAAACATTTATAAATCAGGTACACATATACTCTTCAGCACCCCAATGGTCCTCCCAACCATCTACCAGGTAAAGTGCAACTGCTACACAGTCAGCTTCAGACATCTCCAGAAATGCCAGTTGAGAGCTAAACACTCTTTGGGCTGGATATTTGCTTGTGGGATGCTGCCTCCACTTGTGGTGCTCTGCTCTCCAGGCCTCATGTCGCTGGTTCTCTTCCTCCTGTTACTCCTCCATTGCATTAGCAAGCAGTGTTAGAGCCAGCAAAAGAAGCTTTTTTTTTTAAAAAATAAGGCTTGTAAAACGGTTGCATTCATAGGATGAGAATGGCTTCAATGCCTCCTCAAGCAGGTGATTTGCATTTGCTTCCAGTAACTACAGGTGTCGACGTGCTAGAAAATCGGGTTGTAATTTGAAAAGAGCCTGTAAGCAAGTGCAATTGTGGGAAAGTTGGAAGCTGGGCTGTTATTATTTTACTGCACTGTTCATTTGATATGTAGTGTATTCATTTGAGGCCACCATATCTGCTTGGTATAACATGTGCTGTCTACCACTAGAGGGAGTCGATAATAAAGGGTCGGTTTACAGCAGCAATCCAGAAGGTAGTGCCGTGTGTTGGGATTTACAATAGTAGATCTACCATGTGCGATGTTACAATGGCTATAAGGACAGAATCTGCAATTACTTTATAGCCAGGTATAATTCGCTGTGCTTTCAGTCATGAACTCCAGGTTATGCAGATCGTCAAATACGGACAGTTGGGGTTTGTGCACAGCAGGCTTTGTACCTTTGTGCAGCTAATGCAGGGTTTGTCTGATACACCGAAGCAAGGGTAGTTTAGTCTGCCTAAACCTTGGAGAAGAATTTATTGTAGGATTGTAGCACTCCACGAAATGTGCATTTGTTTCTTCCACCTGCCGTTATTACTTCTGACGACGTCGGCATGATAGTGCCTACAGAACACTATCTGGATCCTTGATCACGTACAACCGCTGCACTGACTATCGAGATGGCAAGTGCAACGACTATGCCCAACCTATCACTTTTTGATGTGCACTCCGAACCCTCATCTATGTCACCACATTGGCAGAAGTGGCTGTGACGATTCAAGGGTGCAATGGTGGGCTTTAGAATCACCAATGATAACAGAAAAAAGGCCTCACTTCTCCACCCTGGGAGGTGAAGAACTGGAAAATATTTTTGAGACACTTACGCCCACACAAAACGACTATGACTCAGCAAAACTGCATGAACAATTTATTTCATGCTCAAGAATGCAATATGCGAAACAATTATTTTCTGATGAACCAAGCAAGAAGCAAATGAGACAATTGATCAATATTGCACACTATTAAGACAACTGACAACTAAATGTGACTTTGGTTACACTGAACATGTCAAACAGGAAATCAAAACACAAATAATTGAAAGTTGCCTCTCCAGTCAAATACGCAGAAAAGCACTGGAGAAAGACAAAGCTGTCAGAGCTTCTGGGGTTAGCAAGATCGCGATCTCTTTCAGAGTCCAGAGCTGCTGAAATTGATGCTGCCAAAAGCAACTGCCACAGTTCAAGCTCAACTCCTGTGAACAGTGTTCACTGCTCATGTGCCAGGCAACCACCTGCAAAGCAGCATCAACAATCTCGCAAACAGGATCATTACTTGTCCAAGAAATGCTTCCACCAAAACTACCCTCGCTTCGGTGTATGAGGCAGTGCTCATCTACACCAGACAATATGCCCTGCTGCTGGCAAGCAGTGTAAAGCTGGTCAGAAACACAACCACTTTGCTTGCAGTTGCTGCTCATCAGCAAAATCGACTGTTAAGATTAATACTGCCAAAAGGGTGCCACGTACACATACTGCACCAAACAGGTGAGAGAATGTAGCCAATGTAGAGATAAATGACCCTGAATATGCTTCTGTGCTCTTTTCAGGACACAACAACCAGCCATGTGGGACAGTGACCACTGGCTGCTCGAAAGTAGATGATCTCATAGATACAGATGCATCTGTCAATATCATGAGAGATAATCAACAAAATTGAGGACTGCCTCATCCTTTGCAAACCAGGGAATGCAAAGATCTTCCCCTACAACAGTACCAAACCACTAAGTTTTTGGGACTTTTGAAATGTCAGTCACATTCAAGGACACCAGAACAAATGCTGTATTCAATGTTATATCTGGAGAAAGTGACACGCTCATCAGTTTCCGCACACCAACAGATATTCATGCAAAATTGCAGTCACATTCGCAGTTCCTACGCATACCAACATCATTCTCAAACTATATTCTGACTGTTTCACGGGTATCGGCAAACTGAAGGGTGATGCATGCAAGTTGCATGTAGATTCCAAGGTGTGTCCAGTCGTGCGTCAACATAAACGAATACTGTTCCACGTCAGAAAGCAGACAGAGAAGGAACTTCAGCACTTGCTTGACCTCGACATCATTGAGAATGTTAGGGATGAACCTACCCCTTGGATATCACCCATACAAGTTGTTAAGAAGTCGAAGAGTGAGAACAAGGTCAGAATCTGTGTCGATATGCGGTCACCAACTCGAGCAATACAATGACAAAGATATTTGATACCGACAATTGACGATATGATAATGAAAGTGAGTGGTGACAAACGCTTTGCCAAACTTGACCTCAATGCAGGATACCATCAAATTGAGCTTTCAGGAGAATCAACGTATTTCACAGTGTTCTGCACTCACATTGGGCTCTTTCGATACAAGAAGCTCAACTTTGGAATGAACTCAGCAGCTGAGGTATTTCAGCTCAATTCAGTCTGTACTGCAAGGACTTGAGGGGCACGGTGAATAACAGCAACGACATTCTCATCTTTGGTTGGACTGAAAGTGAACTCAAGACACGCCTACTTGCGTGCCTACTTGCGTGCCTACGTCGTCTTAGAGAATGCAACCTCACCCTGAACAAAGACAAGTGCCTGTTCAATTAAAGCAGAATTGAATTCTTTGGTCATGTATTTAGCAGTGAAGGAGTATCACCTGATCCACGAATGTGAATGAAGTCCAGAGTCTCCTTGGGATCACATACTGTAGTTGCTTCATTCTTGACCTCGCTATGCTGTTTGCCCTTTACGTGATCTGACAAATGAGATCAAGTGGGAATGGACGAAATCACACAAACAGATCAAACAGTTGTCAGCAAGTTACACAAATGCCTACTTCAACCCAGAGAAAACCACCCAGCTAGTCGTGAATGCAAGCCCAGTTGGCTTAGGTGCAGTTCTCATGCAGAAAGTCACACATCAACCGTTGTGATGGCAAGCAGATCATTAACGCCCATAGATCAATGATATTTGCAAAGAGAGAGAGAAGCACTCGCAATCACATGCAGCATCCTACACTTTCATCTCTACTTGTATGGAAGCGAGTTTGATCTGATCATAGGCCACTAATGAGCCTGTTCAACAATCTGCATCGCAAGCCACCCACTCGAATAAAGCATTGAATACTCAAACTGCAAGAGTACAAGTTCAGTGTTGAGTATCAGCCAGGCAAGCCTAACGCTTTTGCACCATCCTTCGCCGACAATCAGACCTGTTAGTCACGAAGAACAGATTGTCGAACTACATTTCAATTATGTGAGCGTGAATGCGGTGCCAACATTGCTAAAATTAATGGACATCCAAGTGGCAACAAGATGAAGCATTGCAGCTATTACAACTATGAAATCACAAAACTGGAAAGACTTGATTGAGAGAGTGTTTACAAACATTGCTCGCACACAAGGTTTCACAATGTTCGAGACGAGCTCACAGTTGCAACCACTTTTGAACTCATGTTACACAGCAACCGCATTGTCATTCCACAGTCATCGAGAGAAAGTGTTGTAGAAATAGCATGAGGGTCACCAGGGAATAGTCAAAACAAGCAATTTCTTTGGGAAAAGTATGGATCCCGGGAATTGACCACATGGTGGAGCACAAAATCAGTCTTTACCATGTATTGTTCATTTGAGGCCACCATACCTGCTCAACATGTCTGCAAGCCCATGGACTGAAGTTAGCTTAGACTTCGCTGTCTTGACCACTGATGAGCATTTGCTTGTTTTAACTGTCGACTACAGCAGATTCCCAGTCATAGAAATGGCTACGTCTACCTCAGTGAAAGCAACTGTCCCGACCCTTGACCAGATTTTCGCTTTGGAGTTCTCAAATGGTGAGACGCGACAATGGATTCTGATTCAACAGCGATGAGTTCAGTAAATTCACAAACTACCTGGGCTGCACTCACCAAAAAATCACATCCAGCTGGCCAAGAGTTAATGGAGAAGTCATGTGTATCTTGAAAAAAAAGTTATCCACACAGCTACTGCTGAAAGCAAGTCATGGAAGCAGGAGTTGTATAGTTTTCTTTGCAATTACAGAGCAACTCCTCACTTGACCACTGGAAAGCCTCCAGCTACACTCATCTTTGCACGTCCTATGCGCACGTCTTCCTGAACTACCCTGCAAAGCTAATGATGTGGGTGTTGCTGGCTAGGCCAGCATTTATTGTCCATCCCTAATCCTTCAGAAGGTGGTGGTGAGCCGCCTTCTTGAACCCCAGCAGTCCAAGTGCTGTAGGTACACGTTTCACATGCCTTTATTCTTTGTTCTGCTAAACTTTTAGTGAAATAATACTATCATAGCATCTTTCAGTATGTCCCTCAATCTGAGCAGAGTATAAAGAAAACCTTTATTGGTTAACCTTCTTACAAATTGAACCTCCAACAACCTTCACATCTATGTTTACTTTTAGCCCATTATGATTGTAGTACCTCTTAACATTAGCTCTCTTGTCCCTAACCTCCAAAATACCATCCTACAGGAAAAGTTTTGAGAGGGTAAGCAACGAAGGCAAACAGTAGGAGGTTGTTTGCATTCCCTCAGGAGCAAGGATGACTTTCTTCCACTCCAGGGTTGTGGGTCCTTAGGTGACCGAATTGTCCAATTCTGGATCCACGCACTCTGCCACAGGTGGGGCAGGTGGTGTTTGGTGAGGAGAGTAAATGGGATGCTCAAATTTCCAAGCGCTCCTTCCACTGTTTGCATTTGGTCGCTGCCTGGGCATGTTGATGTTGATTGAACTGGCTGGCACCTTTGCAGATGCTTCTTCTCCATTTTGGGCAGCCTCGGGCAAGAGATTCCCACGAATTAGTGGAAATGTCACATGTTTTCAGGGACATCCTTGTAGCTTTTCCTCTGCCCTCCTGGTAGCCTCTTGCCATGACGGAGCTTGGAGTAGAAAGCTTGTTTTGGGAGTCGTGTGTCAGGAATGCGGACGATGCGGCCCGCCCAATATAACTGACTAGCCATGACCATTGTCTCGCTGTTGGCCTGAGAGAGGACACTGATATTGGAGCGCCTGCCCTGCCACTGAATTTGCAGGATCTTGCTGCGGCACCACTGGTGATCTCTCTCCAGGACTTTGAGATGTCTGCTGTACAGTGTCCATGTTTCCGACACATACAGGATGGCAGTACTGCGGCCCTGTAGACTATTAGCTTGGTGCTAGGTTTGAGGTCTTTGTCGTCAAACATTCCTCAGGACGACTGTGCTGGCACACTGGAGGCGATGCTGAGTTTCATCGTCAACATCAGCCCTTGTTGAGAAGAGGCTCCCAAGGTATGAGAAGTGATCCACATTGTCCAGTAGTTCGCCATGGATCTTGATAGTTGGGGGGCAGTGTTGCACTGTGGGAGCAGGCTGGTAGAGGACCTTTGTCTTCTGGATGTTTAACTCAAGGCCCATTCTTTCATACGCATCCGTGAATACATCGATGAGGGTTTGAAGCTCGGCCTCTGAGTGTGCGCACACGCAAGCATCATCAGCATACTGCAGCTCAATGACAGAGGTTGGAGCGGCCTTGGTTCTGGACTGGAGGCAACGTAGGTTAAAGAGTTTCCCGCTCGTCCTGTAGAGTAGATCTACTCCCACAGGGAGCTTCAAGGAGATGAGGTGGAGTATTGCAGCGAGGAAGATGGGAAAGAGCTTTGGTGCGATGATATAGCTTTGCTTGACCCCAGTTTACCCTCGGATTGAGTTAGCGGCAGATTCATTGGCAAAGATTACAGCTTGCATGTCGTCGTGCAACAGGCAGAGGATGGTGACGAATTTCTCTGGACAGCCAAATTTGAGGAGGATGTTCCATAATGCCTCCCTGGTTGATAGAGTCGAATGCCTTTGTGAGGTCAAAGGAGGCCATGCATAAAGGTTGATGCTGCTCCCTACGTTTTTCTTGGAGTTGTCTTGCTGTGAAGATCATGTCCACTGTGCTTCTTGATGGACGGAATCCGTATTGTGATTCCGGTAGGAGCTCTTCAGCCACTGGGAGGAGACGGTTGAGTAAGACTCTTGCGATGACCTTTCATGTGGTAGATGGCAGGGATACCCCTCTGTAGTTACCACAGTTACTCTTTTGAAGATGGTCACAATTACGGCATCTCGGAGATCCCCTGGCATGCTCTCCTTCTTCCAGATGAGGGAGATGAGACCATGCATTTGTGTCAAGAGTGCCTCTCTGCCATATTTGATGATTACCACAAGAACAAGAAAGAAATTGTCATGTTTTTTTCTTCCTGAGCACTATTAGGCAAGGTAAATTCTAGTATTGTGTGATTGTTAAAAATATATTTAATTTTTTTTGCAATGGTTAAGTCCAAGGGAATGACACCACAGTTAAGCATAGAAAATATGAAAGACAGTCTATTTAAATTAAGTCTTTGGTCACTGGACTGATCTTAATATCAAAATAATTGAAAAATTAGGCTATTTTAACAATTTTAAGAGAGTAGGAACATGAGACATATAGTCAAACTAGTAAAAGGTGAATTTAAAACTGATAACAGGAAGTATTTTTTCATACAGTAATCAACACATGGAATGAGCTTCTAGATAGAGTAATCAAAACAACAATCCTGGAAATCATTTAAGAAACAATTAAACTGTGAAATGGGAGGGATGTATGGTTTTTTAAAATCAGTGATTTCAGATGCCCTTCCTCATCTGTGCTTATTATATATTGTGTTCCTGTTATCAAAAACAGTTTCAGCTCCCAATTGACCTGCATCTGCGATCAGCTCACTCAGAAATACTTGATCGGAAGAGAAATTGCCCATGACCCCTCTAATTGAAGCAGGTTGTCAGCTGGGTCGATGAAGGACAAAATCTTGAATGAGCGATTTTGGAAAGGGAGAGGCTACACTGGTTAAACAAAGATGGAAGCAAGTACTTACTTTAAAAAAAATATTAATGCAAACCTGCAAATGTCTTGCAGTGTGTTACTCAACAATAGTGACCAGCAAGATTGCATGATTAATCAATCTCTGGTCTGTTTTAAATTAGTTGATCTCCGCTAGGCCATCGATTACCTGAGTATACCTGTAATGAAGTGGACAGGAAAAAAAATGAACCACCTTCTAAATGATACTAACTAACTACTACTGGAAAACACATGTAGATACCAGGCAAAGGCAGACACCCAATAACCCATGCAACCCAGTCAAATGGTCTGTTGACACTCAGTTTTGAAGTTCACACTTATGTATCTAATAAAACTTGACATTGAGAAAAAAACAACCTACCATTGTCTGTCAAAGCTTGCTGTGCAATAGCATAAAAAGCTGTTGCTTTCAACTCAGATAGAAAACTGAGAAAATAAGTTAACATCTGTTAGGCTCAAAATGAACATAACCAATCAGGCACTATGCATCATGTACGAAGCACCAATCTGCATTTTACATAAAAATGTACACTGTTGCGTAACCAAACTTTAATTGGAAAACATTTGCTTAATATACAGCATGCAAAGAAATGTGTGGATTCAATCTGTAAAATGCACAGCAGCTTTTTGTTGAATGCTCTGAAGATGGAGATACCAGCACTAAAACTGGCCACTCATGTGGACCAACTTCATTCTCAAGACATAATTCCAAACTCATTAATTCCCATGCCCCATTCATTTTATGCGAAGATTTGTAAAAACAGATTTATAAACAATTTATTAGTATGCTCCAGAATTTTTGTTATGGTAAAGAAATTTTTAGAACCCAACAAGTAAATATTTTCACTAAGTCCTCAGTTTGGACACTGATACTTGTAACACTGCTCAAGGGCATTTAACAACATACTTCAGAGTTGCCCATTACTCTCAGCAGATCAGGGGCCTCAATTTATAGCCTGCCAGATGGTGAGTGGGTAAGGGAGAAGTCTTAATTTAAAAAAATACCAAGAATTGCTTTAAGCTTAGTCTAAGAATGGCGCCTGACAAAAAGTGAGTAAGCCTGACTATTCAGCAATCAAGAACAGAATTTTGAATGTGGTCTAAAATTAGGCTTTACTACTGAACAAATCGATGTTATTTTACTTTTGCTCTAGATCCAACTTTCAGGTTTGCAAAGTCAGGTAAGATTCACAAGTTCAATCAGATTGAGTGGAAACAGGAAATCAATGCTGTAGAATCCCTAATTTTTTTTTGAATTTAACTGTGCTTAATCTCAATCACAGCAACAACAGAAAAAATGTAACGTGGGATATTAGTCAAATCTCAGCTCAGAAAAAAGAAAATGGATCAAAAGAAGGAAATTCTCCATGGGGGTCTCATGTCTCACTGCTGTCACACCACAACCTAGGTTTAATTTCAGCAATAACCTCATCAGACTCCTTGATTAAATTTAAAAATTGTAACATGGCGAAGAACAGCTTCGTAACCTATGCTTTGTAAAGAGGGATAACCCAAAGTTCTTAAGCAATATTTAATCACACCTTATGGAAATTGTTTAGTGTTGCTGTGAATTTAAACGTAACATTTCAAATTTAAATTCACACCAACAAAGAATGCACGTGCACTTACGTAGCTCCTCATCACATCCCAAACACCTGTCAGCATGGGTTAAGAAGGTAACTGCAACGATATAACTGAATATGAATGTCAAACAGTTGTTCTTCACTGTATCACAATTTTTAAAATGTAATACAGGATTTCAATGGGGTTGTTGTTGAAATTGAACTTCGATTGTGATGTGACAGCAGTGAGGCATGGGACCCCTATGGAGAATGGATAGCCAATGGATTACTTTTGTAGTGCAGTCAACTGTTGCTGTTGCATAGACAAAACATGGTAACCAATATACACACAGCAAGATCCCACAAACAGCAAATTAATACATGGTCAGATAACCTGTTTTTCCTGTTTTTAATTGAAGAAAGAATCTCGGCCTGGATACCAGGGGAAGTCCCCACCATTCTTTAAATACTTGTTATAGAGTCTTGTGTGTCCACCGAAGTCTCATGACCTTAGTTAACATCTTACTTAAAAGTGCCAACTTCACCAACTTCATTTGCTTCTTTGTTTTCTAAATTTTTCAGGATATGGCTGACACTAGCAATGTTACATTTTTTGTTCTTAAGGCGGCAATTAAGCCAGACTAGGTGGGAGTAATATTAGTGAGCAACCGGTTGAGTTTTTACAACAATCTAGCAGTTGTCATGGTAATTTTTCCTGGTGCTGGCCCACAAACTATAAGAAGTCCCTTACCACTGCTCTGTTTAACAATAACCTATTCACAATAGCCATATACTGGATCTTCATCAATTCAAATCCAAATTTGAAACTCAAACAGAAAATGCTGGAAATACTCAATAGGTGAGGCAGCATCTCTAGCAAGAGAAACAATTGTTAACGTTTCAGGACTATGACATTTCAACAGAACTGAAAGGTCGTTAACAAAAATGTGAACTCTGCTGAGTGTTTCCAGGATGTGTGTTTTTATTTCAAATTTCC
Source organism: Heterodontus francisci (assembly GCF_036365525.1). Lineage (NCBI taxonomy): Eukaryota > Metazoa > Chordata > Chondrichthyes > Heterodontiformes > Heterodontidae > Heterodontus > Heterodontus francisci. The sequence continues at coordinate 71,305,782 of NC_090379.1, forward strand.
AAATTGCAGTATTTTACTTTGCCAAATCTAAATTTGTGCAGACACAGGCATTGAAGTCAATCAGATAATAAGTAAAGTCTGACAAGTGTCAGGCTTTAGTTACACAGTACTGGAAAACCGCTCGAATGCTACAACTCATTACAGACTGCGTCACTTCTGAACTTAATCTTTTAAGGATTATGCTCACGCTGTACCAACTGATTTCAGCTTGCTGTCTATAAGCCTCACTATTTTCTTGCCATGGTTTTCTGTTAGACAACTTAAGGGTTCTTAAACAACCTTTCAAACTGCCTCCGACAGCTGTTTCATTCATTATCCAGTGATGCCCCTATTAACTTCGACATTAGAAATACCATAGTAAAAGTCAGAGAGCACTGATTTTGCTATTTTTTGTGTTGCTAAATAATGTGTCTCGTCTTTCTCGTCCCCTGTTATTACACCTGCCCACAGCCTGGAAGATATTCACTATATGCTTAGTATCCTCGTCTACAGTAGCTTTCACCCACACAAAATATAGAACCAGAAATGTGTGGCACAGGAGGAGGCCAGTCAGCCCATTGTGCCCAGCCAAATCTTGCAGTTATCCAGTTATCCCATTCACCTGCCCTTTTCCCATATCAACTAAGCCTTTTTTCCTCCAAATACTTATTCGATTAAGAATGAAGTTTCAGCTGAAGCTAATTTTTAAACTATTTGCTTCAAAATAATAGGGCGGCACAGTGGCGCAGTGGTTAGCACCGCAGCCTCACAGCTCCAGGGACCCGGGTTCGATTCCAGGTACTGCCTGTGTGGAGTTTGCAAGTTCTCCCTGTGTCTGCGTGGGTTTTCTCCGGGTGCTCCGGTTTCCTCCCACAAGCCAAAAGACTTGCAGGTTGATAGGTAAATTGGCCATTATAAATTGTCACTAGTATAGGTAGGTGGTAGGGAAATATAGGGACAGGTGGAGATGTTTGGTAGGAATATGGGATTAGTGTCGGATTAGTATAAATGGGTGGTTGATGTTCGGCACAGACTCGGTGGGCTGAAGGGCCTGTTTCAGTGCTGTATCTCTAATCTAATCTAATCTAAAACAAAGCCAAATAGAAATGTACACTGGGCATATAAAACTACAACTACAGTATCTTTTGTATCATACAACTCCAGATAGAGACAAAAGCAATAAAAACATGCATTCTATTTTTTTTTTAAAGCTGAAAGCACCTAAGAATATTGGTTCCATGTTTAAAATACCACTTGGCAGAAACTAAGACTCATCTACCAACAGTTAGTTCAATTGCACTGCACATTTGGACTATGGTTGTAATGCAGTACAAATGTTCATGATGTACAATAAGCATGGGTGTTAATATTAATGGAAGTTCTGTCTTTTATCGCCACCCAATTCCAACTGCTGCTGAAACCATTATTCACACTTCTGGTGCTTTTAGACTCAGCTTTTCAAATGTCCACTTATTGGCTTACTGAACTTCAATGTGCACAAGTTTGATATTGTCCAAAACTCCATGACCCTGCATCCTGGTCATCACTAATCATATTGAAGATACCCACCATCGTGTTGTGTGGCACTATCACCATGCAAAATGGGATAGATTTCTAACAGATCTAGCAACTCAAAACGGGGTATCCATGAGATGCTGTGTGCCATCAGCAGCAGCAGAATTGTATTCAACCACAACCTGTAACCTTATGGCCCGTCATATCCCCCACTCGACCATTGCCATCAAGCCGGGGGATCAATTCTGGTTCAAAGAAGAGTGCAGGACAGCATGCCAGGAGCAGCACCAGGCACACCTAAAAATAAGATGCCAGCCTAGTGAAGCAACACAGAACTACTTGCATGCCAAACAGCAAATGCAGCATGTGATAGACAGAGCTAAGCGATCCCACAACCAACGGATCAGATCTAAGTTCTGGAGTCCTGCCACATGCAGTCATGAATGGATAATAAAACAACTAACAGGAGGAGGAGGCTTCACAAATATCCCCATCCTCAATGATAAGGGACCCCAGCACATCAGTGCAAAAGACAAGCCTGAAGCATTTGCATCCACCATCAGCCAGAAGTGCCAAGTGGATGATCCATCTCAGCCTCCTCCAGAGGTCCCGAGCATCACAGATGCCAGTCTTCAGTCAATCCGATTCACTCCACGTGACATCAAGAAATGGCTGAAGGCACCTGATACTGCAAAGGCTATGGGCCCTGACAACATTCTGGCAATGGTACTGAAGAGTTGTGATCCAGAACTAGCCATGCCCCTAGCCAAGCTGTTCCGGTACAGTAACAACACTGGAATCTACCCAGCAATGTAGAAAATTGCCCAGGATGTCCTGTAATCAAAAATCAGGACAAATCCAACCTGGCCAATTACTGTCCCATCAGTCTACTCTCAATCATCATTCAAGTGATAGAAGTGGTCATCGACAGTGCTATGAAGCGGCACTCGCTCAGCAATTACCTGCTCATTGATGCTCAGTTTGGGTTCCAGCAGGGCCACTCAGTTCCTGAGCTCATTACAGCCTTGGTTCAAAATGGACAAGGGCTGAACTCCAGAAGTGAGGAGAGTGTGACTGCCCTCAACATCAAGGCAGCAATTGACCAAGTGTGGCATCAAGGAGGCCTAGCAAAACTGGTGTCAATGGGAATCAGGGGGAAACTGTCTGTTGGTTGGAGTTGTACCTAGCACAGAGGAAGATGGTTGCGGTTGTTGGAGGTCAATTATTCCAGTCCCAGGACATCACTGCAGGAGTTACTCAGAGTACTGTCCTAAGTCCAAACATCTTCATCTGTTTCATCAATAACCTTCCCTCCATCATAAGGTCAGAAGTGGGGATGTTTGCTGATGATTGCACAAGGTTCAGCACCATTTGCGACTCCTCCTGTCCACATGCAGCAAGACCTGGACAACATCCAGGCTTGGGCTGATAAGTGGCAAGTAACATTCACACCACTCAAGTGCCAGGCAATGACCATCTCAAACAAGAGAATCTAACCATCTCCCCTTGATGTTCAATGGCATTACCATTGCTGAATCCCCCACTATCAACACCCTGGGGGTTCCAATTGACCAGAAACTGAACTGGACCAGCCAGATAAATACTGTGGCGACAAGAGCAGTCAAGAGGCTGGGAATTCTGCAGTGTGTAACTTACCTCCTGTCTCGCCATTGCCTGTCCACCATCGACAAGGCACAAGCAGGAGTGTTATGGAATACTTTGCACTTGCCTGGAAGGGTGTGACTCCAACATTACTCAAGAGGCTTGACACCATCCAGGACAAAACATCCCCCTTGACTGGCACCCTATCCACTACCTTCAACATTCACTCCCTTCACCACAAATGCACAGTGGCAGCAGTGTGTACTATCTACAAGATGCATTGCAGCAGCTCATCAAGGCTCCTTCAACAGCACCTTCCAAACCCACAACCATCTGCAAGGACAAGGGCAGCAGATGCATGGGTACACCACCACCTGCAAGTTCCCCTCCAAACCACACACCATCCTGTCTTGGAACGATATCGCCGTTCCTTCACTGTCACTGGGTCAAAATCTTGCAACTCCATTTCTAACAGCAGTGTTGATGTAGCTACACCCCAAGGTCTGCAGCAGTTCAAGGCAGCAGCTCACTACCATCTTCTCCTAGGTAATTAGGGATGGACAATAAACACTGGCCTAGCCAGTGACACCCACATTCCATAAACGAATAAAAAAATCTATTGTCTTACCTCACCCACGGGTTCTTAATGAATACTTGACATCTGTTTTCACAAAACAGAGGGACGAAGCAGACATTGTTGCTATGAATTCTGGACTTTGTAGTATGATCAGGTTTTAAAAACTGTGATTTTAATGCAACATAAAAAAGGATTCGGAGGAGACATGTGACCTCACAACAAGTCTTTCCAGAAAGTGGTCTTGGTTACCATGCAAACAAGGAACCCAGATCCAAGGCTCTTTTGAAAGCAGAGTACAAGATTGTAACACCTGATGGACAATAGGTTTCCCTCTCCCAGACCATAAACAGGAAGCCAGGGGCTCTGGAAATGCAAATGCGAATTGCAATTGCTGACACCTGGAAACAAAGGAAGACTCAGGTGGCTTTCTACGACCAGACTTACAGACTCCGAGAAATTATAAAAGGCAAATGACTTTCCTTAGTCTGACAGGCTGTAAGGAAGAAAGGAAGACGCGAAGAAACCAGCAGGAGCTGCACAGACTCAGAAGAGAGAGAGAACATCTGCTCCCAGAACACTGTTACAGTGAAAGGCTTCAAAGATTTGAACCCGGTTCAAAGACTTGAGTTTTGCAGAGGAGAAAAGACAAACAAGGTCGCCAGAGATTGCTATATTAACAGAAGGTTGGTCGAGTGTGCTCGGATGAAGTGAATGAACAGAACATTGTCCTAAGGAATGGGAGATCCATTGCAACTGAGAGGTGTTTGGGATTTTCTAGCTGCAAAGAATCCAATTCAATAAGTAAACTGTGTAAAATGCATAAATGTGATGTTGGGTTTTCAAAGTGTTTTAATAAGTTAATGGGAAATACCTTTCTCTGTAATTTCGTGTATGAGCTACCTAAGTAGCATTTAGTTAATGCTGATTTTTAGTTTAGTTGTTATAATAAAAGACTTAAAATCTGGTTATGTAATCCTTTAAACGTTCTGGGGAGTTCATACCTCTTGTTTTTAAAGTTAACGGTCTCAACTGAGGTCGTAACTAATTGCGGGGCTTGGGTCTGGGATATGAATTCAGAAGCTGTAAAATGAGTGCACTGGAATTTGTTAGAATTTAAATGAACAAGATTTCACAATTACTTTTGCTGTACTCAAAGAAATGTTAGCACATCTACTTTTAATGTTAATAGCTGTAGCAGAGCAAGAGGGAGTTAGTTTAAAATTAAAAGCTAAAAAGGCAAAAATTGTTGCAATGTTGGTTCAGCATTTTAACCTTGAGGAAGAAAAGAGTGGTCTTGGTGGCTCTCAGACGGAGTTAGCTAGAATTCAATTACAATTAAGGCAACTGGAACTTGAAAAAGGGAAAAAGACAGATAATTACAACTTGAAATGAGAAAACTTGAACACGAAAGGGATGAAAAAGCAAGAAAGTGACTTAGAGAGGGAAAGAGAAGCCACGAAATTTGCACTGGACAAAGAAAAGCTTAGATTACGTGAAAAGGTTGTGGCAGGAAGGCTTGAGGATGGATCCGATATAACTCCTCGTTTTCATTTGGCAAGGAATATTTGCTTAGTGCCTGAATTCAGTGAGGAAGGAGCTGAAATGTACTTTGTATACTTTGAAAAAATTGCTACCAAGTTGCAATGGCTGAATGAAAGTTAGAAAAGCGTTAGAGGTATATTCAACAATTTCAGAGTAACAGTCAAGCGATGAAATAGTTAAGCCGGCAGTTTTCAATGCCTATTAGTTAGTCCCAGAGGCATAAAGACAAAAATTCAGGAATTTAAAAAAGCAGGACCAGACATTTATGGAATTTGCTAGAGAAAAGGAAATGGTTTTGGTAGGTGGTATAGGTCAATGAAGATTGAGCAAGACTTTGAGAGCCTTAGGGAAGTAGTCCTAATGGAAGAATTTAAAAAGAGTGTCCCTTCAGGAATAAGGTCCTACCTGGAAGAACATAATGTTGATAGAATAAAGGATGCCACAGTAATGGTTCCTCTGTAACTATAGGAGAAAGTGACACTTTTTTTTTAGATTAGAGATACAGCACTGAAACAGGCCCTTCAGCCCACCGAGTCTGTGCCGAACATCAACCACCCATTTATACTAATCCTACACTAATCCCATATTCCTACCAAACATCCCCACCTGTCCCTATATTTCCCTACCACCTACCTATACTAGTGACCTATAATGGCCAATTTACCTATCAACCTGCAAGTCTTTTGGCTTGTGGGAGGAAACCGGAGCACCCGGAGAAAACCCACGCAGACACAGGGAGAACTTGCAAACTCCACACAGGCAGTACCCGGAATCGAACCCGGGTCCCTGGAGCGGTGAGGCTGCGGTGCTAACCACTGCGCCACTGTGCCTAGGAGTAGAGCAATTCCCTTTACTGGTAAACTGTGGACAACAGCTACAGTTACTACCCCAGTTATTAAGTCACTCTCTAGTAAACTTTATACAAAGGTACAGGTATGCACACCCCGCCAATTCCATTTACTAAAACTTTAGCTTTCAAGGCACTCTCTGGTGGAAACCTCGTATCTTTCCCCAGCAAGAGTGTCTGGGTCGCTCCTGTATCCCTGAGTATAATGATAGGTTTTCCTGTCTCACTTACAGGATACGGAGTTACTCTCCCCTTTGACAAAAAATCATTATAACACTCAGGTACTTTATTCTTAACCTCTACACTCCTCTTAGATTCAGTATGTGGTTTCACATTCACAGATGTCGTTAAAGCTATGGCCTGGTCTGCTATGCTCTCAGTCAGAGTCTTTTCTTCTGTGCTAACTTTGCATACCCCAACAAGTCCTATGGGTTTACCTCGCAATTTCCAGCACTCTGAACGAAGATGACCTGTTTTGTTGCAATGATAACACTTTGGCTTGTGCCACACTTCTACCCTCAGCACCTTCCTTTCTGACCAGAGCAGGTGATCCTGGGGCATTTCCAGCTGTTCTTTCTTGTCCCCAGCTACTTGCCTTCCTTTTACTCTACCCCTTTCTATCCTTCTCGGGTTTAAGGCGGTGATGGACAAAATAGGTTGGCTTATTCACAAGCTCAAAATCATCAGCAATCTCTGCTGCTTGCCGAGCTTTCAAAACTTTCAGGTTATCTAGATGAGGTCTCACTACTGAAGGAATGGAGTTTTTAAACTCTAAGAGAATCAATTCTCGAAAGTTCTCATGTGGTTTCTACCTTTAATGCCCATATCCAATGGTCAAAATTCATTTGCTTCATACTCTCAAATTCTAAATACGTCTGTCCAGTCAATCTCCATAAGTTCCTAAACTTCTGACGGTAAACTTCAGGGATTAATTCATACGCAGAGAGAATAGCCTTTTTTGCCATCTCATAATCTGCAGAAGCCTCTTCAGAAAGCATGGCATAAGCTTCATGAGCTCTGCCTACCAGCCTGCCCCGAATGAACAATGTCCAGCTTTCTTTCGGCTATTTCATCTGTTTGGCTACTGATTCAAAAAGATATGAAAAATGCCTCTACATCCCTTTCCTCGAACCTAGGAAGAGCCTGTATAAATTTAAACAATTTCTTGCTGGATCCTGATCTAAATTCAGATTCTTCCTGACCTGAATTTTCCCTGGATTTAAGACTACCCCTTTGTCTTAGTTCCATCTCTTTTAGCCTAAATTCCCTCTCTTCTCTTTCACTCTCTCTCTGAAGTTCAAGTTTTCTTATAGGCTCTTGCTTTTTCTTTTTTCTTTACCTTTTCTTCTTTTTCCAATGCAAGTTTTCTTAATTCTTTTTCTGCCTCAAGTTTTTTCGTTTCTAACTGTATCCGAGCCAATACCACTGTATCACTCTCGGACCTACTACCTTCATGTCTCTCGTATTCCCTTTCTTATTCCACGTATTGCCCTTTATCTATATCATCATCATCATCTTCTACTAATTGCAGATGTTTGGCTATTATGTCAATTATCTCTGCTTTTTTGGCACCTGATTTCAATTCCAACCCCAATTTCGCTGCCAATTCTTAATTAAAGTTATCAAGTCACTCAGGGAAACATTCTGCTTTCCCAAAAACTCTGCTACAACCATTAATGCCGTAACAATGGTATAGACTGTACCTTATTATACAAGAGACCTGGTTCTTTTAATTTCTTTGTAATTGGTGTCAGATTTAGATACCAACAGTCAAGTTTCCAATTGATATCCCAGACTCGAAAGCAATTAATCTGATGCCAAACGCAAGACCCCAATTTAAATATGTTATCCCAGAGACGAGTAATTACTATGATTCCAAATGTGAGCCCTCCAGATTAGTCTGATTCTGATCCCAGAAGCGAGCCACCGAATTAAATATGATTTGACTGCAAGCAAGCCCCCAATTAAGATTTGATTCAAATCCACAGATTAGAAACCCAATTAATATGTTACGACCGACAGCTCCAAAGCCCCCAATCAAAACATATGATTCTGATTGTGGTGGGAGAAAAGCACTGATAATTCAATCCCGTTGCTCCACAGATCGCCTAGCAAATTATTTAAAACTTTCCAAATTAAAGAAAGACCCAGCCAAATTGTACCATCTATTAACCCCACCGAATGAGGCTAACCAAACCAGGTGTCTTTAAATCAACAAATTAACTCTTTAATTAGAAGAACTAAATTCTTAAACACTATGAAGATATAAACAACATTTAAAATAGAAAAAATTAGAGTCCTTGCAAATTTACAGTCCAATGTTGCTTGAAGTCCTCACAGCTGTCTGATGGAGAAAAAGGTTCTTCCACGTAGAACTAATTAATGTCGTCTAACTTCAGCAGTGCCTGATGCTTCCTTCCTCGACGATGAATTTCAACAATTAACAACTTGCGTACACTTTCGGTAGAATCAATCTGACTTGAGTTTTTCAGGGATAAAAAATTGTCACAGTCTAACTTCCTTTCCTTCAGTTTAAATTATCAGAGATCTGTGTTTTGGCTTGACTTTTGTTTTTAAGAATTTTGATAGATAATAATTAAACAGACCAAAATCCTCTTCCTTCATTAAATGGTTGAGAGCTTTTTTTCCCAGGTGCTGTCATTACAGCTGTCTGTGTCCGTCTGTCTGTGTGTTCTGTTAAAACAAACTGTCTTCAACTAAAAGCCAGTTCAAAATTGAATTGTAACAAATGTATCGCTTGCTACTCACTCCCAGTGGCTGTATCTATGGTAACGAGAATGCACCCTTTGAATCGCAGTCTCCAAATGGCTGTTTCTAACGGCAACCGAAAATGCACCTTTCTATAACTCCTGAGGCTTGCTGGTTCTTAAAGCAATACTGATCCTCTGCAAATCTTAAAGGCAAACCACATATTCCCGGAAAAAAAAAACAGGACCATGAGACAACTCTCCACGGAACTATTCAGTCAGTCCCAATCCCTCGTTCGATCCCCATAGCCCTGGATGTCTATTTCCTTCAGGTGACCATCCAATTTCCTTTTGTAGTCATTCACTGTCTCTGTTTCCACCACTGCTGTAGGCAGCATTTTTCAGGTTTTTACCACCGACTATGTAAAACAGTTCTTCCTCATATTCCCCCACATATCCTGCCCAAAACCTTTAATCTGTGTCCCCTAATCTTTGTACCATGAGTTAATGGGAACAGTTTTTCTTTGTCTAACTTACCTAAGCCTGTTATAAGCTTGTACATTTCTATTAAAACTCCCCTCAATCTCCTTTGTTCTAAGGAGAACTGCCCCAGTTTTTCTAACCTAACCTTGGAACTAAAATCCCCGTCCCTGGAATTGTTTTGGTAAATCTCCCCCGCACCCTCTCAAGGACCCTCACATTCTTCCTGAAGTGTGGTGACCCGAACTGGATGCAGTACTCTAGTTGTGGCCTAAGCAGGGCTTTATAAAGGTTCAGCATAACTACCCTGATTTTGTACTCAATGCCTCTGTTTATGAAGCCCAAAATCCCATATGCTTTAATAACCTCTCTCTCAATATGTTCTGCCACCTGCAAAGATCGATGCACATGCACCCCCATGTCCCTCTGTTCCTGCACACTTTTTAGAACTGTGCCATTAAGTATATATTGCCTCTCCCTATTCCTTCTGCCAAAATACATCAACTCACACTTGTCAGTATTAAATTCCATCTGCCACCTCTCCACCCATTCTGCTAGCCTATGTTGTAGGCGGTTCATATCGTCCTCGGTTTGTCACACCTCCAAATTTGGTATCATCAGCAAATTTTGAGATTCTACTCCGTATTTCAAGATCCAAGTTATTTATATATAGCAAAAAAGGCAGTGGCTCCAGCACTGACCTTTGAGGAACACCACTGTCTATCATCCTCCAGTCTACAAAGCAACCATTTATTACAACTCGCTGTTTTCTGTTCTTAAGCCAATTTTTATCTAATTGGACGCTAACCCTCCTATTCCATGAGCCTCAATTTTGTTAACCAGCCTTTTATGTGGTACTTCATCACTTTCCTAAAATCCATATAAACGACATCCACGGCATTCACTTCATCAACCTTCTGTTACTTCAGCAAAAAGTTCATTTCGATTAGTCAAGCATGATCAGCCTTTTACAAATCTGCGAGGGTTATTCTTAATAAACTCAAATCTCTCCAAGTGTGTGTTGAATTTTTCCCTGATTATTGTTTCTAAAACCTTATCCACCACTGATGTTCAATTAACTGGCCTGTAGTTGCTCGGACTGTCCTTACACCCTTTCTTGAAAAGGGGTGCCACATTTGTCACTCTTCACTTCTCTAGCACCTCTCCCATATCCAGGGAAGATGGGAAGATTACAGCATTATGGGTTATTTATCCGTTTCACTGTATAAGATTAATTTACAATGTGATTTAGTCACCAGTCCTGCAATAGTGCAATTTGTCCCTAATTTGCATATTGAAGTGGTGAATTTGTTACTAGGAAATGACTTAGCTGGGGAGAAGGTATTAGCATCTCCAATAGTTTCAGAAAAGCCAGCTAAGGTTCCTGAAACTGATGTTTTCCAGGAAGAATTTCTTGAAATATTCCCAAATTGTGTTGTGACTAGATCCCAGGCTGCTAGGATTATACACGATGAGGAGTCAGTGCTAATAAAGGACAAGCCGGATGTCTGGCTGGAACTTTTTTCAGGAATTTGAGTAGCAAGGCTGAATTGTTTAGCAAATCATCTTTGATTGAAGCACAGCAGGCAGACCTCAATTTAAAGAAAATATCTCAGACGGCGTGTTCTGAAATGGAGGCGGAGAAATTCTATTATGTTAAGAATGACATTCCAAAGAGAAAGTGGAGACCACCACCAACCACCGCACCCCCCCACCCCACCCCGCCCACCAACAAGCCTACTGATAAGGATTGGGCTTTAGTTCATCAGGTTGTTGCTCCCCTTGGCTACCACAGTGAAATTTTGAGAATTGCTCATGAGATTCCAATAGCAGGTCATTTGAGTATTTGGAAGACATGGGCGAGGGTAATGACACATTTTTACTGACTGAAACTGCACAGGGATGTGGTCAACTTCTCTAAGACTTGTTAATTCAGTTTTTCACTTGATATGGATTGCCAAAAGAAATTCAGTCCCACCAGGCATCAAATTTCATCTCGGGGTATAACAAAGAACAAAGAAAATTACAGCACAGGAACAGGCCCTTCGGCCCTCCAAGCCTGCGCCGATCCAGATCCTCTATTTAAACATGTCGCCTATTTTCTGAGGGTCTGTATCTCCTTGCTTCCTGCCCATTCATGTATCTGTCTAGATACAAAATTTCGAGAGGTCATGTGTAATTTGGGAGTGAGACAACTCATATTGTCCACTTATCAACTGCACTCACAAGGTGCTTTGGGAAGATATCACCAAACCGTAAAGAGAATGATTAAGGCCTATTGTTTTGAGTATCCCCATAATTGGGATAAAGGGATATCATTTTTATTATTTGCCATCAGGGACACACCAAGTGATTCTACTGGTTTCAGTCCATTTGAATTGGTCTGTGGGCATGAGGTTGGGGGTCCCCTTAAACTCAGAGATTTTTAGCACAGGAAGAGGAAACTGCCCTCTTAGATTATGTGTTAGAGTTTCGAGAGACACTGTCAAGACCTTGTGAGATGGACAGAGAATACCTCAAGGTTTCTCAGCAAGTGATGAAAACCCAAGCGATAGAACAGCTAAGGCATGCAGCTTTCAACCTGGAGGCAAGGTGCTAGTTTTGTTGCCTTTGCTTGGGGAACCACTGAGAGCTAGGTTCAGTGGACCTTACTTCATTAAGAGGAAATGCAGTGAGGCGAACTATTTGGTGAGTACCCCAGGTAAACAGAAAAGACAATGGGTATGTCATGTGATTATTTTGAAAAGATACTATGACCATGAACAATATCAGCCAGTAAATGTAGGCCTAATGACAGAAGATGAAGATTAGTGTTACTTTGAATGAAGTGGATGAAGAGGCAGAGACCAAAAACTCTCAAATTGAAACGTCGTGATGAAACTGGCAAACAGAGAAGTGCGAGAATGTTTAGATACAGTTCTGAGCAATATAAAAAGGACATAGCTGAGCTGGTAAATTAGTTTAAAGTAGTATGTGCAGATAAACCAGGTCAAACTCCTCTGGCTATTCAGGAGGTTAAAATAGGGACAACTACAACCATTAAACAGAACCCTTATCAACTCAATCCTGATAAATTGGCTCAGGTCAGACAAGCGGTTCAATATATGTTAAACAATGATATAATTGAACCCAGACAAAGTAACTAGAGTTCTCCTGTTGTACTGTTACCAAAGCCAGACGGTTCCAAGAGATTCTATATTGATTATCGGAAAGTCAGTAACTAAAACAGATTCTTATCCAATTCCACGACTTGAGGATTGTGTTGATAGTGGGGAATTCAGCAAGTCCCCTTTATTGGCAAGTCCCCTTTATAGACCAAGCTAAAGAAGTTTCTGCCTTCATAATCCCAGATGGCCTTTTTCAGTGTAAGGTCATGCTGTTCGATATGAAAAATGCACTGGCCACATTTCAAAGATTAACCAACCAAGTGATTGCTGGACGAAGCAATTGTGTTGTGTATATTGATGACCTATTAATATGCAGTGACATTTGGGAAGATCATGTTGAACACTTAAAAGGCTCTATTCAACAAGTTTAGTGAAAGCCAATTTGGTAATAAACTTAGTAAAGAGTGAGTTTGCGAAGGTCAGCTATTTGGGGCATATTGTGGGTCAAGATCAAGTATTGCCTAGAAAAGCTAAGGTTTGGGAAATAATAGACTTTCCAGTCCCCAAGATAAAAATGATACTATGATTTGTAGGGACGTGTGTGCTCTACTGAAAGTTCTTTCCGAACTTCAGTATGGTAGTTATCCCACTGACTAATTTGTTAAAGAAAAACGTGAGGTCAAGTGGACAGAATCACGTCATATGGCATGAGAAGTTAAAAGCCATTTTAAGAAGTGAACCCATCCGAGCAGCACCATGTTTTAGCAAGTCCTTTAAAGGGGCTATTGATGCCAGTAATGTGTGTGTAGGAGCAGTGTTATTCCAGGACAATGATGATATCGAAAGACTGGTCAGTTATTTCTCTAGAAAACCGAATAAGCATAAGAAGTACTCCACTATTGAAAAGGAGGCTTTAGGTCTCATATTGGCTCTTCAATATTTTGAAGTATACATCAGTAATGGCCAAGGGGAAACATCCATTTATACCAACAATTAACCAATTACAATTTTATTAAAAATTCAAGACCAACAATGCCAGATTATTCCAATGGACTTTAATGTTTATCCTAAAAATTGTACATGTTAAAGGGAGGAGCAATGTAATTGCCGATGCTCTATGCAGAATTCAAAGAAAGCATATAATAGAGGAAGACAACTGGGAGATATGAAAATATTGCTTTTACATGTGTAAAATGTAAAATGTTAATGATTGGAATGTTTACAATGCTATATGTTGATAATGTTGTAGAAAAATTACTACAGAAACGAATTTTCTATTTTTAGGGGCAGGTATTATGAACACTGGTCTTTGGAGTATGATTATGTTTTAACAATTGTGATTTTTAATGCAGTATAAAAAGGGTTCAGAAGCGACATGTGATCTCACACCAAGTCTGCCCAGAAACAAGTCAGGGATCTTGGTTATCATGCAAACAAGGAACCCAGATCCAAGACCCTTTTGAAAGCAGGGTACAAAGTTGTAACACCTGATGGACAATGGATTTCCCTCTCAGACTCTCAGATTGTAAACATGGAGCCAGGGGCTCTGAAAATGCAAATTCAAGTTGCAACTGTTAACACCTGGAAATAAAGGAAGGCCCAGGTAGCTTTGCTATGGCCAGACTTACAGTCTCTTAGAAATTGTAAAAGGCAAATGATGATTGACTTTTGTTCTGAATAAACAGGCTTTCTAACAGGCTGTAAGGAAAATGGGAAGACTCAAAGAAACCAGCAGGATCTGCACAATCTCAGGAAAGAGAAAAACAACTGCTCTCAGAATACTATTACAGCGAAAGGCTGCTGAGATTTGTACAGGTTCGAAGGTTCAAGGTTTGAAAAGGAGAAAAGACCGATAGGGTCACCAGAGATTGCCTTATTAACGGAAGACTAGTTGAATGTGCTCGGATGAAGTGAACAAAGAGGACACTGGCTTTGTTAAGGACTGGGAGAGCCAACCCATTCCAACTGGGAAGCATTTAGGACCTTTTAGCTGCAAAGATAACAATTTGATGAGAACACTGTGAAATGTATAAATGATGTGGAGTTTTCAGTGTTTTAATAAGTTAATGGGAAATACCTTTCTCTGTAATTTCATGTATGAGCTACCTACTAAGTACCATTTTAGTTGTTATAGTAAAAGTCTTAAAACGTGAAATCTTGTTGTGTATCCTTTAATTAGTCTGGGGTGTTCATAATCTCTTGTTTTAAAGTTAATGGTTTCAAATGAGGCCATAACATAGTAGTTAAGGAGGAGCGTGAAATACCGGATGGAATAAACATAGGAACTTAAGAAACTAAAAGCCGACAAATCTATGGGACCTGATGGCCTACATCCCAGGGTTGAAACAGGGGTAGCTGCAGAGGTAATGGATGCATTGGTTTTGATTTTCCCAAATTTACAGAATGGTCCCAGCAGGTTGGAAGTTAGCAAATGTAACATGTCTAATCAAGAAAGGAGAGAGAGAGAGAGAGAGAGAGAAAACAGGGAACTACGGACAAGTTAGCCTGACATCAGTCATCAGGAAAATGCTGCAATCTATTATTAAGGAAGTTTTAACAATGCACTTAGAAAATCATATCATGATCAAAGTCAACATGTTTTTACACAAGGGAAATTGTTTTTGACAAATTTATTCAAGTTTTTTAAGGATGTAACCAGTAGGATAAAAGGGGAACCAGTGTTTGGAAGTATACTTGTACTTCCAAAAGGCATTCGATAAGATGCCACACAACAGGTTAATACACAAGATAAGAGCTCATGGAGTTGTGGGTAATCTCTGAGCATGGATGGAGGATTGGTTAACGGACAGGAAGCAGAGATTGGGATAAATGGGCATTTTCAAGTTGGCAGGCTATAATTAGTGGAGTGCTGCAAAGATCAGTGCAGTGCTGGGCCCTCAGCTATTTACGATCTATATTAATGACTTAGACAAAGAGACCGAGAGGAATATATCTAAGTTTGACGACAATACAAAGTTAGGTGGGAAAATAAGCTGTGAAGAAGACACAAAGAGGCTTCAAAGGGACATAGACAGGTAAACTAAGTAGGCAACAAAGTGGCAGGTGGAGTAACATGTGGAGAAGTGTGAGGTCATTCATTCACTTTGGTAGTAAGAATAGAAAAACAGAAGATTTTTTAAGAAGGCATGAAATTTCTAAATGTTGATGTTCAGAGAGACTCGAGTATACTCATACAATGAACACAGAAAGTTAGCGTACTGTTACAGCAAACAATTAGGAAGCCACATGGCATGTTGGCCTTTATTGCAATGGGATTGGAGTGCAAGAATAAGGAAGTCTTGCTACAAAATGTATAGGGCTTTGGTGAGACCACACCTGGAGTACTGTGCACAAAGTTGGTCTTTAAAGGAAAGGTATACTTGCCTTCGCGGTGGTACATTCGTCCCTGGGATGAGAGGTTGTCCTATGATGACAGGCTGGGTAAATTGGACCTATACATTCTGGAGTTTAGAAAAATAAGAGGTGATCTCATTGATACACACAAGATTCTTAAGGGGCTATTTTTTCTTTCATTCTGTCTATAACATGCTGCTTCCACTGTCTAGCCTACATGTAATCCTTTGTTGCAGCTTCACCAGGTTGGAACCTCATTTTACATACATCTGATACTGCTCCTGGCATGCTCTTCTACACTCCTCATTCAACCAGGGTTGATCCCCTGGCTTGATGGTAATGGCAGAGTGAGGGATATGCCGTGCCATCTTACATGTTTCAATCAAGTTGCCTCTTATTCTTCTAAGCTCCAGCAGATACAAGCCAAGTCTGTCCAACCTTTCCTCATAAGACAACCTGCCCATTCCAGGTATTAGTCTAGGAAACCTTCTCCGAACTACTTCCAACTCATGTGCATCCTTCCTTAAATAAGGAGACCAATACTGTACACAGTGCTCCATATGTGGTTTCACCAATGCCCCGTATAACTGTAGTATAACCTCCCTACTTCTGTATTCAATTCCCCTCGCAATAAACAATAGCATTCTATTAGCTTTCCTAATTACTTGCTGTACCTGCATACTAACCTTTTGTGATTCATGCACTAGGACACCCAGATCCCTCTGCATCTCAGAGCTCTGCAATCTCTCACCATTTAGATAATATGCTTCTTTTTTATTCTTCCTGCCAAAATGGACAATTTCCCACATTATACTCCATTTTGCAGATCTTTACCCACTCACTTAACCAGTCTATATCCCTTTGTAGTCGCCTTCTGTCCTCTTCACAACTTACTTTCCTACCTACCTTTGTGTCATCAGCAAATTTAGCAACCACACGTTCGGTCTGTTCAGCCAAGTGATTTAGATAATTGTAAGAAGTTGAGGCCCCTGCACTGGACCCTGTGGTACACCACTCGTTACATCTTGCCAATTTGAAAATGACTCTTTTATGCCTACTCTGTTTCCTGTTAGCTAGCCAGTCTTCTATCCATGACAAAATGTTACCCCTACACCACAATAACTTTTGATATGGCACCTTATCAAATGCTTTCTGGAAATCTAAGTACAAAACATCCACGGGTTCCCCTTTATCCACAGCACACATAACTTCAAGGAACTCCAATAAACTGTGTTATGACCAGGTGAGAAAGGTGTCTAGGGGTCCCTCTCAGCCTTCACCTGGTTTTACCGTAACAGGGTTTAATTTTAAACACACCATGTTTTTAGTTCCCCCTTGTTGAATCTTTGTTCACTACTTTCCAATTATAAGGCAAAGAAATCAGCACAAACAGGTTTTCTTCGGTTTAAAGAAGTTGAAATTTGCTAAACTTAAACTCTAATTCAGTTGACGCCTACGGATACACGACGCTCCCATGCTTACATGCATACGCCATACACATGTGCAAATAAAGACACAAAACAGAAGAAAAAATAAAATGGAAACGTTTGAGGCAATTTCTGAAGAGTTTTTGTTACGGTTTTTCGAGCTCACCGTAGAGTTCGTGATTGTAGGTAGATCTTGCTTTTTGTTGGGGCCCAGTATTCTTCTTCAACCTTGTTTGCTGGAGAAGACTTCGCTCTTGGGGTTAACGTGGATTCAGAGGCTTGTGGGAAAGAGATGGGAGCAGACAGGAGAGAGATCTGCTCAGTCCAGAAGCAAACAGTCTTTCGGAGTTCAAACTCTCCGGGACTAGTTCAAAAGACCTTGGAACAGCCATTTAGTCATGTGACCAGCTGGTCAAACGAGTCCTGGATTGTATCAACTTAGCAGTCTCTGGAATGCTCCTCTTACACACAATACCTGGCGATCAAGGTCCATTGTGGGTTGAATGGGTCAGAGAATGGTCCTTTGTCCTTCCAAGCACTGTCTGTTAATATGAAAACGTCTTTTCCAGCCACGGCTGATCTGTTTAACAAGTCATTTCCTCGCTCCAGCAACAATTTAAAATCAATGTTCATGACAAAATTAATGTGCCTCATTCTTGCAAGGTGGGGGTGTGGCATGACACCTCCACACCCAGCGGAATGAAATGCGATTTTTAAAGACAGCATTTCATTAAAAGGGTCGAGATAGAAAATATAAGATACAGGGGAAAAACACACATCTCTCTCTCTCATTCATTCAAATTTATTTATAAATCCTAAAACGTATTAAAACTGCCCACACCCCCTTTTTATTATCCCAGTAAACATGTGTTTTTGTGGGGGAAGTTTTTCTTCAGTTTGCCCATTTCCATGGCTGCCTAGGGTCTTTGAGATGGTTAGGTTTCATTAGCCTGAAGTTGGAATATTTTTTTCCTCAGCAGAGTCAGTAGTGGGCGGGTCTATCCTGAACACACACTCGGTGCTTTGCCGAGTCATGTAAAGGTTTTTGACTTTAGGGGGATGGATGGTTCTCTTTGGTTCTGACTGTGGGGGAGGATTCTTTGCTAATCTCCTCTTTGTCCCAGAGGACACTCCTGCCTGCAGGTATTTGTGCAGACTCTACTACACTCCCCTGTGGCACTTCGACTAGGTAAGGCAACACCCTCATGGTTTCTCTGCCATGCTAGAGGTCTTTCTTTGTCTCTGCAGGTTCCTGTAAATGCTGTTAGAAACTCTGGTGGGGTGCTTCCAGTGTCTGCATTTACATAGGAGGATGTGAAGTCTACCTTTTCACATTTTTCGGGGTTGGCTGACCGGACAGTAGGGATTTTCATCCGCCATTCTTCCTGGACTTCCTTTAACCTGCCCTCTGTCACTTTTTCCCCTTCTCTTTCTAAACGTTTGCCAGCCTTGTGCCTGCCTGTCCCTTTTTGTTCTCGGCAGGGGTCCCTTACAGTTCATCAGCCCTCTGCTGGACGGTCCTCCTAACACTGGTACAGGACTTAGGAGTGCAGATTTCACTTTAAGTTGGGGTTTCCCCTCAACCTGGCACATGTGGCAACTCCTGCAGTACTCTATCACATCTTTGTGGAGTTTTAGCCAGTCAAACAACTGTCTCATGCAGGTTTTGGTCTTTCGCGAACCGACATATACAGCCACTGCAGTCTTGTGGGCCCTTCTTAATATTTCTCTCCAGTACCTCTGTGGCACCACTAACCGGTGAACTACTGTCCACTTCTTGCTCGCAGGTCTGTGAGGAGAACTCCATTTCCTCATCAGTACTTCATTCTTTAAATAGTCGCAATCGGGAACTCCCTCTGCTTCACTTTCAGACTGGGCAGCCTGTGCTCACTCTCACAATACTGGGTCAGCTCGCTGAGCCTCACCTAGGGAAAATCCATTTAATTCATTCCTTGGATCTCCTAACTTTCTAAAGAAAGTCTCAGACAGACAGACCTGGTCATCTGTCTGCAGTGCCAATTCAGTCTCCTCTGAGGGAGCTGGTTTCATTCTGGCCTGATCCACTACTCATTCAGGGAAACTGCAGAGGTCCGTCTCCTGCCACTGCCCTGTCTCTGACCTCCTGTGGTCTTTCTTTCACTACTGGGGAGGCTACCACCTTCACGCCCGCCAGATCATTACCTAGGAGGTCAACCCCGTGCACGAGCAAACTAGGGACAATCCCTACAGTCACCGGTCCCAAAACTAGGTTGCACTCCAGGTGCACCCGGTGGACAGCTACAGGCATACACTGCCCTTCAATACCATTCACCACCCTTCTGGTTTTCAATGCACTCTCTGCGGAAAGATCAGGCCTTTTCCCAGTAAAAGGGATCTAGTGGCCAGTGTCCCTGAGAATTACTATGAGCTTGCTTGCCCCACTCGAGGAGTATGGGGTTGCTTTCCCTTCAGGCACAAAACCCTGATAGAATTCCTGAATGCTATGAACTTTTCCTGCACTTGCTGTAATAAGCTTCCTGGGTTGCACTCTTACTGCAATTAAAGCCACAGCTTGTTCTGCTGTGCTTTCCATCAAGATCCCTTCTTCGCTGAGCGGGTGTGCCCTAATTAAGCCTACCGGTTTTCCCGTTAGTTTCCAGCAGTCAGCTCTTAAATGCCTGCTTTATTACAATGGAAGCACACAGGTCTCCAGGTCACATTCCTGTTCCCAGCACCTTCTTAATTGGCTAGAGGAGGGTCCCCTGTGTCTCCTGCTTTTCTTTCTCTCCCAGGACTTCTTGGGCTCCGATCACCTTCCCACCCTTTGTCCTTATTTGAATTGGTGGGTTGACTCGGAAAGGTTCTCCCTGGGAGACCGACTTACAAATTAAAGCAAACTCATCGGCCAGAACGGCCGCTCGCCAGGCTCTCTGAACCCGCTGCTCCTCTATATGAGTCTTTGCAGAGAGTGGGAGAGAGTGTTTAAATTCCTCTATCAGAATTATTTCTTTGAGATTCTCATAGCTGAGCTGTACTTTAAGAGCCCTCAGCCACTGGTCAAAAGCCAGCTGCTTACTTCTTTCAAACTCCAGATAAGTTTGATTAGCTTGCTTTTTGAGGGTTCTAAACTTTTGGCAATAGGCTTCAGGTACTAATTCATATGCCGAGGATAGCATTTTTTGTCAGTTCCTAATTTGGTGAACTCTCATCGGGCAACAGGGAATAAACCTCAATGGGCTCTTTGAGATAGCTTGCTTTGTAGTAAAAGAGGACAGGTCTCCGCTGGTCATTTTAGCTGCCTTGACAGTTTCTCAAAGGACACAAAAAATACTTCTACATCTTCCTCATTGAATTTTGGAATTAGTTGAGCTAGTTTTAACAATTATGTATCCAGTCCTGAATTACGCTCCGCCATATTGGCCACGCTTTCACTGGGGTTACTCTGTCACCCATTAGTTAACTCAAGCCGCTTCAAGCTCTCTTTCTTCACATTCTTTCTGGAATATTCTTTCTCTCGCTCTCTCTCTCATTCCTTCTCCTGTCTTTCATTTTTCTTCACGTTCCTTCTGGAAGGCTCTTTCTTTCTCCCACTCTCTCATCAAATTCAAGTTTCCTCAGTTCCAATTGTATTTTTGCTAACAATACCCTGTCAGAGTCTGCTTCTAACACTGTTTCTGCTTCTTCAGATTCAAGGGAAAAATGGTTGGCCACTAGTCTTAGGAGTTCAGACTTCCTAGCTTTGCCACGTACAGCGATCCCACACTGCTCAGCCATTTTTCTCAGCTCCCCCATAGACAGTGCTTTTAACTTATCCCAAGTTACTTTACCCTGTCTTGGAGAGCTACTAACTTCAGTTGCAGACATGTTAGTATTCAAGCACACACAACCACAATAAAACCTGTATTAATCTTGCTCTTTAATTGGGAACAATTTGGCTTCCCATTTCCAATCTCTCTCGTTTGTCTGTGGATAAAATCCTGGACACGAGCACCCAAATTTCTATTATAACCAGGTGAGAAAGGTCCCTCTCAGCCTTCACTGGTCTTACCGTAACAGGGTTTAATTTTAAACAGACTGTGTTTTTAGTTCCAACCCTTGGTGAATCCTTGTTCTCTACTTTCCAATTATAAGGCAAAGAAATCAGCACAAACAGGTTTTCTTAGGTTTAAAGAAAAATAGTTGAAACTTATTAAACATAAACTTTAGTTCAGTTGACGCCTACGGACACACAACGCGCCCACGCTAGCATGCATACGCGATATACACATGAAAATAGAAACAGCAAAGAAGTTTGAGGCAAGATCTGAAGAGTTTTTGTTACGGTTTTTCAAGCTCACCGTAGAATCCTTGATTGTAGGTAGATCTTGCTTTTCGTTGGAGCCCAGTATTCTTCTTCAACCTTGTTCGCTGGAGGAGACTTTTCTCTCTTGGGGTTTATGTGTCTTCAGTGGATTCAGAGGCTTGTGGGAAAGAGATGGGAGCAGACAGGAGAGAGATCTGCTCAGTCCAGAAGCAAACAGTCTTTCTGAGTTCAAACTCTCCGGGACTAGTTCAAAAGACCTTGGAACAGCCATTTAGTCATGTGACCAGCTGGTCAAACGAGTCCTGGATTGTATCACTTTAACAGCCTCTGTAATTCTCCTCTTACACACAATACCTGGTGATCAAGGTCCATTGTGGGTTGAGTGTGTCAGAGAATGGTCCTTTGTCCTTCCAAGCACTGTCTGTTAATATGCAAATGTCTTTTCCAGCCACGGCTGATCTGTTTAACAAGTCATTTCCTCGCTCCAGCAACAATTTAAAAATCGATGTTCATGATAAAATTAATGTGCCTCATTCTTGGCAGGTGGGGGCCTGGCATAACAATTGGTTAAACATGATTTCCCTTTCACAAAACCACATTAACTTTGCCTGATTACCTTGAATTTTTCTAAGTGCCCTCCGATAACATCTTTAATAATAGCTTCTAACATTTTCCCTGTGACAGATGTTAAGCTATCTGGCCTGTAGTTTCATGCTTTTTGTCTCCCTCCATTTTTGAATAAAGGAGTTTATTTTATTTAATTAAAGGTGCTATAGAAATATAAGTTGTTGTTGTTATACATCCTCCACTCCCAGCGTTCTATCATTGCTAAAAGATCCTTCAGTTGTTTCGGCCTAGCCTATGGAACTTCATCCCAAAATCCCTACATCTTATTACCTCTCTTCCCACCTTTGAAAGTCTTTTTAAAACTTAGCTATTTAATCACACTTTCAATTATATTTCCTAACTTTCCCACATCTGCTTATTTCCATTTTCTCCTATGTAATGTATCTTAGGACATATAGCCTGCAAATAAATGAATGTTATTGCATTAGTTCACTAAATCATAAAAAAAATTAAAGCTCCACATTTTGACAGTTCAACGAATAAGTGCACTACCAAGGTTTCATCTCTCAATTGTACTAAACTGGACATGGTTGAGTTTCTGTATCCCCAGTTTAGTGAGTGGAGAAAGAGGAAGGAAAGGAAAGCAGAACAGCCTGGTTTCTCATTCCGAATCATCATTCAGGAAACTATGATAGAAATGCCTACATGGGTGTTGGGCTGAAACAAGATTGGGTTTTGCCTTGGCTTAAACATGTAGAAGAGGGTTGTCCCAACCTTTTTTGCATGGGGGACACATTACAATCTTTGTCTTACATAGGAGTACTTGGGCCGTCAAAATACATTGGACACAGATTTAGTGAGATACCTGGCATTTTTTTGATGGCCCAAGTAGTCAATGTTTGCCCGCATACTTCTTGTAGCAATGCAAAGTATTACAAATAGGTGTTGATCTGTCAGGAGTGATCTTGATCACGCTGTCTCTCCCGGTCTCTCTCTCTCCCCCATGTCCCTCCTCTGAGTTTTCCCCCATGTGATGTCCCTCCCAATCAGTGTCATCCCCTCTCTCAGTCCCTCTCCTTCCATCTATCTCCCTCCCTCTCTCTGTACCCCCCTCATCTCCTTCCATCTATCTCCCTCCCTCTCTCTGTACCCCCCTCATCCCCCTCCTCCTCCTCTCCCTCTCTCTCTGACAATTGCAGCACAGCAGTTTTGTGGTTGGTCAGTTTTTTGACAGGAAAAAGCAATTTAGCTCCACAGCTGACATTGGGAACAGCAGTTTTTGAACTTTGGACAGATTCGGGGTTTCCCGGCGGGCTGTTAAAAAAAAAAAGTCTGAAGCCACCTGAAAATCCCGAATCTGTCCAAAGTTCAGAAACCGCTGTTCCCAATGTCAACACCTGTCAGCTGTAAAACTGACAGCGCAATGTTTAAAAAGCCGGTCTGGAAGAAGAAGCGGATGGGAAATTTCTCATCTCTGAAATACATCCACAAGCCAGATGGAAATCTTTGGTGGGCCTCAACCTGTCCCGCGGGCCGTATGTTTGACAATCCTGATGTAGAATGATTGTTTGGGAAATCTACCTGGGATCTGGTGGGGAAGGATAGGGTGAAGAGGTACTAAATCTTACCATAATTCTCTTAAACTCCTTATACAACTGAAACTTTAGTTCAAAGTTGCTCAATTCAAATGATCTGATAAACAAAAAAAAAAGACTTGCATTTATATAACACCTTTCATGGCCACCAAATGTTTCAAAGCACTTTACAGCCAATGAAGTACCGTTGAAGTATAGTTACTATTGTAATACAGGAAACACAGCAATCAATTTGAGCACAGCAAGCTCCCACCAACAGCAATCTGATAATGACCAGATAATCTGTTTTTGTGATGATTGAAGAATAAATATTGTCCAGAACACTGGAGATAACTCCCCTGTTCCTCTTCAAACTAGTGCCAAAGGATCTTTTATGGCCACCTGAGGGGGCAGACAGGGCCTCAGTTTAATGTCTCATTTTTGGTAGGATCTAAATGCACTCTATGCACTGGAGTGTGAGCCTTAATTTTAGTGTTCAAGTTCTGGATTGAGACTTGAAGCCAGAACCACCTGACTCAGAGGTTATAGTTCAGTCCCTTTTAGCACACAATTACCCACTTAATGTTGTTTAATTCAAACAATTCAATAATTTACTTTTTAGCACAAGAAAAAATGCAACAATAGACCAAATGAACATGTCCTAACAAAGTCAGAAAAATTTGTTTAGCAAATCTCAAAACTACTAGTTCAAACATGCCCTACTGCAAGATTTCATTTTAAATCATGAACTGAAGCTCTTAGCATAGCCAATCAGTGACACCTGGTCAAGTGTGGAAGGACATCAGAGTTCCCTTGAATACCCTTGCTGTCTATAACATTTGAATCATACCATTTTTCAGCTTATTTTTCTTGTCTTTCATATCTTCCTGCCAATTATTTAGAACAAACATTTCTCTTCCTTTTAGATGTCCTGAATGATGCATCATTCCCCTACATTAATAGCAATTAGGAAGATCTCGGAGGCTTTTTGTGGCCATTAAGAAGTCAAATGGTAGTGTGGAATAATTTAACTACCCTCCAAATGACTATTTACTCTCCACATTTTTTAAATGTCAAGCAGCACTAATTTTATTTATAGGAAGCTGGAACCAATGTTTACCAAGCTACCATGAATGCTACATGCAGTTACAGGGCAATGTTGCGAGCTTCTAGTATCACTTTAATGTTTTTCATCGGTACCAGAGCACACAGCAAAGAGCTGGATCAAGGAGAAGGCTTGGACATCATCCTCTCTCACCAGTAAGACATAAAATGTCTTTGCTATGCTGCAACACCTAAGATTTTCTTCAGGAACATAAAATGAACTGGTAGCAAACTATGCAGTACTTCAAGCTTTACTGGAGCAAAATCAGGGATTGCACATAGCCCACATGCCACATCAGGAGGCACTTACATAGAAAATAGAACATAGAACAGTACAGCACAGTACAGGCCCTTCGGCCCATGATGTTGTGCTGAACCTTTAACCTACTCTAAGATCAAACTACCTACCTACCCTTCATTCTATTATCATCCATGTCGCTTAAATGTCCCTAATGTATCTGCTTCTACTACCACCGCTGGCAGCGCATTCCACGCACCCACCACTCTCTGTGTAAAGAACCTACCTCTGACATCTCCCCGAAACCTTCCTCCAATCACCTTAAAGTTATGCCCCCTGGTGATAGCCCTTTCCGCCCTGGGAAAAAGACTCTGGCTATCCACTCTATCTATGCCTCTCATCATCTTGTACACCTCTACCAAGTCACCTCTCGTACTTCTTCGCTCCAATGAGAAAAGCCCTAGCTCCCTCAATCTTTCTTCGTAAGACATGCCTTCCAGTCCAGGCAGCATCCTGGTAAATCCCCTCTGCACCCTCTCTAAAGCTTCCACATCTTTCCTCTAATGAGGCGACCAGA
This sequence comes from Heterodontus francisci, assembly GCF_036365525.1. Classification (NCBI taxonomy): domain Eukaryota; kingdom Metazoa; phylum Chordata; class Chondrichthyes; order Heterodontiformes; family Heterodontidae; genus Heterodontus; species Heterodontus francisci. The sequence goes on from NC_090379.1 coordinate 71,331,262, forward strand.
ACTGAACACAATATTCCAAGTGTCGTCTAACCAGAGCTTTATAGAGCTGCAGCATAACCTCGCGGCTCTTAAACTCAATCCCCCTGTTAATGAAAGCCAACACACCATACGCCTTCTTAACAACCCTATCAACTTGGGTGGCAACTTTGAGCGATCTATGGACATGGACCCCAAGATCCCTCTGTTCCTCCACACTACCAAGAATCCTGTCTTTAAGCCTGTATTCTGCATTCAAATTCGACCTTACAATGAGTGTAACAATTTCTACTTGAGCAACCTCTGCTGCCAACTAATCCACAGAATTACCCAACGAATCAGTGTTCCTTTGGAATGTTGCTGAAAAATCAATTTTTATATGACAGAATACTTTTCTAGGACAGGTAGTATTGCTTTCATTTTTTTCCTGTTGCAATAAAAAGATTGAATTTTACATTATAAGGCTTGTTCTTTCTCTGTTGCAGGTCCAGTACCTGAAGTGGGATGGGGTAATGGCACCCAACTGATCAATTTTGGAAGTGTCACATGCTGTGAAGGTATATAGGTTTGCCAATCACTTGAGCGTATTGTATAACCAAATGTTAGGGTTGAAGGTGTTGCATTGAGTTTGAGCATGATGATACAGGACCAGAAGCAGGAGGAGTGCTTCTGCATGTACCAACCTTTTTGAAAACAAACCAATTTTGAAAGATTTGCTGTAATTTTAAAACAATATTGACAGCTGCATTGTGCAACAACAGTTTATTAGTTTAGTTTAGAGATACAACACTAACAGAAGAATGAAGTACTATGAATGTAAAATATTGCAATTATAACTCTCAAAAATTAAGAAGCATGAATAGTAAACTAGATTAAAAATAAAAGAATGCAAACAGAATCACATGATTCAGGACCTCCGACCCTGTACAAACAAGGTAAGAGTCACCAAAAGGTTATGGTGAAATCAGGGTTGCATTGGAAAATGAAAACAGTAAGCAAAGCAGTACTATGCTCTTTTAGTTGCAAGCAGGAGAGACTTTCAAGAAGAGACATCACTAGGTTAAAATGAAGAAGTTCCATTCCATAGCATTGTAAATATCATACAATGAACTTTGCGTGTCTACATTGGCTGTTTGTGCTGCTGGAGCATAGCAGGCAGCTCTGTCCATTACTTCATCAGACCCATTCATATGCAGTTATCACGGAGAACAAAAAGGTGATTCTCATACAGTAACAATTAAAAAGACATCTCCACTCTGCTTCCAGCAACTTTTTGGGAGGCTAAATTACTATTCTTGTGAACAACTTATGGAAATAATATTGCAGCTGTTGGATAAGATACCCAATCTCTGCAAGTAATTTCAGAAGTCACATGCAGCATTTTCAAATAAATGAACATGGCACCTCAAAACCATTCTCACACACTGTTTCATTATCGAACAAAGATCCACATCCTAAAGCATCCGCTTATAGAGGTAATTCCACAACCTAGAACTTAGGCAATGGAGGACATGGTCAGCAATGCTGGGACAAAGGAACAGAGGATGCACGAGAGGCCAGAGAGCTTGGGATGGGGACTGGGGGTTGTAGGACTGGAGATGGCCAGAGGAGCTAGGGATGTGAAATTGCATTGAAGAACAAAGTAACTCGCTGAATAGCACAATTTCTCCGCAACTTGCCTTTTTTTTTTGACAATTACCTTAAATCAGTGTCCTTTGGTTACTGCCTGCCACTGAAAACAGTCCCTGATTATTTATTGTTCATTTACTGTTCATTATTTTGAATACCTCTATCAAATCTCCTCTTAATCTCCTCTATCCTAAGGAGAATCAATCCAGCTTTAGTGTCTCCACATAACTGAAATCTCTCATCCCTGGTACCATTCTAATAAAGCACCTCAGCACCCTCTCCAAGGCCTTAATATCTATCCTGAGATATGATTCCCAATACTGGACATAAAGCTCCAGCTGAAGCCTAACCAGGATCTTATAAATGGTTTGGCTTGCTTTTGTACTCTATGCCTCTGTTTATAAAGCCAAGGATACCATATGCTTCTTTCCAAAACAGCCTTCTCACCTAATCTTGGCACCTTCAAAAGGTATACACACATCCCTAGGTCTCTCTGTTCAAGCACCCACCTTAAAACAGTTCCATTTAGTCTTCATTGCCTCTCCTCATTCTTCCTACCAAAATGCATCATTTCACACTTCTCTGTTAAATTGCATCAGCCACATATCTGCCCATTTTGCCAGTCTATGTTCCACTGAAGTCTGCTACTATTCTCCTCATTGTTTACTACATTTACAAGTTTCAGGTGATCTGCAAACTTTTATTTATGCCCTGTATACCCTAGTCAAGATCATTAATTTATATCAAATAATGCAGTGCTCCTAATACAGACACCACTGTATACTTCCCTCCAGTCTGCTTCCCACAGCTCTCTGCTTTCTGTCTCTTACCCAATTTCTTATCTGCGCTGCCAATGTCCCTTTAATCCCATGGGTTTCAGTTTCTAAAATGTATACTATGTGGTACTTTGTCAAACGCCTTTTGAAAGTACCTATACATAATCAACCATACTACCTTCATCATCTTTCTCCATTACTTCTAAGAACTCAATCAACTTAGACAATCACAATTTGCCTTTCACAAATCCATGCTGCCTGTCACTTATTAACCCTTATTTTTTCAAGTGACAATTAATTTTGTCTCATTTTATTTGCTAAAAACATTTTCCCACCATCAACGTTAGGCTGACTACACAGTAGTTGCCTGCTTTTTAAAATAGTGGTGTAACATTTACAATCCTTCAGTCCTCTGGCACCACTCCCATATCTAAGATTGAAAGATACAGTGGGATTTCACTAGTATACATGTGGAAGATGGCCCCATATTTGTGGATTATATTGTTATAGGGCATCATGGTGATGCAGAACAGAAGGAAGCCAAGGATTAATCATTGGGACTCCTGAGGCAACAGTGCAGGAGTAGGAAGAGAATTTATTTCTAGGGATGCTCTGGCTACTATTGGACAGGTAAGAGTGAGACCAAGCAAAGACTGTGGAGGAAAGGCATTGGAGGATGACGGTGTGCTTGACCATGTTAGAAACTGCAGAGAGGCTGAAGAGAACGAGGGGAAATAATAGACCACGGTAACAGTCACAGTCACAAAGGACATACTTATGATTTTGCTTACAAATGTTTTGTTGCTGTAGGCGTGATGAAAACCTGGTTGGTGTGGGGTTCAAACAAGCAACTTTAGGAGAGAGGGAAACTGACTTGGGAGGCAAAACATTCAAGTATCTTGGAGAAGAAAAGGTGTTTGAAGATGAAGCAGTAGTTTGAGAGGGTGGGGGTTGAGGGAGTCAAGGGTAGGGCTTTTGAGAAACAGAGAGTGATGTCAGCAGTTTCTAAAAAGAGGGGAAATAGTACCTGACGAGAAGGAACTAATTACAATTTTGGTAACAATGGCTAACAGGAAGGCAAGTAGGGCAGTGAAGAGTTTAGTGTGTATAGGATTGAAGCTGAAAGAGGTAGGTTTTCTGGATAAAATAAGCTTGGGGAAGATAAGGGGAGAAGATAGGAGAAACTGGACTGAAAGGAGCCAGAGTTAAACGGAGTGGGGAACTGAAGGCTGTTTAGTTTATTGGGCAAGGGGAAGGAAGAAAGTAGCAAAGGCAGCTGCAAGAATGGCATCTGTCTTGTTGAGACAGGCATTCATAAGCTCATGTTCTTAGAGGTAAGCATGAAGAAGGCAGGAAAGAGTGTTTTAAATAAGCATTTAGTAGCAAAGAAAAAGGACCCTGGAGTTAACCACCATTCAAGATGATCATGGAGTACTGGGCAGTTTTGACAGAAGAAACTGAGCTCCAGTAGAGCTCGATGTGGTCAAACCAAACCTGTGGATGGATGGTTAAATCCGGTATGCTCACGTTGGACTTATGAATTTAAAGATAGAAAAGGCTCCCATGATTTCGGAATGCTGTGAAAGAAAGGCAGGGAGACAGGTGGTAAGCCAGCCATGCACCAATAGGGAATAGGGGAGGGGTGGGCACGTGCTTGAGATGAGCAATCGAAGCCTTCTCGACTTTGCCAGATTCCATGCTTCCCTTCTGCTATAAATATTCACACATCCTCTGTACAACTTTTGTTCCTCCCATTTTTCAATAACACCTCCTTTTCATTTGCACCATCATCACTGTCATGTAATTATTTCCTCCCCTCTAACCAAAGAATATCTTTTTCCCCCTTTCCTGCCCCCTCTCCCTGCTTATCAGCTGTTTATCTTCCAGTTGTGACAAAAAGACATTGACCTGAAATGTCAACCACATGTTTCTCTCTCCACAGATGCTGTCAGATGCTGAGTGCTGTCAGCATTTTCTGTTTTTATTGTAGGTGAAATATGAGTTTATTGCCAGCTCTATGACAAATGTTTTACAAAGCCCAAACACTATACCTTTAGAACTGTTGAGTCACGTCACCATTTCTGCCTTTTACACCTCCCCTTCATGTCAACTGATAGAGCCAGTAAATAATTTACATGCCTTCAGATCTCAGCCAATGAAACTTAGGCCAACTATTAGAACATGCTCAAGAGCGGCCTGGAGTCGCTCACTATCCAATTTCCTTTGTTAAAAGTAGGCACCCGCCTTCTGCCACCTCAACTTCATAGATTAACTATTTCATTGCAAAGTGTTTCTACTTTTGAAACTCAACAAGTGAAAGCAGAAAAGCTCAAAATGCTCAAAGTTTGCAATCTGAACTGCAGCACTGTTTGAATCAACTATCTATTAGTAAAACAAGACAGCCTTAAAAAAACTTTTGTTTGTTTTGCATCTTGTATCTAATATATGTATCTCATACATAAACCTTTCAGGTCAAAGTCATGTATTGTTTTTTCTGGATTAATCTCCATCACCCACAAATTTAAAACTGCCATATAAAGAAAAGCTAAAATGTATCCAACTTATGAAAAACATGTTGTTCATTCCATTTACTGTGGCTACAAGAGCAGGTCAGAGGCTGGGAATTCTATGGCAAGTAACTCACCTCTTTTCTCCCCAGTGCCTATCCACCATCTACAAAGCACAAGTCAGGTGTGTGATGGAATACGCTCCACTTGCCCAAATGGGTGCAGCTCCAACAACACTCAAGGAGCTCAAAACCATCCAGGATAAAGCAGCCCACTTGATTTACACCCCATCCATCACCTTCAACATTCACCACCTTCACTACAGACACACGGTGACAGCAGTGTGTACCATATACAAGATGCACTGCAACAACTCACCACGGCTCCTTAGATAGCACCCTCCAAACCTGCCACTCTATCTCCTAGAAGGACAAGGTCAGCAAATGCATGGGAACACCACCACCTGCAAGTTCCCCTCTAAGTCACACATCATCTTGACTTGGAACTAAATTGCCATTCCTTCACTGTCACTGGGTCAAAATCCTGGAACTCCCTTCCTAATAGCACTGTTGGTGTACCTACACCCCAAGGACTGCAGCGGTTCAAGAAGACAGCTCACCACCTCCTTCTCAAGAGCAATTAAGGATGGGAAATAAATGCTAGCCTAGCCAGCAATGCCCACAACCCATGAACAAATAATTTTAAAAATCACTTTTGAGTCTTTTTGCAGTAGGGATTGATATCAGCAAGGTACAATTTGTGCCCTGACCTCTGGTGCCATCAAATTTATCAATGCGAAAAGCAAAGATCAAAAATTAGAGATGAAACTGTTGGGAGATGTTCAGGAGCCAGACGAGATAACTTATTCTCCCTTTCTCCATCTCTCTCCCTTATGAAGTCCTCACTTGCACAGTAGAAATCAGTATCATAGACGCCAGCCTATATCCTACCATTCCATGTTACAGCTCAATGGTGACATTATATAATGGCCCAGATTGTGCAGTAGTAATGTGAGCAAAACTATCAGCGTCCACCATCATTACTCTTATGAAACCAATAGCAAATTCTGGAGTCCACACATGTGCAGTCAAATGCAGAAATCCAGAAGTTGCTGTCAGTGACTCCTCACTTCTCCATAATGTGAGCTGAAGTCCTCATAGATTTCAATCAATTAGAAATCACTGAACTGATAAGAACTTCCCCTTTTATGCTGTAATATTGGCTGTGACGGAAATCACACCTGCCAAATGGAAACATATTAATTTTGTCATATGAGACACTACTGAAACTTTTTTTTACAGGACATTGCACATAACTTGTCTGAAAAAACCAACAGAGCTAACCAGCTAAAAACATGTTTGCACATTTGCATTCTGAGAGACAGTTGACTAGAGAGACAATGGGAATGCTCTCTGATTCAATTAATAAGATTCATCTGGGCAATAATGATAATCAACATTCTTTGTCTGTGTAAGGGCCAGAACTCCACACCTCATCGAGTGTGTCTGGAAAGCTTTGAAATCAACAACCCTCCCAGAAGCTTCAGTTTCACACAAAGAGATGGTCACATGACCTACCTGCTGCCCAGACTGGGGACTGTTTGACCTGTGCCTCACAGAAAGGTAACAGACTGCAACTGAAGTCCAAGAAGAAAGCACCTCTCTCTCTCCAGCAAAGTCCCAGGGAACCCACGGTGGCAATGTAAGCCTCAAGACTATAGGACTTCACAGGCAACCAGCAAGAAGACAATTGAAACCTCTCTTCAGCCTCCTGGTACCAGAGACGCAAGCTTAAAATTATGCACTGGGCCCCAGCAAGATCTCCAAGACCTTAACTTCAATCAAGCACATTACATCAAAGACAAAAGACATTAACTGAATTCCATTTATTGCCAACTTTACTGCAACCCTCCCCCCCTAATTCTTTCTCCCCCTCTGTATCTATTTGTGTGTGTTTACCTTGTATGCATGCTAGCTTGGTTGCATCACATATTTTAGTAATTTCAAACCAGGCTAGAGTGGTAAGGCTAATAGGTTTAAACAAGAAAGATGTAAATTTAAGAAAACTTGTCTGATTGATTCATTTACAATTACAATTAGAGAGCAGTGATGGTAAGCTAAAATCACTGTGTTTTAAAAGATAAACCCAGTTATGGGCTAACCAGGAAAGGGGCAAGAGGGGAGCCTGAGACCCCTTCCTCACCCGGTCGTAACACTGTTAAAAACCCAGGAAAAAGCTACACCTTTTTAACGAGGGGTAACTGGGTTTCTAACAGCATACTAAGTCATAACTACTGCTGAAAAACCTCTCTGACTCTGAAAGACTAATTTTATATTTGTATAATGTCAAATGTTTCCATTCTGATTAAAATTCCAAGTTCAATTTTTTTTTAAAGTTTGTTCATGAGCTTCTAATGTGTGTCCTGATCTTCATTTTGCTTACTATAAAATGTATTAAAAAGTGAAGGAAAATCAGTGCATTTTACTAACTGATTTGCTGTCTGAGAAAACTTCAGACTGCTTACGCTGCTTAATGCTATCATTGTTGCTGAATGCCTGGAGATCCCCTTGACTTCTTGTCAGATTTAAGCTAATGCCAGGAAAGATCACTAGATCTTTGTGGCCACTTTTCTTCAAGATCAGTGGTGAGCACTGTCACTTTGACACTGACTATAAGATCTAGGCCAATGCACTAATTCAGCAACAGTCTATATTAAAAGAGATACTGTCCAGGTAAAGGAGGTTGCAAGACAGTTTACAAAATGAATCATAAAGCATGGTTCCACATCGTCCATTAGTGGGGATTCAAAAGACAGTACTTCCAATGTATGGAAGGGACTTTGCTCTGTAACAGTAAACAAGTTTTCACATTCCAATATTGAAATTAGTATTTTTTGAACAATTGAAAAATAATCACTTTCAGAGCACCATTTACCCAATTCTGCAAACTCAAGTTCCACAAAAATCCTTAAAACATGAATTAAACAGTTGTAACTCTGGACGTTGGTTATGTATTTCCAGCAAGCTTGGAAATTGTCTGATTGATGGATGAGCGCCAGTGTGAACCTTCTGAATCGCGGAACGAAAGCTCGGCTCACCGAATATTCAAGGCTCGACGAGTAACAGCAGTTCTCTGTCGGTATCCACGATGCCCGACACGTGCAGGAAGAGCCTTTGCGCTTATCATGCAATTTATGTATGTTCTTGGGATGTGGCTGACTCTGGCAAAGCGATAAATTTGCCTATTCCGTAGTTGCCAAGAGTGTGTTCTCAGTTCAACAGAAGCCATTGATTTCGCCCTCAATCCACCAACTCAATCATGCTAAAACACACCGTACTTGAACAACTTCACATAAAATTACTTCTCCGCCTATTCACGAGCACAATGTACATTCTATTTTTTTTAACTATTACTCCTGACTCACCCGCAGACCCTCCGGCAACTGTCTGATGTGAGGCTTCCCGCAACAAACTCTGGCTTTGCACCGTCATTTTCGACTCTGGAACAAAATATCTCTATTACCCCTTTTATTAAATCATGCCACGTTGTTTATAAATAAAAATTACGGAAATAACTTAGGTTTCATTGCGGCGCCGACCTCTGTCTAATCTTTTGTTACAGTCGGCAAAGTTCAACAACACCGACTGAGCAACTCAGTTTGCCAACAGCGAAACGATACCGGGGCAAAGCATGAGATCAGCATGGGCGGGGACTACAGAGCTTGGGAGGGACTGGGACAAAGCGTGAAATTAAATTGGTCAGGGGATAAGGAATCTGAGAACGACTGCAGTAGCACAGTGCGAGATAATCAAATGTACAGAAGCCGAGAGGAGGGGCAAAGTGTGTGATTGGGTTAGGGTGCAAAGCAAAAGGGAAGAGAGGGAGATGGACCATGTGAAGGTGACGGAAGGGTTTTTTAAAAATTCATTCATGGGATGTGGGCATTGCTGGCTAGGCCAGCATTTATTGCCCATCCCTAATTGCCCTTGAGAAGGTGGTGGTGAGCTGCTTTCTTGAACCACTGCAGTCCATGTGAGTTAGGTATACCCACAGTGCTGTTAGGAAGGGAGTTCCAGGATTTTGACCCAATAATGGTGAAGGAATGGCAATACAGTTCCAAGTCAGGATGGTATATGACTTGGAGGGGAACGTGCAAGTGGTGGTGTTCCCATGCATTTGCTGCCCTTGTCCTTCTAGTTGGTAGAGGTCGCAGGTTTGAAAAGTGCTGTGAAAGGTTGTTGCTGCAGGGTTTCTTGTAGATGGTACACAGGAAGCAAAGTTGTTAAAATTACATTAGGAAGACAACGCAGATTGGGTGATCACTTTGTGGAACAGCTGTATGAAGTCTGCAAGCATGACCCTAAGCTTCCAGTCGTCGGTCATTTTAATTCTCTGCCCCACTCCATCTCTTCACCTTTCTGTCAGTGGCCTCCTACACTGTTCTAATGAAGCGAAACTGAAATTCAAGGATTAGCACCTCATCTTTCAATTAGGCAATTTACAGCCTTTTGGACTCAACATTGAGTTCAACAATTTCAGATAATAATCAATGCTCCCAATTTTTCAGACAGCACCTATCGGTAATGATTCTCTTATTGGGAAAACGGTAAGAGTACGGTAGCATGGTAGTAACGTTTCTGGATTTCTAATCCAGAAACCTGCACCAACATTCTGGAGACATGAGTTCAAATCCCAGCATGGCAGCACATATAATTTAAATGCAATTAATTAATAAATCCAGAATTTAAAAATGCTAGTCTTAATAGTGATGATCATGATTGTCATAAAAACCAATCTGGTTCACTAATGTCCTTTGAGGAAGTAAATCAGCTGATTTTTACCCCATCAGGTCTTCATGTGACTCCAGACCCACAGCAATGTGGTTGACTCTTAATACCCTCTGAAATGGCCTCGTAAGCCAATCAGTTGTATCAAACTGCTACAGAAAAGTTGAATAAGAATAAAAAACCAGACAGACCATCTGGCACCAAACCAGATGCAATCAAGTCAACCCTGCAAAGACCTCCTTGCTAACATCTGGGAACATGTGCCAAGATTGCGACAAGCAACAACCTGACATTGTCACTCTCACCAAATCATCCGTTACAGCCAATGTCTCAGACACCACCATCACCATCCCTGGGTATGTCCTGACCCACCAAAGGTGGTGGCACAGTGACATGCAGTTGGGATGGAATGGCCCCAGAGTTCCTCAACATTGACTCCAGACCTCATGAAGTCTCACGGCATCATGTCAAACATGGGCAAGGAAACCTCCTGCTGATTATCACCTACGCGCTCCCTCAGCTGGTGAATCAGTATTGTTGAACACCACTTAGAAGAAGCGCTGAGGGTAGCAAGGGCACAGATTGAATTCAGGACTTCAACGTCCATCACCAAGCGTGGCTTACTAGCACCACCACTCACCTAGCTGGCTCAGTCCTGAAGGACATATCTGCCAGACTGGTCCTGTGGCAAGTGGTGAGAGAACTATCAAGAAGGAAAAACCTACTTGAACTCGCCCTCACCAATCTACCTGTTGCAGATGCAGTGGTCCATGACATTATTGGTAGGAGTGACCACTGCACAGTCCTAGTGACGTCCCATCTTCACACCAAGGACACCCTCCATCGTGTTGTGTGGCGCTACCACTGTGCTAAATGGGATAAATTCAGAACAGATCTAGCCGAATAAAAATGGGCATCCATGAGGTGCTATGGGCTATCAGCAGCAGCAGAATTGTATTCAACCACAATCTGTAACCTCATTGCCTGGCATATTCCTCACTCTACCATTAGTAAACCAACCCTGGTTCAATGAGGAATGCTGGAGCAGCACAGACTTACCTAAAAATGAGGTACCAACCTAGTGAAGCTACAACATAGGACTACAGGCATGCTAAACAACAGGAGCAGCATGCTATAGACATAGCTAAGCAATCCCACACTAACTGATCAGATCAAAGCTCTGCAGTCTTGCCACATCCAGTTGCGAATGGCGGTGGACAGTTAAATGCCTAACTGGAGAAGGAGGCTCCACAAACATCCCGTATTCAGTGATGGGGGAGCCCAGCATGCCAGTGCAAAAGACAAGACTGAAGCATTTAAAACCATCTTCAGCCAGAAGTGCCGAGTTGATGATCCATCTTGGCCTCCTCCTGAGGTCCTCAGTATCATAGATGCCAGTCCTGAACCAATTCAATTCACTCCACCTGATATCAAGAAATGGTTGAAGGCCGTACAAACATCCCGGCTGTAGTGCAAAAGACTTGTCAAGAAGGTGGCTCAAGAGCAACTAGGGATGGGCAATAAATGCTGGCCTTGCCACTGATGCTCACATCCCATAAACAAACAAAAATAACGTCATTTCTACTCCTTCAGATTTATCTTTGTTTCTTCACTTGTCCTATTACCATTACCTTTTGCCATACTCCTTCATTCATTTTGTCAATTAATCTCTCCTGCCTTCCACCCTATCACAGACCTTCCCTTTTGTTCTTCCCTCCCCTCTTTCCTTGCCTCTGTACTTGCTTAGGACCTGTTACATTACTAACTTCTTCCTGTTCTGATGAAAGGTTATTAATCAGATACATTAACCCTGTATCTCTCTTCACAGGTGCTGCCTGATCTGCTGAAGATTTCCAGTATTTTCTGTTTATACTCCACAGGTTTGTGTTCCTCCAATTATGGTACCTCCACCACAAGAGGTATTAACCGCACCCCCCGCGCCCCCCCCCCCAACCCCAGCCATCACCCTGTGTCCTTGGATTGATTACATGATCTCCTAAAGTAATAAACTGAAATTGAGTGTCTCACTTTACATCAGAAATTGGTATCCTGTTTCACTGCTTAACGTCGACTGCAAATTCTGGCCAAAACCATCGGCAATCGGATAGAGTCTGCTCTAGAGTTGGTGATCTACCTGGATCAAACCTGTGCCGTACCTGGCAGGAAGATTTCTGATACCTTCAAGCTACTCAGGGATATGATTGTCTATATATAGGATAGGAGGGTAGAAAACTACCTAATCAGCTTCAACCAGGATAAGTCCTTTGATAGAATATCACACATGTACACAATGGGTGTGCTCTCAAAAATGGGGCTTGGAGAGGAAATCCGCACTTGACTCCAACAGTTCTACAGAAACAAGGCTGTCCTCCCTCCACTGTCTTGTTTGTGTGTTGTATCAAATCTTTTGCCGAGTCCATCTGGAAGGATGCGGGCATAGGAGGGGTGACAATCCCAGCAGTGGAGGCTCTCAGGTCAAGGCCTACCTATGCATGGATGTTGTCACCATTTTCTGCTTGGATCCATAGATTGATGAGCATCTGTAACCAGTTCAAACTGACCTTGGGGGCCAGAGTAAATGGCAACATTTGGGAACTGGGCTGACTGATCCTTTGTCCCCTTCACTATCAGGTCAGATAGTGAAGGTGTAGGGAATATGGTTTGGAAGGGCTGGCGTACGCACCAAGGACTGGGAGAAGCATATAGCCAAAGTCAAGCAGAGACTTGCAATGTGGGAGTGACAGTCCCTCTCAATTACTGGTAGGAACATGGTCATCAGGTACAAGGTACTTTCAGTATTACTGTACGTGGCACAGGTCTGGCCCATACCTAATGCCTCCACCACGACAGTTACCTGAGCCACCTTCCACTTTATCTTGAGATCTAAAATGGATTCTGCCTGCAGGGAAATGATGCATAAATCTCCAGTAGAGGGGAGAAAAACATCCCCAATGTTTCCCTCGGTCTGATAGTCACATTTGTGTGCAGCTGCATCAAGCTATATGTAGACCTTCAGTACACAAACACCAAGTGTCACTACATGCAGAGGTTCTACCTGTCCTTAGCGTTGTGAAGGCTGGGTCTGGCGATGTTACCGTGGAATGATCTATTCAGTTGAACCATGCTGTGCCAAGTGTATCTTGTAGAATTTTGTGCCATATACTATATTTAAATGACTGATCTGTAATGCACTTCATGTACTACAACACTTGAACTGTAGTGTGATGTACATTTACAGTTTTATGAATAAAGTATATTTTTGGAAAAAATCCTTAATTTTACTACCTGGATGCCAAATAATTAAATGGCTTTCTTTCACAAAGCTAGGCAGCTAATTAGATAAAAGCAAAAGACTGCAGATGCTGGAAATCTGAAATACAAACAGAAAGTGCTGGAAATACACAGCAGGTCTGACAGCATCTGTGGAGACAGAAACAGAGTTAATGTTTCAGGTTTGGGACCTTTCATCATAACTGACAATGGTTATAAATGTAATAGGCTTTGAGCAAGAGAAAAGGGGGAGGGGGAAAAAGAACAAAAGTTTTGTGATAGGGCAGAGGGCAGGAAAGATTAAATGACAAAGATGTCATGGAACAGAAGGCAAAAGGAGTAGTAATAGCCATAGTAAAAGACAAAACATTTGTCCAGAGAGGGTGTTAATGGTAGAATAACGAACAGCTCCATCTGAAAGCAAAAACACGGAAAGCAAGCTTCAGACTGGTACACGATAAAAAAAACAATCAAAATGGCAGTCATGGTCTGAAGTTGTTGAACTCAATGTTGAGTCCAGAGGTCTGTAGAGTGCCAGTTGGAAGATGAGGTACTGTTCCTCGAGCTTGGTTTGAGCTTCACTGGAAAATTGCAGCAGGCCAAGGACAGAAATGTGGGTGTAAGAGCAGGGTGATGAATTAAAATGGCAAGCAACTGGAAGCTCGGGATCATGGTTGTGGACTGAGTGGAAGTATTCCACAAAGCAGTCACCCAATCTGCATTTGGTCTCCCCATTGTAGAGAAGACTGCATTGCGAGCAATGAATACAATATACTAAATTGAAAGAAGTACAAGTCAAATCGCTGCTTCACCTGGAAGCAGTGTTTGGAGGCTTGGATGGTGAGGAGAGAGAAGGTAAAAGGGCAGGTGTTCCACCTCCTGTGATTGCATGGGAAGATGCCATGGGAAGGGGACGAGCTGTCGGGGGTGATGGAGGAGTGGATCAGGGTGCCACGGAGGGAATGATCCCTTCAGAATGCCAACAGGCAAGGGGAAGATGTGTTTGGTGGTGGCATCATGCTGGTGGTGCCAGAAATGGCGAGGATAATCCTTTGGATGTGGAGGCTGGTGCGTGAAAAGTGAAGACAAGGGGAACCCTGTCGTGGTCCCAGGAGGGAAAGGAAGGAGTGAAGGCAGAAGTGCGGGAAATGGATCAGACGTGGTCAAGGGCCCTGTCAACTATAATGGGGGAGAATCTTTGGTCGAGCAAAAAGGAAGACATATCAGAATGCTGTTGTGGAGGGTTGCATCATCAGAACAGATGCAACGGAGATGGAAAAACTGGAATAATGGAATGGAGCCCTTACTGGAGGCAGGGTGTGTGGAAGCATAGTCGAGGTAGCTGTGGGAGTCGGTGGGCTTATATTGAATATTAGTAGACAGCCTATTTCCCAGAAATGGAGACAGAGAAGTCGAGGAAGGGAAGGGAAGTGTCGGAGATGGACCATCTGAAGGTGAGAGAAGTGTGGAAATCGGTAGCGAAATTGATAAGGTTTTCCAGTCCGGGACGAGAGCAGGAAATGGCACCAATACAATCATCACTGTACCGGAAAAAGAGTTGGGGGAGGGGACCTGAGTAGGACTGGAATAAGGAATGTTCAACATACCCCATAAAAAGACAGGCATAACTAGGACCCATAACAACACCTTTTATTTGGAGGAAGTGAGTGGAGTTGAAAGACAAGTTGTTCAGTGTGAGAACAAGTTCAGTCAGGCAGAGGAGGGTGGTAGTGAATGGGGACTGGATGGGCCTCTGTTCAAGAAAGAAACGGAGAGTCCTCAGACCGCTCTGGTGGGGGATGGAGGTGTAGAGGGATTGGATGTTCATAATAAAGTGGAGACCAGGTTAGGGCCAGGAAACTGAAAATTGTCAAAATGTCGTAGCGTGTCAGGAGAGTCATGGATGTAGGTGGGAAGAGACTGGAGAAGGGGAGAACAAAATACTGCCAAGATAGGAAGAATTAAGTTCAGCGGGGCAGGAACAGGCTGAAATGATGGGTCAACCAAGACAGTCCTGTTTGTGGATTTTGGGAAGAAGGTAGAGGTGGTCTTTTCAAGAACTATGAGGTGAGAAGCTGTAGTGGGAAGATCTCCAGAGGAGGTGAGGTCAGTGTTGGCCCTAGAGACAATGGCTTGATGGTCGGACAACTACAGTACCACCCTTGTCAGCAGGTTTGATCACAATGTCGCAGTTAGACCTGAGAGAATGGAGTGCAGCAAGTTCAGAGGGAGACAGGTTGGAATGACTGAGGGGAGCAAAGAAATTAAGGTGATGACTGTTACACTGACAGTTCTCAATGAAGAGATCAAGAGCAGGTAAGATGCCAGAGGAAGGGGTCCAGGTGGAGGGAGAACACTGGAGGCAGGCAAATGGGTCTGCTCGTCAGGGGGAGGACTCTTGGCCAAAAAAGTGAGCTCAGAGGTGAAGGCAATGCCAAGCACAAAATTAATTGCGATGGGGGCGTAAGGGAATAAAACGGACTCCTTTGCTGAATACAGGTCGCTCAGCATCAGACAGGGGAAGGTCAGAGGGTATGGTGAATACATGGCAAGGGGTGAGATTAGAAGAAGGGATGGGGTCAGAGGGAAGTGAAGGGGAAGAAAGATCTTGAGGGACATTGGTACCTATGAGTTGCTGGAGCTTGCGTTCTTTAACACCTGAAAGGAAGAGAAAAAGTTTTTAGTTAATGTGTTGGATAAGATGAAGGATGAAATGAAACTGTGCAGCAGGACAGGTTTGTGATCGGGTGAGTCAGTGCTGCTGGAAAGAGAGGTTGAGTGTGTACATGTAGCGTGCATGGCAGTAAGTATGGATCTCAGGATGCGGCGAGAACAGTAGTGCGAGGAACGTTGTATGTCTTGGAGATACCTGTAATCCTGGGTGAATTCAAAAATGGAGGATGGAACTTCAGTTGGAATCCACGTGGAATAAGTCGGAGCTGGAGACAGTCGTTGAGGAAGGAGATGTGGCTATGAAAACAAGTTTTGGTAGATACCCTATCGGACACCAGGAGGGAAATGGAAAGCCATGAAGGTGAACAAGGTAAAAGAGACAAATGGAAATCCCGTCGGAGAAAAGAACAGAACTTCTTCATGGTAGGCATTCCTGGAAGAGAATATAGTGAATTCAACAATAAAATAAAAACAAAATACTGCAGACGCTGGAAATCTGAAATAAAAATAGAAAGTACTGGAAATGCACAGCAGGTCTGGCAGCATCTGTGGAGAGAAAAATAGTTAACATTTCAGGTCTGTTTTTTTTTAGAGATACAGCACTAAAACAGGCCCTTCAGCCCACCGAGTCTGTGCCAGCCATCAACCACCCATTTATATTAATCCTACACTAATTCCATATTCCTACCACATCCCCACCTGTCCCTATATTTCCCTACCACCTACCTATACTAAGGGCAATTGCTAATGGCCAATTGACCTATCAACCTGCAAGTCTTTGGCATGTGGGAGGAAACCGGAGTACCCGGAGGAAACCCACGCAGACACAGGGAGAACTTGCAAACTCCACACAGACAGTACCCAGAATTGAACCCGGGTCGCTGGAGCTGTGAGGCTGCGGTGCTAACCACTGTGCCACTGTGCCGCCCTAAAGCTGTGACCTTTCATCATAACTGGCAAAGGTTAGAAATGTAATAGGCTTTGAGCAAGTGAAAGGGGGGAGGGGAAAGATTATTATAGACAGCAAATTGTTTCTATAACATTTAACACCTTTTGGCTTTGATTCAATAAAAACCTTCCCTATATGGCACAAGTAATTGCTTTTCACATCTTTTGGTTCCAATTCTACATTGGTCAGATTGATAATTTTATTTATTTTGCAGTTCACCTTATTCAATAAAACTACTTCCCTTACTGATTACATTGTTGGTAATCCTTCATTAATAAGCTTACTAGTTTGAGTATTCATAACCTTCAGCATTCCCTTTAGCTGTATGCACATTGCAGTATCATGCTCCATGATTCAATGTCTTCTCAGTTCCAGGCCACAGTTCCTGCCACAGCTCCTCTACCTAACTATTCTCCTAAATCCATCTTATTTTGTTTTTCATTCAAAGTTGGAGGCCATGTTTTGTCTAAATCACCACCTTCATTTATTTGATTAAATTCATCCATTCCTGAATCATAGCAGAATATACCATTTATACAGTGGATTACATAGGCCTTTTGGGATAGTCATAGTTGAAACTGGTACAATTACATAACACACATCATTATACAAAGCTTGATGTTAATAACTAATAACCAAAGCTAATAACTACAAGTTCAATCTGTGAACCCTCATAGTACAGCTTATCTGCCACCATTCTGCTATTTTTGAGTGTTTCCCAGGATTCAGAACACAGGAATATCAGTTCATCGCACAATCAAAATCCTGCTGGACCATGAGTGCCCCCAGGCCCTGCATTATCTGTAAGTAAGCACAGAAATCTATTTCTGCTCCTGTACTTTGCCAGAACCCTTTAATAGTTAAAGTTGCAAAATCTGCATACATTTCTCGATTTTCTACTCCTCCTCTGTTATTTTTACCAAGTATACCGATGGGCTTACTTTCTGCATAATGTGAAACAGGCCTTCCCACAGAGGCTTTGGATAATTTTTTTTTCAAAGATATTTGTTGTAACATAACAACTTTCATGAATATAGCGCTTTTAACTCTCGAAATGTCCCAAGGTCCCTCACAAGAACATAATCAGACAAAAAATTGATACCGAGCCAAAGAAGGAGACATTAGGACAAGTGGCCAAATGATTAGTCAAAGAGTTAGGTTTTAAGCAGTGGCTTAAAGCGGGGAGTTGGGGATGCGAAGAGGTTGGGGAGGGAATTTCAGAGCTAAGGGCCTGGATGGCTGAAGGCATTGCCACCAATAATGGGATGTAGGAAGCGGTGGATTCACAAAAAGCTAGAGTTGATGAAAGGCAGAGGTTCTTTACTTCATACTCCTGTCGCAGAATGTTTGCTTTCTCTCTTTACCCTTTAGGACTCATTTGTGGACCTTTTGCAAATGCTGTACCAAGGTTTACATAGGATTCTCAATATTGTCCATGAATATGAAGGGCATGTTCTCTGTTTTGCTATAAATAAGCATGTAGTCTGATAAATGATAAAAGTCTTTGATGGGCTGGAAGATGATAGTATTTTGATCAGGCGAGGAAGGGGTCTCAGGCTTCCCTTTCTCCGGTTTGATCGCAACAGGGTTTATCTTTTAAATACAGTGGTTTAACTTACCAATTCAGTGAGCACTTTCTCCTGTTACTCCAATTACAATTGCAAATGAACTAATCAGACAGGTTTTCTTGAGTTTAAACAAAAAAGATGTAAGTTTATTAATCTTATCACTCTAAACCAGTTAAAATAACTAAAATATACAACACATCCATGCTCGCATTCATACGAGAGGCACAAACACACACAGATGGATACAGAGGGTAAAAGACACAGTTGGGAGGTTGAAGTAAGGTCCGCAATAAATGGAATTCAAATACTAAGTTTCAATGTCCATAGTTGAAGTTAAAGTCTTGACGTCCTCACTGGGGCCACGTGCACAATTCAGACTTGCTTCTCTGGTTCTGGAAGGCCAAAGAGAGGTTTTATCCATCCTCTTGGTTGTTGCCTGTGAGGGTCTGTAGATTTGAGGTTCAGCTGCAGCTGAGACTCCCCTGGGACTTTGCTGGAGAGGGAGAGAGAGAGGTGCTTCTTCGAGTTCAGTTACTGTCTTTTTTCTTTCTTTCACAATTCAGTGTTACACCAGCAGGTATGTCAAAACCATTCTTGTTAATTGAATCAGGGAGCACCCCCATTGTTCCAGCTAGACTGGGTAATTTACCTCTGACTCCCAGCCAACCTTTTGGCTTCTTATTTGCAAATTGTACATGGTCATCTTTTGCAGTCCTATTCTGCTTTTTTAAAAAAGTTATTTATGATAATGTCCAGTAAAAACTTCTTAAAGTTTCATATGATGAAATTACTTTTTTCCATTTGGCACGTGGGTCCCTCCGTCACACCTCTGTACCACGCTGAATGAAATGTGACAATGGGGAGAATTTCATTATAAGTTAAAAAGAGAAAATACAGGAAAGCACACATGCATTTCTCACATTCAAAATCATCCATTCAGAAATCTTACAAAAGTTGTAGCAGCTTGTCTTTTGTCTGCAGTAGTGCTGCTTTGAACTGTCTTTTCCCCTTGAGGTGGGTCTGAGATGGTTAGGTGTTGCCCTGTGGTTTTAAAGTTTTTTTAATATCAGTTTGTAATAAGCTGGGAATGGGCATCCCAATAAACATGTGGCTTTTGGGGGAACTTGGGGTCTGCAAATTTCCATAATTGTCGAGGGTGAGTTCTTTGTGTACAAGCTTTACCCCCTCAGCTGTTGTTTCTGCAACATGTGGTCCTAACTCTTCAGGTTTCAGTACCTTGTTAGTTTCTCTCCCCATGGCAGTAGTGGGTAATAAATTGGTTTTAAGCACCTGTGAGGTGTCTGAGATTTCCTCTGGGCCTTTGTTCTTGTTGAGGTATGCAGGGAGATTGTTGGATTTAATTAGTTCTGGGCTTCAGCTGTGACCATGGGAGGCTGCAGTGGGTGGATCCATTCTGACCTCACTTTCAGTGTTCTGGTGAGTCGTACAAGTGCTGACGTCCCCGGGTCCTGATGGACTTCATCCCAGGGTGTTAAAAGAAGTGGCTAGTGAGATAGTTGATGTGTTAGTTTTAATTTTCTAAAATTCCCTTGATTCGGGGAAGGTTCTGTTAGATTGGAAAATAGCGAATGCAACTCCTTTATTCAAAAAGGGAGAGAGACAGAAAGCAGGAATCTACAGGCCAGTTAGCTTAACATCTGTCAAAGGGAAGATGTTAAAAGCTATTTTAAAAAGTTGCAGCAGGGCACTTAGAAAAATTCAAGATAATCAGGCAGAGTCAACATGGTTTGGTGAAAGGAAATTATGTTTAACCAATATATTGGAGTTCTCTGAGAAAGTAACATGTGCTGTGGATAAATGCCAGAAGGCATTTGATAAAGTGCCACATCAAAGGTTATTGCGAAAAATAAAAGCTCATGCTGTAGGTGGTAACATTTTGGCATGGATAGAAGATTGGCTAGCTAATAGGAAACAGAGAGTAGGCATAAATGGGTTGGCAAGATGTAACGAATGGTGTGCCACAGGGATCAGTGCTGGGGTCTCAACTTTTTACAATTTATACAAATGACTTGGAAGAAGGGACTGAAGGTATGGTTGCTAAATTTGCTGAAGACACAAAGATAGGTGGGAAGTAGGTGGTGAAGAGGACATAAGGAGGCTTCAAAGGGGTATAGATAGGTTAAGTGTGTGGGCAAAGATCTGGCAAATGGAGTATAATGTGGGAAAATGTGAAATTGTCCATTTTGACAGGAAGAATAAAAAAGAAGCATTTATCTAAATGGTGAGAGATTGCACAGATCTGAGATGCAGAGGGATCTGCGTGTCCTAGTGCATGAATCGCATAGGTTAGGATGCAGGTACAGCAAGTAATTAGGAAAGCTAATAGAATGTTATTGTTTATTGCGAGGGGAATTGAATATAAAAGTAGGGAGGTTATGCTTCAGTTATACAGGGCATTGAGGAGACAACATCTGGAGTACTGTGTACAGTATTGGTCTCCTTATTTAAGGAAGGATGCAAATGCGTTGGAAGCATTTCAGAGAAAGTTTACTAGACTAATACCTGGAATGACCGGGTTGTTTTATGAGGAAAGGTTGGACAGGTTAGGCTTGTATCTGCTGGAGTTTAGAGGAGTAAGAAGCGACTTGATTGAAACATATAAGATCCTGAGAGATCTTGACAGGGTGGATGTGGAAGGATGTTTCCTCTTGTGGGAGAATCTAGAACTAGGGGGTCACTATTTAAAAATAAGGGTCGCCCATTTAAGACAGAGTTGAGAAGAAATTATTTCTCACAGAGGGTCATGAGTCTTTGGAACTCTCTTCCTCAAAAGGCGCTGGAAGCAGAATCTTTGAATAATTTTAAGGCAGAGGTAGATAGAGTCTTGATAAGCAAGGGGGTGAAAGGTTATCGGGGGTAGGCGGGAATGTGGAGTAATCAGTTCAGCCATGAACTTAGTGAGTGGTGGAGCAGGCTCAAGAGGCCGAATGGCCTACTCCTGCTCCTAATTCATATGTTTGAATAGCACTGGATGACTTGGAAAGTTTGCACACTCCAGCATATTTTGAAGATTTTCTGTATTTGAGGGTTATGGATCATGGAACTTGCCATCATCATCAAATCTGTCTATTAAAATCTGTGCAATTTATCTATTTTCTGTGCTGTTACACCATTTGGAAGTTAAATGTTCCACTTTCTTTTTGACAGCTGTTCAAACTCTATTGGGCACTGACAGTGTTGCCTGGTTGGTGGCATTTGGAAGGAGGCTGCAGCAAGATGTTCTGGAAAGTTGAGAGGTTGAGCTAGGAAGCAATATTGCTGCCAAGAGGGGATTCTGCAACTCTTCTTTGTTCAGTTTCGGGAAGAAGAGTGGGACTGCTGCAGGCTTCAGTTCCCCCATCTGTAACTGCAATGCAGCCACTGGTCTCCACTGGGAGACCTCTGCTCCTCTTGCCTGTCAAATAAGCTGTATTCGTTAATGCTGGAGCAGCATCAAGAGATAATTCTCAGTTAAAGTTTAATGCCTTTGCTCTCCCCAGTTGACAGATTCACAGTGAGAGGGGCTGGGATCATTCCTGCTTAATTTTGGTCAGAGAAGAACTTAGAGCAGTGTAAACCTGGACCAGTATGCTGATGGTTAATTTGTGACAGTCTTTTCTCTGAACTGCTGAGGGCATGATCATTGTGGGAGGGAGCTGTAGTGGGAGCTCGAATCCTACCATGGCAGGTGATATCTGGAGAATGTCCAAAGGCAGCTTAAGTCACAAAGGCCAAATTTGCAAGTCTCTAACTGTCAATATACACGATAGCCTTGCGTAGTTCTAAACTTCTCATAGTAATATTTAAGTGTCTGGCGACATTATGTTTATCGTTTCTGTACTTGTAAGAGTAGCTTTTTTTGTGTGAGACCAACGCTCTGTAATAACAAGTTGATGCAATTTGGCTGTAAAACCAAGAGTGAAACTCAAAGACGAGATGATGTAAAATCCATTTTTTCCCCATTTGTTCGTGGGATGTGGCTGTCGCTGGCTAGGCCAGCATTTATTGTCCATTCCTAATTGCTCTTGAGAAGGTGGTGGTGATCTGCTTTATTGAACCACTGCAGTCCTTGGGTTGTAGGTACACAAACAGTACTGTTAGGAAGGGTGCTCCAGGATTTTGACCCAGTGACAGTGAAGGAACTGCGATATAGTCAGGATGGTGTGTTGCTTGGAGAGGAACTTGCAAGCTGCGGTGTTCCCATGCATCTGCTACCCTTGTCCTTCTAGGTGGTAGAGGTCACGGGTTTGGAAGGTGCTGTCGAAGGAGCCTTGTTGAGTGGCTGCAGTGCATCTTGTAGATGAAACATAGAAAAATAGGAGCAGGAGTAGGCCATTTGGCCCTTCGGGCCTGCTGCGCCATTCAAAAAGATCATGGCTGATCATCTAATTCAATAACCTGTTCCCACTTTCTCCCCATATCCCTTGACCCCTTTGGCATGAAGAAATATCTCTATCTCCTTCTTAAATATATTTAATGATGGCTTCCATTGCCTTCTGCGGTAGAGAATTTCACAGGTTCACCACCCTCTGAGTGAAGAAATTTCTCCTTATCTTGGTTCTAAATGGCATACCCCGTATCCTGAGGCTGCCACCCCTGGTTCTGGACTTCCCAGCCATCGAGAACATCCTCCCTGAATCTAGCCTGTCTAGTCCTGTTAGAATTTTACAGGTTTCTATGAGATCCCCTCTCATTCTTCTAAACTCGTGAATATAGGCCTAGTCGACCCAATCTCTCCTCAAATGTCAATACTGCCATCCCAGGAATCAGCCTAGTAAATCTTCTTTGCCATCCCTCCATGGCAAGAACATCCTTCCTCAGATAAGGAGACCAAAACTGCACAAAATACTCCAGATGTGGTCTCACCAAGGCCCTTTATAACTGCAGTAAGGCATCCTTGCTCCTGTACTCAAATTCTCTTGCAATGAAGGCCAACATACCATTCGCCTTCTTAACTGCTTGCTGCACCTGAATGCTTGCTTTCAGCGACTGGTATACAAGGACACCCAGGTCTCGTTGCACCCCCCCTCCCCCCTCCTTTCCCAATCTATCACCATTCAAATAATAATCAGCCTTGCTGTTTTTACAACCAAAGTGGATAACCTCACATTTATCCATGTTATACTGCATCGGCCATGCATTTGCCCACTCACCCAATTTGTTCAAATCACATGGGAGCCTCTTTGCATCCTCCTCACAGCTCACTTTCCTCCCCAGCTTTGTGTCATCTGCAAACTTGGAAATGTTACATTTAGTTCCCTCACCCAAGTCATTAACATATATTGTGAATAGCTGGGGACCAAGCATTGATCCCTGCAGTACCCCACTAGTCGCTGCCTGCCACCTGGAAAAAGACCCGTTTATTCCTACTCTCTGTTTCCTGTCTGTCAACCAATTCTCAATCCATGCCAGTATATTACCCACAATCCTATGTGCTTTAATTTTGCACACTAACCTCTTATGTGGGACCTTATCAAAAGCCTTCTGAAAATCCAAATACACCACATCCACTGGTTCTCCCTTATCTGTTCTGCTAGTTACATCCTCAAAAAGCTCCGGTAGATTTGTTAAGCATGATTTCCCTTTCGTAAACCCATGCTGACTTTGCCCAATCCTGTTTATGCTTTCCAGGTGTTCTGCTACCACATCCTTTATAATAGACTCCAGCATTTTCCCCACTACTGATGTAAGGCTAACTGGTCTGTAATTCCCTGTTTTTTCTCTCCCTCCTTTTTTAAATAGTGGGGTTACATTTGCCACCCTTCAATCTGTTAGAACTGCTCCAGAGTCTATAGAATTTTGGAAGATGACCACCAATGCATCCACTATTTCCAGGGCCACTTCCTTTAGTACTCTGGGATGTAGATTATCAGGCCCTGGAGATTTGTCGGCCTTTAACCCCATTAATTTCCCTAGCATTTTTTTTTACTAATACTGATTTCCTTCAGTTCCTCCCTCTCATTAGACCCTTGGTTCCCCAACATTTCTGGGAGGTTATTTGTGTCCTCCTTTGTGAAGACAGAACCAAAGTATGTGTTCAGTTGTTCTGCCATTTCTTTGTTCCCCATTATAATTTCCCTAATTTCTTTTGTAAGCCACGGTTGAGCCACCTTTCCAGTTTTATTTTTGCGCCAGACAGGAATAAATAATTGTTCTAATTCGTGCACACGTTCTTTAAATATTATTCACTGTCTATCCGCCGTCAACCCGTTTAGTAAAGTTCCCCAGTCTACCATAGCCAACTCACCCGTCACACCTTCGTAGTGTCCTTTATTTAGATTCAGGACCCTAGTTTCGGATTCAACTATTCACTCTCCATCTTAATGAAGAGTTCTATCATGTTATAGTCGCTCCTCCCCAAGGTACCCCACACAACAAGATTGTTAATTAATCCTTTCTCATTGCACAATACCCAGTCCAGGATAGCCTGTTCTCTAGTTGGTTCCTCAATGTATTGGTCTAAAAAACCATCACGTACACACTCCAGGAAATCCTCTTCCACAGTATTATTGCTAATTTGGTTTGACTAATCTATATGTAGATTAAATTCACCCATGATTACAGTTGTACCCTTATTACATGCATCTCAAATTTCCTGTTTAATGCCATCCCTTGCATTTCCACTACTGTTTGGGGCCTATAAACAACGTTTTCCACCCCTTGGTGTTTCTTAGCTTCACTCAAACAGATTCCACATCATGATTTTCCGAGCCAATATCCTTCCTCGCTATTGCATTGATTTCCTCCTTCACTGACAATGCTACCCCACCCCCTTTCCCTTTTTGCCTGTCCTTCCTAAATACTGAATATCCCTGGATGTTCAGTTCCCATCCTTGGTCACCCTGCAGCCATGACTCCGTAATCGCAACTATATTATAACCATTTATATCTATTTGCACTGTTAATTCATCTACCTTATTGCGAATGCTCCACGCATTAAGACACAATGCCTTTAGACTTGTCTTTTTAACATTGTTAGTCATCTTAGCTTTATTTTGCACTATGGCCCCATTTGTTTCTCGCCCTTGTTTTCTCTGCCTTCCACTTTTGCTTTTTACCTTTCTGTCTTTCATTTCTATCCTTGTTTCCCCCTCCTCCGTCTCCCTGCTCAGATTCCCATCCCCATGCCATTCTAATTTAAACCTTTCCCGACAGCACTAGCAAACACCCCCTTGAGGAAACTGGTCCTGGTCCTGCCCAGTGCAACCCATCCAGCTTATACTGGTCCCACCTTCCCGCAGAACCGGTCCCAGTGTCCCAGGAATCTGAATTCCTCCCCCCTACACCATTTCTTCAGCCATGTATTCATCTGATATATCCTGTTATTTCTGCTCCCGCTAGCACGTGGCACTGGTAGTAATCCTGAGATTACTACTTTTGAGGTCCTACTTTTTCATTTACTTCCTAACTCCCTATATTCAGCTTATAGGACCTCATCCATTTTTTTACCTATGTCGTTGGTACCGAAAGGTATCACGACAACTGGCTGCTTGCCTTCCCACCCTCAGAATGCCCTTCAGCCGATCAGAGACATCCTTGACCCGAGAACCACGGAGGCAACATACCATCCTGGAGTCTCTTTTGCAGCCACAGAAATGCCTATCTGTTCCCCTTACGATTGAATCCCCTATCACTATAGCCCTGCCATTCTTCTTCCTCCCCTCCTGTGCAGCACAGCCACCTATGGTGCCATGAACTTGGCTCTTGCTGCATTCCCCTGAGCCATCTCCCTCAATAATATCCAAAGTGGTATATCAGTTAGAGAGGGGGATGGCCACAGGGTACTCCTGCACTACCTGCCTTCCTCTACTCTGCCTGGTGGTCACCCATTCCCTTTCTGCCTTTGCAGCATTTGCCTGCAGTGTGACCACCTTGCTAGACGTGCTATCCACGATGATCTCAACATCATGGATGCTCTACAGTGAATCCACTCGGAGCTCCAGCTCCATAATGCAGGTAGCGAGTAGCTGCAGATGGATACACTTCCTGCACACATGGTTGTCAGGGACTCTGGAAGCGTCCCTGATTTCCCACATAGCACAGGAGGAGCATATCACAGGTGCGAGCTCTCCTGCTATGGCTTACCTTTAGATTACTTTCAGATCATTCTTTTAGATCATTCCAAGCAGAAGGGCCACCCGCGCATCAACACGAGCAGAATTTCTCACCCACAGCTGTTACAAAAATTTCTAAATTCACTTGTAACAGCCCTTCAAAACACTCCCACAGGGGATGCTGAGACCAAGTGGGCCCACATCAGAGACGCCATCTATGAGTCAGCTTTGACCACCTACGGCAAAAGTGCGAAGAGAAATGCAGACTGGTTTCAATCTCATAATGAAGAGCTGGAACCTGTCATAGCCGCTAAGCGCATTGCACTTTTGAACTACAAGAAAGCCCCCAGCGATTTAACATCCGCAGCACTTAAAGCAGCCAGAAGTACTGCACAAAGAACAGCTAGGCGTTGCGCAAACGACTACTGGCAACACCTATGCAGTCATATTCAGCTGGCCTCAGACACCGGAAACATCAGAGGAATGTATGATGGCATGAAGAGAGCTCTTGGGCCAACCATCAAGAAGATCACCCCCCTCAAATCTAAATCGGGGGACATAATCACTGACCAACGCAAACAGATGGACCGCTGGGTTGAGCACTACCTAGAACTGTACTCCAGGGAGAATGCTGTCACTGAGACTGCCCTCAATGCAGCCCAGCCTCTACCAGTCATGGATGAGCTGGACATACAGCCAACCAAATCGGAACTCAGTGATGCCATTGATTCCCTAGCCAGCGGAAAAGCCCCTGGGAAGGACAGCATTACCCCTGAAATAATCAAGAGTGCCAAGCCTGCTATACTCTCAGCACTACATGAACTGCTATGCCTGTGCTGGGACGAGGGAGCAGTACCCCAAGACATGCGCGATGCCAACATCATCACCCTCTATAAAAACAAAGGTGACCGCGGTGACTGCAACAACTACCGTGGAATCTCCCTGCTCAGCATAGTGGGGAAAGTCTTTGCTCGAGTCGCTCTGAACAGGCTCCAGAAGCTGGCCGAGCGCGTCTACCCTGAGGCACAGTGTGGCTTTCGTGCAGAGAGATCGACTATTGACATGCTGTTCTCCCTTCGTCAGATACAGGAGAAATGCCGTGAACAACAGATGCCCCTCTACATTGCTTTCATTGATCTCACCAAAGCCTTTGACCTCGTCAGCAGACGTGGTCTCTTCAGACTACTAGAAAAGATCGGATGTCCACCAAAGCTACTAAGTATCATCACCTCATTCCATGACAATATGAAAGGCACAATTCAACATGGTGGCTCCTCATCAGAGCCCTTTCCTATCCTGAGTGGTGTGAAACAGGGCTGTGTTCTCGCACCCACACTTTTTGGGATTTTCTTCTCCCTGCTGCTTTCACATGCGTTCAAATCCTCTGAAGAAGGAATTTTCCTCCACACAAGATCAGGGGGCAGGTTGTTCAACCTTGCCCGTCTAAGAGCGAAGTCCAAAGTACGGAAAGTCCTCATCAGAGAACTCCTCTTTGCTGACGATGCTGCTTTAACATCTCACACTGAAGAATGCCTGCAGAGTCTCATCGACAGGTTTGCGTCTGCCTGCAATGAATTTGGCCTAACCATCAGCCTCAAGAAAACGAACATCATGGGGCAGGATGTCAGAAATGCTCCATCCATCAATATTGGCGACCACGCTCTGGAAGTGGTTCAAGAGTTCACCTACCTAGGCTCAACTATCACCAGTAACCTGTCTCTAGATGCAGAAATCAACAAGCGCATGGGTAAGGCTTCCACTGCTATGTTCAGACTGGCCAAGAGAGTGTGGGAAAATGGCGCACTGACACGGAACACAAAAGTCCGAGTGTATCAGGCCTGTGTCCTCAGTACCTTGCTCTACGGCAGCGAGGCCTGGACAACGTATGCCAGCCAAGAGCGACGTCTCAATTCATTCCATCTTCGCTGCCTTCGGAGAATACTTGGCATCAGGTGGCAGGACTATATCTCCAACACAGAAGTCCTTGAAGCGGCCAACAGCCCCAGCTTATACACACTACTGAGTCAGCGGCGCTTGAGATGGCTTGGCCATGTGAGCCGCATGGAAGATGGCAGGATCCCCAAAGACACATTGTACAGCGAGCTCGCCACTGGTATCAGACCTACCGGCCGTCCATGTCTCCGTTATAAAGACGTCTGCAAACGCGACATGAAATCGTGTGACATTGATCACAAGTCGTGGGAGTCAGTTGCCAGCATTCGCCAGAGCTGGCGGGCAGCCATAAAGACAGGGCTAAATTGTGGCGAGTCGAAGAGACTTAGTAGTTGGCAGGAAAAAAGACAGAGGCGCAAGGGGAGAGCCAACTGTGCAACAGCCCCAACAAACAAATTTCTCTGCAGCACCTGTGGAAGAGCCTGTCACTCCAGAATTGGCCTTTATAGCCACTCCAGGCGCTGCTTCACAAACCACTGACCACCTCCAGGCGCGTATCCATTGTCTCTCGAGATAAGGAGGCCCAAAAAGAAAAAAAGAAAGAACTTAGTTACTCCCTTTAATTAAAAAATACTAATTACGCTAGGGGCCTTGTTCTACTCCAAACATTACCCACTACAATCCAAAGTCCTTATCTTTACTTTTGAAGCTAATGCAGTCGTATAAATAGTTGGAAAAGTAGAGAAACTCACCTGATCTTACTTACCAATCAGTTGCTTCCCTGCGCCCGCGTCACTTTTTGAATCCTGACATCACTTGGAATTCCGTCATCTGGGTCCTCCTCTCTCCTGCTGTTTTATGGCCGCTGCTGCCGGTCTCTGGGTCCTCCTCTCTCCCGCTCTTTAATGACCGCTGCCACCAGTCTCATGATGCCACACTGGGTCACACTGCTGCCACAGTGCGTAAGTGGTAAAGGGAGTGAATGTTGAAGGTGGTGGATGGGGTGCGAATCAAGCAGGCTGCTTTGTCCTGGATGGTGTCAAACTTCTTGAGTGTTGTTAGCGCTGCACCTATCCAGGCAAGTGGAGAGTCCATTACACTCCTAACCCCTTAGGAATAGCAGGACTCAGAAAACACTGGTGAGAGTCATTTACAGGCCTCCTAACAGTCGTTATATGATTGGACAGAACATTAAACGGGAAGTTATTGGAGCATGTAAAAAAGGTAATGTCGTAATTGTGGGGGACTTTAATCTGCATATAGGCTGGGACAATCAAATTGGCAACAGTGGTCTAGAAGATGAGTTTGTAGAATGTTTTCATGGCAGTTTCTTTGAACAATATGTTGTAGAACCGACCAGGGATAAAGCTATCTTAGATCTCGTACTGTGTAATGAAGCAGGGTTACTAAGCAATCCATTGGAAAATAGTCATCACAATACCATTGAATTTCATGTTAAGTTTGAAAGTGACACATTTCAATCACAAACAAGAATCTTAAACTTAAACAAAGCCGATTACGAAGGTATGAGGGGAGAACCGGCTAAGGTTAGTTGGGTAAATAGACTGGAAGGTATGGCGGTAAATGAACAGTGGGAAACATTTAATGAAACAATTCAAAGGGTTCAACAAAAGTGCATTCTGTTAAAAAACAAAAACTCATCAAGCAAGACCCATCCATGGCTCACTCAGAAAGTTAAGGAGAGTATTAGACTAAAAGAAGAGGCTTACAATGTTGCAAAAAAAAGTAGCAAGTCTGAGGATTGGGAGTGTTTAAGAAACCAGCAAAGGGCCACCAAAACGTTGATAAAAAGGGAAAAAATTGAATATGAGAGTAAACTAGCCAGCAATATAAAAAGATTGTAAGAGCTTTAATAAGTACATAAAAAGGAAGAGAGTAGCTAAAGTAAATGTTGGTCCCTTAGAGGCAGAGATAGGAGAAATCATCATTGGAAATGAGGAAATGGCAGAGGCATTGAACAAATATTCTGTGTCCGTCTTCACAGTAGAGGACACTAGTTCCATACCAGATATAGGCAGTAACCTAGGAGCTAAAAAGAGTGATGAAATTAAGGATATTGATATCAGCTGAGAAAAGAGTGTTGGAGAAACATGAGGGAATAAAATCTGACAAGATCCCAGGACCAGATGGCCTACACCCTAGGGTTCTAAAAGAGATAGCTGAAGAGATAGATGATGTGCTGGCTATGATTTTCCAGAATTCCTTAGATTCAGGAATGGTCCTGTCAGATTGGAAACTGGCAAATGTTACACCGCTTTTCAAGAAAGGAGGTAGAGAGAAAACAGGGAACTACAGGCCAGTTAGCCTAACATCAGTCATTGGGAAGATGCTGGAAACAATTATGAAAGAAGTCTTAACATTGCACTTGGAAAAGCATAGTATGATTAGAAAAAGTCAGCATGGTTTTACTTAAGGGAGATCCGGTTTGATAAATTTATTAGAGTTTTTTGAGAATGTAACTAGTAGGGTAGATAAAGGGGTAGCAGCAGATGTGGTATACCTGAATTTCCAAAAGGCATTCGATAGGTGCCACATAAAACATTAACTGGTAAGATAAGGGCTCATGGTGTTGGGGGTAATATATTAGCATGCATAGAGGATTGGTTAACAGACAAGAAGCAGAGAGTGGGCATAAATTGGGCATTTTCAAGTTGGCAGGCAGTGAATAGTGGGGATCAATGCTGGGGCCTCAGCTATTTACACTCAATATTAATGACTTGGGTCAAGAGACAGAGGGTAATGCATCTAATTTTGCTTATGATACAAAGATAGGTGGAAGGATAAGTAGCGGGGAGGACATGGAGAGGCGGCAAAGACAGGCTAAGTGAGTGGGCGACAAGTTGGCAAATGGAGTATAATGTAGGGAAGTGTGAAGTTGTTCACTTTGGTCATAAAAATAGAAAAGCAGAATATTTTTTGAAAGGTGTGAAACTGGTAAGTGTTGATGTTCACAGAGACTTGGGGGTACTTGTACAAGGAACGCACAAAGTTAACATGGAGGTGCAGCAGGCTATTAGGAAGGCAAATGGCATGTTGGCCTTTATTGCAAGGGGATTGGAGTACAGGAATAAAGAAGTCTTACTAAAATTGTACAGGGCTTTGGTGAGACCACACCTGGAATACTGTGTGCAGTTCTTGTCTTGTCATACAGACCCCCACTTGCCAAGCATGAGGCAGATTAATTTTGTCATATGAACATTGATTTTAAACTTTTGCTGGAGTGAAGAAATGACTTGTTTGAAGATCACCAGACATTGGGCTGGAAGGACATTTGCATACTAAGAGACGCTGCTTGTGGAGGCTAAGGGCTATTCCCTGCTCCAATTAGCCCAAATGGACTTTGATCACCAGACATTGAACTGTAAGGAAGCGCATTCCAGGCCCTGCTAATCCACAGAGCCAGGACTGGTTAAACTCGCTGGTCACATGACTAACTGGCTCGTCCAGGCTTTTTGAACTAGCCACAGGACAGTTTGAATTCAGAAGGCAGTGTGCAACTGAAGCCAGAACAAGGAAGCCGCCTCTCTCTCTCTCGCTTTCTCCCAAGCCACTAGACCCACGGAAGACACGTAAACTCCAAGAGAGAAAAGACTCCTACAGCGGAACAAGTTGAAGCGTGAACTGGGCCCCAACAAATTGTAAGATTAACCGGCAACCAAAGATTCCACATTGAACTTAAAGGACTGTAACTAGCAGATATTGCCTTAAACTTCTCCCCTTTATTCCTTCTACTTTTTCTGTCGCTATCTGCGTGTGTGTTTATCGCATATGCTTGCTAGCGTGGTCGCGTCACATATTCGTAGTCGTTAACTGGATTAGAGTTAAATATTAATAAACTTCTACCTTTCTTGTTTAAATCTAAGGGAACCTGTTTGATTTCTTTGCCTTACAATTGGAGCAGTGACCAAGGATTCAGTAAGTGGGAGCTAAAAACAGTGTATTAAAATTCAACCCTGTTATGGTTAAACCAGGCAAAGGCTAAGAGGGAACCCCCTAGACCTCTTCTCACCTGGTCATAACAGTCTCCACATTTAAGAAATGATATACATGCACTGGAGGCAGTGCAGCGAAGATTTACTAAATTGGTCCCCAGGATGAGGGGGTTGTCCTTTGTTGAGAGGCTGAGTAAATTGGGCCTATATTCTCTGGAGTTTAGAAGAATGAGGGGCGATCTAATTGAGACATACAAGATTCTGAAAGGGCTTGATCGGGTAGAAGCTGAGAGATTGTTTCTGCTGGACGGAGAAACTACAACACGGGGGCACAGACTCAGGATAAGGGGCCAATCATTCAGGATGGAGATGAGGAGAAATTACTACAGTCAAAGGGTTGTGAATCTTTGAAATTCTCTACCCCAGAAGGGTGTGGATGCTCCATCATTGAATACATTTAAGGCTAGGATAGATAGATTTTTGGTCTCACAGGGGATCAAAGGATATATGGAGTGGGCAAGAAAGGGAAATTGAAGCCGAAGATCAGCCATGATCATATTGAATGGCACAGCAGGCTCGATGGGTCATATGGTCGACTTCTGCTCCTATTTCCTGTGTTCTTGTGCCTTGTAGATGGTGGACAGGCATTGGGAGACAAGAGGTGAGTTACTTGCCGCAGAATTCCTAGCCTCTGACCTGCTCTTGTAGTCACAGTATTTATGTGGCTGGTCCAGTTCAGTTTCTGGTCAATGGTAACCCCCCCAGTTGTTGATAGTGGGGATTCAGCGATGGTAATGCCATTGTACATCAAGGGAAGATGGTTAAATTCTCTTTTGTTTGAAATGGTCATTGCCTGGCACTTGAGTGGTGCGAATGTAACTTGTCACGTATCAGCCTAAGCCTGAATGTTGTCCAGATCTTGCTGCATATGGACACGGACTGCTTCAGTATCTGAGGAGTCGCAACTGGTCCTGAACATTGTGCAATCATCAATGGACATCCCCACTTCTGACCTTATGATGGAGGGAAGGTCATTGATGAAGCAGCTGAAGATGGTTGGGCCGAGGAAACTACCCTGCAGTGATGTCCTGGGACTGAGATGATTGACCTCCAACAACCACAACCATCTTCCTTTGTGAGAAGTATGACTCCAACCAGGGGAGAGTTTTCCCCCTGATTCTCATTGATTCCAGTTTTGCTAGGGCTCCTTGATGCCACACCTGGTCAAATGGCCAAAGGCTGCCTTGATGCCAAGGGTGGTCACTCTCACCTCACCTCTGGAGTTCAGCTCTTTTGTCCATGTTTGTAATGAGGTCAGGAGCTGAGTGGCCCTGGCAAAACCCAAACTGAGCGTCAGTGAGCAGGTTATTGTTGAGTAAGTGCCGCTTGATAGCACTGTTGATGACCCCTTCCATCACTTCACTGATGATCGAGAGTAGACTGATCGGCAGTAATTGGCCAGGTTGGATTTGTCCTGCTTTTTGTGCACAGGACATACCTGGACAATTTTCCACATTGCTAGGTAGATGCTGGTGTTGTAACTGTACTGGAACAGCTTGTCTAGGGGTGCAGCTAGTTCTGGAGCACAAGTCTGCAGTACTATTGCCAAAATGTTGTAAGGGCCCATAGCCTTTGCAGTATCCAGTATCTTCAGCCATTTCTTGATATCACATGCAGTGAATTGGATTGGCTGAACAATAGCATCTGTGATGCTGGGGAATCTCAGGAAGAGGCCAAGATGGATCATCCACTTGGCACTTCTGGCTGAAGATGGATGCAAATGCTTCAGCCTTGTCTTTTGCACTGATGTGCTGGGCTCCCCCATCATTGAGGACGGCGATATTGGTGGAGCCTCGTCCTCCTGTTAGTTATTTAATTGTCCATCAACATTCCTGACTGGATGTGGCAGGACTGCAGAACTTAGATCTGATTCCTTGGTTGTGGGAGCCCTGTCTATCACATGTTGCTTTCACTGTTTGGCATGCTAGTAGTCTGTGTTGTAGCTTCGCCAGGCTGACACCTTATTTTTAGGTATGCCTGGTGCTGTTCCTGCACACTTCATTGAAGCAGGGTTGGTGCCCTGTCTTGATGGTAATGGTAGAGTCGGGGATATGCTGGGCCATGAGGTTACAGCTTGTGGTTAAATACAATTCTGCTGCTGCTGATGGCCCACAACGCCTCATGGATGCCCAGTTTTGAGTTGCTAGATCTGTTCGAAATCTATCCCATTAAGCATGATGGTAGTGCCACACAACAGGATGATGGTTATCCTCAATGTGAAGACGGGACTTCGTCTCCACAAGGACAGTGAAGTGGTCATTCCTACCAATACTGTCATGGATAGATGCATCTGCGACAGGTAGATTGCTGAGGATGAGGTCAAATAGGTTTTTCCCTCTTGCTGGCTCCCTCACCACCTGCCGCAGACCCAGTCTAGCAGCTATGTCCTTTAGGACTTGGCCAGCTCGGTCAGTGTAGATGCTACCGTGCCACCCTTGGTGATGGGCATTGAAGTCCCCCACCCAGATTACATACTGTGCCCTTGCTACCCTCAGTGCTTCTTCCAATTGGTGTTCAACATGGCAAAACACTGATTCATCAGCCGAGTTTCGGGGGGGGGCTGCTGGTGAGGAGGCGGTGAGGGGGGCCGTAGGTGGTCATCAGCAGGAGGTTTCCTTTCTCATGTTTGACTTGATTCCATGAGACTTCATGAGGTCTGGAGTCAATGCTGAGGACTTCCAGGGCAACTCCCTCATGAGTGTATACCACATAGTGTATACCTCTGGTGGGTCTGTCCTGCTGGTGGGACAGGACATAGCCAGGGATGTTGATGGTGGTTTCTGGGACATTGCCTGAAAGGTATGATTCCATGAGTATGACTATGTCAGACTGTAGCTTGATGAGTCTGTGGGACAGCTGTCCCAGTTTGGCACTATCCTCCAGATGTTAGTGAAGAGGATAAAAAGGAGGATATTTTTACAAAGTTAGGGAATACCTGCAGGGCTCAATTACCCTGCAACTGAACTCAGCAACTACAACTCAAGGTCTTCAGCAGCCTTAGTATTCTTATACGTGTTGTCTGTGAGCGTCAATTCCTTTAATAGAATCTGTAAAACTACGACAGTATGATTAGAATTTTGGATCTTGGCACAGCCCCAATAGCCCCGAGCTGGATTCTCTAGCAGTAGTAATTAACAAAGTCAATAAATCTGGTAATTGTGGAATGACAGCAGAAAAACTGACCCGGTTAATTGCGAAATTGTCATAAAAGTCGAACTGGTTTACTAATATCCTTCAGGAAACTGACCTGGTGCCCCTACTATGTCTGGTCGATATGTGACTCCAGTCTCACGCTATGAGGTTGACTCTTTTGCCAAGAGGGAAACTTGGGATGGACAATGAATGTTGTCTTGCTAGTGTCACCCACATGTCAAGAATAACTAAAACAAGAATAGATTTGACAAGTTACATAAACGCACATTTAGCTGGAAACACATAATAAAGGAGGAAATAAAATAGCAGTTAAGGAAAGAATATTGAAAAGTTATTTTCCAGTTATTATTTTGGCATGTATGCAAGATGCCTGATACAACAATTACTTTTTCTTCCTTTCAAGGTTTCTTTCCTACAATTCTTTTGGAATATTACGATGAATATCTTGAATAAATAATATCCTTCTCCTTAATCTGTGCTGTATATCTAATCTTTGTCCTCAGGGTGAATCACTTTTCCATAAAGAGGAAAAACACTGCTAAGTGAGTCATGAAATCCGTTCTTAAAAGAAAAAGACGCAAGAGCAAAATTAGTGTAACCTTGTCTCGATCAACTGTCGTCAGTCATGATTACAGAACAGTGCTTGGCCCGTGAAACCTAAGAGAGGTAGGAAACTATTGAATGTTTACTTGATGAAGCAGCACCTTGCTTCCATGATGTGTCACACTCACGTGAAGTGCAGCGATGAAAAGACAGAGCCCAAACTGAAGGGTTATAAAAATTGATTTTTCCTTTAAAAAAGTGGACAATGTGCTGCAAAATGGCCACCTAAGGTCAAACGGCCTGGCCCTGTATATTAAAACTGTCTTACTGTTGGTTAAGGACAAAAGGATACATTCAAAGATAGGGGGTACCAATTACACCCATCCTGAACCCAACAAGAGACATTTTTAAATTGAATGGGATTTTTAAATTGAATGGGTTCTTCTGAAACAAAGAAGGTGTGAAGTAGCCACATCCTGGTCCAGTTTTAATCACCACAGGGAGGGAGCTTTGCATCTCCTAATAGAGGCAACAAGTGAGAGATTTTGACCTTAAGAAGTATCTATCTGGAGAGAGAGGAAGAGATCACAAAAACATCACAAAAGTCTATCCAGATGAGAACTGTGAGAGATCCAGCAAAAACCCAAGAAGGAGAACTGATGTGAATTCTACACTTCAAATTGTTTCAGCAGAGAACTGAAAGTGATCACCACCTCCAGACTAAAGTTTCAACCACCAGCAAAATCTACAAACAACCCAGGCATGTAACTTTAAAAGAGAAATTGTCCTCTGAGAAGATTCAACAGGCTTACCGTGAACCTCAAATACCTACCTCACTTCAAACTACTTATCCTTTTTCCTCTCTATCTATCTATTCCTGTGTGTGTGTGTGTGTGCACATGCAAGTGAACGCGTGTGTGGGTGTGGGTGCGACAATTTCAGGAATAAATATCAATAAATAGTTAATCTTCTGTTTTAAACCTACAAGAAAACCTGTCAGTGTCTGTTTATTTGACAAATAAAACAAAAGAAGTTCAAACCCGAGTAAGCAAATTGCTTGCTGTGGTCAGTTGGGGAACCACCCATACCCCTTACTACCTGGCCATAACAGATGTAATATTACAAATTAGAATTATTCACAATCCAGCAATCCACTATTCAAAAGCTAATTGCAGAATTTCCATGTAAACAAAACCCCATTAAAGAGGGATATGTCTTTATTTTTTGTGCAGAGTTTGTTACTTATAGTTATTTACCATTGTTTGTTAAATTTGAGTACAGTTTGAAATTGTTTCTTTTTAGAGATGTTGTATCCTGAAAATATTGAAAACGCAGGAATCACTGCTGCACAACTTGTACATATGAATAAGGATAAAGTCTTTGCATGACTGGAATAGCTATCCTGTATCAGTTTTAAATATAGACGAATGAATTGCTTGGATTGTTGCTCACAGTGAACAGATGATCTACTGGTTCGTAAAAGAAATATAACTCTATAACCCACAACACATTAATAAACCACTGAAAAACTTTAAGCAGTTTTGAAAAAAATTGATTTAAGTCTCGATCCTGTTAAACTGCATATGATCTAACAAACCACAGAATACACTACAGAATTATATGGACATTTGTGATTATCTTCTGTTTAGCATTTTAAAAAATCAAGTCACTGTATATCATTAAATTTGAAAGAAAATCC
This sequence comes from Heterodontus francisci, assembly GCF_036365525.1. Lineage (NCBI taxonomy): Eukaryota > Metazoa > Chordata > Chondrichthyes > Heterodontiformes > Heterodontidae > Heterodontus > Heterodontus francisci. The sequence goes on from NC_090379.1 coordinate 71,368,752, forward strand.
TGCAATAAAAACCAGAGAATAGTTTTAGAAAGAAAAAAAAACAAATAAAATTAGCTTGGGATATTTTGTTTGCAGTAGCGCAGTGGTTAGCACCGCAGCCTCACAGCTCCAGCGACCTGGGTTCAGTTCTGGGTACTGCCTGTGCGGAGTTTACAAGTTCTCCCTGTGACCGCGTGGGTTTCTGGTTTCCTCCCCACAGCCAAAGACATGCAGGTTGATAGGTAAATTGGCCATTGTAAATTGCCCCTAGTGTAGGTAGGAGAATGGTGGGGATGTGGTAGGGAATAAGGGGTTAATGCAGGATTAGTATAAAATGGGTGGTTGTGGTCGGCACAGACTCGGTGGGCCGAAGGGCCTGTTTCAGTGCTGTATCTCTAAATAAAAAAGCAAGGTTTGAAAATACTTTTAACTCTTACTTAGAACTACGCTTCTAAAAATGTTATTTATAATCTCTTACCAATTGGACAGAAAGAAATTAAACCTTTAAAGTTGGTTCAGCTTGAAGTTATGTTTAAGGAACAATGTGAAACACTATTTTTATTGTGATAGTAGAACCATAAAATAGCACATTCTTGATAATTTGACAAGATGCCCAGATAATCATGATTCATTCAAATTCAAATGTAAATCCTGAAATAAAGGGTTAATCCCACAATAATCATTATATGTGAACTAAAAACTGGAAAAGAACTTTGCATATGCCCTGATCCAGTTTGCAGACTAAGTCCTCAAGCTCTTATACATATCATGAGCCAGATGGCCCAGTCAGGATTGGATGTGAAGTGCAGAGGTGTAGCATTTCATTAACCACTTCCTTAGCTCTGGCTGTGTTTACTCCAGCATTTCTATCATTATTCTGTAAGCTCCCATTATACTTTATTCTGAGGCTATATGATATGTGTTTGCACCGCAATATAGCATTCTGCAACGAGAAGGCGAAAAATGGCAATTCAGGATTGCAGGCACTTCATAGTTAGTGGAAACTGTAGTCCAGTTATTTGGCACAATTCTTGGTGGCTGGGATGGGCTTTAAAAAACCATAAGCATAAGCAGCGTAGGGAAGATCTACATGGGTCCAGATCTGCTTATAAGGTCACAGGGTGTAAGGCATTCGAAACAAGTAGAAGATGAAAAGGTAACTTTATAATATGTTCCAGATTATTCAAATTTTTCTTTGTTTATAATGTTACATCGTTAATTGTAATGTTAGGAGAATATAATGTGTTGCATGGAGAACCACAATAAGGAATCTGAAAATAAACAGCAATCTGATTGGCTGCTTTTTCCAAGGACATGACTGATTCATTTTTTTCTGAAAGGCAAATTTTGTCTTTTTTTGGTGAATGAATTTTTAAAAAATGAACCAATCAGAATACTTTGTATTGGTTGTCATTCAAGTTTAATCATTCAGTAAGTTTTGCATCCAATTAATTTGGCATTTTCATCTCCCTCCACCCTATGGACTTGTGCCAGATGCAAAACAGTTACCTTGATGCATTTATAATGTATTCTGAAAATCCCATGATCATCCAAGAAAACCAAACATACGATTTAAAAAAAAATTCTATTGCTAACCTCTAAACAAAATCTGAAAAAAAAATGTGTTGTTAAGTGAAGTAACTGGAATATGTCCATGGAGCTCAGCTGTCATGTACAGGGCATTGGTGATGCCACACCTGGAGTACAGTTTGGTCTCCTTACTTAAGGAAGGACATACTTGCCCTAGAAAGAGTGCAACAAAGGTTCGCTGGACTGGTTCACAAGACTGGGCAAGACAAGATTGAAGAGAGATTGAATACACTAGGCCTATATTTGCTGGAGTTTAGAAGAATGAGAGGTGATCTTATTAAATCATATAAAATTCTTAAGGGGATTGACTGGGTAGATACTGAGAAAATGTTTCCCCTGGCTGGGTAAGCTAGAACAGAGGGTCACAGTCTCAAAATGAGGGGGTCGGCCATTTAGGACTGTGATAAGGAGAAATTTCTTCACTGAAAGGGTTGTGAATCTTTGGAATTTTCTACTCCAGAGCTGTGGATGTTCAGTTGTTGCGTGTATTCAAGACAGAGGTCAATACTAAGGGAATTAAGGAATATAGGGATAGTGTGGGAGGTGGAATTGAGGTGAAAGATCAGCCCTGACCTTATTAAAAGGCGGACCAGGCTTGAGGGGCCAAATGGCCTACTCCAGGTCCTATTTCTTGTATTCTTTTGGTTCTCACATAGTTACAGGACCAACTGCTGTGTTCTCAATTCAGGGCTCTGATTTTAAGGCATTATATTAACTCTTATTTGCAGTGACTGCAACAACTACCGTGGAATCTCCCTGCCCAGCATAGTGGGGAACGCCTTCGCTCGAGTTGTTTTAAACAGACTCCAGAAGCTGGCTGAGCGTGTATATCCTGAGGCACAGTGCGGCTTTCGAGCAGAGAGATCCACCATTGACATGCTGTTCTCCCTTCGCCAGCTACAGGAGAAATGCCGCGAACAACAGATGCCCCTCTACATTGCCTTCATAGATCTCACCAAAACCTTTGACCTTGTCAGCAGACGTGGTCTCTTCAGACTACTAGCAAAGATCGGATGTCCACCAAAGCTACTAAATATCATAACCTCATTCCATGACAACATGAAAAGCACAATTCAGCATAGCTGTGCCTCATCAGACCCCTTTCCTATCCTGAGTGGCGTGAAACAGGGCTGTGTTCTCGCACCTACACTGTTTGGGATCTTCTTCTCACTGCTGCTCTCACATGCATTTAAGTCTTCAGAAGAAGGAATTTTCCTCCACACAGGATCAGATGGCAGGTTGTTCAACCTTGCCCATCTTAGAGCGAAGACCAAAGTACGGAAAGTCCTCATCAGGGAACTCCTCTTTGCTGACGATGCTGCATTAACATCCCACGCGGAAGAGTGTCTGCAGAGACTCATCGACAGGATTGCGGCTGCCTGCAACGAATTTGGCCTAACCATCAGCCTCAGGAAAATGAACAAGATTGGAAAGGACATCAGAAATGCTCCATCCAGCAATATCGGTGACTATGCTCTGGAAAGAGTTCATCTACCTAGGCTCAACTATCACCAGTAGCTTGTCTCTCGATGCAGAAATCAACAAGCTCATGGGAAAGGCGTCTGCTGCTATGTCCAGACTGGCCAAGAGAGTGTGGGAAAATGGCGCACTGACACGGAACACAAAAGTCCAAGTGTTTCAAGCCTGTGTCCTCAGTACCTTGATCTACGGCAGCGAGGCCTGGACAACGTATGTCAGCCAAGAGCGACGTCTCAACGCATTCCATCTTCGCTGTCTCTGGAGAATCCTTGGCATCAGGTGGCAGGACCGTATCTGCAACGCAGAAGTCCTTGAGGCGGCCAACATCCCCAGCAAATACGCCCTACTGAGTCAGCGGCACTTGAGATGGCTTGGCCATGTGAGCCGCATGGAAGATGGCAGGATCCCCAAGGACGCATTGTACAGCGAGCTCGTCACTGGTATCAGACACACCGGCTGTCCATGTCTCCGCTTTAAAGACATCTGCAAACGCGACATGAAGTGCTACGACATTGACCACAAGTCGTGGGAGTCAGTTGCCAGTGATTGCCAGAGCTGGCGGACAGCTATAAAGGTGGGGCTAAAGAGAGGCTAGTCGAAGAGACTTAGCAGTTGGCAGGAAAAGAGACAGAAGTGTAAGGAGAGAGTCAATTGTGTAACAGCCCTGACAACCAATTTTATCTGCAGCGCCTGTGGAAGAGTCTGTCACTCTAGAATTGGCCTTTGTAGCCACTCCAGGTGCTGCTCCACAAACCACTGACCACCTCCAGGCGCTTACCCATTGTCTCTCAAGACAAGGCGGCCGAAGATGATTCTGCAGTTTGGGACCTGTATGATTCATCCTGACCTTTCCTTGTGCTCAACAGAGAAAGCTCAAGCTTCCTGTGAAACACAGCATAACGTTAGGTATGGACTAACTTGGGATAGCATGCCCTATGCAGACAATGAAAATAGTGTTACTAACTAACATTCAACAATTCCACTACATCTCATATCACTTTAGAAGACCATTATTATCAACCATGTCAGTCACTTTAGTAAACAAATAATAAAACTGAAAGATTGAAATTGTTTTTTAAGTAAGTCCTGGACAAAGTTATATATTAATTTTGCTGCTTTCTTTTAAAAAAGACTGTATGATTCCAAACAGAATAGCAAATAGGGGCCTAATTCACATTGACTATAGAGCACAGAAACTGTCAGTAAAGCTCAGAAAAGCTGGTGTCTGAAATTTTGTGTTGACATAAACTTGATACTGTAATCCTATAACCAATCCAGAACATGTTTCGGCCCGGACTTTGCAGTCATAATGACAGAAAAACTGTTAGTCTTTGCCATCATAACTCCAATGAAACTGACAGCTGTTAAATTCCAGAAAGCTCATTGTGGAAGGATGATGATGGAGCCTAGCTTTACTCAGTTCACATTTATTGTACAGAGTAAAAAGGATTACATACAAGTAGCTCCATACACAACACCTCCACCATTCTCAGTAAGTGTCTCCTTACAAAATGATTAAGTAATACCCCAATTTACACCCTTCACCTGCATATAATTAATCAATTGATACATAATTAACAGATTCCCTTCTTTCTTTTACAATAAAACTTAGATTAACAACATTTCAAAATAAAATTTAAAAATTGCATATCAGGTACAAAGTATTATATTGTGAGATGCCCCTCCCCGAGCACCTCTAACAATTTCTTTTTGTGAAACAATTGGATAGCTGATGACTTGCATCTACCCATTTAATTTTGGAGATTTCCTTTCTCTCCAGCATTTATTTCAATCCAGCAGGTTCACACTTTTTGGAGAGTGTATGTCATCCGACAAAGAACGATTATCCACAGAATATTCGATGGGTATCCTATCTTCAGTATGTCCCTTGTTCAGAATTTTACCTAATATATTTGACAAATAGAACCCCATATCCACTGCCTCCTCAAGACTCAATGTTTCCACAGCTAAAGTGCTTTTAACGACCCTTTTTATTTTCTTTCTTTGGGTCACCTAAGGATGGGAACCTCAGTACACATTTCTCCAGATTTAATTTTTAAAATGTTTTATTTGTCCTTAAAACATTCTCAATTCTTGGGTGTTTCATCATTGTACCTAATTCCAGCACATCAAAACTAGCATCAGGTCTAGGCTGAGTGCATAACCAATTTAATTAACCTTCTCAATTGCTCAGTCTCTTCTTTGGATACATCATCTTCTTTCTGTGATGACCTAGCATGATTAACTGGGATGGGAGTAACACTCTCTAAATAGGATTGTTGATTTAAAATTATTCCAGACTTAGTCTGCTAAATATCTAAACCAATATATTTAAAGGCCCCACAAGCCTGATTCCCAATCTTAAATTCTGTCCTAATCTTAGAAGTAACATATTTCTCAAAATCCACAGTACCACCCCATAAGAAATCATCAACGTGCATCATGAAGATGCCTGAAAGTTTCCCTTTATGATACCAATAAAACATTGCAGAGTTTGCTTTTAGTCGAACACAATCAATTTTCAACAAAACAGATCTCACAGAGAAATACCACACCCTGGAAGCATCACTAAGGCCATAGACACATTTGTTCAGTTTCCATAGTTTTCCTTCTGCATCTGCTGCCTCTTTAGGCAGTTTCAGAAACACACTCTGAAAAGTTTCACCTTGCAGAAATGTGGCTTTTTTGTCAATGGATCTACATTCCCATGAATATGTGGCCAAGAGAGCTAAAAAAAATTCTTAAGATTATTTTTCCAGTTGTGGGAGAGTCCAATCTAACATCAGTATCACCCAGTCGCTCTTCAAAACCCCTCGCAACTAACCTTGCCTTATAAGTCCCATCTGAAGGACATTTTCAGTAAAAATACATCTGTGTGCCAAAGCTGGCTGGCTGTCCCTTAACCGACACCTCAGAATAAACACCAAGCTCTTTCCAACTCTCTAATCCCTTATTAGATTAGATATTAGCACTGAAACAGGCCCTTCGGCCCACCGAGTCTGTGCTGAACATCAACCACCCATTTATACTAATCCTACACTAATCCCATATTCCTACCAAACATCCCCACCTATATTTCCCTACCACCTACCTATACTAGTGACAATTTATAATGGCCAATTTACCTATCAACCTGCAAGTCTTTTGGCTTGTGGGAGGAAACCGGAGCACCCGGAGAAAACCCACACAGGCACAGGGAGAACTTGCAAACTCCACACAGGCTGTACCCGGAATCGAACCCGGGTCCCTGGAGCTGTGAGGCTGCGGTGCTAACCACTGCACCACTGTGCCGCCACTATGTTCTGCTTCTCTTATTAGTTTATCCTCAAGTTTATTGGCAGCTACTAAAATTTCATGGTCATGAGGACTTCTACTTCTAATTCTATTCCTAGACTGTTATCTAGTCTTTGTTTTATTATGCAATTTATTCAAACGCCAGACTCTACTAGCACTTTGATGTCTTTTGGAACTATTGCTATAAGATCTCCCTCTCGCACTCTCAGATGCTCTTTCTCCAGTATGTGATCGTTTCCTTACACAAGAGTCACTACCAGACCCACTATATTAGAACTTGCACGGTGCTTTCTTACTTTCCATTCTTTCACCCCATCCTGCCAGTCCATGGACTTTGCTTCTTGGTCATCATCTTGAACATTCAACCAATATTTAAATTTGCCAGGAGATTTTCCTGCATGCCCCAATTGTTGCATCCCTCCACTTATAAGACCCCTCTGGAATATATGTTACTCGAGTACCTACTCGGAGCAATTGGCCTTTGGATGCAATAGCTCTTTCCAGTGTCATGATCGCTCATATTACTATCCAATCATTGATTTACCATATTCTGTTCCTCAGGACCTTCATCACAAAACACGAGTATTTGAGGTACAAGGTGCCTCGTTTCCATCTGTCAGCTGCTGAGATTCTGAGTTTTTGCAATCAACCCCAGTTAATCATGAGAAATAAACCTTAACAGTTTGATTTTAATGCTTGATAACAGACTGCTTCAGTATTTGAGTCACGAATGGTGCTGAACATCATCTGCAAACATCCCCACTCTGACCTTATGTCGGAGGGAAGGTCATTAATGAAGCAGCTGAAGATGGTTGGGCCTAGGACATGACCCCGGGGAACTCCTGCAGTGATGTCTTGGGACTGAGATAATTGACCTCCAACAACCATAACCATCTTCCTTTGTGCTAGGTATGACTCCAGCCAGCGGAGAGTTTGCCCCGATTCCCATTGACTCCAGTTTTGCTAGGGCTCCTTGATGTCATACTCAGTCAAATCCTGCCTTGTTGTCAAGGGCAGTCACTCTCACCTCACCTCTGGAGTTCAGCTCTTTTGTCCACGTTTGGAGCAAGACTGTAATGAGGTAAGCAGTTGAGTGGCCCTGGATATCAGTGAGTAGGTTATTGCTGAGCAACCGCCGCTTGATAACACTATTGATGACCCCTTGCATCCCTTTGCTGATGATCAAGAGTAGCCTGATAGAGCGGTTGGATTTGTCCTGCTTTTTGTGCACAGGGCATACCTGGGCAATTTTCCACATTGCCAGCTGGATGCCAGTGTTGTTGCTGTACTGGAACAACTTGGCTAGGGGTGCGGCTAGTTCTGGAGCACAAGTGTTGTCAGGGTTTATAGCCTTTGCAGTATCCAGTGCCCTTAGCCGCTTCTTGATATCAAATGGAGTGAATCGGATTGGCTGAACACTGGCATCTGTGATGTTGGGGACCTCAGGAGGAGGCCAAGATGGATCATCCACTCGGCACTTCTGGCTGAAGATGGTTGCAAATGCTTCAGCCTTGTCTTTTGCACTGATGTGCTGGGCTCCCTCATCATTGAGGATAGGAATATTTGTGGAGTCTTCTCCTCCTATTGTTTAATTGCCCACCACCATTCATGACTGAATGTGGCAGGACTGCAGAGCTTAGATCTGACCGTTGGTTTTGGGTTCACTTAGCCCTCTCTATTCTTATTACCTGATGCCATTAATATTCTCTAACACTCTGATTAGAAACATCAGGTTTTGTTAAGGGGATACAATAATGCCTTGACTGGGTCAACTGCAAATTCACTGACTTTCCAAAAACGATTGACTTATCATGCTCCATATCAAGTTTCATTTGTGCCTTTTTCATTGAAAGTTTACCCAACAGTAAAGGTATCTCATGAGAGACAACATCAGTCCTGATAAAGTGGCTTGCTCCAGCTATTTTACATGGAATTACTACTCTCTTCAGTGACTTCAATGTGTTGTCACCACCAAACCTAAAACTGGTAGTACTTTTATACTGCTTAACCTTGCATCGATGCTCACTACTGAGTGAATCCAGATCACATTGTAACCAGTCTGCTCCACATACTGTCAATGTGCAAGCACTATGTAATACAGCACTGTTGAATGAATTCACAACTAACACATTCATCACAAGACTAAAACTCCTTGTGACTAGTACAATTCGTTCAGATTCATCAGTATCTTCCTCTTTTGCTGCAGAATTCTCTGTGCCATGTGTTATTTCGAGGACTCTGCCCCTCTGCTTTGAGCAGTTCATTGCATAATGATGCTTTGACTCACATCTGAAGCACTTATTAACTGTTCCTTGGGCATTCCTGGGATTCATTTTCTTATGAATTCTGTTCCAATTTTGTCTTCCACTGTAATAGTCAGACTTGCTAAAGGTGTTTTCATCCTCATTCCTCCTGTCTTTAACTCTTTCATTGTACTTATGCCTGTGGCCAGTATCTGGCCCATTTTAAAATCCGGTAATCATTGAGTCCTCCATTCTTTGTGTCAGTTTGTCTGTTTGTTCTACCAGAACTGCAGGAAATGACTTTATGACTTTTGCCCCAGGAATTTCTTTAAGGCAGCAGACATCTGATCTCATAGGGCGTCTTTTTCTAAGAACCAAACCCCAGTTAGAACCAGAAGCCTGTCCATATGCGACACCCTAACACAATCTAGCAATTTAAATGCTAGCACTGAACCAGGGATCTCCAACTTGAATTTCCTCAGTCTTATATACAGTCTGTTAAAGTCCATGATATATTCCTCCATTGAAGAACCATCTATTTTCTGAAATCTTTCAAAATCTGACCATGCCTAATATGCATTCAATGGGTCATCTTTCTTGTAAATTTCATCCAAGAATTCTAACAGAAGATCCATACTTTCATCAGTATCCAACTGATGAGCATCCAGTTCACAAAACACTTTACTTCTGATTTTACCTTTGGTAGGAAATGACAATGCCAAGAACATACCTTGTTTCCTCTTTGGTAGGGACATAACCCGTGTCCGCATATCCATTTCATTCTTCCACTGGCCATATGGTTCAGACTCAGAGAACATCGGAGAGTAATCATACCCTGACAATTTACACTTGCTTTCTGCCATATTTTCCACAATAGCCAGTGAGATTTTAGTTTTTTAAGTAAAAAATTCTCTTATTTTCCAACCTTCAGCTTTAGGCAACCTCTGCAACCATGTTAAATTCCAGAAAGCTTTTTGTGGAAAGATGATGCTGGACCTTATCTTTACCCAGTTTCACATTTATTGTACAGCGTAAAAAGGATTACATTCTCCACACTCAAAACCTCCACCATTCTGTGAGTTGATCAAGTAATGCCCAGATTAACACCCTCCATCTTGTTCAGGCCAGGTGAGGAGTGGGTCACAGGCTTTCCTCTTGCTCTTCCTCTTATTTGACTGCAACAGGGTTTATTCCTTTTTAAACAGTGGTTGTGCTTACCACCTCAGTGAGTGTTTTACCTTTAATGTGTTCGTGAAAGAACCAATTGGACAGGTTTTCTTGAATTTGAACAAGAAAGAGGTGAGTTTATTATACGTAACAATCTAAACCTGATTTTAAAAAAAGCTACATATTCACACACACATTCACCTGAGAATCACACATGCACACAAATAGATTACAGAGTAAAAAGTAGATTTATGGTTGGATTAGAATCCAGAATTAATGAAAATTAAATACACAGTCTGTGAGGTTGGATGTTTCAGATGAAGTTGTACTTTTCAAATCTTTGGCCGGTCAAAGTACACTTTGTGGCTGGCCCGCTTGGCTCATGATTTTCTTGGAGGCAGACTTGTAGGTGTCTCTCTTTCCCCGGTCTCTGTCTGTAGCAATCTGTCCAAAGTCGCAGACGGTTTTCAAACTTGTGGTGTTATCTGGCGAGAGAGAGATAGAGGGAGGCACACAGCCTTTCTGCTGCTGCCCAGTCTGAGTTCCTGGCGTGACTGCCTCTGTTCACAAAAACTCCCAGCTTTCACAGAGATGGACAGATGGTCACATGACTGCTTAGTGTATTCTCTGGAACCTTCTAATGAGATTCAAGGTTCGGAATTGGCTCCCCAGGCCCCAGGATGCCAATATTTACACTTCGAGAGGTTTGCTCTTTCAAAGTCAAGCTGTTAGAATTGTCTTGAATGTCATGCTAATGAAGCAATCTTCGGTTATTCAATCACTTAGAGCAAGCCACAGTTCTGGGTCCATGCTCCTCAGACTTCTGTCTCCTGTTGGGCCTTGAAATGTGAAAAGGTGTTTCAGATGCAAATTGTAGTGGTCACCTTGGCTGCCAATTTTTAAAAAGAGAACTGCAGGATCTTTTCCATTAAAAGTTTAATGTAAGTTTCCAACCAATTAATTAAGTTCCTTATTTGGCATATCGTTTTTCTTGATAACCTGCCTATAATTAATCAATTGGTACACAATTAACAACAGCAATTTCTGGAGTCCATACATATTAAACATGGAGATCAAGAAATTGCTGTCAGTTATTCTATGCTTCTCCATAGGGTGTGCTGTTGAAGGCCTTGCAGAACTGTTGCTGTAATATTGCTGTTGAACACCATGCCAAAAAAAAGGCTAAGCAGGGTTAATGAGGTGTAACTGGGTTTTTAGCAGTGTACTAAGTCATAACTACAGCTGAAAAACCCACCTGCTCCTGGAAAACATACTTCATATTTGTGTATTGTCAAATGTTTCCATTAGGATAAAAATTCCAAGTTTTTTAGTATAATAATTTTTTTAAAATTTGTTTATGATGTTTCATCTTCTAATGAGTAGTTTCTAATAATTTATTTTGCTCTCTGTAAAGTTTAATAAAAGTGAAGGAAAATCGGTGCATTTTACTTCCTGGCTTGCTGTCTGTGAGAATACTTCAATGTGATTGACTGCTTATCATGTTTGATGACATCACTGTTGTTGGATGCCTGGAGATCCTCTTGACTTGGTGTAGATTCAAATTGATGTTGAAAAAGGTGAAATTATGCCACCACATTAGGGGCTGAAATTTATACTTCCGCCGCTGAAATCGTGACACGTCGCAGAGCTGCCGCAATATTAAGCATGGCAGCTCATTTAAATAGCCGGAGTGGACCGCCACCTCGATGATGGGCAAGGGGCGGGCTGTCCATCCCCGACAATGCCGTCAACTGCCTGTGTGCAGGTGGTGAAGCCATTTTTAAAAGGCTTTGAGCCCTACCGTTCAATTCAAAAATTTAAAGAGACATTGAATTATAAAAATTAAAAACATTTATTTTTCCCCTCTCCCAACCCCCCCCCCCAATAACCATAGAATTAATGATGTTCCCTCTCCCCCCCCAGAACACTTACCTCGCCACCTGACCTTTCCCCCACAAAGTGCATAAACTTTAAACTATAACCCTTCCCACCATCCCCAACACCAATGATATTACTTTGACCCTGCTCCCCCTGCCCCCTTACACTGAGAAACTTACCTCCTCCCCCCTCACCACCAGTGTTCTGCCTCGGTTCTCCGGACGGGCATCCGATGGTGCGAGAGTGCCAGCCAGCGGCAGGAAGATCGCATCGGGGAAGTGAGTGGTTGTGTTTATTTGATTAAAAAATGTTCACCTATTTTCTTTGCAAATGCTGACCGATCTGTGGATTTCCAGCATTTTAGGCAATCCACCAAACTCCACCAATCCCAATTTTTAGGGATGCTGGATTGAGCTCCAGCTTCATCTCATGGGAAGCAGAATAAGTGTAGCATGAGGCATTGCTCCACCAACAGCAACTTTCAAATTACTGTGTGGCCAAAGATTTTTTTCAGGCATAGGCTACTTCATGCAATGGAGTGCATAGCAACTGCAAATTTGTGTAGAGAAAATCTTTGTTTGTGCGATTGAGATCCTCACCCTTTCCTCACTCCAAGCACTGCTCTGACCTTTCTCCACACCTTTGTTACCTCCAGGTTCAACTACTTCCTTGCTTTCCTTGATGGCTTTCCAAGTTCTACCTGTCATAAACTGCAACTTGTCTAAAATTCGGCTACCAGCTTCTCCATCACACTTCCATTGGCTACCTATTGTCCCATTGACTGAATTCAATATTTTCAGGTAGAAACCTTAAGATTATGTGTACGATATTAACTTAGTAAACAGCAGATAACATGGATTGGTAAGGTAAAGAACCTTAGACGTCCAGAAGGCATTTGACAATGTTCCACATAAAATGTTTTTAGTTAACCTCAATGCTCTGCATATTCAGAGTCTAGATAAGGAATAGGTGGATTGATTAAAAATAGCAATGGGGGGGAAGGATAAGGACACTTGAACTTTATTGCAGTAAAGTGTACAATACTGCATATCAGAAGGAAAAATGGACAACACGCATACTCCATGAATGTTGCTGAAATAACTAAGCAAGAACGTGGCAGATGGAATATAATGTGGAAAAATGTGAGGTTATCCACTTTGGTAGGAGGAATAGATGAGCAGAGTATTTCTTATATGGTAAGAGATTAGAAAGTGTAGATGTACAAAGGGACCTGGGTGTCCTTGTCAATAAGTCACTGAAAACTAACATACAGCTGCAGCAAGCAATTAGGAAGGCTAATGGTATGTTATCCTTTATCGCAAGAGGATTTGTGTACAGGAGTAGTGAAGTCTTGCTTCAATTGTATAGTATCTTGGTTAGACTGCACTTGGAGTAGTGTGTGCAGTTTTGGTCCCCTCACCTTAGGAAGGATATTATTGCCATAGAGGGAGTGCTACAAAGGTTCACCACTTGTTCCCCGAATGGCGGGACTGCCCTATGAAGGAAGATTGGGGAAACTGGACCTGTATTCTCGAGAGCTTCGAAGAATGAGGGGTGATTTCATTGAAACCTACAAAATACTTAAAGGGATAGACAGGGTAGATCACCAAAGATGTTTCCCCTAGTTGGGGAGTCTAGAACCAGGGGACACAATTTCAAATTAAGGGGAAGCCACTTACGACAGAGATGAGGAGAAATTTCTTTACTCAGAGGGTTGTGAATCTTTGGAATTCTCTACCTCAGAGGGCTGTGGAAGCTCAGTCATTGAGTATGTTTAAAGCAGAGACTGGCAGATTTCTAAATACAAATGACATAAGGGGATATGAGGATAGTGTGGGAAAAAGGCATTTATGTGGATGATCAGCCATGATCCTACTGAATGGTGGGGAAGGCTCGATGGGCTGAATGGCCTACTCCTGCTCCTATGTACCTAATTAAATTAAAAGAAAACTGGAACTCTCAACAGACATTCAACATGTCCAACCAATGCCGAACTTGCGCTTCTTTCAATTTAGTATACTGTATTCACTGCTCATGATGAGATCTCCTATACATTGGGGAGACCAAACGCAGAATGGGCAAGCACTTTGCAGGACACCTCCATTCAGTCCTCAAGTGTGACCCTGAGCTTCCGGTTGTCTGTCATTTTAATTCACTGCCCCATTCCCACTCTGTTCGAATGAAGCGCAACAGAGGATTGAGGAATAGCACCTCATCTTTTGTTTAGGCACTTTACAGCCTTCATAACTCAACAATGAGTTCAATAATTTCAGATCATAACCATTGCTCTCATTTTTTTTCCAGACAGCAGCTGTTGATAACGATTCTGCTTTTGCCAGTTACACCTCCTCTAGACCCATCTTTTATTTCTTTGTTTGACCCATTACCATCTCCATTTGCCTTGATCAATCATCCCTTTTGTCACCGAATCTCTTCTTTCTTCCATCCTATCAAAGACATTCCCTTTTCATAGAATCATAGAAAGTTTACGGCACAGAAATAGGCCACTTGGCCTATCGTGTCTGCACCAGACGAAAAACGAGCCACCCAGTCTAAACCCACCTACCAGCATTTGGTCAATCCGTAGCCCTGCAGGTTACGATACTTGAGGTGCATATCCAGGCACCTTTTAAATGATTTGAGGGTTTCTGCCTCTACTACCCTTTCAGGCAGTGAGTTCCAGATCCCATCACCCTCTGGGGTGAAAAAAACTTTTCCTCATCTCTCCTTTAATCTTTCTGCCAATCACTTTAAATCTATGCCCCCTCGTCAGTGACCTCTCTGCTCACATCCACTCTATCCAGGCCCCTCAAAATTTTGTACATTTCAATCAAATCTCCCCTCAGCCTTCTCTATTCCGAGAACAACCCCAGCCTATCGAATTCCTCATAGCTGCATTTTTCCAGTCCTGGCAACATCCTCACAAATCTCCTCTGTACCCTCTCTAGCGCAATTACATCCTTTCTGTAATGAGTGGCCAGAACTGCACACAATACTCAAGTTGTGGGCTAACCAATGATTTATACAGTTCCAACAAAACCTCTCTGCTCTGATATTCTATATTTGTTCTTCCCTTGCCTCTGCGCTTACTTCCAACCTCACATCTCTAACTTTTTCCAGCTCTGATGCAAGGTCATTGACCTAAAACGTGAATTCACTCTGTTCTCTACAGATGCTGTCAGACCTGCTGAGAATTTCCATATTTTCTGCTTTCATTTCAGATTTTTGTATTTATTACGGTACCTGTGCTATTGGAATAAAAGGGACACTGGCAAAACGTTAACCTGTCTTTTTCCTTGTTACAGATCTATCTAACTGACCTGTAGTGTTTCCTACACCTCCTGCCTACATTGTTTTTGTCTGATTTGCGCCCGTTGCAGGGAACGTTATGCGTCTCGAGAGTGGTAGTTTTCTAGAAATTAAATCGAAGTTACCATGGAGGCGTGGACCGATGGAAAGGCAATAAATAATTATCAGGTGAACCCTGGCGCTTTTCATGTATTTCGGCCAGTCGGTATAGAAATTACATTATTTTACAATACCGACTGTGGCACCCAACAAAAGCAGCGGATCGCCTTGAAATTGATGCACGACTGTTCACGAGAAGCAGTGGATGACGGTGCCCCGTGAACCGGAAGTGCTGCATCTCGATTCGAATCGGTTGTAATCTGCCAGTTGGAAGCGCGAGTAGGTTTACTGTGATGAGCTGTAACCGGCTGCAGCAAGTACAAGTTGCAGTGCACAGGGAAGGTTTCAGTCTTAAAGCCTCAAGTCTGCGGTATGTAAGTAAGCGAGCTCCATGGACTTTATAACATTAGTTTGAGAGAGAGAGAGAAGGGAGAAGAGAGAAGAGAGAAGAGTTTATGTTGTGGCGATCGGATGATGGTAACTGGTTGCGCCGCTGCCTGTAACGTCGGGCCAGTTATTAATCCTGTGTTATTGGTTACGTCGATGATAAAGGAAAGCATGACTTTCTACAATAACACCAGAGATCCATAACATCTTGGTCGCTACAGCAATACTTAAAACATAGTTTACAGCAACAGTAAGTATAATTTTCTGGTCGGAACAAATATAAATTTATGCCTAATCATGGATGAAATCAATTAGGATTGTTAAATATACTTTACAAAGAATAGTGGCGTAGATTGGGTTTTAAGGCTGAAGGACGACAAGGACTTTGTTCTGGACTGATTTGTGGCATTTGTGTTGAGACTGGAGATAAACAGCCGTTTGTGCGACATTTGTATTATTCATTTACTGAAACTTACGTTGGTGCAAACAGTAGCTTAATGTACCTTGTACTGATAAGATCGTGGATGGTTTACTGCTTATGCATTCTTTGATTTATTTTAAACAATATTCAGATAACAGTTCAGTTAACATGTTTGGTATGCCATTATGTTCATTGAGTTTGGTAAGTTATGGATTGTTTAAAGATTTTTGAAACAGCGTTTTGGGCATGAATTGCGATGCATATGTACGGCTGATTGGTTAAAAACTAAGCAAAATATTTGGGAAACGATAAATGTTGGGGCAGTTGCAAAACATTTCAGTACTTGATAAACTGCATTAACTGGCTATTAACTCATGGCGGGATTCATTATAGTACTGCATAATGTATTTGGTAAAACTTTCTCCTTAAGACATGAAACATTAAAATATCTAGTTTACTTAGATGAACACTACTGTGAGCAATTTGGAGTCATAAATATTAATATCGGAGTTTACTCAGTGACTCAGGAAGTTAGGTATATTCGAAAAAATGCGATGGATAAAGAATTTTATCCACAATGTTAGTGTGTGGGGCGAAAGTAGGCAGCTGACTGACACAATCTACAGCCACAATTTTTCCCAAAACCTTATTGATAGAGGAATTACTGAAGGTGGAAAGATCAATTGGTGGAGCCACTGTCCTTTTACCTCCGATCTGGATTCAACAGCAGCCCAGGTTGAGCTGTTGAAGTTGTTATGCTAACTGAAATTAGTTTTCTTAGAATAGTTACAACACAGAAGGAAGCCAATTGGCCTGTCTTCTCCAGCTGGTTCTTTGGCTGAGTGATGGGAAACTGAGTAGTGGTGAATGGTTGATTAGAGGAAGGTAATACAGTGGGGTTACCCATGTGTTGACATTAGAACCACTGCTTTTCTTAATGGCTGTGTTTGCTGACAACGCACCCACGGGGTGGCACCACACTGTCCCCTGCGCAAATGCAGCCTTATCAACAGAAACTTCACTGTCTGCTACATGTCAGGCAGCTGCAAGTAATAAAAATGGCGCTGCTCAATTTGACACAAAAAAACATTGAGTCCAAACCCCCTCACCCCTCAATGACTGTGATCGCCGCCTCCACACCCCCCCACCCCCAACAGTACCCCGCTCCTTCTCGTGTTCGCCACTTCTCTTCCCTGCTCACTCCTACGATCGCCGCCTCAATTGCTGCATTCAGTTTCCTGCGATCGTCACTTCTCTTTCCCCCTCCCTCCTGTGCCCATATGCTCACCATTCCCTCCTGCTGCTTGCTCCCCGCCTTGCTGCCCAGAGAAGCGGTGGGGGGTGGTGGTAGGGATCAAGTGGATGCTAGCAATGAGGTGGGAAGTGAGCGGCCAAGAGTTGGGAGTGGTGGGATGGAGCAGCGAGCAGTCGGGAGCTGCAAGATGGAGCAGGCAGAAGCAGTCCCGCTGATTTATGGGAGGGAGAGGGGAAGAGAAGTGGCGATTGTGGGAGGGAGCGGGGTACTGTTGGAGGTGGCGATTGCGGCCATTGAAGGGTGAAGCAACACTTGGACATCATAACCTCACCACGTATTGAAGCCAGAAGTAAACGCGCATATGCGGGACCCATACTGGCAAGCTGGCAAATGTTCAGACGCACTGATGATATTGCCGATCGCTCTGCGCATATTCTGCATTGTCAGGAGACACTCTGTTTCTTGATCTATGTTAATGACCTTGACTCAGGTGTACAGGGCATGATTTTAAAATTTGTTGATTACACAATTTGTTAAGTGTGAGGAGGAGAGTAATAGACTTCAAGAGGGCATAGGCAGGCTGATGGAATGGGCGGACATGTGGCAGATGAAATTTAATGCAGAGGAGGTTGTGACTTGGTACATTTTGGTAGGAAGAGCGAGGAGATGCAATATAAAAGATAAACGATACACTTCTGAAGGGGGCTGCAAGAGCAGAGGGACTCTGAGGGTATAGGTGCATATTTGTTGAAGGTAGCAGAACAGGTTGAGGAAGTGATTAGTAAGGCATATGGGATCCTGAGCTAGATATATATATATATATATATATATATATATATATATATATATATATATATATATATATATATATATATAGGCATAGAGTACAAAAGAAAGGATGTTGTCCTTTCTAAAACTCTGGTTCGGCCTCAACTGGAATATTGTGTCCAATTCTGGGCGGCACCTTTTAGGCAAGATGTGGTGGCTTTCAAAAGGGAATTTGATATCTGAAGAGAAAATTTGCAGGGCTACAGGGAAAAGCCAGGGGAGTGTGACTATCTGAGTAGCTTTTAGGGAGTGAGCACAGACATGATGCGTTGCTGTGAAGAGCAAGTCAGCCACGATTGAATCTGCCTCCACCACACCCTCACGCAGTGCATTCCAGATCCCAACCACTTGTTGGGTTTTTAAAAAAAAACAATTTTTTCTCATGTCACTGTTGCTTCTTTCGCTAATCGTATTAAATCAGTGTCCTCTGGTTCTTGACCCTTTCGCCAACAGGAACAGTTTCTACCTATCTACTCTGTCTAGACCCCTCATGATTTTGAACACCTCTAACAAATCTCCTCTTGACCTTCTCTTCTCTAAGGAGAACAACCCTAGCTTCTCCAAGCTCTCTATGTAACTGGTTCTGGGAATGAGGAACCTCATTCTCGTTGCTCTTTTCTGCACCCTCTCCAATGCCTTCACATCCTTCCTAAAGTGTGATCCACAGAATTAGATGCAATACTCCAATTGAGGCAGAACCTGTGTCTTATAAAAGTTCTTCATAACTTGCTTGCTTATGTACTGTATGCCTCTCTTTATAAAGCCCAGGATCTGGTCTGCCACTTCGTCACCCTGTCCTGCCACCTTTAACAAATTTTGCACATATACCCTCAGGGTCCCTGCTCCTGCAGCCCCCTTTAGAATTGTATCCTTTAATTTATATTGGATCTCTCATTCTCCCTACCAAAATGTTCCATTTCACAATCTTAGAACCCATAGAAGAATTATGGCACAGAAGGAGGCCATTCAGCCCATTGTGTCCATGCCAGCCAAGAAATACTAGCCGCCCAATCTAATCCCACCTACCAACATCTGGTCCATAACCTTGCAGGATACAGCACTTCAGGTACATGTCCAGGTACCTTTTAAAAGAATTGAGGGTTTTTGCCTCCACCACTGTTCCTGGGAGCGAATTCCAGACATCCATCACCCTCTGAAAAAGTTTTTCCTCATGACCCTCTAATCCTTCTACCAATCACCTTAAATCTGTGTCCCCAGGTAACTGATCTCCCCGACAGGTGAAACAGGTCCACCTGTCCACTCTATCTAGGCCCCTCATAATTTTGTACACCTCAATTAAGTCTCCCCTCAGCCTCCTCAGTTCCACGGAAAACAACCCTAGCCTATTCAATCTTTCCTCATAGCTGCAACTTTCAAGCCCTGGCAACGTTCTTGTAAATCTCCTCTGTACTCTCTCCAGAGCAATTATGTCCTTCTTGTAATGTGGTGACCAGAACTGTACACAGTACTCCAGCTGTGGCCTAATCAGCATTTTATACAGTTCCAGCATCACATCCCTGCTTTTGTATTCTATACCTCGACCAATAAAGGAAAACAACCCATATGCCTTCTTCACCACACTATCTACCTGTCCTGCCACCATCAGGGACCTGTGGACATGCACTCCAAGGTCTCTCATTTCTTCTACCCCTCTCAATATTCTCCCGTTTATTGTGTATTCCCTCGCTTTATTTGCCCTTCCCAAATGCATTACCTCACACTTTTCTGGATTGAATTCCATTTGCCACTTTCCCGCCCACTCAACCAAACCATTGATATCATTCTTTGTCTACAGCTATCCTCTACACGGCCAATTTTTGTGTCAGCAGCAAATTTCCCAATCGTGTCTCCCACATTTAAGTCCAAATCATTAATATATACCACAAACCTTCTCTGCATTAAATTTCATCTGCTATGCGTCTGCTCATTCCACCAGTCTGTCAATGTCCTGTTGAAGTCTATAAACTCCTCCTCACAATTCACTATACTTCAAGTCTTGTCATCTGCAAATTTTGAAACTGTGCCCTGTACACCTGAGTCGAAGTCATTGTTCATATATATTAAAAGCAGTAGCCCCACTGTATACCTTCCTCCAGTCTGGAAAACAACTGTTCACCATTACTCTTTGCTGAGTCATGCAAAGGCTTTTGACTTTAGGGAATGGGTGATTTTCTTTTTTCTGACTGCGGGGGAGGATTCTTTGCTAATATCCCCTTTGTCCCAGAGGACACTCCTGCCTGCAGGTATTTATGCAGACTCTACTACACTCCCCTGTGGCACTTCAACTAGGTGAGGCATCACCCTCACTGGTTCTCTGCCCCCTAGAGGTCTTTCTTTGTCTCTGCAGGTTCCTGTAAATGATGTTGGCAACTCTGGTGGGGTACTTCCAGTGTCTGCATTTACATAGGAGGATGTGGGATCTACCTTTTCACATTTTTCAGGGTTGGCTGACCGAACAGTAGGAGTTTTCATCCGGGATTCCTCCCAGACTGCCTTTAACCTGCCCTGTTTGTCATTTTTTCCCTTTCTCTTTCTAAACTTTTGCCAGCCTGTGCCTGCCTGGCCCTTTTTGTTCTTGGCGGGGGTCTCTTACAGTTCACCAGCCCTCTGCTGGATGGTCCTCCTGACACCAATACAGGACTTAGGGGTGCAGGTTTCACTGTAGGTTGGGATTTCCCCTCAACCTGGCACATGTGCAGCTGAACACGTGGCTACAGAACTGGTGTAGGAGGGAGGGATTCAGATATGTGGATCATTGGGATACCGGTGGGACCTGTACAAGAAGGACGGGTTTCATCTGAACTGGAGGGGCACCAATATCCTGGGTGGGAGGTTTGCTAAAGCTCTTCGGGAGGGTTTAAACTAGTTTGACAAGGGGATGGGAACCGAAGCCACGGATCAGTGGATGGGGTAGCTGTTGAACGGACAGATACCGAGTGCAGAGAGTCTGTGAGGAAGGTTAGACAGTTGACAGGGCAAAGTTGCAGCCAGTATGATGGATTGAAGTGTGTCTATTTTAACGCAAGAAGGAATAAGGGTGATGAAATTAGAGCATGGATCAGTACTTGGAGCTACGATGTTGTGGCCATTACGGAGACGTGGATATCACAAGGGCAGGAATGGATGTTGGATGTTCCAGGGTTTAAATGTTTCAAAAGGAATAGGGAGGGAGGTAAAAGAGGTGGGGGAGTGGCATTGTTAATCAGGGATAGTATCACAGCTGCAAGAAAGGGAGGTCGTCGAGGAGGGTTTTTTTACTGAGTCATTATGGGTGAAAGTCAGAAACAGGAAAGGAGCAGTCACTTTGTTGGGAGTTTTCTATAGACCCCCCAATAGCAGCAGAGACACGGAGGAACAGATTGGGAGGCAGATTTTGGAAAGGTGCAGAAGTAACAGGGTTGTTGTCATGGGTGACTTCAACTTCCCTAATATTGATTGGAACCTCCTTAGTGCAAATAGTTTGAATGGAGCAGTTTTTGTCCGGCGTGTCCAGGAAGCTTTTCTGACTCAATATGTAGATAGGCCGACTAGAGGGGAGACTATGTTGGACTTGGTGCTTGGCAACGAACCAGGCCAGGTGGCAGATCTCTCGGTGGGAGAGCATTTCGATGATAGTGATCACAACTCCCTGACCTTTACTATAGTCATGGAGAGGGACAGGAGCAGACGGGATGGGAAAATATTTAATTGGGGGAGGGGGAATTACAATGCTATTAGGCAGGAACTGGGGAGCATAAATTGGGAACAGATGTTCTCAGGGAAATGCACGACAGAAATGTGGAGGTTGTTTAGGGAGCACTTGCTGCGACTGCTGGATAGGTTTGTCCCGATGAGGCAGGGAAGGGATGGTAGGGTGAAGGAACCTTGGATGACAAGAGATGTGGAACAGCTAGTCAAGAGGAAGCCGGAAGCTTACTTAAGGTTGAGGAAGCAAGGATCAGACAGGGCTCTAGAGGGTGACAAGGTAGCTAGGAAGGAAAGTGAAGAATGGACTTAGGAGAGCTAGAAGGGGACATGAAAAAGTCTTGGCGGGTAGGATTAAGGAAAATCCCAAGGCGTTCTACACTTACGTGAGGAACAAGAGGATGGCCAGAGTGAGGGTAGGGCCGATCAGGGATAGTGGAGGGAACTTGTGTCTGGAGTCGGAGGAGGTAGGGGAGGTCCTAAATGAATACTTTGCTTCAGTATTCACTAGTGAGAGGAACCTGGTCGTTTGTGAGGACAGCGTGGAACAGGCTGATATGCTCGAACAGGTTGAGGTTAAGAGGGAGGATGTGCTGGAAATTTTGAATGATATGAGGACAGATAAGTCCCCGGGGCCAGACGGGATATACCCAAGGATATTACGGGAAGCGAGGGAAGAGATTGCCGCGCCTTTGGCGATGATCTTTGCGTCTTCACTGTCCACTGGAGTAGCACCAGATGATTGGAGGATGGCAAATGTTGTTCCCTTGTTCAAGAAAGGGAATAGGGATAACCCTGGGAATTATAGACCAGTCAGTCTTACGTCGGTAGTGGGCAAATTATTGGAGAGGATTCTGAGAGACAGGATTTATGATTACTTGGAAAAGCATGGTTTGATTAGAGACAGTCAGCATGGCTTTGTGAGGGGCAGGTCATGCCTCACAAGCCTTATTGAATTCTTTGAAGATGTGACAAAACACATTGATGAAGGAAGAGCAGTGGATGTGGTGTATATGGATTTTAGCAAGGCGTTTGATAAGGTTCCCCATGGTAGGCTCATTCAGAAAGTAAGGAGGCATGGGATACAGGGAAAGTTGGCTGTCTGGATACAAAATTGGCTGGCCCATAGAAGTCAGAGGGTGGTAGTAGATGGAAAATATTCAGCATGGAGCTCGGTGACCAGTGGTGTTCCACAAGGATCTGTTCTGGGACCTCTGCTCTTTGTGATTTTTATAAATTACTTGGATGAGGAAGTGGAAGGCTGGGTTAGCACGTTTGCCGATGACACGGAGGTTGCTGGAGTTGTGGATAGTGTGGAAGGCTGTTATAGGTTGCAACGGGACATTGACAGGATGCAGAGCTGGGCTGAGAAGTGACAGATGGAGTTCAACCTGGAAAAGTGTGAAGTGATTCATTTTGGAAAGTCGAATTTGAATGCAAAATACAGGCTTAAAGACAGGATTCTTGGTAGTGTGGAGGAACAGAGGGATCTTTGGGTCCATGTCCACAGATCGCTCAAAGTTGCCACCCAAGTTGATAGGGATGTTAAGAAGGTGTATGGGGGATTGAGTTTAAGAGCCGCGAGGTTATGCTGCAGCTCTATAAGGCCCTGGTTCGACCACACTTGGAATATTGTGTTCAGTTCTGGTCGCCTCATTATAGGAAGGATGTGGAAGCTTTAGAGAGGGTGCAGAGGAGATTTACCAGGATGCTGCCTGGACTGGAGGGCATGTCCTACGAAGAAAGATTGAGGGAGTTAGGGCTTTTCTCATTGGAGCGAAGAAGGATGAGAGCTGACTTGAGAGAGGGGTACAAGATGATGAGAGGCATAGATAGAGTGGATAGTCAGAGACTTTTTCCCAGGGTGGAAAGGGCTATCACCAGGGGGCATAATTTTAGGGTGATTGGAGGAAGGTTTCGGGGAGATGTCAGAGGTAGGTTCTTTGCACAGAGAGTGGTGGGTGCGTGGAATGCGCTGCCAGTGGTGGTAGTAGAAGCAGATACATTAGGGGCATTTAAGTGACTCTTGGATAGGTACATGGATGATAGTAGAATGAAGGGTAGGTAGTCACTTAGATCTTAGAGTAGGTTAAAGGTTCGGCACAACATCGTGGGCCGAAGGGCCTATATATACTGTGCTGTACTGTTCTATGTTCTATGTGGCAACTCCTGCAGTGCTCCTAAGTACATCTTTGTGGAGTTTTGGCCAATCAAACTGCTATCTTATGCAGGCTTTGCTCTTTTGTATACTGGCATGTACAGCCACTGTAGTTTCATGGGCCCTTTTTAATATTTCTCTCCAGTACCTCTGCGGCACCACTAGCTGGTGAACTACTGTCCACTCCTTGCTCTCAGGTCTGTGAGGAGAACACAATTTTCTCATCAATACCTCATTCTTTAAATAGTAGCAGTCAGGGACTCCCTCTGCTTCACTTTCAGACTGGGCAGCCTGTGCTAACTCTCGCAATACTGGGTCGGCTTGCTGAGTCTCACCTAGGGAAAATCCATTTAATTCATTCCCTGGATCTCCTAACTTTTCAAAGAAAGTCTCAGACAGGCAGACCTGGTCATTTGCCTGCAGTGCTAATTCAGTCTCCTCTGAGGGAGCTGGTTTGATCATGGCCTGATCCACTACACATTCAGGGAAACTGCAGGGGTCCGTCTTCTGCCACTGCCCTGTCTCTGACCTCCTGCGGCCTTTCTTTCACTACTGGGGGAGGGGGGATTACCACCTTCACCCCCACCAGATCATTATCTAGAAGCAGGTCAACCCCGTCCACAGGCAAAATAGGGACAATCCCTATGGTCATTGGTCCCAAAACTAGGTTGCACTCCATTTGCACCTGGTGTACAGGTACAGGCATATACTGCCCCCCCCAATACCATTCACCACCATTCTGGTGTTCCCTGCATTCTCAGGTGGGGGGTGGGGAAGGTCAGGCCTTTTCCCTGTAAAAGGGATCTCGTGGCCCCTGTGTCCCTGAGAATTACTATGGGCTTGCTTGCCCCACTCAAAGGGTATGGGGTTACTTTCCTGTCAAACACACAAACCTGATAACCTTCAGGAATCCTATTAAATTTTCCTGCACTTGCAGCTGTCAGCTTTCTGGGTCTCACTCTTACTGCAGTTGAAGCCACAGGTTGTTCTGCTGTGCTTTCCATCAGGTTCCTGTCTTCACTGAACAGGTGTGCCTTGATTAACCCTACTGGTTTTTCCGTTAGTTTCCAGCAGTCAGCTTTTAGCTGACCTGCCTTATTACAGTACACACGTTCTTGATGAGCTCGAGGAGGGACCCCTGCATCTCCTGCTTTTCTTTCTCTCCCAGGACTGCTTGGGCTCCTATCATCTTCCCACCCTTTGTCCTTTTCGGATTTGTGGTGATGACTGGGAAAGGTTCTACCTTGGGAAACTGACATATAAATTAAAGCAAACTCATCGGCCAGGATGGCCGCTTGCCGGGCTCTCTGAACCCGCTGCTCTTCTACATGGGTCTTTATGGAGAGTGGGAGAGAGTGTTTAAATTCCTCCATCAGAATTACTTCTCTGAGATTCTCATAGCTGAGCTGTACTTGCAGCACCCTCTGCCACTGGTCAAAAGCCAGCTGCTTACTTCTTTCAAACTCCAGATAAGTTGACTAGCTTGCTTCTTGAGGGTTCTAAACTTTTGGCGATAGGCTTCGGGTACTAATTCATATGCCCCGAGGATTGCAATTTTTGTCAGTTCATAATTTGATGAACTCTCATCTGGCAACAGGCAATAAACCTCGTGGGTTTTTTCAGTTAGCTTGCTTTGTTGTAAAAGACTGGTCTCAGCTGGCCAGTTTCTCAAAGGACACAAAGTCTTCTACATCCTCCTCCTTGAATTTTGGAATTAGTTGATCTAGTTTTAACAATTCTGTACCCAGTCCTGAATTACGCTCCTCCATATTGGCCATGCTTTCTTCTGTCGCCCCCCAGTTGACTCCAGCTGCTTCAGCTCTCTTTCTTCGCATTCTTTCTGGAATATTCTATCGCTCGCTCTCTCTCTCGTTCCTTCTCCTGTCTTTGTTTTTCTTTATGTTCCTTCTGAAAGGGTCTCTCTTTCTCCCTCTCCTGTCTGTCTCTTTCTCTTTTCCTGCCTCCTGATTTAAGTTTCCTTTGTTCCAATTGTATCTTTGCTTGTAGTACCCTGTCTGGGTCTGCTTCTAATGCTCTTTCTGCTTCTTCAGATTCAAGGGAAAAATGGTTGACCACTAGTCTTCGGAGTTCAGACTTCCTCGCCTTGCCACGTACCATGATCCCACACTGCTCAGCCATTTTCCTCAACTTCTGCATAAACAATGCTTTTAACTTATCCCAATTACTTCACCCTGGCATGGAGAGCTACTAGTTTCAGTTGCAGACCTGCTAGTGTTCAAGCACACAAAACCACAATAAAACCTGTATTGAAATCTTGCTCTGTTTTGATTGGGAACAATTTGGCTTCCCGCTTCCAATTTCTCTCGTTTTGTCTGTGGGTCAATTCCAGAGGCTAGCACCCAAATTTCTGTTACGACCAGGTGAGAAAGAGGTCTAGGGTTCCCTTTCAGCCTTCACCTGGTTTTACTGTAACAGGGTTGAATTTTAAACACACCGTGTTTTTAGCTCGCCCTTGGTGAATCCTTGTTCACCACTTTCCAATTATAAGGCAAAGAAACCAGCACCAACAGGCTTTCTTAAGTTTAAAGAAGAAAAGTTGAAATTTATTAAACTTAAATTTCAACTCTAATTCGGTTAACGCCTGCAGATACATGACGTGCCCACGCTAGCATGCATACGCGATACACACACCTGCAAATAGAGACAGAAAAGAGCAGAAGAAAAATAAAGTGGAAAAGTTTGAGGCAATATCTGAAGAGTTGCTACAGTTCTTTTGAGCTTACTGTAGTGTCCTTGATTGTAGGTAAATCTTTTTGTTGGGGCCCAGTATTCTTTTTAAACCTTGTTTGCTGTAGGAGACTTTATGCTCTTGGGGTTCACATGTTTTCAATGGATTCAGAGGTTTGTAAGAAAGAGATGGGAGCAGACAGGAGAGATCTCCAAAAGACTTGCAGGTTGATAGGTAAATTGGCCATTATAAATTGCCCCTAGTCTAGGTAGGTGGTAGGGACAGGTGAGGCTGTGGTAGGAATATGGGATTAGTGTCGGATTAGTATAAATGGGTGGTTGATGGTCGGCACAGACTCGGTGGGCCGAAGGGCCTGTTTCAGTGCTGTATCTCGAAATAAATAAAAAATAAACTAAATAAATAAATCTTCTCAGTCCGGGAGCAAACAGACTTTCTCTGAGGGCAAACTGTTTGTACAGTTCAGAAAACCCCAGGTTGTCAAGCAGGTTAGGCATGTGACTAACTGGTCTGACCACGTCTTGGATTGTATCACCTTAGCAGTCTCTGGAATGCTCCTCTTGCACACAGTACCTGGTGCTCAAGGTCGATTGTGGGTTGAATGTGTCAGGGAATGGTCCTTTGTCCTTTCTATCACCATCCGGTAATATGCAAATATCTTTTCCAGTCACGGCTGATTTGTTTAACAAGTCCTTTCTTCACTCCAGTAACAGTTTAAAATCAATGTTCATGACAAAATTGCAGGTAGGGCCTAGCATGACAATGTCTGCAAGCCAAGAATAACCAAGGGCGAAATCCACATCCCCAGAAGGTTATACCGTAACCAGATCTGGAAGGGTTGTCAAACCAGCAAAATGATAAATGGACTATTAAGCTTCTGTACATGTAACTTTAACAATCCCTATCTTTATACTTGTAAATTTTATAATCTCTATCACTGTATAACTAATTTTGATATTATCCAATTTTATGTGGTTTTTACTTGTAGCATACGAGACTTATCTTTGGAAAGAAAGGGGATGTTGTATGATCGCTTTGAGTGATGTCCCTTTAAGGACTCAGTATGCTAATGAGCTAAGTACCAGGATGTCATCATGTGACACGCAGCCATAGTCACTCTGCACTGCAAAACCCTGGCCAAAGGTTCTGTATATAGTTTGCTCTGTGTTGTGTGTATTAGTTTTAGCTGTTAATAAACCTTCTAGAGATCTTCAAGAAACTGGAATCCATGTACCTCATTGTGTTTCTTAAGATAACACAAAGCAACACGTGATATGTTGATCAAAGAAGTCATCTTTGTGAACATTTTGGTGCTGTAATACCTTCATTTTGAAATGAGAATTTCCAGTATTTTCATTTTCATCCCATCTTAAAGAAAAAGGAGAGGTTGACTAGAGACTTCATCAGAACAGAGTCTCATTTTGAAATATTTTAAGCTTTCATTTCTCTTTCAAATGTCTATGAATTTCTAACATTTTCACCTTATTTCAGATTTCCAGCATTTGTAGATTTGATTGGGCACATCTTCTAAAATGAGAGTTAACAATGATCTCAATGTCAAGAGTTCCCTTTGTTTACACTTCAGGTATTGAATGCACCTGATTCCTTTTTTGCTTGTCTAGTACATCCTGAACTACTGGAGGTGCTTCATCTTCCATGCTTGGCAAGTGCTGATGTACTGGAGACCAGACCATGAATGGGAAAAAGGGAATACATTGAAAGGCCACTGGGCTTTAAAGAGGAGAATGAGTCTGGGCTGAGAAAGAGATGGAGAAAATGCAGTGGAGAGGCTGTGGGTTCAACAAGAACAGGCTAAATGCATCCACCAATGTTGGGATTTTTAATTTTTTTTGGAGGATAAGTTAATTGCCCTTGACTTTTCTTCATTAGAAACAAAAATTAAGAGGAAAGGGAAAGATCAGAAATCTTACTGATAGACAATGGTTACATTGTATAATTTCAGCATGATTTTAGATAGTTGAATCTGTTTATAAATCTGAGCCTAGGAAATTATATATATTCCCTCCTTATCATGTGATCTCCCATTTCCTGCTTCTCCTATCTCTTTCAGTGATTGCTTGCTGTATATTTTAATGAAGCTTTTTTTAAAACAACATGTGAACTACAACACTCTATTGATTACTGCATGGCTTTTGATGAATTTTATCATTTCTTGGATATGCATGTTTTTGGAAGCAAATAGTCGTTGGCAAATAGACCTGACACTGACCATGATTTGATCTGCTGGAGGCTAATCAATTAAAATGTACCACTGAAGCACTTTGTGTTACCAGTTTGGACAAGATGATCAGAAGTAATTACTTAATTATGCCCTCCTTTAAGATTTTCAGCAAAGCTCACAGATTTTATTCATTTTTTTGTCTTGCTTCTTTGTTGGAATTTAATATAATTTCAAATAAGTTAGTAGGGATGAAAATCTGAGTGGGGGAATCAGCACTAGAAATGGGCAGAAGGCTAACTAAAATATGCAATAGTGGTCAGCTGGCACTACCAGGACACCAAGCACCACTTGTGTCTGAGAGCACTGCCGCTGCTATTTTCTTCAACACCAGCCCCACAAACTAAAGGTCAGGAGGTGGGTATTGCAGCACTATGTAAAAGGATACACATTTGCTGTCAGCAAAAATGCTTCAAGGGTTTGGAAACCATTTTGCTGGTTAGATGACTTTAAAAGGTTTGTAGCAGCTGCACAACCATCTGAAATCTTAAGTGATTTTTCTGACCCACATATGCCTACATGACCTACTGCTTGTGTCTTTTTCCAGGCAGGAAGAATGTTCCATAGATACCATGAGCTCCCCCAACACAGCAACAAATGAGATTTGTGTCTCATATTGCCCCGAATATAACCAGAGCCTCTTGACGGGTAAACAGACTCATACCACACCGACTGCTATCCCCACCCAATTGCAAAGAAGCAAGTAACAAACAATGTATGACATTCAACATATGTTTCTCCAAGTGTTATTTAATCTACAAAACATATAGCGTTTTTCTCTACAGTGCCACAATCTGAGATGGCATATAAACTTTAGGTCAACTTAATAAAATTACTTGGTAGTGGGGGGCGGAGGGAGACCCAAAACCTAAGAACTCACTAACCTGTCCTTAGGTACCCTTTTCTAAAACCTTCATCCCACTGGTCAAATCTCTTGCACATTTCCCACCTCATTAGTTAAGATAGCCTTGTCAATTAAATATATTGGAGCAATGAGTTGCTCGGAAGCTGGCAATGACTCACCTTTTGGGCCATGCACGACAATGGACAGCTTAAATTTTAAAACAATATTGTCATGCAAGCCCCCACCTGCCAAGAATGAGGCACATTAATTTCACCACATAAGCATTGAGTTTTAAACTGTTACTGGAGTGAAGAAAGAACTTGCTTTTTTTTTTTAGAAAAAGCACCAGACCCTTGACTGGAAAGACTTTTGCATAGTAACAGACACTACTTGGAAAGGACAAAGGGGCCACTCCCTGCTCCAATTTAATCCACAATGGACTTTTGATTACCAGGCGTTAAAGGTGGAGAAGCAAGCATTCCAGTTGACTGCTAAGATGCTCCCAATACACAGAAGAGACCTGGTCAAACCAGTCAGTCACGTGACCACCTGCTGGCCAACTAAGGGAGTTTTAAATTGGAGGAACAGTGTTTGAAGACAAAAAGCTCCTGACTCCTGGATTGGGAATGTCTCTCTCCTGTCTGCTCTCATCTCTTTCTCATGGAACTGAAAACCATTGAAGCCACATGAACCCCAAGAGAGAAAAGTCTCCTGCAGTGAACAAGGTTTAAGAAGAATACTGGGCCCCAATGAAAAGCAATATCTACCTACAAGCAAGGACTCTATAGTGAGCTCAAAGCACACTAACAAAAATCCATCTTCAGAGATTGCCTCAAGCCTCTCCACTATTTTTCTTCTGTTCTTTCTGCTTCGAATTGCATGTGTGAATCCCATATGCGTGCGAACCTGGGACGCGGCGTGTATCTGTAGGCGTTAACCAAATTAGAGTTTAACTTTTAATAAATTTCACTTTTCTTCTTTAAACCTAAGAAAGCCTGTTTGATTTCATTTCTTTGCCTTATAATTGGAAAGTGGTGAACAAGGATTCACCCAGGGGGAGCTCAAAACACTGTGTTTAAAAAATTAAATCCTGTTAGAATAAGACCAGGTGAAGGCTAAGAAAGACCCCTAGACACCTTTCTCACCTGGTCGTAACAATATGCTAACAGACATCCTGTGGTATTGCTCAGTGTGTCAAGAGGTAACCTTTCATCAGAACAAGCAATGATTGGGGAAACTAACTTGCTTTAAACCAAAAAGCTGAATACATTGTCTTGAAACATGAATTTCACCACTGCTGGGAAATCCTTTCACGAAATCTGACCCCTTCTTCTGAGCACCCTTGCCTTTCCCCCTTCTCTGCTTGTGCATCCTCTCATCAGGTCAATTTCCCCCCCACATCGATGCCTTTCCCCTCTATTGCTAATCTATCGCAGTCTAATCCCAGTTTTGTCAGTGTTGCGATGTGTTTCAAGCCCCATTTCTAATACTGCCAGAGCCGGTAGGCCATTTCCCAACACCAACTTGTATAGTGCCTTTAATGTAATAAAACGCCCCAAGCACTTCGCAGGAACATTATAAAACATAATATGACACTGAGCAATGTAAGGCGATATTAGGTCAGATGACCAAAAGCTTGATCAAAGAGTTTGGTTTTAAGGAGTGTCTTAAAGGAGGAAAGTGAGGTGGAGAGGTGTAGCGAGAGTATTCCAGAACTTGGGTCCAAGGCAAAGGAAGGCACGGCCACCAACGATGGAGGGATTTAAAATTGGAGTTGCTGAAGAGGCCAGAGTTAGAGGAGTGCAGATATCTGAGGGTTGTGGGGCTGGAGGAGATTACCAAGATAGGGAGGGGTGAGGTCATGGAGCGATTTGAAAACTAGGATGAGAATTTTAAAATCGAGACATTTGACTGGGAGCTAATATAGATCAGCAAGAACCGGGCTGATAGGTGGATGGATCTTGGTGTGAGTTAAGACATGGGGTAGCAGAGATTTGGATGACCTCAAGTTTATGGAGGGAACACGAGAGCACATGAATTAGGAGCAGGATTTTTTAAAATTGGTTTTGTGGGATGTGGGCGTCGCTGGCTAGACCAGCATTTGTTACCCATCCCTAATTGCCCTTGAACTGAGTGGCCTGCTCGGCCATTACAGAGGTTATTTTAAGAGTCAACCACATTGCTGTGGAGTCACATGTTGGCCAGACCAGGTAAGGACAGCAGATTTCTTCCCTAAAGGACATTAGTGAACCAGATGGGTTTTCGCAACAATCAACAATTGGTCATCATTAGACTAGCTTTTTTAATTCCAGATTTATTAATTGAATCTCCCACCCGTGGTGGGATTCAAACCCATGTCCCCAGAGCATTAGCCTTGAGCTCTGGATTACTAGTCCAGTGACATTACCACTAAGCTACCGCCTCCCCTTATAGGCCATTCAGACCCTCGAGCCTGCTCCGCCATTCGTTAAGATCATGGCTGATCTGTTTGTGGCCTCAACTGCACTTTCCTGTCTGCCCCCCATAACCCCTGACTCCCTTGTTGATCAAAAATCTAACTCTGCCTTGAATATAGTCAATGACCCAGTTTCCACGCTCTCTGGGGAAGAGAATTCCACAGACAAAGAACCCTCTGAGAGAAAAACATTTCTGTTCATCTCAGTCTTAAATAGGAGACCCCTAACTTTTAAACTGCGTCCCCTAGTTCTAGACTCTTCCACAAGGGGAAACATCCTTCCAGCATCCACCCTGTCAAGTCCTCTCAGGATCTTGCATGTTTCAATAAGATCACCTCTCATTCTTCTAAATTCCAACGGGTATAGGTCCAACCTTTCCTCATAAGATAACCCCTTCATCCCAGGTATCAGTCAAGTGAACCTTCTCTGAACTGCTTCGAATGCAATTTCATCTTTCCTTCAGTAAGGAGACCAAAATTGTACACAGTATTCCAGATGCGGGCTCATCAACACCCTGTACAACTGTCGCAAACTTCCTTGCTTTTATATTCCATTCCCCTTGCAATACATACCAACATTCCATTTTCCTTCCTAATCACTTGCTGCACCTGTATACTAACATTATGTGATTCATGTACCAGGGCATCCAGATCCCTCTGTACCGTAGAGTTCAGCACTCTCTCTCTCTCTCCATTCAAATAATATACTGCTTTTCTATTCTTCCTGCCAAAGTGGACAAGTTCACATTTTCCCACATTATACTGCATCTGCCAAATTTTTGTCCACTCACTTAACATATCTATATTCTTTTGTAGATGCTTTATGTCTTCTTGACAGCTTGCTTTCCTACCTATCTTTGTGTCATCAGCAAATTTAGCTACCATATATTCGGTCCCTTCATCCATGTCATTGATATAGATTGTAAATAGTTGAAGCCCCAGCACTGATCCCTGTGGCACCCCACTAGTAACGACTCCCCAACTTATATTTCTAGCTAGCTTTCTGTCATTCTCTAATTTCTTCCTCTTTTTTTTTTAGTCGTTATTTGGTTTCTAAAATGTGTCCAATCTTCTGACCTGCCACTAATCTTCACAGCATTGTACGCTCTTTCAATTTGATAGCATCCTTAACTTCCTTAGTTAGCCCCAGATGGTGCATCCTTCTCAGAGGCCGGAATTTAATATTGGGTGGGAGCTCTGAGAGGCAATAACACCACAGATTGGAGTATTCTGAATGGTAAATTACATGAATAGTTAAGTTTAATCATGACATAAACATGGTAGAAATATACGTGATGGATTACAGGAAGTAAGTCTTAATTCACAGGAAGTTCACTTGTATGGAAGACTTCTATATTATAGATATGCTTGATGTCATCTTTTCAGTCTATTTCTTTATGCATTTAAAAACCATATTGGGGGAGTTTTGATCTATGGAGCTCCGGCACTTTCTACAAAAATGGTGAACTTATTTATTTCTTTACAGTCCACTATTACTGATCACTTAATTTTTGCATTCTGACACACAGCAACGTTTAAAAATTGCTCACTTTTAAATATATCCTGCATTATTTAGTGGGAATCTGCTTTTTGATGGTTTAGAAATGATATGAAGTTAGGAATTAAATCTGAGCCGGATTTTGGCACACTGATCACTAGCTTTGTTTTCAATCCTTTTGGGCCTCCTTATCTCGAGAGACAATGGATACGCGCCTGGAGGTGGTCAGTGGTTTGTGAAGCAGCGCCTGGAGTGGCTATAAAGGCCAATTCTGGAGTGACAGGCTCTTCCACAGGTGCTGCAGAGAAAATTGTTTGTCGGGGCTGTTGCACGGTTGGCTCTCCTCTTGCGCCTCTGTCTTTTTTCCTGCCAACTACTAAGTCTCTTCGACTCGCCACAATTTAGCCCTGTCTTTATGGCTGCCCGCCAGCTCTGGCGAACGCTGGCAACTGACTCCCACGACTTGTGATCAATGTCACACGATTTCATGTCGCATTTGCAGACGTCTTTATAGTGGAGACATGGACGGCCGGTGGGTCTGATACCAGTGGCGAGCTCGCTGTACAATGTGTCTTTGGGGATCCTGCCATCTTCCATGCGGCTCACATGGCCAAGCCATCTCAAGCGCCACTGACTCAGTAGTGTGTATAAGCTGGGTGTGTTGGCCGCTTCAAGGACTTCTGTGTTGGAGATATAGTCCTGCCACCTGATGCCAAGTATTCTCCGGAGGCAGCGAAGATGGAATGAATTGAGACGTCGCTCTTGGCTGGCATACGTTGTCCAGGCCTCGCTGCCATAGAGCAAGGTACTGAGGACGCAGGCCTGATACACTCGGACTTTTGTGTTCCGTGTCAGTGCGCCATTTTGCCACACTCTCTTGGCCAGTCTGGACATAGCAGTGGAAGCCTTACCCATGCGCTTGTTGATTTCTGCATCTAGAGACAGGTTACTGGTGATAGTTGAGCCTAGGTAGGTGAACTCTTGAACCACTTCCAGAGCGTGGTCGCCAATATTGATGGATGGAGCATTTCTGACGTCCTGCCCCATGATGTTCGTTTTCTTGAGGCTGATGGTCAGGCCAAATTCATTGCAGGCAGCCGCAAACCTGTCGATGAGACTCTGCAGGCACTCTTCAGTATGAGATGTTAAAGCAGCATCGTCAGCAAAGAGGAGTTCTCTGATGAGGACTTTCCGTACTTTGGACTTCGCTCTTAGACGGGCAAGGTTGAACAACCTGCCCCCTGATCTTGTGTGGAGGAAAATTCCTTCTTCAGAGGATTTGAACGCATGTGAAAGCAGCAGGGAGAAGAAAATCCCAAAAAGTGTGGGTGCGAGAACACAGCCCTGTTTCACACCACTCAGGATAGGAAAGGGCTCTGATGAGGAGCCACCATGTTGAATTGTGCCTTTCATATTGTCATGGAATGAGGTGATGATACTTAGTAGCTTTGGTGGACATCCGATCTTTTCTAGTAGTCTGAAGAGACCACGTCTGCTGACGAGGTCAAAGGCTTTGGTGAGATCAATGAAAGCAATGTAGAGGGGCATCTGTTGTTCACGGCATTTCTTCTGTATCTGACGAAGGGAGAACAGCATGTCAATGGTCGATCTCTCTACACGAAAGCCACACTGCCTCAGGGTAGACGCGCTCGGCCAGCTTCTGGAGCCTGTTCAGAGCGACTCGAGCAAAGACTTTCCCCACTATGCTGAGCCGGATTTTGGTACACTGATCACTAGCTTTGTTTTCAATATTGAATAAAAATGAGGTAGATCTGCAACTTTGTATAGAAGAGGGAAATGAGCGTGAGTTTCTTCCCCATTTCTTTATGGGGTCATATTTTTAAAAAGACTCTACAGGGAGGGAGAAATTCAGATTCTTCTACTGCAAATGTTATTTGTGGAAATATCTGTTAAAACCTATCCTTGGGTGGCTGTGTGCTGTTTAGAATTGTGAAACTCTGACATCAGTGGCAGGTAGTTGCTTGCTTTTGTCACTGTTGATTGAATAATCAAGTTTATTTCATAGCTAATCAAAAATTCAACTCTATTTGTGCTCTTCTGCCAGGTCACTAAGAAAATGGAAAGGCGTGGAAGCAGTAAAGCTACATATTTTAACTATCAACTTTAAGTGATGCTCTATGGGATATATTCGTGTTACTGTATTAGCAAATAACTTGTCCGGTAAAATCGAGGTAGGTCTTAGTTGGCCAAACCCTGTTCACCTCCACTGAATAATTAAGCTAGTAGGTTTAGGTTGAGTGTTATAAATTCTTGGAATACTGTTCTGGCTGTAGATTGAACTGCTAATTTAGAGTTGAATTCATTATAGTGTAATGGAGATGTATTTGTGTGACACTTGGATGACTCGCTCCTCATGTGAGTTTTGTACAGATTAATTAGAAGTAGTTGAATTGGGAGTGGATAGGACTCTTGCTTGATCTAGGTTTGAAGTGCGGAAGCCACATTATAGGAAGGATGTGATTGCACTGAAGAGGATGCAGAGGAGATTCACCAGGATGTTGCCTGAGCTGGAGCATTTCCGCAATGAAGAGAGACTGGATAAGCTAGGGTAGATTTCCTCAGAGCAGAGAAGGCTGAAGGGGGACCTGATTGAGGTATACAAAATTATGAGGGGCATTGATAGGGTAGACAGGAAGAAACTTTTTCCCTTAGTGGAGGTGTCAATAACCAGGGGGCATAGATCTAAGGTAAGGGGCAGAAAGTTTAGAGGGGATTTGAGGAAAAAATGTTATCACCCAGAGGGTGGTTGGAATCTGGAACACACTGCCTGAAGGGGTGGTAGAGGTTGGAACCCTCGCAACATTTAAGAAGTATTTAGATGAGCACTTGAAAAGCCATAGCATACAAGGCTACGGGCCAAGTGTTGGAAAATAGGATTAGAATAGATAGGCTTGATGGCCGGCGTGGACATGGTGGGCCGAAGGGCCTGTTTCTGTGCTGTATGACTCTATAATCTAAGGACATTGTCGATCAATTCTGTAGCTACTTTAAAGTGGTAATCTATTGTAAAATTCTAGAGGAATTCATTTGTTTGCTTATATAATTGTCATTGTATAAATTATTTTGACACATTTCAACAATGCTATGAAATTGCTAGCATTTTTTTTCTCCTTTTACATGTCTTTCCCTTTTAAATAAAATTTTACAAACCGTTTCATTTACATAGGACTTTTCACAACCTCATGATCTCCCTAAGTGCTTTTACAGCCAACAAAATACTTTTTGCATGTCAGCCATGGCTCAATTGACAACACTCTCACCTGTAAGTCAGAAGGTTGTGGTTTCAAGTTCCACTCCAGAACTGGAACACAAAAATCAAAAAGCTGAGGGAGTGCTGCACTGTCGGAGGTGCCGTCTTTCATTTGAGATGTTAAACCGAGGCCTGGTCTGCGCTCTGAGGTGGACGTAAAAGATCCATGACGTTATTTGGAAGAAGAGCAGGGAAGTTATACCTGGTGTCCTGGCCAATATTTATTCCTCAATCAACACCACAAAACCAGATTATCCGGTCGTTATCCTGGAGGTTCATGTGTATAGATCTTTGAAGGTTGTTACAGACAGTGGGAGATGGTGTGGATGACTTCCACTTTTCACCTCTCAACTGACTGTCGACAGTTTTTCTAAAAAAAAATGTTTTAGTCCCTGAGTGTTTGAGGTCAAATAAACAGACAAATGCCAGTTTTTCTCATAGGATTAAAAGAAAGGTAAGTTATTTATTAAACAATACCTGAAAAATATTCTCAACCTCACCTACTCACACATGTAAACACAGAGGAAGTGATGGCGATTAGGGGATAGCATGCATTTAAGTCTGATTTGTTTTTTTTTAAAGTTTACTTTGAAACCTTGTTTTTCTGGGAAGAATTTTCTAATAGCGGTGCAGGACTAGTGTTCTTTTGGTTCGCTGAAGTATTGCAGACTCCTCTGGTTAAGATTCAGTCAGTCGGTGGCAAGAATACTGTTACGATCTCAAGTGGGGAGTTTTCAAGATCATCTGCCTCTGTGGTTTAAAGATGTTAGAGGGTTTCTGGCTGGTTGTCTTTTTGTCTCTGTCTTTCAAAGAGCTTTTGTTTAAAAAGAAAAAAGCCTTATCTGACTTGGTTTTGGTTCAGTGACAATAGATGCTCTCTCCTGGTGTGGTCATACAATGTCTTTGAACATGGGGGGCACAGTGGCGCAGTGGTTAGCACCGCAGCCTCACCGCTCCAGCGACCCGGGTTCAATTCTGGGCACTGCCTGTGTGGAGTTTGCAAGTTCTCCCTGTGTCTGTGTGGGTTTCCTCTGGGTGCTCCAGTTTCCTCCCACTTGCCAAAGACTTGCAGGTTGATGGGTAAATTGGCCATTATAAATTGCCCCTAGTATAGGTAGGTGGTAGGGAAATATAGGAACAGGTGGGGATGTGGTAGGAATATGGTATTAGTGTAGGATTAGTATAAATGGGTGGTTGATGGTCGGCACAGACTTGGTCGGCCGAAGGGCCTGTTTCAGTGCTGTATCTCTTTTTTTTAAAAAACATATGTGACCCTTGTTACACAATAGGGTTTGAATGTGGCTTATCTTGATAAAGTGGTTTTATTTCCCACCTATTATTTTGGTTTTGCATCTAGAGTCTCCCTGTCTGCGATTTGCCTTTGTCAACCCAATTCTTGAAGATATGAGCCATTCAGCATTGAATGGCTGTTTAGCATTTTAATGTGCCTTCCCCAGGACTAGTCCAGATGTGATGATTAGGTTTAGTCTCCAACAGTCACTATGTATAGTTGCAGTACAGGAGAGGTCACCTCTTATTCCATCTTGTCTGCAGTTAAAGTGTGTCCATTTGTTTTGAGTTCTGAGTAAAGGTCACGGACCTGAAATGTTAACTCTGCTTCTCTGCACAGATGCTGCCTGACCTGCTGAGTATTTCCAGCACTTTCTGTTTTTATTCCATTTTTTGGAGTTTAGTTCATCAGTTCATTTTTACAGTTCACTTTAGTTCATAACTATTTCTTGTGTGAGCATGACAAGATGACAGGACATATTGAGAAAGTAGTTAGAAAAACATATGGGATCTTGGACTTCATAAACAGAGGTTTTGAGTACAAAAGCAGAGAAGTTGCACTGAACCTTTATGAAGCTCTGGTTAGGCCACAACTGGAGTATTGCATCCGGTTCTGGTCACCACAGTTTAGGAAGGATGTGAGGGTCCTTGAGAGGGTGCAGAGAAGATTTACCAGAATGGTTCCAGAGATGAGGGATTTTAGCTACTAGGTTAGGTTGGAGAAGCTGGGGTTGTTCTCCTTGGAGTAGAGGAGATTGAGGAGAGATTTGATGAAGCTGTACAAGATTATGACAGGTATCGATAAGGTAGTCGAAGAAAACCTTTTCCCAAGAACTGATGATACAAGGACGAGGGGACACAGATTTAAGGTTTTGGGCAGGAGCAGCAGCGGGGACATGAGGAAGAACTGTTTTACACAGCAAATGGTAATGATCTGGAACGCATCCCATGAGGGTGGTGGAAGCAGAGACAATGAATGATTTCAATAGGGAATTGGAGGGATGCTTGAGGGATTTGGAATTGCAGGGCAATGAGGATACTGTGGGGCGGGGTGGGGGGGCGATGGAACTGATTGGTCTACAGAGAGCCAGCATGGGCTCAATGAGTTGAGTGGTCTCCTCCTGTACCGTAACAACTCTGATTCTGATAAGATGGAGGAGAATTTAAACTTTGTTGAATCACAGAATAATAGTGCAGAAGAGGCCCTTCGGCCCATCGAGTCTGCACCGATGCATTAAAACACCTGACCTGTCTACCTAATCCCATTTGCCAGCACTTGGCCCATAGCCTTGAATGTTATGACGTGCCAAGTGCTCACCCAGGTACTTTTTAAAGGATGTGAAGCAACCTGCCTCTACCACCCTCCCAGGCAGTGCATTCCAGACCGTCACCACCCTCTGGGTAAAAAAGTTCTTCCTCAAATCCCCCTTAAACCTCCCACCCCTCACCTTAAACTTGTGACCCCTTGTAACAGGCCCTTCAGCGAAGGGGAACAGCTGCTCCCCAGCCACCATGTCCATGCCCCTCATAATCTTGTACACCTCGATCAGATCACCCCTCAGTCTTCTCTGCTCCAGTGAAAACAACCCAAGCCTAACCAACCTCTCTTCATAGCTTAAATGTTCCATCCCAGGCAACATCCTGGTGAATCATCTCTGCACCCCCTCCAGTGCACTCACATCCTTACTATAATGTGGCGACCAGAATTGCACACAGTACTCCAGCTGTGGCCTTACCAAAGTTCTATCCAACTCCAACATGACCTCTCTGCTTTTGTAATCTATGCCTTGAAGGAATGCATGCCTTGAAGAAGGAATTTTCCTCCACACAAGATCAGGGGGCAGGTTGTTCAACCTTACCCGTCTAAGAACAAAGTCCAAAGTACGGAAGGTCCTCATCAGGGAACTCCTCTTTGCTGACGATGCTGCTTTAACATCTCATACTGAAGAGTGCCTGCAGAGTCTCATCGACAGGATTACGGCTGCCTGCAACGAATTTGGCCTGACCATCAGCCTCAAGAAAACGAACATCATGGGGCAGGACGTCAGAAATGCTCCATCCATCAACATTGGCGACCACGCTCTGGAAGTGGTTCAAGAGTTCACCTACCTAGGCTCAACTATCACCATTAACCTGTCTCGAGATGCAGAAATCAACAAGCGCATGGGAAAGGCTTCCACTGCTATGTCCAGACTGGCCAAGAGAGTGTGGGAAAATGGCGCACTGACACGGAACACAAAAGTCTGAGTGTATCAAGCCTGTGTCCTCAGTACCTTGCTCTATGGCAGCGAGGCCTGGACAACGTATGTCAGCCAAGAGCGACGTCTCGATTCATTCCACTTCGCTGCCTCCGGAGAATACTTGGCATCAGGTGGCAGGACCGTATCTCCAACACAGAAGTCCTCGAGGCGGCCAACATCCCCAGCTTATACACACTACTGAGTCAGCGGCGCTTGAGATGGCTTGGCCATGTGAGCGGCATGGAAGATGGCAGGATCCCCAAAGACACATTGTACAGCGAGCTCGCCACTGGTATCAGACCCACCGGCCGTCCATGTCTCCGCTTTAAAGACATCTGCAAACGCGACATGAAGTCCTGTGACATTGATCACAAGTCGTGGGAGTCAGTTGCCAGCGTTCACCAGAGCTGGCGGGCAGCCATGAAGGCAGGGCTAAAGTGTGGCGAGTTGAAGAGACTTAGCAGTTGGCAGGAAAAAAGACAAAAGCGCAAGGGGAGAGCCAACTGTGTAACAGCCCTGACACACAAACAAATTTTTCTGCAGCACCTGTGGAAGAGCCTGTCACTCTAGAATTGGCCTTGAAAGCCACTCCAGGCGCTGCTCCACACACCACTGACCACCTCCAGGCACTTACCCATTGTCTCTCGAGATAAGGAGGCCAAAGAGCCTTGATTGATAAAGGCAAGTGTCCCATATGCCTTTTTCACCACCCTATTAACCTGCTCTTCTGCCTTCAGAGATCTATGGACAAACACGCCAAGGTCCCTTTTTTCCTCGGAAGTTCCCAGTGTCAGGCCATTCATTGAATGTGTCACATTACTCCTTCCAAAGTGTATCACCTCACACTTTTCAGCGTTAAATTCCATCTGCCACTTTTCTGCCCATTTGACCATCCCGTCTATATCTTCTTGTAGCCTAAGACACTCCACCTCACTGTTAACCACTCGGCCAATCTTTGTGTCATCCGGAAACTTACTGATCCTACCCCCCACATAGTCATCTATGTCATTTATATAAATGACAAACAATAGGGGACCCAGCACAGATCCCTGTGGTACGCCACTGGACACTGGCTTCCAGTCACTAAAACAGCCGTCTGTCATCACTCTCTGTCTCCTACAGCTAAGCCAATTTTGAATCCACCTTATCAAGTTACCTTGTATCCCATGTGCATTTGCTTACTTGATAAGTCTTCCATGTGGGACCTTGTCAAAGGCTTTGCTGAAATCCATGTAAACTACATCAACTGCACTACCCTCATCTACACACCTGGTCACATGCTCAGAAAATTCAATCAAATTAGTTAGGCATGACCTCCCTCTGACAAAGCCATGCTGACTATTCCTAATCAAATTTTGCCTCTCCAAGTGGTGATAGATTCTCTCCTTCAGAATTTTCTCCAATAGTTTCCCTACCACTGACGCGAGACTCACTGGTCTGTAGTTCCCTGGCTTATCTACACAACCTTTCTTCAATAGTGGGACCACATTAGCTGTTCTCCAGTCCTCTGGCACCTCCCCCGTAGCCAGAGAGGAATTAAAAATTAGGGTCAGAGCCCCTGCAATCTCCACCCTCGCCTCCCACAGCATCCTGGGACACAAATCGTCCGGACCTGGAGATTTGTCCACTTTTGAGCCTTCCAAAACCTCCAATACCTTGTCACTCCCTCTGACAATTTGCTCAAGAACCTCAGTCTCTCTCTCTCAGTTCCATATCTACTTCCTCTTTCTCTTGGGTGAAGACAGATGTGAAGTATTCGTTCAACACCCTACCAATGTCCTGTGGCTCCACCCACAAATTTCCCCCTTGGTCCCTAATGGGTCCTACTCTTTCCCTGGTTATTCTCTTCCCATTGATATACTTAAAGAATATCTTGGGATTTTCCCTACTTCTACCAGCTTGAGCTTTCTTATATCCCCTCTTTGCTCTACTAATTGCTTTCTTAAGCTCCATCCTACACTTTCTGTACTCCACTAATGCTTCCATTGATTTGCTCTCCTTGTATTTGCTAAAAGCCTCTCTTTTCCTTCTCTTCGTACCCTGAATGTTTCTGGTCATCCATGGTTCTCTGGACATGTTGCTCCTACCTATTACCCGAGAGGGAACATGTTGGGCCTGTACCCTCCCCATTTCCTTTTTGAATGTCCCCCACTGCTCTTCTGTAGATTTCCTGACAAGTAACTCTTTCCAGTCTACCTTGGCCAGATCCTGCCTTATTTTACTAAAATTCGCTCTCCCCCAATCCAAAACCTTTTTTTGCAACTTGTGGTGCAGTGGTTAGCACCGCAGCCTCACAGCTCCAGGGACCCGAGTTCAATTCTGGATATTGCCTGCGCGGAGTTTGCAAGTTCTCCCTGTGACCGCGTGGGTTTTTGCCGGGTGTTCCGGTTTCCTCCCACTGCCAAAGACTTGCAGGTGATAGGTAAATTGGCCATTGTAAATTGCCCCGCGTGTAGGTAGGTGGTAGGGAATAGGGGATTACTGTCGGGTTAGTATAAATGGGTGGTTGTTAGTTGGCACAGACTCGGTGGGCCGAAGGGCCTGTTTCAGTGCTGTATCCTCAATAAATAAATGTGGCTGTCCCTTTTTTATTCCTAAACTCTACCCATAAAGCTTCATTTGATGCCCCTTCCAAGATATCATCTCTCCTTACTGCAGTAACTGACTCCTTAACTAATATTGCAATGCCCCCTCCTCTGTCTCGCCTGAAGATTCTATATCCCGGGATATTGAGCTGCCAATCCTGCCCCTCCCTCAACCATGTCTCTGTGATGGCTACTATATCACAATTCCACGTGTCAATCATTGCCCTTAACTCATCCGTTTTACCTGCAATACTCCTGGCATTAAAGTAGAGGCCTTCCATCCTGGTCGTACTCCCTTGAAACTCACTTCCTCTGTATTCCCTCTGACTTGTTCGCTTTTCTGTGTTTAGCTGTGTCCCTATTCTGCTAGGAGTCTGCGTCCCCTCCCCCTGCCAAATTAGTTTAAACTCCTCCCAACAGCACTAGCAAACCCGCCAGCAAGGATGTTAGTCCCCCTCTGGTTCAGATGTAGACCGTCCCGCTTGTACAGGTCCCACCTTCCCCAGAAACGGTCCCAGTGGTCCAGGAATCTAAAAGCCTCCCTCCTGCACCAACTCTTAAGCCACGTATTCATCTGTGCTATTCTCCTATTTCTATACTCGCTAGCACGTGACACTGGGAGTAATTCAGAGATTACCACCCGTGCGGTCCTGCTTTTTAGTCTCCTGCTTAACTCCCTGAATGCCAGACCTCATTCCTCATTAGTACCAACATTTACCATGACCTCTGCCTTATCACCCTCCCTCTTCAGGATGCCCTGCAGCCGTTCAGTGACATCCCGGACCCTGGCACCAGGGCGGCAACACACCATCCTGGAGTCACGTTGATGGCCACAGTAGCGCCTATCTGTTCCCCTGACTATAGAATCCCCTATTACTATTGCTCTTCCTCTCTTTCCCTCTTCCTGTGCAGACAGGCTGCTTGCGGTGCCAGAAGCTTGCTTGGCTCTGTCCGCACTCCCTGGAGGAAGCAGCCTCATCAGCCTCCAAAATGCAATACCGATTTGCAAGCGGGACCCCAGGGTACTCCTGAACTACCTGCCTGATTCTTTTGAACTGCTCTACCAAATGCTGGGGTGTGGATTAATGATACTGATTTCTCCCTCCACCCCCACAACTCATTGATCTTAGTATTGTATAACAAAGCAGAGAAAATTGTATAAAAATCAAGTTCAAGCCACTTCTGCACCTCAGAATGATGTAAGAAAACATGAATACGGAAAAATGATTTGATCAATTCAGCCAATTCTTCCAAAGAGTATATGTAATATGCTCTTTTAAATGTTTTACCCCACTCATTCAATGTTCTGCAGAATTTTTCTTCAGAAGGTAAATGAAGCGTGTCTCCAGAATCTATTCAACTTTGCATCATACATTTTTCCTGAAGTTATTGTGTCCCATTTTGCTACTTCGATTTCAGCAACAACCTTCATGTAACATTTATTACGTGTATCTATACTTATGGTAACCCTCAATCTTATCCCTAACCAGATAGATGGCAATTTGTTTTTACTTCAAAAGGTGTCAATATAGCATTAGCAGTTTTTCTAGTTGTTCATTTCATATATCAACTGTGATGTATGCATGTGCATGGAAGGTGAGGGGAAAGGAAGGAATTCTAATCTCTTTGAAGATTTTTGATATTCTTGTTTTCCAGAATTCTGCAGTCAAATTTCAAATTCTATTGAACAAAATAAGCTTTCCCTGCACTGGCAATGACACCACTTGGAAATATTGATTTTGAGAGCTGAGTGTGCGATGTGGGAAAGCTTAAATAGATGAGAAAATAACTTACAAAAATGAAGAACCTTTTTCATGTTTTATATTTAATTTTCTCTCTGCCTATCCCTTCCCCTTCTTGAGTCTTCCTAGAATACTGGGCTGCCAGTTGCCCTTCAGCACTTCACCATAGTGATCATGATTCATGTGTGAGCCTTGATGACGAGTGTTGGCAGGCTATTTGACTGAGGGACCATCGCAGACACATCCAGCTCTAGCTCAAAATGTTTCACCAGAGATTGCTGGATATTGGTGGTATTTTGATGCCTT
The DNA here is from genome assembly GCF_036365525.1 of Heterodontus francisci. Lineage (NCBI taxonomy): Eukaryota > Metazoa > Chordata > Chondrichthyes > Heterodontiformes > Heterodontidae > Heterodontus > Heterodontus francisci. The sequence continues at coordinate 71,413,700 of NC_090379.1, forward strand.
TTTTTTTTACTGGAATGGGGATCCTTGAGTTGAGCCTCCTGCACTGCTGTGGTGATGCTGCAGACTAAGAGCAACTACGTGGATCCTAAAGAGGCGTCATAGGACGATTGCTGCAGAACTACTTGACCCCAAAAGCTACATTGTCAGCTTGGAAAGTACTCTTAGACTTTTCTTCTCATAAATTAAACATACCTTTTTGAAAACTGGGGAGTTTAATGGGATTGTCTATGTGTATATATTTCTTGTCTTTCTTTCATTATAAGTGACTGACTGTGGACTGGACCATTTGATTTGTGAAAGGTGGAGAATGAGCTCGCGTTTGAATCTTCAAATAAATTTTTCAGCAACTCTGTTTCCTGAACTGGATTGAACACAAGTTCCCTTTAGAATTTATTTGTTCTTATCTTATAATTTAGCACTTTGGAACCATTTATTGTGATCTGCAAATCCCAATAGATTGTGATCTTTTGAGTACATCAATCCTCAAGGTGGAGCTGTTTACTAGGAAACAGATATAAGGCTGTTCCTCACTTTTACACAGGCCTGGGGTAATGTTTCAAAGATTAAATTGGTTTATTCAAATTTGTTAAGATTTCACTGCAAAAGTTTTTCATTTGCCAGAATTGTGAATATGTTATTGCAAAGTTTTGCTCTTTTATCCTTCATTGGTATAAATTGGGAAAAAAGCACTTTTCTGGATCTGTGCAGATGTTCAGATTTTTATTTGGTGTGTGTCCTTGGTTCAACATTGGATGTCTAGGCCATTGAAATATATTCAAGGTCCATTTATATAATTCTTCTCCAGGTTCATGGATGTAGTTGGTAGCTGCAGCCTCTCCAGTTATGAATGTGTTGGAGAAAATGATGCCAAATGAAAAAAGCAACAGTATGACAGCAAATGCAGATCATGATGGCTTATATTCAGATATTTAGTAAATTCAACTGTTGAGATTCAACAGGAACATTTTTGTTCCTTCATTATTTTGCTGATGCACTTATTTAAAGTGAGCTAGGTAAACATATTGATTGTAAATGGTCATCTTTCAAAGCAGTAATCCTTTCAGATTTACTTATAACCTTTCTGGTTCTGGGAGATCAAGAATATGCTGGAGGGAGGTGCTACGACCAGCTGAGGAAGGAGTCTCAGGCTTCCCTTTCATCCTTCTCTGGTTTGACCGCAACAGGGTCTATCTTTTTTTAACACAGTGATTTAATTGATCAGCTCTGAGCACTTGCTCCTGTTCCTCTAATATAATTGCAAATGAACAAATCAGACAGGTTTTCTTGAGTTTAAACAAGAAAGATGTAAGTTTATCAACCTTATCACTATAAACCAGTTAAAATTACTAAAATATGTTGTGCATCCACACTCCACATTCACACAAGAGCCACGTACACATGCAAGCAGATTACAGAGAGAAAAACAGAGTTGGGAGGTTGGTGTAGTGTCCGAAGTAAATAGAATTTGAATATTGAATATCTTTTCCAGAGTTCTTAGCTGAAATTGTAGTGCTGAAGTCCTTCCTGGGCCACGTGCACGGTTCAGGCTTGCTTCTCAGGTTCCGGAAGGCAAAAGAGAGGCTTTGATCTTTGTCCCCTGGTTGCTGGCTGTGTTGGACTGTAGGTTTGAGGCTTTACAAACTGAAGCTTGAAGCTTCTCTGGATCTCTAGTGGGGAGAGAGAGGGAGAATTGTTCTCGATGACTTTCAATTACAGTCTGCCTTCCGAGTCACAATTCTCAATCTCCTAGAGTTACACAAACGGTCACATGACACGACCACCTCTTTATGTTTTAATGTGGTTCGTCTGGAATTTCCTCTGAAATTCAAAGTTCTCCCCTCAGGCTACCCAGACATACTTGGTGGGGGCTGGGGAGTGGCTGGCTCTTTCAAAGTCAGTGGGTGTCAGTGGCATATAACATATTGACAAGGCTATCTCAGATAATTGCATCAGAGAGCACCCCATTGTTCTGGCTAGGCTGAGTTAATCATGTCTGTCTCCAGTCTAATCATTTGTTTTTTTTCACATGCAGATGGTCATGGCCATCTTGGCTGCTAGCTGTTGTTTTCAAAGTTATTTGTAACAATTTCCAGTAAAAGTCTCAGGCAAAGTTCCACACGAGGAAATTAATACTTTCCATTTGGCATGTGGGGTTTTCATCACAGAGGTTTTATATTCAACAGTGTAATATTGGTAGAGCATTATCAGTAGCAGATTTGTATGTGTGAGAGCATTTTTTATTTTATGGAAAATTAATGATTTAAACAATTATATTGTACATAGTTCAACTTTTACATGTTTTGTACTTTGGACTGTTTTCAGTGCTGTGCTGACAAGACCATGCATTTAGATACTGTATTTTTGATGACTAAATCTCAATCATCACTTGGAATAAATGTATACAGATGAATAGATGACTGAGTTTATCCATTAAGCAGTCAAGGCATACAGGCCAAGTTTGGTTTCTGCTCTCCGCTGTTTGTTAATTTCAGCTAATGGCAAAATGGGTGCTACGATTGACCTCTATCCCTCTGTTAGGGAGAGTAGAAATTGGCTGAGGTTCCTTCCCTTCATTGTTATCCAGTGATCCTTACTGGAATTGTGTGGACGTTGTGAGGACAAAAGCAGGTTCAGATGTGTTAACCTCCAGGATTAAATGGCTTGTCAACATTTGTACATGAATAATAGCCATTTAGACAGGGTTTTCGAGGGAAATTGGTACATGTGAAATTATATTCCAATAAAAGGGAAGGGAAAATATTTGGCAAGTGAAGAAAATGAGTTGAACAAGTTAATTGAAATACAACACTTATTGATGCATTTTGCATTTATTGATGCATATTGAGTGATGCAATAAAGTGACAATGTACAGAAACTTTCTGGAGCCTAGCATTGTCAAGTATTTACAGCCGTTACAAAAGTGCTTCTATATTTTTTGGTAAGTATGTGTTTTTGAGGGCTTATATTTAAAATTGTAAATATGGATTCATTGGAATACTGAAGATTTCGTAGAAGCTGGACTTTGCATTGTTGTTGACAGTTCATTGAAAGGACACTGAGATGTTGTTTAAAAACAGGCTTGCTGGAATTCATGTGCTTTAAGTAATAAACAACAGAAACCTTGGTGACCTGGGGAAGATGTTTGCAGAGAAGTGACAGGTCACAATTTATAGGGGTCAGGAGGCTTGACTCTTGAGATATTGTTTTTGGTTTCACTTTGGACAGTGTGTTGGGGTGTGAACTGTTTTGAAGACGATTGGAGAAAACCAGCTAAGAGAGCAGTCACCATTAGCTCACCCTCTTCCATCTCTTTGAGAACTTTCTGTGTTACAAGGTTTTTATTTTTGTGTTTAAAAACTTAGAATTCTGTGTTTTAAAAAAAATGAAAATGGAATTTTCAGTGGACATTGACACCAGCAAATAGCTGAAATGTTTGGATGTTTAGAAAGGAAGCTGACTTTGTATACAAGGACAGGAAAGCAAGCAATTTCAAGGAAACCAGGAAGGGGTTTGGCCTCCTCAGAGTAGCTCTTTGAATCACAAGGGAGACTCTATGTCAGGCCATGTGACCTATTCAGGAAGGTTTGCTTTCACTTGCGACCTTTGAAAAAGCCAGTGAATTGGACAAAGAGCAGGCATTTTGAAATTTGGTTTTGACCTGCCTGGAGATCAGAGAGGAAGACCCAGAGAAAGTGTTACCTCTGTCTGTAAAGGAATCCTGCAACTCTTGAGAAGAAGCCCTGTATTTTAAAGGTGGCAGATTCCTATTGCCTCTTGTCTCTGAAGAATCCCTGCATCAAGTGTGGTTTCTGTTGCCTCCTGTGTTTGAAGAAATTTTCTACTATCCTGCTGCTGTAAAACCTGAGACGACTTGTTGCAGCACCCATGATGAAAGACCAATGTGAAGCCTGCTACAGTTGAATTGCTTTGAATGCCTACCCATCATAGACTGTTCATCAACCTTGTCTGGAGAAACTTTGAGTGGCATCTGACTATTTGACTCTGGGACACCTCACCAAACTGAAGAATTTCCTACCAGAACATGGCAACCAAAGTTATTTTATTATTCCTTTATTTCCTATGAAACAGCTATAAACCAAAAATCCTTTTTCCCGGTTAACCTTTTTTTGAATGTATGTGTGTGCATGAGGGCTAGGGAAATGAGCTTTTCGTATATAATGTTATCTCATTATTGGTAAGACTTGTTTTTATAATAGTTATTGTCGTTGATTGAAGAAACCTGGTTGGTGCTTTATTCTGGGGGACAAATAGAGTATGAAATTGGCTGTTTTTTGGTAGGTGGGTATCTTTATTGATATGCTGCGACCTGTGGAGAATTAGGACTGAATTAATGCACTCCTCCCGCCTCAATCATCACACCTGAGAATCAAGTGTAAGAAATAGAGAAACTGAAGCTGCATTTCTCCTGGAAAGCCTGCCAAACTGATCCTCAACATCGCCTGAAAAGTACCGCTCTTGAATGGTCCCAGTGACAGCCGTCTACATGTATTTGGGGTGCCAGACCAAAAAGGGACAACTGACATCTTTCCATATCTTTTCTCTTTGTTTCTTCAAGAATTAACAAGTATTTTTTCTCATTTTTTCCTGTATTTTTTCAGTGTGTGTGGGGAATTTAAAAAGGGGAACTTACATATTTCAATCTGTGTGTAAATACTTTGCTTCGTTTCTGATTAAGTTTTGTTTTATAATAAACTGATAATTTATTTGTTTATTAAAGAAACCTGCTTGGTGTATTTTTTTCTGGGTAAATATTAAAAAAAATATATATGTTGTGACCTGTGGAGAAGTGGAACTAGAAAAGACAGTGCACACCTCCCACCTCAGTCATAACACAGCACAGAAACAGGTCATTTGGCCCAATGGCCTAATCCCAGTATTCAGGCTCCATGCAAGCCTAATTGATTTGGCTTGCATCTTCGAAAATCAATTGGAATGATAGTTAACGTCTTCGATCTTGCACAGCTCTAATAAAGGCTTCACTTCAGAAAGAGAGCAGACACTCTAATGCTATCTTTAGTCATTTTTATCTATTAACCAATTTTTATGTTAAGTTAACATTAATTGGACAATAGCCTTGTTTCTTTGGGTATTGAGGCTTTAAATTCAGCCAGTTTCACGTTGGAAATTTATTTATATGAGCAGGCATCCTTTTGATGGACAATTTTATGTAGGGCCTCTTAGATAGAAAAAAGTCCAAAGGTGCTTCTGAGGCTTAATCAGACAAAGATGGAGCCTGGGGATATTAGGAGGGAGCTTGGTCAAAGAAAAGGCTCTTAAGTGAATAAGATTGAGGGTATTAGGGAGGGAATTTGAGCACATGGGGCATAGACAGCTGAATGCATGGCTGCCTATGGTGAGAGGAGGGGTAAAGGGAGGAAGAGATACATAAGATGCTAGAGTCAGGAACTGAGAGTTCAGAGGCAGGATTTATAGGGATGAAGGAAGTTTCAGAAAGGGCAGGGATTTAAACACAATAGAAGAACATAAGAAATAGGAGCAGGAGTAGGCCATTTGGCCCCCTCGTGCCTGCCCCATATGATCATGGCTGCTCTGATTGTGGCCTTAACTCCACTTTCATGTTGGTCCACCCATAACCCCTGACTCCCTTGTAGATCAAAAATCTGTTTAACAAGGATGAAAATTTTAAATTGGAGGCGTTGGGGCACCAATGAAGATTAGCAAGGCAAGGTTGTGGGTGAATGAGATAGGAGAGTTTTGAAAGAGCTGAAGTTTAGAGTGAGCAAAGAATTGGAGGCCAACCAGAAAGCATTAGAATTCTCTGGTGTTGTATTTATCGCTAAAATGAACTTCCAACTGCCTATTTCAACCTCCGTAACATTACCCAACTTTGCCCCACCTTAGCTCATGTGCTGCTGAAACTCTTCATTTGTTAGTTCTAGACTTGACTGTTCCAATGTATTCCCACCTTTCACCCTCCTTAAACCTGAGCTCATTCAAAATTCTGCTACCCATATCCTAACCTGCACCAAGTCCCTTTCACTTATCACTGCTATGCCCATTGACCTACATTGGCTGTTGGTCTGACAATACCTCATCTCTAAAACTCTCATTCTTATTTTCAAATGCCTCCATGGCCTTGACCCTTCCTCTCTGTGTAATCTCACCTCCAGCGCTATAATCCTCTGATATCTGTGCTCTTCCAATTCTGACCTTTTGGCCATCCCTGAATTTTAATCCATCGGCAGGGTTTCCTTCAGCTGCCTAGCTCCTTAAGTTCTGGATTTCCTTCCCTAAACCTCTCCGTCACTCCCCTCCTTGAAGACATTTTTGAAAACCTACCTCTTTAAACAAGCTTTTGGTCATCTACCCTAATATATCCTTATGTGGCTTGGGATCCAGTTTAGTTTTATAGCTACTGTGAGGTGACTTGCTTTTACTATGTTGAAGGTGTTATATGCAAGTTTTTGTTGTTAACTAGTTAATTCTGGAGGTGAAAACACAGGGCTGAGGGTTTCAATGGCAGATGACTGAGGCAGGGCTGGAGTTGAGCATTATCATTGAAGTGGAAGTTAGGCAGTCTTCTTGATTAAGTGGAGTCAGAACCTGAGCTCGATGCCAAATGGATTTGTGAACAGTTTGACTCACTCAGAGACAATGGTTAGGGAGGGAGATGAAATTGCTGACAAGGGTATGACTTTTGTTACTGGAATGATAGTATGACGATAGCTTCAGTCTTCCCAGTGACTAAAAATGAATTAGTTTTAAAACTCACCACTTTCTTTTCTTAGTGATGGCATCTTAACTTCCAGAACCTTCTCTGCCTGCATCGTCGTCATCCTCCTCCTGTGTCAGTCGTGTCTCAGTTGATAGCACTTTTGCCTTAGAGTCACAAGGTTCTGGGTTCAAGTCTCACTCCAGGACTTGAGCATAAAAGCCAAGGCTGACAGTCCAGTGCAGTACTGATGGAGTGCTGCACCTACAGAGGTGTTGTCTTTCAGATAACACATTAAATCGAGGCTATTTCTGCCCTCTTTTTTTTTTGTAGAAGAGCAGGGGAGTTATTCCCAGTGACCTGGCCAATATTTATCCCTCAATCAACATCACAAAAAAAAGTTATCTGCTCATTGCTCTTTGGTGCCAAAGATGTTCATGAGCTCCTCACATTTGGTCAGGATGGTGGGGGCAGGGAAAGGGGTTTGGAGGGAACAGTTGATAGTGGAGTAAAGAAACTAGTAGATACTTTTTGCTCTCCAGGATCATTCCGGGGTAGTTGGTGGTTTGGGAGAGGAGAGGGAGGCCCAAAAGCATTTGATGTGGTTTCAGTCGGAGGCCGCGTCATCACCTGACATGAGAGGAATTGATGCCGCCATGTTTAAAACGCTGCCTGCCCCCGAGCCTTGATGCGGACATCCATTCGTGTAGCTGTCGTCCCAGCAAATGCTGTCAAAGGACTCATGCCTGCTAGCACCCAGCAGCCAGAGACCGTCCGGTCTGCCAGCTGCTGGTGACCCTCAGGTCTGCCAGCAATCCTCTGGCAGCTTCTGAAGAAAGGTGCAGGTGGCATGGCAGAGTCAAGATTCTGGGTGGCACTACAGTTCAGTGACGACTGCCTGCGTGGTGTTCTCCAGGCTACTCGGGCTAGGTGGAAGCTTCTCTTCTCCAGGGACAGAAGGAGAAGACCACCTCACCTAACCAAGCAGGTCAGAACTGAGGTCGCAGAGGAGATTGGCAGCTGTGGGTTGTCTGGAGAACCTGACTGCTGTGTCACAAGTGCATCGATGACCACCTCTACTCCGCAAGGGTGAGTACTCAACTTGGCGATCTTTGGGGGGCATCAAAAGTATGAGGAAGTGAATGGTTGCGAAGGAGAATGCACCATGTTGGTGGAAATGGATGAAGCATCTCCTTTGTAAGGAATGAATGCTGTTCTGTCTAGGGGAGTGAGCCTCGCGCAGCTGACCCTTGTTGGGTGGCTCAAGAGAGTCCTAATGGCACATACATGCCATTGGTCCCTGCCAGAACAGTAAGCATGCAAGGCAATTAGGCATTGTGTTTGCTGTAGTGCAGCAACTAACATTCCTCTTCCGTGTTCCCGCAGGAAAAGTGAGCCCAGAACGCAAAGGAGAGGGCCTGCACCAGTGATTGCCATCCTGATGCACAGGGAGAAGAGCTGGCAGGCTCTCATGGCAGCCTCTCTATTGCAGACAGTGAGGCCAGAGTGCATTCACAAGAGGCTGAATCACCTCATCAGCGAGCACAAGGGAAGCCTCCGGCAAGCATGAGGGATATTGTTCATATGTTATCCAATATACAGACATCAGTGTGAGATGCAGGCGACTCTATGAGCTCCTGCCTGGAGAGGCAAGGAGTGCTGTTTGTTCTGTTCTCTCTCGCAGGTCAAGCACAAGAACACAGAGCTGCTGTCTCCAGGCTACAGTTGTCCACCTCTGAGGATGTGGAGGGGACCTCGGAGGGCGCAGCATCACCACATTCCACCACACCCTCCACCAGTGTGAAAAGAATCAGGGTCAAACCTGGTGAAAGCACCACACAAGTGCCTGACCAGCTATCGGAGGCTCTAACAGTGCAGGACTCCATCCAGGCCATGAGTGATGTGATCTCCTGCTGGTCTGAGTGCGTGGCCTCTTCCATCAAGAGGCTGGTGACTCCACATCCAACAGGCCAGTTAGTGGATGCTGGTGACCTTATCCATGAGCTCTATCCAACAGTGGCGTGGCAAGAGAGGGATGAGGCACCGGGGATCTGCACCATGTCCTCATCCTTCCCAGGTCAGCAGGGACATGCAAGTGTGCCTTACCAGGGAGGAGGAGCAGCTGACTTCTGCTTCTGGGGGCTCCTCTCAGGGCACTGTCTCAGTAGGGGAGACAGTGGTATCACGGTAATGTCACTGGACTAGTAATACAGAGGATCGGGTGAATGCCCTGGGGACACTGGTACAAATCCCACCACGGCTGGTTGAATTTAAATTCAATTAATAAATTCGACCAATTAAAAAAAAAAAGCTGGAATTGAAAGCTAATCTCAATAATAGTGCCATGAAAGTATCATCGATTGTCGTAAAAACCCATTTGGTTCACTAATTTCATTTAGGGAAGGAAATCTGCCATCTTTACCTGGTCTGACCTACATGTGACTCCAGAACCACAGCAATGTGGTTGACTCTTAATATTGCAATTAAGAGTGGCCTAGCAAGCCACTCAGTTGTCAAGGGCAATTAGGGATGGGCAACAAGTGTTGGCCTGCCAGTGATGCCCACATCTCAAGAAAGAATAAAAAAAAATTTAAAAATCAGCTTTTCAGCCCCTCTGCCAGTGACATCAGTGCCTCAGGATTGCCTTGGTGACAGAGGAGGCTCCTGCACCTGTGTAGCAGCTCCTCAGCATGCCTGGGCCCAGCCAGGCCTCAGGCAGCCAGAGGACAACCGTCAAGGTCAGCAGCCTGCCTCCACCACAGCTGGCAACGAAAGGGGAGCACCATGTAGATGCACTAGTACGAGTATTAAGAAAAAATACTAGATGCACTTGGGCCTCACTCGTGAATTCACAGTTAAAGACTGTCTGCTTGTGTCAGATGATTTTTATTTATTTATTGATACAGCACTGAAATAGGCCCTTCGGCCCACCAAGTCTGTGCCGACCATCAACCACCCATTTATACTAATCCTACACTAATCCCATATTCCTACCACATCCCCACCTTCCCTATATTCCCCTACCACCTACCTATACTAGGGGCAATTTATAATGGCCAATTTACCTATCAACCTGCAAGTCTTTGGCTGTGGGAAGAAACCGGAGTACCTGGCGAAAACCCACGCGGTCACAGTGAGAACTTGCAAACTCCGCACAGGCAGTACCCAGAATTGAACCCAGGTCGCTGGAGCTGTGAGGCTGCGGTGCCACTGCCACTGCCACCCTAATGTAGTAAATGTTGGATTTGGTTTAGGTAAGTTTCAATCCATTGTTGGTGACCCTCTGTCAGTGCAAGAATGGCATGGGTCGACCTGGCTGAGGGCGATGAGGGCTGGTGTGTTCATCCTCTGCATATCATTAAAGCACTGGTTACTATTGGCCAGGGGGCTGTGGACTAAGAGCAGAGGTGAGTGGCATTTGGGTGGAATGTGGTTCTTTGAATGGTAGACTGCTATGGTAGGGGTCAGGCGAAATGAGTGCGCCTATTTCATTGTGCCCTCCCTGCGGACCCTCATGTTTTTCAGGATGCTGCAGCTGGTCATCAGATTCCTCATCTTTCTCCTTGTCTGAGGACCCATCGCTGTCCATTAAGTCCTCATCAGCCAAGGTCTCTCCCCTCTGCAGCGCCAGGATTTTGTGTGAAGTGCAACCAACCACCACTATCCAGAATCTCTTGCTGGAGCATATTGAAGTGCCCACTGGAACGATCCAGGCACTTTAATCTCATCTGGAGATTGATGGTCTACTCGATGGTGGCGCAGGTTGTCACGTGGCTCACGCTGTAGCGTTTCTCAGCCCCCATCATAGGATTCCTCTCAGATTTCAGCAGTCTTCAGTTGGTATCCCTTGTCAACAAGTATCCATCCTTGAACGTGCGTAGGGCGGTTAAAAAGCTGTGGCGTCTGGGAGTGCCGGAGAAAGTAAGCATCGTGTCAGCTCCCAGGATACCGTGCACACACTTGCAGGATCTGTTGATGGTTGCAGACGAGTTGCACATTGCGGGAATGAAATCCCTTCCTGTTAAAGAAAGCCGCTGGCTGGACTGCAGGAGCCTTGATGGCCACAAGTGTGCAGTCTATCACACCTTGCACCTGGGGGAGCCTTGCTGTGGCGGCGAATCTTCTGGCTCTCTCAGACTGTCCGCACCAGTTTGGTAATGAATGTACTGGCTCGGCCTCCTGAAAAGGGCATCTATGACCACCTTCGCGAGGAACCTGATGACCGGCTACAGCATCGTGAAAGACATGAGGGTCCGCAGGGAGGACACAACGATATAGGCACAAGGGAGGCTATAAATATTCACTCGTTTCACCCTAACACAGCAGTCAGCCATGCTAATAAAGAACCACATTCCAACCAAATGCCACTTACCTCTGCTCTTAGTCCACAGCCCCCTGGCGAATAGTAACCGGTGCTTTAATGATATGCAAAGGATGAACACACAAGCCCTCATCGCCCTCAGCCAGGTCGACCCATGCCACTCTTGCACTGACAGAGGGTCACCAACAATGGATGGAAACTTACTTAAGCCAAATCCAACAGTGCTTTTTCTTAATACTGGTACTAGTGCTCCTACATGGTGCTCCCCTTTCGTTGCCAGCTGCGATGGAGGCAGGCTGTTGACCTTGATGGCTGTTCTCTGGCAGCTTGATTGGGAGATGCCGCATATATCTCCAGTAGGCCCCTGGAATGAACCTAACACAGAAATTCAGGGCCACAGTGATCTTGACGGTCACTGGCATCGGATGACCAACACTGCAATCCGAGCTTGCCTCCTCTGCCATCGTGGCACACAGGTTACGCCCTCTTGTGAGAGATGCAGTCTGTGGTGACACTGCCTTTTCGACATCTGGAGGTAGCTTCTCTTCTCTGTACACCTTGCTGCAGGGTACCTTCGTCTCCGAGCTGATGACTGCTCACGATCCCCTCTGCACCCTTCTGCCACTTGCCCAATAGGCTGCCCTTGCAGGTGGCCAGGAGGTTTCTTTTGTCACTATGTACAAGCCTGGATCCCCCCTCCTCCTGAGGTTCTCCTTACTGGAGGACCCTCCACTGGCATACACGATGCCCATTGCACTTGAGCAATGTTACTCTAACTTCCACACCCTGCCAGTAGCTGCTCCAACCCACCCACCTCCCCAGCCCCTCTCTCGTGAGCCCCCTGCCAGAAGCACGATCTGATCAAGGGGGCCTCAACCCTAAATCAGTGGCTGCCCAACTCATTTCCACTGAATAACAAGAAAAGCCTTACTGCACGGTTGTCAAGTGCAGCAATGGCATCTACCGCCTTGTTGCTGCCCTTTAAAGGCTGCCGAGGCACCGATGCCCCATGTCCCCCATGGGTTTATCGCTAAATCCAGGTGGGCCTGTAAATTGTGTTCAATTACCTGAATAACTTACTTAATTGTCTCTAAATGGCTTGTTATTGAAATGCGAACGGAGTTGTCTTATGTCCTTCTGTCCGCCACTGGTAGAATTCAGCTGAGGTGAGATGACGTCGGGGCTCCATACGGACGCCATTCGCAATTTTACAGCCCGCCCTCCCCCACCTCCATTTCTGTCCACTCTGGATTGTTAAATTCTGCCCATCCAGTCCCAACCCCACTTGGCATAAGAGCTGCTTGCAGATTCAAGCGAAACCTTGTGTGCTTATTTGTTGAAGTAATTTTTCTCCAGTTTCACCAAAAGTGGTAGGCTAACTTCTTTGCCACTATTCTATGTTAGTGCTAGTTAGAAAATGTAATGCTTTATCTCTTTTGATTCATCTTTAATTTCAGAACAAATTAAACCTTGGTTCTGACAAAGAGCATTTGTATTTGTAATTCAACGACTGGATACACTTGTATTCACATAATAAAACTGAGATGCAATTGTGATACACTAATCTTTGCAGTGTCCCAGTTTTACTGCTTGGCACTAGGCAGTTGCTGCTACTTTTTCTGTGTAACTATAGATAATTGAAGTCTGTTGAAAGGGATATTGTTTTGGAGACTTTTCCATTGATTTTTATATGTTTTCTTAAGGTTATGACCCTGTAGTTTTTTTCTTCCGGGAAGAATGCGGTGTGCCTTTAAGGCTGGAAAAGAAGCAGTACTGCTTTAAGGCAGCAAGCCCCAGGGACTGAGTCAAAGTAAGCATTCTCGTTGCTGTAGGATACAGCTAGCTTCAAATATGCATTCCTGTTGCCGTAGGATACAGCCATTCAGGACCAAGGACACAATATACAATGTTGCCGATTGACATTTGAAACTAGTTGAAAAACTGGCTTTTGGGACACAGTTAACAGATACACACACAGACTGTCTGCCAGCATATGCTGAAGGGAAAGAGAGCTCTCTCTTGGTTTATTTAAATCCTATTTATTATATTCTCAGAATTCTGATGTCAAGCCACTTCAATTTCTTAATAGAAAATAACGAAATTCCTTTAACTACTGAACTGTAATTGCTGAAATTCATCGCTGGAAAAGAAGAGCATCAATTCAACTGCTGAATTAGATTATGGACTGTTCTTCTGTTGAAGAACCTTTTTTTTTTCCAACTTGGACCAGTCGAAGGTTGCTTGAAGAGTCCACTTCGTCAGGAGTGTAAGTCTGCAAGGACACTATTTTTCCTATTTTAACTGTTGTTTATATCTTAGTGTTTAAGAATTTGGTTTTTCTAATTCAACAGTTAATTTGTTGATCTAAAGACACCTGGTTTGGTTAGCTTCATACAGGGGTTAATGGTACAATTTGGCTTTCTTTAAATTGGAAAGTTAAAAAATGTTAGGCCATCTGTGGAGGGATGGGACTGAATCAACAGTGCCTTTCTCCCATCACAATCAGAATCATATATATTTTGATTGGGGCTTTGTCTTGAGCAGTCAGTCGTAACCTGAAGGGGATAAAATTTATTCCTGGAATCATAAAATAAAATTCAGCATGCATTTCATCCAAAGGGCAGTCAATATATTTAGAAATACTACACTTGTAAGCCCTTGAGTGAGTAAAATTCAGGGGATAATGCAAATTCAGATCCCTCGAGCATTTTTGTATTTATTTTATTGGGAGTGCCAGTTCATTCTTTTTGTGTTTATTTTTCTAAGATAATAGCCAGCATTTTTTTTCACCCATTTTTATACATTACAAAAATAATTCCCTTTCTGTATGAACTGAAATAGTCTATTGGAGGGATGTTGCTGATGATGGTTCGGTCCTGGATATCACGCTAAAGCTAGCTGATACTACAGATCAGTGTCGTCTGAAGCTTGCTTTGGCAAGTGGTCTACAGTATCTGAAAATAAATGTTGCTCAACATGTTGAAGCTTGTTGAGTTACACCTGCACAATTTATAATAAAATGCTAATTTGATTTGTAAGTTTATGTATGCTTCATTCTTTGTACCTTTTTTTTCAAAAGTGATTTTGGAGCCAGTTTTTGTAAAGAAGAAAGGAATTACCCAATTCACAAAGGACCAAGCTGCAAAGGCTTTAACATTTATCTTTTCATCCTTCACCTGGCATTTGTCACACTAAGAATTATTCAGACCTCAGTGCTTTCCAGAATGTCAGTTTGCTTCCAAATTAAATTATTGGGAATAATTAATAATTAAGTTTATTGTATGTTAACAGCAAACATTTCAAGCCTTGGTCTGTTGCTTTCTTTACATACTTGTCTTTATATTTTTGATTAATAACAAATGCATTGAAAATGATTTACACATTTTCTCTCCATGCTTTTAGGAATTCTCCTATAATAAGCAATCAAATGTGTGAATCAAAGTGGCTGCTTGTTTAATACCTTGTGTCAAAATGTCAAGCTCAGCCTATTATACATTTCTGGATCTGGTGTTGAAGATGGGTTAAAAAAAATCTAGTAAGCTCTACCACTCTATTTTGCATAGTGGTCCATACCAACCAAACTTTGCTTTTTTTCCTTTTTTCATCTTCAGCTATAAATGTTAGCTTTATAACTTAATGTACTTCTACATCAATGTACTTGTATCAGTCATAAACTGGGCTAAAGCTGTGTTTATCATTTTTAAATTAGCATAAATTAAACACAGGCATGTGTGTCTGAATTATTAACTAGTTGACCTGTGGCCTATGTTTACAGTTTTGATCACCAGTCATTCACAATGCAGAGTTATTTATTGTATAGTTTTTTGTAATCATAAATTGTGGAAAAGGAATTGTTTCCTTTCAAAACTAAAAAGGGAGCATCTGATTACTTCATTTTTTTCAAAGCTGAATATTGAAATTTATTTTAAATTTTTGTTAAAAGGGAATGGTCTGTTTGCAGTGCAAATGTTGCTAATGGACTTGAGCTATAAACTGCAGTACTGGCTTTTCAGTGTTTAGAAGTGGTTCAATGTATATCTGCAGATATTTTATACTAATTAGACTTTCATATTGTCATTTTTTATGGAGTATATGTGCCTCTGCTTACCTCTGTATTTGAACAGAGAGCAAGATATTTATTGCCTCTTATGAACAGTGTGTACAGTATTGGTCTCCTTATTTAAGGAAGGATATAAATGCATTGGAAGCAGTTCAGAGAAGGTTTGCTAGACTAATACCTGGAATGGGCGGGTTGTCTTATGAGGAAAGGTTGGACAGGCTGGGCTTGTATCTGCTGGAATTTAGAAGAGTAAGAGGCGACTTGATTGCTTGATGAGGGGTCCTGAGGGGTCTTGACAGGGTGGATGTGGAAAGGATGTTTTCACTTGTGGGAGAATCTAGAACTAGGGGTCACTATTTAAAAATAAGGCGTCGCCCATTTAAGACAGAGGAGAAGAAATTTTTTCTCTGAGGTTCATGAGTCTTTGGAACTCTCTTCCTCAAAAGGCAGTGGAAGCAGAGTCGTTAAATATTTTAAGGCAGAGGTAGATAGATTCTTGATAAGCAAGGGGGTGAAAAGTTATCATGGGTAGGTAGGAATGTGGAGTTGAGGTTACAATCAGATCAGTCATGATCTTATTGAATGGTGGAGCAGGGTCGAGGGGCTGAGTGGCCTACTCCGGCTCCTAATTCATATGTTAGTATGTAAGTCAATATGTGGCGGCGCAGTGGTTAGCACCGCAGCCTCACCGCTCCAGCGACCCGGGTTCAGTTCTGGGTACTGCCTGTGCGTAATTTGCAAGTTCCCCCTGTGATCGCGTGGGTTTCCGCCGGGTGCTCTGGTTTCTTCACACAGCCAAAGACTTGCAGGTTGGTAGGTAAATTGGCCATTGTAAATTGCCCCTAATGTAGGTAGGTGGTCGGAGAATGGTGGGGATGCAGTAGGGAATATGGGATTAATGTAGGATTAGTATAAATGGGTGGTTGTTGGTCGGCACAGACTCGGTGGGCCAAAGGGCCTGTTTCAGTGCTGTATCTCTAAATAAATAAATAAACAAACTCCAGCGAATATATTCCTAACCGACTCAATCTCTCCTCATACGTCAGTCCCGCCAACCTTCGCTGCACTCCCTCTATAGCAAGAACATCCAAGGAGACTAAAACTGCACACCATATTCCAGTTGTGGCCTCACTAAGACCCTGTATAATTGCAGCGACATCCCTGCTCCCGCACTCGAATCCTCTCGCTATGAAGGCCAATATACCATTTGCCTTTTTTACCGCCTGTTGGACTTGCATGCGACTGGTGTACAAGAACACCCAGGTCTCGCTGCATATTCCCCTCTCTCAGTTTATAGCCGTTCAGATAATAACCTGCCTTCCTGATTTTGCTACCAAAGTGAATAACCTCACATTTATCCACATTATACTGCATTTGCCATGCATTAGCCCACTCACTCAACTTGTCCAAATCACCTTGAAGCCTCTTTGCATCCTCCTCACAACTCACCCTCCCACCCAGTTTTGTGTCACCTGCAAATTTGGAGATATTGCATTTAGTTCCCTCATCTAAATCATTAATATATATTGTGAATAGCTGGGGTCCTAGCACCGATCCCTGCGGGACCCCACTAGTCATTGCCTGCCATTCGGAAAAAGACCCATTTATCCCAACTCTTTGTTTCCTGTCTGCCAACCGATTTTCTATTCATCGCAATACGCCACCCCCAATCCCATGGGCTTTAATTTTACACGCGAATCTCTTATGTGGGACTTTGTCGAAAGCCTTCTGAAAGTCCAAATAAAGCATATCCACTGGCTCCCCCTCATCAACTCTACTAGTTACATCCTCGAAGAATTTGAGTAGATTTGTTAAGCATGATTTTCCTTTCGTAAATCCATGCTGACTCTGCCCGATTCTACCACTGTTCTCTAAGTGCTCTGCTATAAAATCTTTGATAATGGACTCTAGAATTTTCCCCACTACCGATGTCAGGCTGACTGGTCTATAATTCCCTGCTTTCTCTCTACCTCCCTTTTTAAATATTGGGGTTACATTAGCTACCCTCCAATCTGTAGGAACTGTTCCAGAGTCTATGATGATTGCACAATGTTCAGCACCATTTGCGACTCCTCAGATACTGAAGCAGTCCATGAAGAAATGCAGCAAGACCTGGACAATATCCAGGCTTGGGCTGATAAGTGGCAAGTAACATTCGTGCCAGGCAATGACTATCTCCAACAAGAGAGAATCTAACCAATTCCCCTTGACCTTCAATGACATTACCATCGCTGAATCTCCCACTGTCAACATCCTAGGGGCTACCATTGACTAGAAACTGAACTGGAGTAGCCATATAAATACCGTGGCTACAAGAGCAGGTCAGAGGCTAGGAATCCTGCGGCGAGTAACTCACCACCTGACTCCCCAAAGCCTGTCCACCATCTACAAGGCACAAATCAGGAGTGTGATGGAATACTCTCCACTTGCCTGGATGGGTTTAGACCCAACAACACTCAAGAAGCTCAGCACCATCCAGGACAAAGCAGCCCACTTGATTGGCACCTCATCCACAAACATTTGCTCCCTCCACCACCGAAGCATAGTGGCAGCAGTGTGTACCATCTACAAGATGCACTGCAGCAACGCACCAAGGCTCTTTAGACAGTACCTTCCAAACTCGCAACCTCTACCAACTAGAAGGACAAAGGCAGCAAATGCATGGGAACACCACCACCTGCAAGTTCCCCTCCAAGTCACGTCACCATCCTGACTTGGAACTATATTGCCGTTTCTTTACTGTCACTGGGTCAAAATCCTGGAACTCCCTTCCTAACAGCACTGCGGTGTACCTAGCCTGTGATGCCCACATCCATGAACACATTTTTAAAAAAAAAAGTCCCACCCAGCTGGATAATGTTGGAGAGGCTTTGGAGGAGGTTAGTGTGGCCAATTGACAAATGCTACAAACAGGTTGGAGAGGGATAATTTCCCTTTGTCACAGTCACATAGGATGTCATTTGTTACTTTGTTGAGAGTTATTTTGGTACTGTGACAAAAGATGGTGCCTTTTGATAGCAGCATTTGGTGATTACTAACTTAGTTGAATAATTGCTTTGCTTGCAGAGTTAGGTATGTGGGGAAGTTGGGAGGTGGGGACAGGAGTAAAAGGGGCATGAAGGAAAGGAGAGGACAAGAGCAGGGAAAAAGGAAAATATTCCTTTGAAAATAATTGCAATCATTATGTTTGAGCATTTCTATCATATTCTTCCAAGTTTTTTTCTGTGACCCAGGGTCTTCTAAAAGGGAATATATTGTCGATCATTAGTTGGAAGTGTATTCAAAGTAATACCTTGCACCATACTTTCTTAAATGTCAGGGATTCAAACTCTAGACATCAATTCATCTTCAAAGAATTACTTTTCTTCGAGATGAAATAATACTTGGATTGTTAAGGTTATTGTTGAAATGGCTAAACCTATGGCAATCTGGGAAACAATGGAGTACAGTTCTTGAGTATCGCTGAAAACAGAGACATTTTGTTGAGGTTTTTCATCTTGCACTCATCAGGACAATTCACAAGAATACCAATGTAAGGGAAAGCAACAAATTTATAATATGAGAAGAGAGTGCTGATTGGTTGGCAAGTGGACTCTGTTTGGTAGAGGCATTGTCATGGAGATTGCACCAGTTTATGGTGACTGACAGTTAACTGCCAAGCTTCGTTTGAAAGTTAAACCGGGCAGCTTGATTCTGGTCAAGACATTGCCCTGAGGAATGGACCAGCGAATGGATGTCACTTATTTGGTTTAGCTGAAACAGGTGCTAAGTGTGTACATTTTCTTTCTGCAAAGAACAAGGCCCTGAGTATTAATATATGTAGCTTCCAGTACACACAAATGTGCCACACTTCGAGGCCGAATGGCAATCTTAAATTGGTTATCAATGTAATTCTTAGCACATTGAGGATTATTTAGCAAATGTTGTCCAATCGCAGAATCACATCTAATGTTGGACACCTGTGTTTTGACTTTTGCAAGCACGGGCTGGTTGGGTACGGTCTTTTCAGACAGAAAAAAAATGTACACACATTGCACCTGTTTCAGCTAAACAACATAAGTGACAGCCATTCGCTGTTTCATTCCTCAGGGCAGTGCCTTGACCAATCAGAGTCAAGCTGCCTGGTTTAAATTTCAAACAAAGCTTGGCAATTAACTGTCAGTCACCATAAACTGGCGCATTCTCCATGGCAACGCGTCTACCAATCAGAGTCCACTTGCCAACCAATCAGCACTGTCTTCTCATATAGCATAAATTTTTGTTTTGCCTTACGTTGTATTCTTGCGTATTGTCCAGATGAGTGTAAGACGAAAAGCTTCGACAAAATGTCTCTGTTTTCAATGATACTCAAGTTCTGCATTACCAAATTATTATTTGTATTATTTGCAGTACAGTCGTTAGAACATAGGAGTTTATTTGCTGTACAGGCTGGGCGATGCAAAACAGAGGTCCTACAGTGCCATCAGGAAGACCTGACAAAGTATGACAACATAATGCTTACTTCCTGTAAAAGGCAAGTGAGCACAGATGTAAGATTTTTACTAGAGGAAAAACAGAAGACCATTTAGTCTCTCGAGTCTGTTCTGCCATTGATTAGATCATTGTTGCTGATAAATAGATATTTTTTTTTCTTTCACGGGATAAGCCAGCATTTATTGTCCTTGAGGAGGTGGTGGTAAGTTGCCTTCTTGAACTGCTGCAGTTCATGCGATGTAGGTACTTCCATGTTGCTGTTGGGAAGGAGGTCCAGAATTTTGAGCCAGGAACAGTGATATATTTCCTACATAAATAATGAGCATAGCAAATATCATAATCTCAACTTTAATTTCTGGCCCAGCTCTTAGTCTTCCATCCATACCTACAGGAGGCAATTTGACACCATTCAGCTCTTGTTTTAGTTCTTCTATGTAATAGCCTTGTAGTGATTATTCTTAGCAGTGACAAAAGTAGATGTATGCAAACCCATTTGTTTTAATCATTGACTTTCTAGTTGCATTGCTATAAATGTTCATTCCATTACACATGCTAGCAGTGTGTGATTGAAACTGATCAGTTTTACTTATAATTTTCAGAAGAGTAACTTGGGAAATATTTACCATCTTGTTATTATGGATTTTGTTGTGGCAATTCCAGTGTGTCTTTTCATGCAATTAGTCAGTTCTTTTTAGCACCTATATCAGTTCATTATAATTTTGGATTAGATATAAATCTATAAGAAATTAAAGTGTGCCATTTCTTGTCATAATTCTGTAGCTTCCAACAAATGTTTGGCCTTCTCTTGAAATAAATTTTCATATTCAACACTTCCAGTGCAAGATGCTGCTCTTGATACTTGCCTTTACTACTAATGGCAGTGGTGCTATTCTTTTTTCTTATCCATTCAATAGGTCACAGAACAATCTACTCAGCCATATATATACTAGATGTCCACAAGATTGCTGGAAAGTAACATGACAAAATTAATGATTACGACTGCCCAATGATATTACTGAAAAGCATCTCTTTCAGTTCAAAGCTCACCGATCATTATTGGCCATGAGATTGCGAAAAAGCCACAAGCAATGTAAAAGTCATTTCGTCCATTGAGATTGCTCAAAAGGTATGTACGACAATTTTGGGGTGGGGAGTAGATATAATGTCGAGTGGTAATCGCAAGGGAAGCATACGGTGTTACTGTGGGGGAAGGGTCCAATGCACAACAGAGGACCAAACAAGAAGTGAATAGGAAAGGTCATCAAACTTTTTCCTGCATTGACTCATCTGTTTGCAGGATGATGCTGGTGGAATTGATACGTAAAGTGTTCTCTCTCCCTCCATGTCTGCTGCAGAGTTTATCTTGGCATTTTCCTCCCAGTTGAGGGAAACAAAATTTCCCTTCAAGCCCTGACCTGACCCAATGGGACCTCCACAGCTACATCCAAGAATCTAGGCTATCTGCCTGTAACATGATGAACCCAAGTTTCTTCCACAGAATTCCCTGCAACAAAAAGTATGTCCTCGCTTTTAAAGAGGTTGCACCTCACTTTAAGTGGTGTTACATCCCTTTTAAATCGCTGTTGGACCTGCTGGAAATCCCACTGTCCTCATTGGCAAGGCATGGTGCTTGTCAAAGGCTAATTAGGATTGACTGCCAATTACCACCCTCCAATGCCAAATCAGCACCCAAAGTCTAAATAAACTCCATCAAGTTTCTGTTTTCATACTATGGAGCAAAACACACTCCACTCGCCTAAGTATATCGAACTTAGATGAGTTCCTTGGGACTGGTCTATCCCTCTAAGTTCCACTGACAAACCAGCCTGACAAGTCAATCGTCTAGTATACTGCGTATTGACTGTCTCAAGAATCTGAATGACGTGTCTCCTTTAAATACTTGACAGTTCCAAGTTTCAATTATCATCTCATTCATTGGGTGCCACTTTTGTCTCAATGGTCACACCCTCACTTCTGAGCCAGCAGGTTATGGTTGCAAACCCAATTCAAGAGATTTAAGCACATGATCTAAGCTGACACCAATAGAATTCTCCGAGCCCTGCACTATCAGAGATGCTGTTGTCTGAGGCCCTGTCTGTCCTCTTGAGTGGATGTTCAAAGATCTCCCTTGCCTTGCAATCTCCTTCTCTTTCTCCCACCTACCCCCAACCCTGGAACTGTGCTAATAGTAAGATTCTTATTCTTTCTTTTGAAAGGAGAAAATAAATTGGCCTGTGTTAAATCATGGATTTTTATTGTTTAAATGTGTCTTTGCATTGAAAGATTAATTTTCCTCCCAAAAAGGGAAAGATCTATAAAAGACAAACAAGATTCTGTGAAGTTTTCAGGAATTACACTTGGAACCTTATGCACAGGGCCCCGTGAAAACCCTCACTGTATCATAGCCTCCTTCTGTGCAGTAAGATTCTATTTGGTCCATCGTACCTATGCTGGAAAATGTTTAGTGCAATCACATCAAAATCTGTATATCCACTTTGGAGATTATTTTCTCAGTTCACTGGAAACTTTTGGATGGAACAACATGCAGATAGAAAAATTAAGAGTTTCAAGGCGATCTGTTCACTCAGACCAGCCCCTCCCATTCACTTCCTTGCCACCCAGGCTCTGGCTCCATACCTTCTCGAGGTCATTGCCCCATTCTTCCTCACATTCCCAGGCCTCCTATTCACTCCTTTGTACCCATGGAGGATGCAGTTACAGTCTGAGCTTCATGTCTGGCCAGAAATTTAATTGAAAGTGAAAGGAAAAATAGTCAGTGAAAGGCTTTCCAAAACACATTAATCGTGAGCGAGAAATGCACAGAGGGAATGCAAGTGAGCGAGGGGCAGATAGAGGGACTGAGTAAGAGAGCGAGAAAGAAAGGTAAAGAGTGTGCAGCGAGATAGTGCGAGACATCCATGCTCTCTTCTTGTGGTTTCCTCCCCAAATTCCTTTGTCCTGTAAGCTGCACACCTTGTTTCTTGGCTCCAAGGCCAGGCATCATTCTACTTCTGGCTCTAAGACTTCACAGAGCAAGCCTAACTCCTTTCTGGACCTCAATCTCCACTTTCTCCAAGACCCCAGTGTCTCTCTGAGCTCTGAATATTGCAGCAGTACCTGGATATGTTAATTTTGGGGTCCACAACTCTAGATTCACCAGCAACAAGCAGCCAGTCATCATCCCCGTACTCCCTCTAAACAAAAGCTTCAGACATTTTACTTATTTACCTCCCCCCTATACTTTTTTTTTTAATCACAACATGGTTTATTTCTCATCTGCATTTACTGCAGCAGATACCGAGTGATCCCTTCATGCCCAAACTCCATTACTCGCAGTTCATTGCAGGCTGGCTGCCATCTTGCTGTATTAAGAATTTTACAAAAGGCAAAATATAGCAGTTGAGTAAATGAGGAGAATAGCATATATGAGGGGAATACAGAAAGTGGAAGAGCTACAAAAGAAAGAGAAGACAGGATAAAGAAAAGAGAGAGAAAGAGATATAGAAGCATCTGTGATGGTGTGCGGAAAGTCATGCAAAGCGAAAGAAAGCAAGAATGAGCCAATGAATAAAGCACAAACATGGACAGAAGGAAGGTGACCAAAAGGTGTGTTGGGGAGAAGCAGAGATAGTTACAGGGAGAGATGTATTTCTTTGCTTTGGTCTGTGAGCAATGCTATAGCAAACCAATTATAGTTAGTTTTGACCAAGGTGTGAATAAAAAAGCGATCGTTTGTGGCCTTCAGTTAGACTTGTTTAATACTATATATGTGTTGCAATTTTTAAAGGATAAATTGACATCATATGGCCTGCTCTGTCATTTTAAAAGTTTATTTTTTTTTTCTGTCCGATCCTCCTTTTTGAAATGTCTTTAGTCCATTCCTCTTTTTTGAAATGTCTTCAGGGTAGTGTAATACTATTAACTTTGTAACAAAGCATGCTGACATCTCAGAAACCCTAATCTGGTATCACTTGAACTTCTTAAATGCCATAGGTGTGGTTTGGGCATATATGTAATGCACAAAATAAAGGTTTATAACTAAGACAAAGTAGCAAAGCTGCAGGTGCAATTCTGTTAGTTGTGATCTATATGAAACACTAATAGCTTCCTCCTGGACACTCGTACATTGTATAAAATTGGGTACAAATTGGCACACTCACTTACCTCAAATATTACTTGGATAGCTGGTGTGAGAAATGGAACCATTCACACTGCAGTGTACTGTAAAGTACAGTACTCACTAAGTTTCAGTTAAGCCCCATTGTTGACACAAGGTGAATACAGTTCCACTCTACATTTCACTTTGTCATACCTGAAAAGTGCTTGCTGCTGACTCTTCATGCCAAAAAAAACCTGTTCTATATCACTTTTGTGTCTGAACAAATGAATATAAAATTAATTGGAAAAAATATGTAACTCAAATTGGTTATATCTGAAGGAGGTCTTCCTCTTTGCTTTGTATTTATCTAAGGCTCACACTTCAATTGCGGACAATTGGGGGGCCTTTCAATGCTCTCATGGTCTAAGATTTATTGGACAAAACCTAAGGCCTTCCTGAGCTCCAAGATCTATTTTCCTCCAGTGCATCTTCTTTTCATGTTGTTCTATTGGCTGCAGGGGGTCAACCAATTGTACATATTATTGGAAAGATTCTTTCATTGTTCTTGGGGTTGTTGCTGATAGTTTCACTATTCTAAACTAATTGTGAAGTCTATGTAGTACATGAAAGCTACAGGTCTGTAAGAGATGGGAGTGATCATGTTTAGATAAATTACTTTTGGTAAATTTGTTTAGAAGTAAATAATAGTGCTGATCTGGCATAAATAAGTGCTCAATGTTTATTTGTGAACTTGAGTAAAAAACACTTTATAACAAGTAATTTAAACACTTTGTGTTAATAAAACAAGTCTCTTAAATATCCAAACCACAAGTTTATTCAAAGAACAAATACAGTAATGCTGACCAAGTAAATATTTGGCAATATGAACACTTTACTCCATTCAGTGTACTGTTTTTCTGCATTGCATCTGTAGAGATAAAGCATTTGGTGTATGTCTTTCTGAGTAAATTTTGGGTCATTAAAGTTAATATATGTTACATGTGGAACTTTAGGTACTGAATTTCAAGTAAACATCAATTGTATGATTAGGTTTCAGAAAGCATTGTGGCTTTAAAGTGATTTACTTTTAAGAAAAATAAGGATCTCACCAAGCTTTAAGAATATCAATAATTGCACTTCTACATATTTCCTCTCAGTGCTGTATTTAGCAAGCCTTGGTGAGAGAGAAAGAGGTGTTGAAGTAGAAGTGTCATCTGCAATAGGTCATATAGATCATTAAAGATGATCAAAAAGAGTAAAATCACAAGTATCCAATAATAAAGCATGTTAACTTCATCACAAATAATTTTTCAAAGAACTCAAACTTAAATGTCAGGTACACGCCCAATAATGCAATCCTATATTTTTTGCTTGAATCTGTTTCCATACATGCTGGAATGTGAATTTACTTCGATTCCGGGTACTGCCTGTGTGGAGTTTGCAAGTTCTCCCTGTGTCTGCGTGGGTTTTCTCCGGGTGCTCCGGTTTCCTCCCACAAGCCAAAAGACTTGCAGGTTGGTAGGTAAATTGGCCATTATAAATTGTCACTAGTATAGGTAGGTGGTAGGGAAATATAGGGACAGGTGGGGATGTTTGGTAGGAATATGGGATTAGTGTAGGATTAGTATAAATGGGTGGTTGATGTTCGGCACAGACTCGGTGGGCCGAAGGGCCTGTTTCAGTGCTGTATCTCTAATCTAATCTAAACTCTTTTCTCTACATGATTCCAGTGTGACTCACTTCTGTTGCTAGGAGATGGACAGCATTGCTGTGTTTTGGGTTTGAGAGGAAAAGTTAAGTGGCTAGGAAGGACAAGGAAGAGATAAATATTTCATGTCACTTTCTTGTTTGGCGCTATAAAAACTCAACAGGAGAAATCTACCAATGGAAAAGATTTTGTGCAAATACATGAGAACTCATTCACAAAAGAAAATGTTGATTAATGAAATTCAGGAAATTATGCGTGCTGGATAATAGAAATTCGCGCGATTTGAATTAGACAGGGAAATTGGTAAAAGTATCAAATTGCAGCTGAAGAAAGTGAAGTAATGGGGACCAGCATGGTAATTAAATGAAATGAGTGTTGAATAGGGGGAACAGGCAGCAGTTTGAATGTTGAGGGCTCTGCAGGGAGTTCTTGAAAGTAAAAATATGAAAACGAGGTGAATAAAATAAATTAGGGCCAGTATGGAAATGGAATGATTAAATTATTAATGGCAAGTAGCCAGCAGCTCTACCAGTGAAAGGGGATTTATTTGTTAACAGCAGAGACTGTGGTATTTATTTGCAGCAAGGGAGATCAGGAATGTATTTATGTATTAAAGTGGGATGCTGTAGAATGTCGGAAAAATCAATTCTCATTGGCCCAGTACTGATTCTGTACTCTTAAACATCAGAGGGTAAAGAATTTATCATTTCTCCCCACGATACGGGGAGTATTCCTGTATTTTTAGCAAGTAAGTCATACATAAAGTTTGTGAAATCACATACATACTGTTTTACTTTGTTCACTGATGATTTGGGTGCATTTTAAATTTCAGGTTAAAGTTTTAGAAGTGCTACTCATTTCAGCGTTCACCTCGTGTAGGAGGCAAACTGCATTAAGTGATGAAGACTGTGGCCGGGATTTTGTGAGCCCCCTGAGGTGCGATCGGAGGCAGGGGTGCATGGAATATTGTGATGGGTGACAGGGAGTGCAGAGGGCCCATCGCCCAGCGATCTTCCTGAGGCTGGGATAGGCCGACGATGGCCTTCTCACCTGGAGGCCAATTGAGGCCCTGAAGTGGCCTACTAACGGCTAATTAAGGGCTACTTCCCACTGCCGTTGGGATCTTACCAGCGGCAGCAGAGGAGGCCTCAGCCTTGTGGGGAGGACACCTTATAAAATGAGATGCCCTCCCTGTGGGCTTGGGGGGTGGTCCCTCCTTCGTGGGCAATTTGTGGCCCACGGAGGACCACTGAGAACAACTTAACCTCTTGGGACACCCCTGCCCCTGGACTGCACGACCAACCCCCTCCCCCCTGCCAGGGCTTTCTGTACTGGTCCCGGCGACCCCACCTCACCTATCTCTGTTCTGGGGTTCCAGCCCTGGGCCTGGGGCCACTGCAGTACCGGCAGTGGCCACCACTCCTGGTGGCGCTACCGATACTGCTGAGTTGCTGGCCCTTTGATTGATTGGCAGCTCTTAGAGGTGGGATCCCCTTTCCTTTTAAAGACTTTAAAGGGACCGGAAGATCGCTCCGGCGAGGTTGGGTGGGAGTGGGGGGCGTGCACGCAGAAGCGGAGTGCCCCCCGCCTTTTCGGACCGGCGCCAGGAGTCCTACCTTCAGCACAAAATCCAGCCCTGTGTATTTACTGCTTTGACTGTTTGTGTTTAATTTTTATCCAGCCTCACTTTAAAGCTGAGAAAATGCTACAAGATAGCATGCTGTGCCATTGATTTAGTAATTTTGTTGATGTGTCTGCTGCACAATGAATTTCACAGAATCACAGAATAATACAGTGCAGAAGAGGCCCATCGAGTCTGCACCGATGCATTAAAAACACCTGACCTGTCTACCTAATCCCATTTGCCAGCACTTGGCCCATAGCCTTGAATGTTATGACGTGCCAAGTGCTCATCCAGGTAATTTTTAAAAGATGTGAGGCAACCTGCCTCTACCACCCTCCCAGGCAGGGCATTCCAGACCGTCACCACCCTCTGGGTAAAAAAGTTCTTCTTCAAGTCCCCCTTAAACCTCCCGCCCCTCACCTTAAACTTGTGACCCCTCGTAACTGACCCTTCAACTAAGGGGAACAGCTGCTCCCTATCCCCCCTGTCCATGCCCCTCATAATCTTGTACACCTCGATCAAATCACCCCTCTGTCTTCTCTGCTCCAGTGAAAACAACTCAAGCCTATCCAACCTCTCTTCATAGCTTAAATATTCCATCCCAGGCAACATCCTGGTGAATCGCCTCTGCACCCCCTCCAATTCAATCACATCCTTCCTATAATGTGGCGACCAGAATTGCACACAGTACTCCAGCTGTGGCCTTACCAAAGTTCGATACAACTCCAACACGACCTCCCTGCTTTTGTAATCTGTGCCTCGATTGATAAAGGCAAGTGTTCCATATGCCTTTTTTGCCACCCTATTAACCTGCCCTTCTGCCTTCAGAGATCTACGGACAAACACGCCAAGGTCCCTTTGTTCCTCGGAACTTCCCAGTGTCAGGCCATTCAATGAATACTTCCGTGTCACATTACTCCTTCCAAAGTGTATCACCTCACACTTTTCAGTGTTAAATTCCATCTGCCACTTTTCTGCCCATTTGACCATCCCGTCAATATCTTCCTGTAACCTAAGACACTCCACCTCACTGTTAACCACTCGGCCAATCTTTCTGTCATCCGCAAACTTACTGATCCTACCCCCACATAGTCATCTATGTCGTTTATATAAATGACAAACAATAGGGGACCCAGCACAGATCCCTGTGGTACGCCACTGGACACTTGCTTCCAATCACTAAAACAGCTGCCTGTCATCCCTCTCTGTCTCCTACAGCTAAGCCAATTTTGAATCCACCTTATCAAGTTACCTTGTTTCCCATGTGCATTTGCTTTCTTGATAAGTCTCCCATGTGGGACCTTGTCAAAGGCTTTGCTGAAATCCATGTAAACTACATCAACTGCACTACCCTCATCTACACACCTGGTCACATGCTCAAAAAATTCACTTAAATTTGTTAGGCATGACCTCCCCCTGACAAAGCCATGCTGACTATTCCTAATCAAATTTTGCCTCTCCAAGTGGAAATAGATTCTCTCCTTCAGAATTTTCTCCAACAGTTTCCCTACCACTGACATGAGACTCACTGGTCTGTAGTTCCCTGGCTTATCTCTGCAACCTTTCTTAAATAGTGGGACCACATTAGCTGTTCTCCTGTCCTCTGGCATCTCCCCTGTGGCCAGAGAGGAATTAAAAATTAGGGTCAGAGCCCCTGCAATCTCCACCCTCGCCTCCCACAGCATCCTGGACGATTACCTGGTCCACTTTTAAGCCTTCCAAAACCTCCAATACCTTGTGACAATTTGCTCAAGAACCTCACAAACTCTCTCTCTGAGTTCCATATCTACATCCTCAATCTCTTGCGTGAAGACAGATGTGAAGTATTCATTCAACACCCTACCAATGTCCTCTGGCTCCACCCACAAATTTCCCTCTTGGTCCCTAATGGGTCCTACTCTTACCCTGGTTATCCTCTTCCCATTGATATACTTATAGAATATCTTGGGATTTTCCCTACTTTTACCAGCTTGAGCTTTCTCATATCCCCTCTTTGCCCCCCTAATTGCTTTCTTAAGCTCCATCCTACACTTTCTGTATTCCCCTAATGCTTCCATTGATTTGCTCTCCTTGTATTTGCTAAAAGCCTCTCTTTTCCTTCTCATCATACCCTGAATGTTTCTGGTCACCCATGGTTCTCTGGGCTTATTGCTCCTACCTGTTACCCTGGAGGGAACATGTTGGGCCTGTACCCTCCCCATTTCCTTTTTGAATGCCTCCCACTGCTCTTCTGTAGATTTCCTGACAAGTAACTCTTTCCAGTCTACCTTGGCCAGATCCTGCATTATTTTACTAAAATTCACTCTTCCCCAATCCAAAACCTTTTTTTGCAATTTGTCTATTTCTTTCTCCATAACAAGCTTAAATTGTACCATGTTGTGGTCGCTATCACCAAAATGCCCCCCCACCAGCACATCAACCACCTGTCCGGCTTCATTCCCCAGAATTAGGTCCAGCACTGCACCCTCCCTTGTTGGATCCTGTACATATTGAGCTAAAAAGTTCTCATGTGTACATTTAAAGAACTCCACTCCATCTAAGCCCTTAACACGATGACTATCCCAATTAATGTTGGGAAAGTTGAAATCACCTAATATAATTACCCTATTATTTTTACGCACCTCTGCAAATTGCGCACATATTTGCTCCTCAATTTCCCGCTGACTATCTGGGGTCTTTAATAAACACCTAGCCATGTGGCTGTCCCTTTTTTATTCCTAAACTCTACCCATAAAGCTTCATTTGATGCCCCCTCCAATTTATTTTTAGTTTTCACAGCTGTATTAAATTATTAATTGGCTCTCACTGTCGTTTGTTAATTTGCTGATACTGGCTGTTCTATGAATTTGTTGATTTATAAATCATCACTGTTTGCTTAGATGTGTTGCAATGCTAGTCAGTATTTTGTTTTCCTAAGTGAGCCACGATGCAAGTGGTTCAGTTTTCCTGTTGTGATTGCATGGTGTCAACAAAAAGCAAAACAACATCATTAAAGTCCTCGAGCTTATTGATTTGTTTATCTCCCCGATGGTGGTGATGTAGCAATGTCGTTTCTCGCTGTTGTAGGTTTTATTGGCATCACATTCTTAAGGTACTTTGAGAAAACATTTCAACTCTGTACAAGTCTCAACTCATCATGTGCAATACCATGGGAGATCAATAAGTAAAGTATTAAAAGTATTCAGTTTCCTGAGCACTTTTTGTCCCACTTAACAGTGTATGGCATGATCTGTCACTACTTGATGTCACACTACACAATAGTTCATGTTTCCTGTGGTTTTTTAAATATTGGTGAGTTATTCCACAGAACTGTAGAAGTTTACATAAGGAAGCCATTTGGCCCATCATGTCTACTGGTCTTTGCTGAAGCAATTGAAACTCATTTCTATCCTCTGTTTCATCCCCATAACTGTATCTTCCTCTATTTTAAGTATTCATCAAAGTTATCTACGTCACCTACGCATTTGGCAAAGCATTCCAAACTCCAGCTTTCTATACATTTAACAATCAAAATGTTTCATAGTTTCAAAAATGTCCATTAAATATTTTTTTGAACGTCTCTGCTCCAAGTTTACACTCAAAACTACTTTCTTATCCTTTGCACAATCCGATGAATCTGTGCCGTATCCTTTGTAGCTTTTTAATGCCCATTCTAGAATTGCCATCCGGAACTGAGGCCTAAACATTTTCTTGTATAGATTTATCACCTCTTTCTTCTTGTTGTGTGTCACTATTTGTGAAACACAAAATGCTCTTGGATTTTTTATGACTTTATCAACATGCACATGTCATTTTATGCAGTTGTTTGTGTGTTTGAACCCCTCTGACTCTTATTGTTCAGTGTCTTTCCATTGAGTATATGTTTGCAGTTCTTGTTTTTCCTTTCAAAATCTATTATATGTTACTTGTCCATATTAAATTACCTAAAAGGATAAGGGTAGCAGATGCAAGGGAACACCACCTGCAAGTTCCCCTCCAAGCCACACGCCATCCTGACTTGGAACGAAATCACCAGTCCTTCACTGTAGCTGGGTTAAAATTCTGGAACTCCCTTCCTCACAGCACTGTTGGTGTACCTACATCTCAAGGACTACAGTGGTTCAAGAAGGCAGCTCACCACTACTTTCTCGAGGGCAGTTAGGGATGGGCAATAAATGCTGGCCGAGCCAGCGATGCCCACATCCCATGAACAAATAAAAAAAAAAATTGCACTGCCACCTGTCTGCCTATTCCCTAATCTTTCTACATCTTCCTGACATTTTGTACTGTCTGCCTTGCTTTTTGCCAGACTTTTTATTTTTATGTCAACTTTTGATATCATTTCCCTGCGCTCCAGTCAAACTGTAAGTTAAGAATGAAACTTGACCCAGAACTGGCTCCTGGATACCACTTCTTTCCTCTTCCCAATTTGATTCACATTCATTAATCCTAACCATTTGTGTTTCTAGTACGTCAACTAACTTTCCATTTGTGCTACGTTTTCTCTTGCACCACACACCAAAAATTTAATATTAAGCTTCCTGGAGACCTTAGCATCTACCTTCTGAAAAGCCATGGACATTACACCAATTGAACAGTTCAAAGAGCTTAGATTTGTCAAACATGATTTGCTTTTGAGTTTGGCTGTCTTGGATTAACCATCGCTTTTGTAAATACTCACTCATTTCATCTTGAATTATGGATTCTAAAGAGCATACCCACAACTAACATAAGACTGCCAATAGTTACCTTATTTATCCTTCTGTTCCTTCTTGAACAGAATTATGCTACTTTCTCATCTCCTATATCAATTTACATAGCTAAGGACAATTGAAACATTATAATTGATGCCTCAGCTATCTCTTACAGCTGCCTTTCTTCAGGCACTGCTAATCTTTACTCATAAACTTACCTGTCACTGACTGGAAAGGATTGTGTGACATGCCCCTTCCAGCCCCATCTCAACTCTATAAGGCCAAGTCCAGCAGCAGCTCTCTCCAGCATCATTTTGTCGAGTCATTTATTTATGTGAAGTAATTGATTGTGTCCACTTCCACCACCCTTGTGGGCAGCATGTTCCAGGTTATTACCACCCACTGTGTAAAAAAGGTTCTTCCTCATATTCCCTCTGCATCTCTTGTCCAAAACCTTCAATTTGTGTCCCCTACTCCATGTACCATTACTTAATGGGAACTGTTTTTCCTTGTCTAACTTACCTAAGCCTGTCATAATCTTGCACACCTCTATTAAATCTCCCCTCAATCTCCTTTGTTCTAAGGAGAACAACCCCAGCTTTTCCAACTTTGTCTGAGGTTTTGGGTGTTACCTTCTTTTTATCTTTTGAAGACTTTTTTTGCACCTGTCAACGGAGTTTCACTATTCCTCCGCAGAATATATGGAGGTATTTGATAAGGTCTCCAGGAAGCTCAATACTAAATTTTAGGTGTGTGGTACAAGAGAAAATGTAGCACAATTGGATAGAAAGTTAGTTGACATACAAGAAACAAAAATGGTAAGGATTAATGAGTGTGGATCAAATTGGGAAGAGGAAAGAAGGGGTATATCTCAGGAGTCAGTTCTGGGTCAACTTTCATTCTTAACTTACAGTTTTGACTTGACTTGACTTGGACCGGAGTGGCGGCGGCAGTTGGCAGGCGGACCTGGGAGGAGGCAGATCTGGAGCAGGACCTACATAACAAAGAGCGGGGCTCAAGGCCTACACTTGCCTTGGACCGGAGCGGCGGTGGCAGTCGGCAGGTTCTCTCCCTGTTCTGGCGTGCGCTGTGTTTCAAAGGAGGAGGGGGAAAAAAACTGACATCACAGGAAATCTGTTTGCTGATTGGTTAGGTAAGTAACAGCTGTTAGTGCCTGCAAATAGCTTAAAATAATCAGGGGAGAGAAAGTTATTTTTTTTAAAAACCTGAAAACCTACCTTATAAGTGATAAGGTTAGTACTACTAAAGTGTGTTTTTTGTTTTTAACTAGTATAATTTATTAATAATTACTAGTAATTATTACTAATTTTTTTATATGTAAGTAGTGGTTTTTAGGGAATCTAGGTCCCTAGTATAAATAATCTCAATTTTTTTAGAATTTAATGTAAATTAAGGGTAAATCATGGCAGGGCAGCTCGGCAACGTGGAGTGCTCCTCCTGTGCAATGTGGGAAGTCAGGGACACTTCCAGTGTCCAGGGCGAACACGTGTGCAGGAAGTGTCTCCAGCTGCAGCTACTCAAAATCCACATTTCGGATCTGGAATGGCGGCTGGGGACACTGTGGAGCATCCGCGAGGCTGAGATCCTCGTGGATAGCACATACAGGGAGTTGATCACACCGCAAGTAAAGACTGCTCAGGCAGAAAGGGAATGGGTGACCACCAGGTAGAGTAGAAGAACTAGGCAGGTAGTGCAGGAGTCCCCTGGGTCCATCTCTCTTTCTCACAGATATTCCGCTTTGAGTACTGTTGGGGGAGATAGCTTCTCAGGGGAATGCGACAAGAGCCAAGTCTGTGGCACCACGGGTGGCTTAGCTGCACAAGAGGGGAGGAAGAAGAGTGGGAGAGCTATAGTGATAGGGGATTCTATCGTAAGGTGGGGTACAGATAGGCATTTCTGTGGCTGCAAACGTGACTCCAGCATGGTATGTTGCCTCCCTGGTATTCGGGTCAAGGATGTCACAGAGCAGCTGCAGGGCATTCTGAAGGGGAAGGGTGAACAGTCAGAGGTCGTGGTTCACATTGGTACCAACGATACAGGTAGAAAGAGGGATGAGATCCTGCAACAAGAATTTAGGGAGCGAGGTGGCAGATTAAAAAGCAGGGTCTCAAAGGTTGTAATCTCTGGATTACTCCCGGTGCCACATGCTAGTGAGTAAAGGAATAAGAGGATAGAGCAGATGAATGCGTGTCTGAAGACCTGCTGCAGGAGGGCTTTAGTTTCTTGGATCACTGGGTCTGTTTCTGGCGAAGGTGGGACCTGTACAAGTTGGACGGGTTGCACCTGAACCGGAACGGGACCAACATCCTTGCTGGGTGGTTTGCTAGTGCTGTTGGAGGGGTGGTGGTGGGGTTTAAACTAATTTGGCAGGGGGATGGGATACGGAGTGGAGGTACAGTAGAGGGTGATGCACAGCCAAATATAGAAGAGAAACTAAGTCAGTCTGGAAGGCAGAGCAAATATAGACCTGTTATGGTGCAAGTGAATAATGCAAGGCTGGATTGCATTTATTTTAACGCAAGGAGTCTTATAAATAAGGCAGATAAATTGAGGGCGTTGATTAACATATGGGAATATGATATTATTGCTATCACAGAGAGATGGTTGAGGGAAGGACAGGACTAGCAGCTCAGTATTCCAGGATGTAGAATCTTCAGGCGTAACGGCAGGGGGAGGGTGTAAAAGAGGAGGTGGCATTGCACTATTGATCAAGGAGTCAATTACTGCAGTAAGGAGGGATGATATCTTAGAAGGTTCCTCAAATGAGGCCATATGGGTAGAACTTAAAAACAGAAAGGGGCAATCACTTGGCTGGGAGTGTAATGCAGGCCTCCTAACAGTCAGGGAGAGATAGAGGAGCAGATATGTAGGCAAATCTCTGAGAGGTGTAAAAATAATAGGGTAATGATGGGGGATTTCAACTTCCCCAGTATTAACTGGGATAGTCTTAGTGCGGAAGGCTTAAAGTGCGGAATTCTTAAAGTGCCTACAGGACAGCTTTTTGAGCCAGCACATAGAAACTCCAACAAGAGAAGGGGCGGTTCTGGACCTAAACCCAGGGAATGAAGCTGGACAAGTGGTAGAAGTATCAGTGGGGGAGCATTTCAGGGATAGTGACCATAACTCTAAGATTTAAAGTAGTTCTGGAAAAGGACAAAGATGGACTGGAAATAAAGGTACTGAATTGGGGGAAGGCCAATTTCAATATGATGAAACAGGATCTGGCCAAAGTTGACTGGGAGCAGCAACTTGTAGGAAAGTCTACATCAGACCAGTGGGAGTCATTCAAAAAGGAAATAGTGAGAGCTCAGGGCCAACATGTTCCCGTAAAGGTGAAGGGTAGGACCAACAAGTCCAAGGAACTCTGGATGTCAAGGGATATAGAGGATTAGATAAGGGAAAAAATGGAGGCTTATGGCAGATTCAGGGGGCTGTAAACAGCCGAGGCCCTAGATGAGTATAGAAAGTGTCGAGGGGTACTTAAAAAAAGTAATTAGGAGAGTGAAGAGGGGGCATGAAAAAACACTGGTAGGCAAGATAAAGGAAAATCCCAAGGCATTTTATAAGTATATTAAGGGTAAAAGGATAACCAGGGAAAGAGTAGGGCCCATTAGGAACCAAAGTGGCAATCTGCGTGTGGAGCCGGAGGACGTAGGTGAGGTTTTAAATGATTACTTTTCATCTGTGTTCACGATGGAGAAAAACAATGTAGGTGTAGAGATCAGAGATGGGGATTGTGATATACTCAAACAAATTAGCATTGAAAGGGAGGAGGTATTCGTGGTTTTAGCGGACTTAAAAGTGAATAAATCCCCACGCCCACATGAGATGTAACCCAGGCTGTTATGTGAGGCAAGGGAGGAGATAACAGGAGCTCTGACACAATTTTTCAAATACTCTCTGGCCACAGGAGATACTTGCCAGAGGACTGGAGGACAGCAAATGTGGTACCATTATTCAAGAAGGGTAGCAAGGATAAACTAGGTAATTACAGGCTGCTGAGTCTAACATCAGTGGTAGGGAAACTATTGGAAAAATTCTGAGGGACGGGATTAATCTCTATTAGGAGAGGCAGGGATTAATCAGGGATAGTCAGCATGGCTTTGTCAGGGGGAGATCATGTCTAACAAACTTGATTGAATTTTTCAAGGAGGTGACTAGATGTGTCGATGAGGGTAAAGCAGTTGATGTAGTCTACATGGACTTCAATAAGGTCCCGCATGGGAGATTGGGTAAGAAGGTAAGAGCCCATGGGATCCAGGGCAATTTGGCAAATTGGATCCAAAATTTGCTTAGTGGCAGGAGGTGATGGTCGAGGGTTGTTTTTGTGATTCGAAGCCTGTGACCAGTGGTGTACCGCAGGGATCACTGCTGAGACCCTTGCTGTTTGTAGTGTACATTAATGATTTAGATGTGAATATAGGAGGTATGATCAGTAAATTCGCAGATGACACGAAAATTGGTGTCGTAAATAGTGAGGAGGAAAGCCTTGGATTACAGGATGATATAGATGGGCTGGTAAGATGGGCAGAGCAGTGGCAAATGGAATTTAATCCTGAGAAATATGAGGTGATGCATTTTGCGAGGACTAACAAGGCAACGGAATATACAATGGGTGGTAGCACCCTAGGAAGTACAGAGGGACTTTGGTGTACTTGTCCATAGATCACTGAAGGCAGCAGCACAGGCAGATAAGCTGGTTAGGAAGGCATATGGAATACTTGCCTTTATCAGCCGAGGCATAGAATACAAGAGCAGGGAGGTTATGATGGAGCTGTATAAAACGCTAGTTAGTCCACAGCTGGCGTACAGTGTACATTTCTGGTCGCCACACTATAGGAAGGATGTGATTGCATTGAAGAGGGTGCAGAGGAGATTCACCAGGATGTTGCCTGGGCTGGAGCATTTCAACTATGAGGAGAGACTGGATAGGCTAGGGTTGTTTTCCTTAGAGCAGAGAAGGCTTCGGGGGGACCTGATTGAGGCATATAAAATTGAGGGGCATAGATAGGGTAGACAGGAAGAAACTTTTTTTCCCTTAGCAGAGGTGTCAATAACCAGTGGGCATAGATTTAAGGTAAGGGACAAGAGGTTTAGAGGGGATTGGAATCTGGAACACACTGCCTGAAGGGGTGGTAGAGGCAGGAACCCTCACAACATTTAAGAAGTATTTAGATGAGCACTTGAAACGTAATCAAAGTAATTCATGACAACGCTACTTCATCGGACAACGTCATCAGGATGCGCCGCGGTGCGCACATGCGCAGACGGTCTCATGCCCGCTACGCATGCGCTGCGGTCCGGCTTACCAGGACCGATTTGCGCATGCGTAGACGACGCGGTATGCGCATGTGCACACAGTCTCCTCATCTCTGCGCGTGCGCTGCGGTCCGACCTGCCAGGACCGTTGTGCGCATGCGCAGATGACGTCATCGCGTTATTTCGTCTTCCTCGCCGACGCGCCAGTTTGGCCTCTACGCATGCGTCAAAGCTTCAGCGCGACTTTTTGAAAGTGGAAGGAGGGGAGGTTTCGTCGGGCATTTTCTCGCATTTTATCTGAATTATTTATTCGTTTTGGAGACTTGCTTCATTTTTATTTGACACAGGAGATTGTTCCAAGGTAAGTTGCTCTGCCTTTGTAAGTTGCTCTGAAAACATTTCCATTGTCTGGGCCACCACATGTAGCAGGATGAAGGCACAGTGACTGTGATTTCTGGCGCCAAACAGTACACACTGCAGATACATGATGGCCAGGCTACCTGCAGCTGCATCTTCTCCATTCAGACTTTGTTGCCCTGCAAACATGCTGTTATTGTGCAGAGGCATCTGGGTCTGCCTTTGGACAGGCTCGCCCCCAATTGTCGCTGGCGTGCATCTCAGACACCAACGACGACAGGCATGGCTGCTGCCATTGTGATTACAGAGGAACAGCCAAGGCCCCTCAGCCACAATGAAAAATACCGCTTGCTTTCAGATCAATTGTACCAGCTACAACAGGCCGTTCTGCAGAGTGGAACGGCAGCATTCATGAGGAGACTGGACTGGCTGCGGCAACAGACTCTCCGCTGGCAGCAAGGACTGGCTGATGAGATGGAGCCATTTACTATGCCCAACAATTGCCCGGAAGCACCTTCGGATGGAGGTGGCCGCGCGCTGGACATCAGTCACGTGTCACAAACCCTGGATCCTGAGCGTCTCACCCCCTGGCCTAATGATCTGATGGACCATACATATGCCTGCCTGTTCAAATCTCCACTTCCCCTACCTGCGGTACCCTCTCCTTGCTGCTCAGTTACACAGTCACCTGCTCCTACATCCATCAGGGCAGTGCTCATGGACACACAGTTACCTGCTCCTACACCCATCAGGGCAGTGCACATGGACACACAGCCACCTGTTACCCCATCCGACGTTGAAACAACCATGCAGAGCCTTGTGAGACTCCGCAATTGCCAGTTGCTGCCTGTCAAGCAGAGAGGGTGTCCAAAGGGGTCAAGCACTTGGGGAACATTCAGCAAGAAGAGACTGAGCACTAAAAGAAACAAGCATGCCGTGTCCAGTGGTAGCAGAAATGTGAATGCTCTTGCTGTGAACACAACTGGTGATAGTAGTAGGCAGGATTAAATGGGAATGGATGGAAAGACGCACGAGTAACATAACCACTGGCAGGGAACTGCTGGGCTAAATGGCCAGCTTTATGTTCATAGCCCAAAAGAAATGTGCTTCTTTTCCAGCACCCTCACATCATTCATGTTTTCCCTGAGAGCAGCACTGAACCATCACGAGATAGGGGCAGTAACATCATCCTGCCTTCTACAGCTGAGGTGGGTACTAAGTGATTCATTGGCGGTGTTATCAGTACATGCCTTTACCGCAGAACACAAAGCATTCTCAACAGTAATTTCATTGGAGGGAGGGAAGCTCTGACACTGATGTTCTTTCCTTATTTTCTTTCATGTAAAACGTGCCCTTGAGAAAACAATCCTTGAGACTTAAGGTCAGCATTCAAGCAACGAAGGCAACTAGATCATGCTGCGGAGCTAATCACGATGTGGAAAGGAACATTGCATTTATGGATGAATTGGGAATGCACATTGGGATGCGCTTGGGGAACATTCACCAAGAATAGACTGAGCTCAGACTCTTGTGACTTTGCCTTCTTCACATGGACAATACAGTAGTGGAATAGGGAGCCAAGCTTTTATTCACCACAAGGCTCTCCAGGAACAATCTCTTTAGCTGTGCATAGCAGAGATTCGGCCTGTCTGTCTAACGGGAATGCTGGACACAACACTCATGTATCCATGCACAGCAGTTCCTCGGATACTTAATGAACTTAATAAAACTTTTCAATAATTAAACCCAGAATTGTTGAGGTTTTGTTTTGCATGCTATTTCCCCGACTTTGCAACTGCACTTCAGATATTCAACTATGGTGGGGGGGTAGAGGGAGGGGTGGGTGAAGAGGGGGAGGGGTGGGGAGAGGGAGCATGCAAAATGCAGGGACCAAACAGTTGCAATGCCTGAAGTACTGAGGAGAAGTAGAGAAAGCAACTGGGTAGGGGAGAAAGCAACTGGATTGGGCATCCGCAGCTGGAGGGAACGGCTGAATGGAGAGGGCCGGAAGTGAGAGGCCGTAGAGAGCCGCGGGGAGCGAGCGTGCGAAGACCTTGGTGTCACCGGGTCCAGGGACTGGCCAGTAAGTCTTTTGCTGTTGTGTTTATGGCGCATGCACAGAAAAAGGCACTCCTCTTCCGTTCCGCTGCTCCCCCCCCCACTCTCTCCCCTTCCTCCCTCTCTCCCAGCTCTCTCCCTCCCCCCTTCCTTACCCCTCCCTCTCCCTCTTTCACCCCCCTCCCACTTTCTCTCCCTCTTTCTCCCCCTCCCTCTTTCTCTCCCTCCCTCTTTCTCCCCCCCCTCCCTCACCCTCTTTCTCCCCCTCCCCCCTTCCTTACCTCTCCCTCTTTCTCCCCCCCCCCCACGGCACCGCTACCGCTGGTCCCCCCGCGCTGCTGTCCCCGGCCCCCCGCGCTGATCTCCCCGGCCCCCGCGCTGCTCTCCCCGGCCCGCTCCACTCTCTCACTCCGGCCATTGTATTCTGCCACGTGTTTGTTAGGTTTCATCTCTGTGATTTTTTGAGCAGCGCCATCTTTAGTCCTGGCAGCTGCAACAGTCGCAGGCTGTGACGTTTTCGTGGCACATGCTGTATCTGCGCATGTGCCAAAACAGCGCCACTTACCGATCGCGTTGTCAACAATTGCGGTCAAACGTAATAGCATACAAGGCTATGGGCCAAGTGCTGGAAAATGGGATTAGAATAAATAGGCTTGGTGGATGGCGCGGGCACGGAGCTGAAGGGCATGTTTCTGTGCTGTATAACTCTTATGACTATGACTCTATGACTATAGTGTTATGACCAGGTGAGAAAGAGGTCTAGGATTCCCTTTCAGCCTTCACCTGGTCTTACTGTAACAGGATTTAATTTTAAACACACAATGTTTTTAGCTCCCCCTTGGTGAATCCTTGTTCACTACTTTCCTATTATAAGGCAAAGAAACCAGCACAAACAGGCTTTCTTGGGTTTAAAGAAGAAAAGTTGCAATTTATTAAACTTAAACTCTAATTCAGTTAACGCCTACGGATGCACGCCACACCCCACGCTAGCATGCATACGTGATACACATGCAAATAGAGACAGAAAAGAGCAGAAGAAAAATAGTGGAAACGTTTGAGGCAATATCTGAAGAGTTGTTGCGGTTCTTCAAGCTCACTGTAGAGTCCTTGATTGTAGGTAGATCTTGCTTTTCGTTGGGGCCCAGTATTCTTCTTAAACCTTATTTGCTGTAGGAGACTTTTCTCTCCTGGGGTTCATGTGTCTTCGGTGGATTCAGAGGCTTGCGCGATAGAGATGGGAGCAGACAGGAGAGGGATTGTCTCAGTCCAGGAGCAAGCAGCTTTCTGCCTAAACTGTTTATACAAATTCAAAAAACTCAAGTTGCCCAGCAGATTAGTCATGTGACTAGCTGGTTTGACCATGTCAGTTTGTGTATTTGGCCATCTTAGCAGTCAACCTGGAATGCGAGCTCTCCCACCTTCAACATCAGGTGATCTAAAGTCTGTTGTGGGTTAAATGTCAGGGAATGGCTGTTTTGTCCTTCCAAACACTGACTGTTAATATGCAAATGTCTTTTCTACGTGATACACAGCTGATCTGTTTAACAGGTCTTCTTCACTCCATTAATAGTTTAAAATCAGTGTTCATAACAAAATTGAAGAGAGCCATTCTTGGCAGGTGGGGGTCTAGCATGACAACAGGGAGCATTATATCAGAAGTTGACATAAAAATAAGCAGTCTGGCAAAAAGCATAGGAAATTCCTATTGATTTATGTGTGATTATGCTCACTGTGTGAAATTTGCACAGGAAACTATCACTAATGCTCCCACAATACTCTGAATGAGATTCTTATGGTTAACTTGAATTAGTGACCCTAATTAATTTGTACAATGCTTAGAACAATACAGTTCAGTTTCCAAGCCACTGTGATCAATGTCTTGGGACAGTCACTAGTATTTCATAAGTATACTTCAGATTTCTAGTGTTACTAAATGGATATTTCATAAATTTTAGCTTCACTACCCTGGAGAGTGTGACACGTGTTTATTACAGCAACAGTGAAAATTTATTGTAAATAAATTTGGAATGTATTGCTAATTTTATGTGGGATTTGACTTTATTCAAATTTGCACAAAGAAAAATCAGCAGTCTCTGTTTAATCTTGTATCAGTTTGTAATAAATGAGCACAAAAGTGAATGCCCAATAAAAATAAGCACTTCAAAAACTGATTGTAGATGGAAGGTTCACAGAGATTACAGCTGCATAGCTTCTGACCAGTTAAGATTGGGTCTAGCAGTGCAAGGTGACTGGTGGAATCTTTTGAAAGAGACGTTTAACAGCTCTACCTGAAAGAATGTACAGCTTCAAAATTCTGAGTTCTGCTTTTCAAGATTGTTCCTTTTTCAGTGGTTAATTTGAACTGATGGTTATATGCATTGCTAAAATCACGTAAAATATAATCACTAAACCTGTGATAGTGATTGCTTTAGTTTGCAAAGAAAGAAACCTTTATGAAAAAGTATTACTCGTTGAAGGAATCATCTGCACTTTGAAAATACAGTCCCTGCTCCTTCACATATGAAGAATTGCTCCAAAATACATAAGTGAGTCTTTCAGTTAGACTCTAATAGTGAACTCCCTCAACAAACAAATTAAATTGATACGCTGTATGAATAATATAGCAAATAAGCCCAAAGTGCCAAAGGAGTCACTTAACACCATTCATGTTACAACCAACTTGCTTGTTTGGACACATTAGGTACTTAGTAAGAAGCTTTTTAGTTGTCAGCTTTGCTCAGTAACAGCACTCTCCTCCTAAGTCAAGGTTGTGGGTTCAAGAATGGAGGAGCAGGAAATTCTCCTGTTTTCCGAGCTAACATTTATCCCTCAACCAAATCTCATTACATGTAAGTGTACCCTTGTGTGTAAATTTTTGTTTCAGTTGCCTACGTAACAACAACTAGGTTTAAATAATTCAGTGGCTGGGTAGCATTTTGGAATGACCTCGGGAAGTAAAATGCACACCATTATTTGCAAGTTTGTCTTTCTTTCTTCACAATAAATTGCCTGAGAATTTAAATGATTGATTGCCAGTTTAAAATTTATAAAAATAAATGGCTATTAAAAATGGAGAAAAGCCTCAACATTCCATTGGAACTGCAGAGGTACCTTACACATTGTTAAATCAGATTTGCAAAATTCAGGAAAATGCAGTTTGCAGGTCAGTCAACAAACAGTTTTTGGTATATGATAGTGTAGTGATTATGTTACGGGACCAGTATTCCAGAAGCTTGAACTATTAATTCAGAGATCACAAGTTCCAATCCCATCATCGCAGTGTGTGAATTTGAATTCAGTTTCAATAAAGTGGTTATCATGATAATCCAATTGATTCACTCATGTCCTTTTTGGGAAATAAGCCTGCAGTTGTTACTCAGTCTGGATTATGTGACGCAGTCTGACATCAATGTGATTGACTTTTTTCCTGCCCTTTAAAATAGCCCAACAACACACCCAATTACCACCACCTCCTCAGAGCAACCAAGGATGGATAATAAATGCCAGAGATACTTGCATCTTCCTCACTCTTCTTTCACCTTCTTCCCCTCTTGTCCTTTCCCCTTCCCCTTTTCTTCACTGCTCTCTTTGTTCTCCTCTCACTTCCCTTCCCTCCCATTCATTCAAATTGTTGCTATTTCTGCTCGGAGAATTCCATTAAGATGCTAGGGGAGAGATGATGCATTAGTGCTGTGCATAAATGACCCACTATTGTTTGTGGTGAGTCAGCTTAGGAAGGAGAACGTGTTACTGGAGGACCAATTGAAGTGTTTGATGAGACTATGTTTTGCTTATGACAGTGCTACAGACATCTGCCACATGGTGTTCTGCTCCTTCTTCTGCTTCTGATGTATTTATTCTCCTAGATCGCCATCCCTTGCCCAAGTTTTAGTTTCATCTTCTTAAAATTGGACACCTCCATAGAAGGCTTAATAATAGAGCATGCTGCAAGTTGTGACTGTGCAGGACCCTGAAATGACAGAATATTGGAGAGAATAGTCAGACTTGAACACCAGAGGCAACCCTTCAGAATTTCAGTTATGTACTCGATAATGAAGCTTGTTACAGAATTGGCCTCATGATATTTTTCCTTGACTGAACTACAGGCAGTTATTCAACATTCCCAAACCCCCAAAGTCATGACCATGGTTGCAGTGGTACCCTTTATCCCTCTGAAACCATCCTGAGACTTGCCTATTCTCTAAACAGAACTGGTACTGAATACTGTGTCAAGATAAACATATCATGATAGTTATTAGGTAATTCCTCTTCTCTCTTTTACCCTCATATCACTGAATCTTCTTGTGTTTCAATATGCATTATCCTATGCAAACCCCATGTTTAAGGAGTGATGCATCTTCCTGTTAATGTATGACATTGCATTAACAAATGTTTCAACATGGCCAAATGCTCCCTTATACAGCCACCTGTAATCCCATTATCCTGAAAAATCCTACTGCCTTCTCACATTGAGCCCCTGGGTCTGGTGAAAATGAGTTTATCTTGCTAACATGGGTGAATAGGGAATGAGTCTCCTGCCTGAGGCAGTGCAGCCTGTGAGATAACAAGATGACCAGGAAGTGGATGAAGAATGCCACTTTGCCAGTTTTCCATCTGGAATTAATCTCTCAATCCCCACCTACCCCAACATTGCAGCATGTAATTGGATCTTAAATGATTCCAGGCCTCTGCTACTCTTATCAGAGTCCACTCCTTGTGCTGATCAGGTTTTGTGTAATAGTAGTCCAAAATTTATCTTTAATTAGTTTGACTCGAAGGTTCTTTTATCCTTCTCTTGCCAGTGAAGAAAAAATTTTCTGTATCCTTTTCCACACTGTTTGTAATTTTGTGTACCTCCTTTGTAGTCACCAGCGGCGGATGGGCACTTCACCTGAGGAGGCCCCCCAGTAATACCTGACTGCCTCCTTCCAGACTGAGGGGTTCCTTCTGATAGGGCACCCTGTGCCCCACGGAGGGCTCCTGCTGGAAGACCTCCTCCTCCCGCTCCTTCCCCCCCCCCCCCCCCCCCCCCCCCAGCCCTTCACCTTGACAGGGCCTAGACAATTGTCCTCGGCGAGACCTGATACCCACATCTTTTCCAGGGCTTCCTCATTTGTTTATGGTCCTGGCTGGGTGCAGTCACAGCAGTGGCCACCACTCCTGGTGGTGCTGCTGGGGCTGAAGAGCTGCCGGCCCTCTGATTGACCAGCAGCTCTTGGACGCGGGACTTCCTGCCTCAGAGGACCAGAAGTCCCGACCAAGGTCAATTAAGTGCCTGGGCCATGTAAAATTGCTGCATGAACTTCCAGGCCTGGTGGATGTTGGCTCGCCCCCAACCTTTTAGCTTGTGGACGGGGCCACTGCTGCAACTTAAAATTCCAGCTATTGTCACAAGTTTAGCTGAATACAAACGTTCATCAATTGCCTGCAAAGCTTGAGGGGAAGTGAAGTTACTTTTGAAGAAATGGTATTCATTTCTAGAGGGAAGGATTAAAAAGCTGAGAAGCTACATCCAACCTGTATAGAACATT
Source organism: Heterodontus francisci (assembly GCF_036365525.1). Classification (NCBI taxonomy): domain Eukaryota; kingdom Metazoa; phylum Chordata; class Chondrichthyes; order Heterodontiformes; family Heterodontidae; genus Heterodontus; species Heterodontus francisci. The sequence goes on from NC_090379.1 coordinate 71,458,578, forward strand.
GGTTGGACCACATTTAGAGTACTGTGCACATTTCTGGTTTCCATCTTAGAAGGTGGTTATGGAGTCACTGTGGGGAAGATACAAAAAAGAATTACAAGGATGATGGCAGAGCTGCAAAGGTATATAAACATATATTTATAATATATAAATTACTATATGGTGTATAATATATATTTGTATATTATAATACATGTATCAGGAAAGATTGAACAGGCTGAGGCTATTTTCTCTGAAAAAGAGAAGGTTGTTAAGTGATCTGATCATGGGCATTAAGGTTATGAAAGGGTTGATGTCAAGAAGATGTTCCCACTTGTGGAAGAGACTAAAACTAGGGTCCATAGAGAAGTTGGTCACTAATAAATCCAATGGGGAATTCAGGAGAAACTTATTTCTCAAAAAATGATTAGAATGTGGAATACACTAGCACAAGGAGTAGTTGAGGCAAATAGCATTGATGTCTCTAGGGGGATGCTAGATAAACGTGAGAAAGTTATAGATTAGATTAGATTAGATTAGAGATACAGCACTGAAACAGGCCCTTCGGCCCACCGAGTCTGTGCCGAACATCAACCACCCATTTATACTAATCCTACACTAATCCCATATTCCTACCAAACATCCCCACCTGTCCCTATATTTCCCTACCACCTACCTATACTAGTGACAATTTATAATGGCCAATTTACCTATCAACCTGCAAGTCTTTTGGCTTGTGGGAGGAAACCGGAGCACCCGGAGAAAACCCACGCAGACACAGGGAGAACTTGCAAACTCCACACAGGCAGTACCCGGAATCGAACCCGGGTCCCTGGAGCTGTGAGGCTGCGGTGCTAACCACTGCGCCACTGTGCCGCCCCTAAATATAGAAGTATATGATGATAGGGTTCGATGAAGAGGGGTGGGAGGAGGCTCTTGTGGAGCATAAACACTGGCATGAACCAGTTAGGCTGAATGGCTGTAATAACGCAAACTGATTTTCTAGTTCTGTGCATGAGAGCCAGTTATTTTGAAATGTAACTGTTCGTTACTCAAGTCCAGAAATACCTGGTAACAGGTTTTGGGATATTTAAGTAGCTTTAACTGTTTGAATCAGAGTCAGCTTGGAACTTCTAAGAGCTACAGATCCTGCAGTGGTAAGCATCACAGGAAGAAACATATGCACAAATTATTTACAAAAAAATAGCATTTAGATAGGATTCTTCTGTTTTTGAGGTGTTGCATAGAAAGTCTTCTACTGTAGATTTAATCTTTATCTTTTTATTACATTTTCTTAGAATGTAAGCAACATTGGTAATGCAGCATTTATTACCCATCCCCAGTTGTTTGGATTTTGGGGCACTGTGTGTGGTATACCACTCAGTGTGGTATATCCAGATCAGCTCGATACAGTCTCTTGTTTCTAATAAAAGGTTGTAGGTTTAAGACTCGCTACAGGTCATTAATCTAGGCTGACACTTCAGTGCAGTACTGAGAGAATGCTGCATTCCTGAAGCTGTTGTTTTTCAGAGAAAACGTTAAACTAAATGCTTATCTGCTTATGCAGCTGGATGTAAAAGATCATATGGCATTATTTGAAGAGCTTGGAGTTTATCTGATGAGCTGGCCAACATTTGTTCTTCAACACCATCACCGGAAGTATATTATCTGATCATTTATTAATTTATCATCTGTAGAACCTTGCTGTGTTCATATTGTTGACTTATTAACTGGCCATTTATGTCATTGGTGCCTGTTAGACCTTTGGTTGCCACATTTGCCTGCAATGCCAACTGTAGGAGGAAATTACCCCTTTTTAATTTTGGACATGAGCATAACTTAGAATATTAGATTTCTATCAAGAAAGTTGAAGAATAATCTGAATTATTTGCACATTTTCTTTCTTATTGATGACCGTAGTATATTAGTACATTTTTACTGTGACAGTGAAATCTAAAAACTGTTATTTACTTAGACAAAGCTTCCTTTTTTGAAATTTTAACGTAACAATGAAGTTTATTACATCCCACATGGCACCTGTATTATTTAATAGCTAGAATTTAAATTTTCTTCAGGAAGTGTTCCTGAGACAAACAGTTGTGTGATTTGATGCAGATAAATTAAGTCATTATATGTGCCGATTTGCCTCAGAAGGCAATCAAAGATAAAATTAAATCTTGTTTAAGTATTTTTCACCAGTTTCATGTCTGAATAAAAATTCATAAAGAATATGAAAAATGAGGTGTCATTAGAGCTACAGGATTCATGGGGATTTTATATGAAGCCTGTTTAATCAGAATAGCACAGCTATTAATATTCATAAAGTCGGTTTGAATACAAATGACAGTCATAGGAAGCCCAGATTTCATATGTTTTCACAGGGTGAATATATTAAATGCAGCTTAAAAAATTAATGGTATTTTGTTTAAGTTAGAGGACCGTGACAATCTAGCAGTGCTTGTCAAAACTGAAATTAGAACTTTTTGCCAGGATGCGATTACAGCAACTTAATGTTTCTGACAGTCTGCAAATGCATTTCAGCCAGATTATAATGCAGATGTATGAATGTTTATTTTGTGAGTTATGATGAAGGAAAGATCCAATGCTATTTTTTCCATGAATGATTCATACTAGATTGGGTTTCTGAAACTTGCATTCTCACCAGGAAAAGAGGTAAGACATTCAAGGTAGAAAAAGCTGCAAAGGACGTTATTTTGAAAACATTTTTTACATTGCAATAATTATTTTGAAGTAAAATGTTTATGGCATATAATTTTATTTCTAACAACATGAATTCACCAAATTGATCATAGTTGTTCAATACTGTAAAGACAATGGGCCAAATCGTCTTGGAAAAATAATGTGTGTTAATGACCCATGCCGTTATTAATGCGAAAACTGACCAGCAGGTTCAGGGAATGATGAGTTGCTGATCCATTTGCGATGCACCAGGCCGGCATTTGCCTTGTTCAAACAACATCTTGCCCTTAGCCTCCCCGTTATTTTTAAAAACTTGCTGGATTTACATATTAATTGTCTATTAAACTCGCCACAGAAAGTTAAAGCTCATAAATGATAGCTTAAGTATGCATTCAATGGTGTGATAATTCTGACTGTAATTCCAATCAATTTCCCTTAGAAGGGAACATTTTAAATTGTCTCATTACTGCATGTTGTAAATTGTTAGAAATGTTATAAATGTCAAATTTAAAATCTGGATTTTTTTCTTTGTCACAACTTCCCCCCCCCCCCCCCCCCTCTCAAGCCACTCTTCCTCTCCCTCATTTCTCATGCTGAATCTAATTTGACTGTAATTCTCCCTCCTTCTCAGTCATTTCTCTTTTTCTTTCTCAATCCTTAAATTTCATTGTTTACTGTCGGTACTGTCTTTCACTAAGGTCTTAGGTGCCCGGCTGTCCTCGCCATGCCTTTATCAGCTTGCACTTCTAGCAAGTTATGGCACAAAACATTTTTGAGGTGAATGGTGCAGGAAAAAGTCTTAACTTTTTTTGCATACAAGTCATTTTAAAAATAAATAACAGGATGCTCCTGTGAAACAGCATTTTGGTATGTTATTGCTCGCTGGGGCTTTTTGTGCCTGTGTTGTCCTCATACTGATTTCAACCACACCAGTAGTAGAGGCACCAAAGAGAGCTGAAACCTTTCTCTACAATAGGGGTGCTCCTTGTATATCATGTGGGCTAACTGGTGACCTTGTGAGGCTCTTCCAGGTCTTAATGCAGTCCATGATATGCACCTGTTTCTCCTTCCTGCCCTTGATGCTGATTCTTGCTCATGATACTGCTCCAGATTCCCCCTCCTAATCCAGAGTCAGATAATATCAAATAAGTGCCAAAAGGCCTGTTTGCCTCCTGGCTTCACATACTGACCAGTGTTACTGATTGTGATTATTGTAGCTGCAGATAACCTATTGCATATCAAATTTAAGGCATCCCAAGATGCCATTGGACTGACAAAGGGAAAATGCAACTCTATCTTTAAATGCCATTTTCTAACTTATGGTCATAAATTCAACCTTATTCTCTCATTATTTCTTTTCATCTTCAGTTTATTTTTCCGTCATGTGCTTCAGATAATTACTGAAGTGTTCAAATTTATTTTCTTGAAGAATGCTAATTTCTTTTGTACAATATTACAAATTGGGGTATATTTAAATGCACAGTAAGTAGCAAAGAAGATTCTAGTCCTAGACTGCTTTCTCTCTGCACTATACTCACTGCAGGGATATGGTTGACTAATTTATGCCTTTTCTGCTTGTTTATCACAAATTTTTCCTAATTATGATTGTGCGATGAATGGAATTTGTAATAGACTTTAAATAAAGCGCATTAATTCTTTTTAATTAATTGTGGGATGAGAGCATCGCTGGCAAGGCCAGCATTTATTGTCAATCCCTAACTGCCCTTCAGAAAGTGGTGATGAGCCACCTTGAATCACTGCAGTCCATGTAGGTGTAGGTACACTTGCTATGCTGTTTTGGTAAGAGTTCCAGGATGTTGCGACATTGAAGGACATTGGAGGGAAACTTGCAGCTGATTGTGTTCCCATGCGTCTGCTGCCCTTGATCATCTAGATGGTAGAGGCCGCGGGTTTGAAGGAGTTGTCGAAGGAGCCTTGGCGAGTTGCTGCAGTGCATCTTGTAGATGGTACACACTGCTGCCACTGTCCATTGGTGGTGGAGGGAGTGAATGTTGAAGCCGGTGGATGGGGTGCCAATCAAGCAGCTGCTTTGTTCTGGATGGTGTTTAGCTTCTTGAGTGTTGTTGGAGCTGTACTCATCCAGGCAAGTGGAGAGTATTCCATCAGACTCCTGACTTGTGCCTTGTAAAATGGTGGACAGGCTTTAGGGAGCCAGGAGGTGAGATACTTGCTGCAGATTTCCCAGCCTCTGCCCTGCTTTTGTAGCCACAGTATTTATATGGCTGGTCCAATTAAGTTTCTAGTCAATGGTGATCGCCAGGATGTTGTTGATTTGGGATTCAGTGATGGTTATGTTGTTGAATGTCAAGGGGAGATAGTTATATTTTCTCTTGTAGGGATGGTCATTTCCTGTGTGGTGCGAGTATTACTTGCCGCTTTCAGCCCAAAGCTAAATTTTGTTGAGGTCTTGCTGCATGTCTGCATGGATTGCTTCACTTTCTGAGGAGTTACAAATGGTACTGAATATTGTGCAATCGTTGATGACCATCTCCACTTCTGACCTTGTGTTGGAGAGGAGGTCATAGATGAAGTGGCTGAAGGTGGTTGGGCCTAGGACACTGCCCTGGGGAACTCATGCAGCCATGTCCTGGAGTTGAGATAATTGGCTTCCAACACCCACAACCTTGGTGCTAGGTATGACTCCAACCAGTGGAGAGTTTTCTCCCTGCTTCCCATTAACTTAAATTTTGTTAAGGCTCCTTGATGCCACATTTGGTCAAATGCTGATATCGAGGGCAGTCACTCTCACCTCACCTCTTGAATTCAGCTCTTTTGTCCATGTTTGAACCAAGGCTACAATGAGGTCTGGAGCTGAGTGGGCCTGGGGGTGCCCAAACTGAACATCGGTGAGCAGGTTCATTGTTCATTGCTGAATAACTGCCACTTGATGGCACTTTGCTGCTGATTGAGAGTAGATTGATGGTGTGGTAATTGGCTGGGTTGGATTTTTCCTGTTTTTTGTCTACAGTACTTACCAGGGCAGTTTTCCACTTTGTCGGATAGATGCCAGTAATGTAGCTGTACTGGAATAGCTTGGCTAGGGGCATGGCTAGTTCTGGAGCACAATTCTTGAGTGCTACTGCAAGGATGTTGTTGGGGCTCATAGCCTTTTCTGTATCTTGATATCACGTGGAGTGAATTGAATTCACTGAAGACTGGCACCTGTGATGCTGGAGACCTTATGAGGAGGCGGAGATGGATCATCCAATCAGCACTTCTGCCTGAAGATGGTTGCAAATACTTCAACCTTGTCCTTTGCACTGACGTGCTGTACTTTGCCATTATTGAGGATGGGGATGTTTGTGGAGCCTCCTCCTTCAGTTAGTCGTTTAATTGTCTGCTGAATGGCCTCCTTCTGTGCCGTAAATGACTGCATTAGAGACCTATGCTAAAACAGAAAGGTGAGCAGTAATGGTGCAATGTGCTCAACAGTCTTTAAAATATTTTCTTTAAAAAAATATATATATATATTGCACCAGGTATATTTGCAAAAGGAATAATATGGCATTGCCTTCTGATGGATTTGTGAGTGTGACCCTCAAGCAAGTCACTGCTCAGAGTTTGTAGCCTTTGACCAAATGTTAGTGAATAGTTTTATCCGATAGGGAAGAAGTGAGTGAAGCTACGACCTGCGGATCAAGATTGGCATTAGAAGAGGCCTGAGAATAGATTACAGGGTCATGCGTGCAGCAGGTGCCTTATCAGATAATCATAGGTGTATTGCTTGTAGTATTCCATTCATAGATGGAAAATCACAGGCAAAGCCGCAGTAATTTTCTGGTTAAATCATGTGTGAGCCACAGAGTCTCAGATCTAACAACTTCCTGATCGGGTAAGCAATCTGTTCCGAGACCTCTTCTAATAGCACTTTTGATACAGGGCCTCAACATTTTCACCGAACATCACTGAAAAGGGAAGCGTTAATTAAAAATGGAAGAATAGTCAATGGCACATGGCACTATTGATATTTATTGTCAGTTTGGTCTAGTGTAGCACTCACTTTAATCAAGAGATAATGGGTTTAAGCCCAGCTTCAGGACTTGAGTATGTATTTAGCCTGACACTTCAATTTAGTACCAAGGGAATGCTGCATTGGTGATGTTAACCCAAGACCCTGTTCTATTTCCATCAGGTTTCTGTGGCAATGTTTGAGGAACAGCAGGATTGTTCTCCCAGTTTCAATAAATATTTAGTTTCATGTCCAGTAGTATTTCTCCATTTAGCCTTGCCTTTTCTTTCTTTGTCACAGATGTTCTTTTTAACAGCATTTATCTCTTAATTCACACCTCCAACAAAACTGATTAACTGATCACTTATGTTGTTTCTCCCTGGCAACTGTCTTGAGCTGAACCAGACTGTTTGCAACCTTGGTGTCCTATTTGACCCTGATGTGCTTCTGACCACTCTGCACACCATCACTAGACCATCTATTTACACCTTCTGTAACATGGCCTGACTCTGTCCTTACTTCAGCTCATCTGCTTTTGATGCTTTCATCCTTTCTTTGTTACTTCTAAACTTGACTATTCCAACACACTTCTGCCTGGCCTCCCACATTCTATTCTCTGTAAGCTTGAGGTCCTCAAACTCTGCTGGCCATGTCCTTACTTGCACTGTCCCATTCACTCCTGCATCATCCCTGTGCTCACTGACCTGTACTGGCTGTCAGTTAAGCAACACCTTGATTTTGGCTACCACCAAACACATCTTCCCCTCCCCTCCTGTCAGCATTATGAAGGGACCATTCCATCCGCGACACCCTGTTCCACTCCTCCATTGCCCCCGACACCTTGTCCCCTTCCCACGGTACCTTTCCATGCAATCGCAGGAGGTGTAATACCTGCCATTTTACCTCCTCTCTCCTCACCATCCAAGGCCCCAAACGCTCCTTCACAATGCAGCAGCGATTTACTTGTACTTCTTTTAATTTAGTATACTGTATTTGCTGCTCACAATGCGGTCGTTCCTGCATTGGGGAGGCAAACGTAAATTGGGTGACTGCTTTGCAGAACACCTCTGCTCAGTCAACAAGCATGACCCTGAGCTTCTGGTTGCTTGTCATTTAATTTATCACACCCACATTTCTGTCCTTGGCCTGCTGCAGCATTCCAGTGAAGCTCAATGCAAGCTCAAGGAACAGCACCTTATCTTCCGATTAGGCACTCTACAGCCCTCTGGCCTCAACATTGAGTTGAACTACTTCAAACCATGACTGCCATTTTGATTTTTTTTTAAACCATGTGTTAGTCTTAAGCTTGTATTTTCAAGTTTTTGCTTTCGGACAGAGCTATTCATTCTGCCATTAACGCTCTCTCTGGACAAATGCTTTGCCTGTTACAATGGTTATTACTGCTCCCTTTGCCTTCTGTTCCATGACATCTTTGTCATTTAATCTCTCCTTTTCCCCCACCCTATCACACAACTTCCCTTTTGTGTTTCTTTCCCCCTCTCACCCCCATCCCCGACCTTTTACTTGCTCAAAGTTTACTATATTTCTAACCTTTGCCAGTTCTGATGAAAGGTCACAGGCCTGAAACTTTAATGTTTCTTTCTCCACAGATGCTGCCAGACCTGCTGTGTTTTCCAGCACTTTCTGTTTTTATCATAGATGATACGCCTGTCATGATTTACTTGAATCAAAATAGTAACTCATTAATATTGAGTGGAAGCAATCTCTTAATGGTCTAAAATGCTTGTCAATGGATGCAGCTGTTGTAAATTCAGGTGTCTTGTATATAACCTCTTGGGTTTAATGGAGTCTGTTGTTTTCCATGCATCTGTGACTCTATTCTCTACTATTCCAATGCTCTTTTGGCCTGTCATTCAGCTCCATCCAAAACACAGTTCTCTCCTATCACTCCTGTCCTTGCTGATCTGCATTTGTCCCCAATTACCCAAAGCCTTCAATTGTCTTTCCCCTCTCTATCTCTCTTCTTCCTCTAACTGCAACCCCCCCACCAAACTGAAGAACTCTGCCGTTCTCCAACTCTGGCCTCTTGTGCATTCCCTCACTCCTTCACCTAACCATTGTTGGTCATGTCTTCAGTCATATGGGACCCATGCTTTGCAATTCCTTCCCTAAATCTGTCCTTTATGGCTGACCTTAAAACCCACCTCTTCGGCCAGTCCTCCTGCATAATCTCTTTTATTTTGATGCCTTAGTGAAGTGCTGGGATGGTTTTTTATGTTAAAGGTGATATATAATTGCAAATTGTAGTTGTAAATTTTCAGTGCATCTTTTACAGAATTTGATATGCACTGTGCTTTAAATACTTGAATGAAAGCGCAACCTTGGGTTGTAACAATAATACCCCTTTGTGGTCTGAGCCAACTATTTGTGTCTTTCATGTATGACTTCTTCAATCTGTCTGAGTAAATACTTGGTGAGATGATGCTTGATATGAATTATTAAGCTACTTTATTTCACAGTGAGTCAATAGCATAACAACAGTTAGGACCAGAGTTGCTTAGTTCAATCAGTACAATTTGTCCTCGGGTAATAATACAAAAAAAAAATTGAATGCACTACACTGTCCCACATCAGGGGATCATAAAACTAATTTGTAACTGTCCCCTGTATAGTATCCTTTTCAAAGCCTTTCACCTTTGCAGTTTTTCACATAAATACCTGATTACCTGTGTACCATCCAATTTCAAACACCTCCTGCTGGACTACCTGTGTCTTTTTTTTTTATCTTTTGCTAATCACAGCAGAGAAGGAATGCCTGTCGTACTTCCTGCTGAGTACTTGGGACCAGGGAATTCCCCAAGAGAGGTGGTTATCGGTTACTGAAGTGAGTTAACAACTTTCTCATTATGGAGTCTACAAGGAAATAATATGAAAGATAACTAATTAGCATCTTGACCTACCTATCCTCTCAGACCCTTTTAGTGAACACTAGTTTGAATACATAATTTGTTAAAGCATAACATTTCAAGTAACTTTTTCCAAGTTCTTTCTTATAATAAAAATTCAGATTGTAACCAGCAATTCCGAAGAAGGGTCACTGACCCGAAACGTTAACTCTGTTTCTCTTTCCACAGATGCTGCCAGACCTGCTGAGTGGTTCCAGCATTTCTTGTTTTTATTTCAGATTTCCAGCATCCGCAGTATTTTGCTTTTAATTCCAGTTAGTTGACTACCTTCCTCGTGTTCTCAGTTTAATCAGTTTGCTTAGGTGCAATGCATCATAACCAGCCTGTTTGGAACTGAACTGTTTTCTTTTGAGACTAATTTAACACTTTACATGCTGATGCTAATTTTTTTTTAATTGGCATGGGAAAAAGTCCTATTTTGTCACTAAGAGCAAGATGATTTTGAAAGAGAGGGGAATAGCACCTAACAAAAAGTTACCATTTACAATGTTAGCTAATATTGTGGCCAGGAAGAGAGGTTAGGCGGTCTGCAGCTTAATTGGAATGAGGCTAAGGAAATGTTACAACCAAGGCGGGAGTAATGCACTGTTAATTCAGTCCCACTACTCCACAGGTCAGAGCATATTAGTAAAGTTTCCCACCTACTGGAAAATAGCCAAATTAAACACTTTATTTTCCCCCCAGAATAAAGCACATCAAACCAGGTTTCTTTAAACAGCAAAGAAATTAACTATTTATTAATAAACTAAGTCTTAAACAATAATGAGATAACTCTACATGTGAAAGGATTCTTTTAAAACTTCTTATTCTTCCTGACCCTCATGCACACACACATATGTTCAAAAAAAAAGTTAACCAGTTTCAAAAGGATGTTTTCAGATTACAGCTATTTCTTAGGAATAATAAAATAACTGGGTTGTAACATTCTAGTAGGATATTTCCGGGTCTGAGGTGTCCCAGAGTTGAATAGTTGGATGCCACTTGAAGTCTCTCCAGGCAAGGTTGCTGAACAGTCTGTGATGGGTAGGGGTTTACGGCACTTCGTCTGCAGCAGGCGCCACACATATTTTTCAGCAAAGAGTGTAGCAACAGGTCTACTTGTGTTTTGAAAAAGCAATCTAGTAATGGAAGCTTTCTTGAGCTTTCAGGATATCCCAAAACATAAGAGGTAACAGGAATCACTCCTGAGGCAGAGATTTTTCAGAGCCTGCAGACAATAGGCATTTGCTACCTTTTAAAAATGCAGAGCTTCCTCTCCGCGAAGGAACCTTTCTCCACAGAGAGCAGCAGCTCCTCTTTTCCAGGGTCTTTTTCCTCTCTCCAGGCAGACCACAGCCACCACCTCAAATGTAGAATTTCTTTTTACATGAAAGGCAAGCCTGCTCTTTTCAGGGAGGTGTCATTTATCTGGTCTGCAAAAAATAGATCCCAGCCAGTTTGATCTGCCTCCTGCCTGTCCGGCACTGGTCTCCACAATGCAAAAAATGAAACTGAAATTCTAACAATCAAATCATGTGACCTATCATTTCCCTTGCTGTTGTTTGGAACGGTGTCTTGCAGTCTGTCCCACCCAGTTCAAACACCAAGTTTCAGCATTCAATGTTCACAGAAAATCCTTTTTCTCAGTCTTTTTTAAAAACACACAGAATTCTAAGCTTTCAAATAAAAAAAACTCTTGTGACTGAAGCAAGAGGTGGATTTCATGGACCAGTTGATCTTTAATGTTAGAGCTTGAGGAGAGATGGGAAAGAAATTAGGGTCAGGGCTAGGACATGGCAGAGCCTCGAGAGAGGTTTGCCTTGATGGGCAGGGAAGTTGGGAGAGCAACATAGGCAGATGAATGGATGGTCTCTATCTTAGTGATAATGAAGTCCATGAGCTGCTCAGACGTCTTATTCGAGGTGATGATGGAAGGGGCAGCAGAGCAGAGTTTAAGGACATGTATAGAAAAGAAGCTTGAGGTTATCTTTGCTGTTTAGGATGGTACTGAAGTAGGAGGTAGTTTTGTTAGAGGAAAGTGAAACCCAATTGTGCTTGATGTTGGCCAGACCAATTGGGTAATGGATGGCTAAGCTAGTTGTGCACCAGGTACACTCTGGTCTGCACATCTTGAACTTGGAGGAATGAAGATGGGGGCCATACCTGGGGAAATGACGAGAATGGGACAGAGTCAAAGCTTTACTGGGGTCAAGGGCACCAGAGGTGGAAGCAAGGGAGTGTTTGAGCTGCAGAAGTATTTTGGCGAATGAAGGGCAAAAGACTGGGCAGTCAGATCAAACTTGTCGCCTTTCTCTGTATTACTTCTAACTTTGTATCTTGGTGACCAGAACTGGACTCAGTATTCAAGATGTGGCCTGACCAAAGATCTATACAGTTAGATCATGACTTTCTCTAACATAGATTCTACTGTTTTATAGTTCAACTTCCTAAAATAACAAAAATGGAATGGAAAGGAGGTTTACTATAAGTGATATTACTCTCTCAATCTGTGTGCTGAAAAGTGCTTAAAGAATATATTGTTACAACAATCTGGTTCCTTCATCTTCTAGCATAATTTTTAAAGATTGTATTTATTTGGATAATGGGTGATGCAGTAAAGTAGTTCAACCACATATTTCACAAGAACAGAAACATTGAACTTAACCATTTAATTCTGTACTATATAATTAATCTATTATAGGAGGAAAGGAATCTTCTGCTTGGAGCACATTATAATGCCATTTCTCCTGTTGCAGCAGAGATATAAACCATTTCCCCATCTCTTTCCCCCTGCCCCATTTGAAAATACTATTGAATTTTGGTGCAGAAGTTTAGGGGGAGGGGGAATCCAAACTTGAGTCACTGGCATAGCCAGCGTAAATGACATTGTGCACTAAACAATGGATTTTATGTGTTTCTTTCAAATGGAAATACTTGAAACAATGTTGTAAAAGAGGTTGTGTTGTATCAGAGTGGGTCAGTGACTTTAGTGTACGTAGGGTTACCGCTGTTAATGATATTCTCAGCAGTGGAAATCATTGGTATCATATTTCCAGCAGGTGGCAGCCTTCTCCATTTAAGCAGTATACAGCAATCGGATGAGCTAAGGATGTCAGTGTTTCTTGTAATTGCTCCCAGTCTATTTGTTGCTTACTTATGAATTAACTTGCATTTATTGAACTAAATCATTTCAATCATTTAATTACACCTGAGGAGCTGAACTATAATTGCCTGCAGCTAACCAGGATCTAATGTGGCTTCAGCTGTATTAATTTGATGTTTACTTTTCTGAGTGCTAAAAGCATTAAAATGATTGCGCAATGGAATTACATTTTGTTAATTGCTGGCAATCATTAGCTTGGAAATGGTACTGAAGAATGACTGTAAATTATGGAGGGATAAAATTTATGATATGAACAATAGGGCAGTCTGTCTTCTTTTGAAATGCCCATGAGATTATTAAAAATTGCTTTCTTTCTAAGTCTTGGTATATTAAAAGACTGAAATTATTATTCACCTTTTTTGTAGTTCTATAACTGCATTGACTGAGACATGTACAGTACATTTAATTAATGTAATAAAATATCTGCATTTCAGCTAATCCAAAAGTAAATGAGGAACTGAACGAAAGATTGCCTGTTTCTAAGAAGCGCCATTGCTGACAATTGAAAAAGGAGCTTGAGATTTCATTGGAAAAGTTCTATAAAGAGCTCAACGAATTAGCAGTTAGGTGAGAAGATAATAGAACATCCTGAAATCTCCGTCATTAATGCACTTTTTGGATTATGGCAGCCGAAAAGTGCTGTGTACCTTTACTTGTCCTGTAATTTGCTGTAAATTTAATGTATTTAATTGCTTTGAGGTGAAACATATGCACAATGAATTTTGATTGAACCACTTCAATTAGAGGTACCAGAGTTTATGCCTTTTTTTAGCTGGTCCTTGAGAATGACAACTAAAAGTAATGTCAATACTTCAGTCTTTGACAAAGTGCAGATGGCTACAGAAAGTAATATTTAATTCAATACTATTTATTAAGCACACAGTTAATATTCAGCTGTTGCTTTTTGCTGCCATTTGCCCAACAAAAGCTCAACATGGTCCTGTTTTTAAAAAAAAAAGTCTCAAATATGCGACTTAAACAAATCCCATCATTAATTGCTGGAATTGTTCAATTCAGAAAATGTTCACATGATCCAAATGCAAGAACCAAAAATGAAAATTAATTTGTCTTTCATTATAAACTTAAACAGTTGTTTTGTAGTTGCAATTTTTTAACATGAATATTTTGGGTGCTGTATAAAGGTATTTAAATATTGGACTTCTCATGTTTTTAAACAATTCTCACCAACATGGTATTCTCAATTATTCTTGAATTTTTGGTATTTTTTATTGCAGATCTGAAAACTTGGAGGAAAAATTAAGATCACAAAGAGACCAAACTACATCTGAAATACAAATGGAAGGTTGGTGAAAAGATGAGATCTATCACAGACTGCATTATTGTGAATGTTAAAGATATTGTCTCGCTGCCTTTTCCCCTTTTTAAAGAAATCAGTTAATTTTATATAGAAACATACAAAGGGGAACAGCAAAGAAAATGGTTGGAATAAAACTGCTGTGACATCTGCAGACCAGGTTTGTTCTCCATAGTTACATCCCTGTATTCTGAGCAAGAGCTACTTTTTGTTTAGGACTTGCACTTTACAAAAAAAAACTTTCGATACAGTTGCTGGTTCTTAATTACTGTTTCTCAGCTGAATTTTTTAATTCATCTAAATTTTAATTGCACAGCTATATGTTCTGGGACCTTAAAGTAATAAAACTCCAAATTGAGTATTATTGATAAATACTTCAAGATTATTTAAGCAATGCAACTTGGAAATTTTAAGTGGGTAACATCTGTTTAGTATTTCTTCGACATGTTTATATTTCACCAACTGTAATTCTTTACTTTATTACTTAGAATTTTGCAAAGTTTGCTGCAACATAACAATTCCTAAGTATAATGAAATATTTCCAGTTTCTCTTCAACAGTGCTGACACGATGCATCATTTTTTTTCTGAAGGCATATAATTGAAATATATAAACTTTCATTATTCCTATTTTACAGAGCAATTTATATACTTGCTTAAAACTTCATTTCAGAAAGTAAAAGTAATAACTCTTCACAAATGTAATTGGCTGTTGAACTCGCATCCAAAACAGTAGAATGTAAGTAGAAACTGTACAGTGACCTTGTCGAACTGCAGCTTGAATACAGTATCCATTTCTGGCTGGCAGGTAACGAGGGAGACATTCAAGCACTGGAAGCATTGCAGAGAAGAGCCATAAGACAAATCATTAGTCTCAGTAGTCTGAGTTATGGGGAAAAAAATGGATTGATTGGGACTTTTGAGCTTGGAAAGTGGGCATCTGAGGAGTGGTCTTGTATACATGCATAAGATTGTTTAGAGTATAGAAGAATATTGCTTTAAATTAAACTGGGAAGTAGAGCTAGGGAACATGGATTCAAAGTGGTAAAATGTAATTTTAAGGCTGATGTCAATAATTTTTATTTAGAGTGATCAGAGCAATAAATATGCATTCCCTTAAGGACTAAAACTCCCCCACAGGAAAAGTGGCTAAGAACAGAAGTTAACGATAGTATTAGATTTAAGGAACAGGCTTATAATGTTGGCAAAAAACGTAGAAAGCCTGAGAACTGGGAGGATTTTATAATTTAACAAAGGATAACCAAGAAGTTGATAAAGAAAATAGGAGAATAAACTAGCAAGAAGCATAAAAACAAATTGTAAAAGTTTCTATTGGTATGTAAGAAAGAAAGGATTAGTGAAATTAAATAAAAACGAGAAATGCTGGAAATACTCAGCAGGTCTGGCAGCATCTGTGGAGAGAGAAGCAGAGTTAACGTTTCAGGTCAGTGACCCTTCTTCAGAACTGGCAAATATTAGAAATGTGAAAGATTATAAGCAAGTAAAGTGGGGGTGGGGCAAGAGATAACAAAGGAGAAGGTGTAGATAGGACAAGGTCACAGAATAGCTGACCAGAAGGTCATGGAGCAAAGGGAAACAATATGTTAATGGTGTGTTGAAAGACAAACCATTAGTACAGAGAGGGTGTTGGTGAAATTAAACATGGGCCCTTTGCAAGCAGAGAAATTATAATGGGGAATAAGGAAATGGCAGTGACAGTAAGCGAATGCTTTGTCTCTCTCCTTGCGGTAGAAGGCACAAAAAATTCCGGAAATAGTGCAGACCAAGGGTCTAGTGAGTATGAGGAACTTAAAGATAATAGCGTTAGTAAATAATATTACTGAAAAAAGTAATAAGCCTAAAAGTCATCAAATCCCCTGGACCTGAAGGCCTGCATCCTAGGGTTTTAAAAGATGCAGCTACAGGGATAGTGAATACATTGGTTTTATCTTCCAGAATTCCCTAAATTCTAGAATGGTTTTGGCCGATTGGAAGGTAGTAAACAGAACTCCATTATTCAAGGAAGAAAGGAGAGATAAAACAGGGAACTGAAGGCTAGTTAGCCTGAAGTTCGTACAAAACACAAGAAATAGGAGCAGAAGTAGACCACATGGCCCATTTAGCCTGCTCCGCCATTCAATATGATCATGGCTGATCTTGGCTTCAATTCCACTTTCCTGCCTGCTCCCCATATCCCTTGATTCCCTGTGAAACCAAACATCTATCTATCCCAGCCTTAAGTGTATTCCACAGTCCTCTGGGATAGAGAATTCCAAAGGTTCACAACCTTTTTGAGTGTAGTAATTTCGCCTCATCTCAATCCTGAGTGATTGACCTCTTATTCTGAGACTGTGCCCCCGCGTTCTAGATTCCCCGACCAGCGGAAACAATCTCTCAGCTTCTCCTATCAAACCCTTTCAGAATCTTGTATGTCTCAATTAGATCGCCGCTCATTCTTCTAAACTCTAGAGAATATAGGCCCAATTTACTCAGCCTCTCATCATAGGGCAACCCCCCTCATCGCAGGGACCAATTTAGTAAATCTTGGCTGCACCGCTTCCAGTGCAAGTATATCCGTTCTTAAATGTAGAGACCAAAACTGCACACAGTATTCCAAGTGCGATCTCACCAAAGCCCTGTACAGTTTTAGTAAGACTTCTTTTATTCCTGTACTCCAATCCCCTTGCAATAAAGGCCATCATGCCATTTGCCTTCCTAATACCCTGCTGCACCTGCAAGTTAACTTTGTGCATTCCTTGTATGAGTGCCCCCAAGCCTCTCTGAACATCAACACTTACCAGTTTCACACCTTTTTAAAAAAAATTCTACTTTTCTGTTTTTATGACCAAAGTGAACAATTTCACACTTCCCTACATTATACATCGGGAAAATGCTAGGATCTAGTATTGGGGACATGGTAACAGGACACTTATAAAATCATAATATTAATCAGCAGAGTCAGCACTGATTTATGAAAGGGAAATCGTTTTTGACAAATCTGTTCGTTTCTCAGGTTGTAACTGGTAAAATGGATAAGGACGAACCAGTGGATGTAGTCTATTTGGATTCTTGAAAAGCCACACAAAAGAGGTTATCACATAAAATCAGGGCTCATGGGATTGGAGTTAATATATTAGCATGAATTGAGGGTTGGTATCGGACAAAACAGAGAGCAGAATAAGCAGGTCATTTGTGGGTTGGCAGGCTGTTAACTAGCAAGATACTGCAAGGGACAGTGCTTAGGCCTTAACTGTTTACAATCTATAGCAATGACTTAGATAAAGGGACCATGTGTAATGTATCCAAGTTTGCTGATAACAAGTTAGATGGGTGATCTGTGAGGAGAAACAAAGAGGCCGCAAAGGGATATAGTCCAGTTGAATGAGTAAGAGCATGGCAGATGAAATACGATGTGGAGAATTACAAAGTTAACGTGCAGGTACAATAAACAATTAGGTTAGCTTTTATTACAAGGGGACTGCCGTATAAGAGTAAAGAAGTTTTACTGCAATTATATAGAACCTTGTTGAGACTACAGCTGGAGTATTGTGTAGTTTTGGTCTCCTTACCTCAGGAAAAATATACTTTCCTTGGAGGCAGCGCAGCAAAGGTTCACTGGGCTGATTCCTGGAATGAGTGAATTGTCCTATGAGGAGCGATTGAGCAGACCAGGTCTATATTCCCTAGAATTTAGAGGAATCAGTGGTGATCTAATTGAAGTATATGAAACTATTAAAGGGCTTGACAGGGTAGATGCTGGGTTGATGTTTCCCTGCTTGGTCAGTATAGAACTAGGAGTCATAGTCTCATCATGGGTTGGCCATTTAGGTCTAAGATGAGAAATTTTCACTCAAAAGGTTGTTAATCTTTGGAATTCTCTACCCTAGAGAGCAGTGGATGCTCAGTGATTGAGTATATTCAAGATAGAGATCGATAGAATTTTGGGTACTAAGGGAATTGGGGATAGCGCTGGAAGGTAGAGGTGAGGTAGAAGATCAACCATGATCTTATTGAATAGCAGAGCAGGCTTGAAGGACTAAATGGCCTACTCCAGCTCTTATTTCTCATGTTCTTGTATGTTGATTAAAGTTCCAGGTAAATTAATAAAGCAAAAGCCTGGATTTAAGAAATCATTGGATGTTCGAGTAGGAGGACATTGGGATCTCTCAGGAAAGATGAATTAAGATGGGCCAAAAGGCCTTCATCTGTAATTACCTGAGGATAATAGATCTCCTTAAACAGTTTTAAAACATCTGGAGTATACAACAAAGCTGTGAGTAAACAAGAGCAGTTAATTGCATTCTTTCAGATTCATAATGTGTTGTAGTGATATACCTGTTGTAATTAATGCATGCTTCTTTTGAAATCTTAACTGTGTGCTGTAAGAGGTAACAAAATGATCAAATTGTCCCTACTCACTTCCAGCAGCTTATACTCTCTCCTTTTGACAACACAAGAATATAGATTTTCATATCTTGGACCTGTTTTTCTGTCCACAATTGATACTTAGCGTGCAGCAATTATACAGCTGATATTTACAAAATTGTGATTTTACGCAGCTAGACAGTTAATTGTAACATAACATACTGAGAAATGTAGATATTTTCTTACAGGTTTTAAGTCACCTGTGTCCAGTGTTTTTGAAACCAGTGTCCTAATATCACCCAGCTTTAATCATAAATGTACAGAGGTAAAATGGCTGGAATGACAATGAGCGATAAACAGAATGTTTACCTATCCCTTATGAGCTGATGCTGATATGTAAATTTATTCTCCTCTGTTGCACAAATATACATTCTGGCTCTTGCTTAAACACTTCAGAGGTCTTAGTCAAACAGCTTTAATGGTGTTTCCAATATTGTGAATGTGTGACATTTGATGAATGTCTTGTGCAGTTTGATATCCAAGGAATAGTGTGAATGAAGGAGTCATTGATAACTACTCCACCACAGTGAGATAATTTATTATTTTACTGTTCATATTCAGCTTGACATTTTTATCTGCAGAAGGCAAATTTCATTTGAAATATCTAATCTAAGATTTATTTTGGATATTGGCTTTTTCCTGTTGATCATTGAAAGAGTTCCCAAAGGAAATTGTGCATCCAGTTTCAGATTAAGTCGAAGGTCTGCAGTTGTTAAGGGAGTTCTACATTTAACACGCATGCATACATATTCAGCCTGTATTGTGAAGAAAAATTAAGGTAGCAACCCAGGTTTTGGAACAATGTTGCTAAAAGTCCTATATTTGCTGAATGACAGAGGGTTATATGGCAGCATTTCATTTTATTATTCTTTTTAAATTCATGTTTGTCTTGGTGGCTTGGATGAGAATACTAATAAATGTCTCAACAATCCAGACTAGAAATCCTTGGCAACAAAGCTGCACAGAAGACTCCTCTGATCTCCAGTTTGGAAACTGAGCTTTTGTAAAATAATTGTCCACTCTCTAACCTGATAATCTGATGTATTAAAGTCTTTGTGCACTCTAATTTTGATATTAATGTTATCATTTAAATAGATAGACATTATATATTAATCGTCAATTAATGATATTACAGCAATTATAAATTAATCATCACCAAAAATAGAAGCTGAGAATTTACTGAAAAGTTTTGATGTACCTACAACACAAGAGCACATTGCAAGGATCCAACCTACAGAAAATTTGCATGTAGCTGATTCTGTTGAACATTACTATATGTGAATTTCATAGCTTGGAAGCAGCTTAAATGATCAATGCCCCAAAAATCTTTTACTGTTCAGTTACATAGTTATGCCTTCATGCAAGAGGTTTACTTGCTCGAGTAGATTTAAGCAAATAATGTGCTCACATGTATGTACCTTCAATAATTTAGCCACATCATGGCCCAAAGCCTTCTGATGTTGGCGTAATGAGATTTCTGAAATTTATTCACGATATAAATAACATTTTTCTTACTAAGGTCTTAACTATACTCAGCCAAAATACTGTCAGTCTCGGTGCACCCTAAATTTTAAGGACTCTGTTACATGTTTTGAAGGATTATGCAGCTGGAATGTCTTTTCCAATAGGATTATCCCTGTTCTTTCCTTCTATTATTACGCAGAACAATAGCAATTACCTGTATTTATATGGCATCTTCAACGTAATAAAGCATCCCAAGGTGCTTCACAGGAGCATTATAAAGCAAAACTTGACACAAGCCACAGAAGGGGATATTAGGCCAGATGGACAGCTTGGTCAAAGAGGTAGATTTTAAGGAGCGTCTTAAAGGAGGAAAGCGAGGAAGAGAAGCGGAGAGGTTTAACGAGGGAATTCCAGTGCTTGGGACTTGGCGACTGAAAGCACAGCCACCAATGGTGGAGCAGTTAAAATCGGAGATGCTCAAAAGGCCAGAATGAGATGAGTGCTGATATCTCAGCAGGTTCATAGGATCATAGGGAATAGGAGCAGGAGTAGACCATTGGGCCCGTCGAGCCGGCTCCGCCATTCAAACAGATCATAACTGATCATCTACCTCTACCCCATTTTTTCCCCCCACTATCCCCATATCCCTTGATGTCATTGGTATCCAGAAATCTATTGATTTTCTATCTTGAACATGCTCAATGATTGAGCTTCCACAGACCTCTGAAGCAGAGAATTCCACAGATTCACCACCCTTTGAGTAAAGAAATTCCCCCTCATGTCAGTCTTACATGACCTGCCTCTTATTGTAAGACTGTGTCCCCTTGTTCTGACTCAGCAGCTGGAGGAAATGTCCTACCACGTCTACCCTGTCAATTCCTGTAAGAATTTTGTAAGTTTCAATGAGATTACCTCTTATTCTTCAAAACTGGGGGTGAAGGAGATTATAGAGGCTGAGGGGGGTGAGACTCAGAGGGATTTGAAAACTAGGATGAGACTTTTAAAATCAAGGTGTTGCTTAACCAGTAGACTGGGGAGATTTCAGAGGTAGGTCAATGAGCACAGGGATGATGGGTGAATGGGACTTGGTGCGAGTAAGGGCACAGGCAGCAGCTTTATTTTGTAACCTCAAGGTTACAGAGTGTGAGAGGCCAATCAGGAGTGTGTTGGATTAATCAGGTCAAAAAGCAGCAAAGACATGGCAGGCAGTCCCTGCAACAGTTCAGCGAGGCAGGAGTGGAGCCAGATAATGCTATGGATGTGGAAACAGGTGGTCTTTGTGAAGGCGCAGATATATGGTTGGAACCTCATCTCGGGGTCAAATATGACACCAAGGTTACAAAGTTTGGTCTAGCCTCAGACAGTTGCCAGGGAGAGGGTTGGAGTCGGTAGCTAGGGAACAGAGTTTGTCATGGGGACTGAAGACAATGGCTTTGGTTTTCCCAACATTTAATTGGAGGAAATTTCTACTCATCGAGTACTGGATGTCAGACAAGCAGTCTGATAATTTAGTAACAGCGGAGGAGTTGGGAGAGGTGGTGGTGACTGTCGTCAGCGTACATGTGAAACTTAGCATTGTGTTTTCGGATGATGTCATCGAGGGGCAGCATGCAAATGAGAAATAGGAAGGGGCCAAGGATAGATCCTTGCAGGATACTAGTGGTAACAGTGCAACTGCAGGAAGCGAAGCCATTCCAGGAGGTACTCTGGCTATGACTAGATAGTTAAGAATGGAACCAAGTGAGAGCAGTCCCACACAGCTGGACAATGGTGGAGAGATTTTGGAGAAGGATGGTGTGGTCCACTGTGTCAAAGGCTGCAGAAGGGTTGAGAAGGACAAGGAGGAATAGTTTACCTTTGTCACAGTCACATCAAAGTAACAAATGACATCCTATAAGAGCTGTTCGGTACTGTGGCAGAGGCAAGAGAGTCAGAGCGTGGCACAATGACTGAAGCAACAGCAACACAATATTACTCAAAAGTGAAACTGTATCTGATAGGGATGCTAACCTCAGAAGGTAATTCTGAATAATAGTTGCCTTTTGACACTGGTTTGATGTTGCCCAAATTAACATCATGATGATGATGTGAAAATTAATCTTTGGTTCTGGACATAGCAATGAAGCCATTGTCTTTTCAGTTACATGTAAAAATGTCAGGCATCTGAACTGGACAACTGAGTTTGAACTGCGACTGAACGGAGATTCACATTTCCTTGGTGATTCTTGCTACACCAATAAACAAGAAATTTCATACTCCACACAATACAAGTTTCCTAACTTTATTTTAAAAAGTCCGATGAACAGCAGTACAACCACATGTGGTAAATTTTATTATCTATGGGGAATACACCTTTCTAAAAATAGCTTATAAAGTTGAACACAAATAGGTAAGAATTGCTGGTGCTGCATTTGCACTCATTTTGGGGTTTATGTTCCAGGGTAGGCAAATGAACTCTGCAGGAAATTTCAGCATAAGTTTCTGTCTGAGAGTAAATTTCAGTGCAATTTTTACATAGATGCAATCCAGGAAATTCAGGGCATTTCAAAGCTAGATATGTTATCTCAAGGTCCAATATCCAGTTCCAGAAAATAATGTAAGAAGTATTTCTTTGACAGATCACTATCTCATCACAGCTGATAAATTTTGCACTGATGGTTTCAAACTTTGCAATTTTTAAGAATTTATATTTCAAGATTCAGGTTGCCTTAAATTAAGTTTAGAAGTGGTGGTCCTCATTTCTAATTTCTAAAAAGAACAAGTATTCGATACTCATTGTCCTAAAGAATATGTTGTTAATTGTTAAACATTGGATTTTAAAAGTCATTTGTGGAGCCATTTAGCATAACAAAATCTGTGCTAACCATTGTTACCTTTACTTGAATAAGTGAATACCTGAATATGTTAAATAGATAGAGGAATCATACAGCTTCCTAAAGTGCACATTGTCTTGTCCTGCATTCTTTTGGGCCTCCTTATCTCGAGAGACAATGGATACGCGCCTGGAGGTGGTCAGTGGTTTGTGAAGCAGCGCCTGGAGTGGCTATAAAGGCCAATTCTGGAGTGACAGGCTCTTCCACAGGTGCTGCAGAGAAATTTGTTTGTTGGGGCTGTTGCACAGTTGGCTCTCCCCTTGCGCCTCTGTCTTTTTTCCTGCCAACTACTAAGTCTCTTCGACTCGCCACAATTTAGCCCTGTCTTTATGGCTGCCCGCCAGCTCTGGCGAATGCTGGCAACTGACTCCCACGACTTGTGATCAATGTCACACGATTTCATGTCGCGTTTGCAGACGTCTTTATAATGGAGACATGGACGGCCGGTGGGTCTGATACCAGTGGCGAGCTCGCTGTACAATGTGTCTTTGGGGATCCTGCCATCTTCCATGCGGCTCACATGGCCAAGCCATCTCAAGCGCCGCTGACTCAGTAGTGTGTATAAGCTGGGGGTGTTGGCCGCTTCAAGGACTTCTGTGTTGGAGATATAGTCCTGCCACCTGATGCCAAGTATTCTCCGAAGGCAGCGAAGATGGAATGAATTGAGACGTCGCTCTTGGCTGGCATACGTTGTCCAGGCCTCGCTGCCGTAGAGCAAGGTACTGAGGACACAGGCCTGATACACTCGGACTTTTGTGTTCCGTGTCAGTGCGCCATTTTCCCACACTCTCTTGGCCAGTCTGGACATAGCAGTGGAAGCCTTACCCATGCGCTTGTTGATTTCTGCATCTAGAGACAGGTTACTGGTGATAGTTGAGCCTAGGTAGGTGAACTCTTGAACCACTTCCAGAGCGTGGTCGCCAATATTGATGGATGGAGCATTTCTGACATCCTGCCCCATGATGTTCGTTTTCTTGAGACTGATGGTTAGGCCAAATTCATTGCAGGCAGACGCAAACCTGTCGATGAGACTCTGCAGGCATTCTTCAGTGTGAGATGTTAAAGCAGCATCGTCAGCAAAGAGGAGTTCTCTGATGAGGACTTTCCGTACTTTGGACTTCGCTCTTAGACGGGCAAGGTTGAACAACCTGCCCCCTGATCTTGTGTGGAGGAAAATTCCTTCTTCAGAGGATTTGAACGCATGTGAAAGCAGCAGGGAGAAGAAAATCCCAAAAAGTGTGGGTGCGAGAACACAGCCCTGTTTCACACCACTCAGGATAGGAAAGGGCTCTGATGAGGAGCCACCATGTTGAATTGTGCCTTTCATATTGTCATGGAATGAGGTGATGATACTTAGTAGCTTTGGTGGACATCCGATCTTTTCTAGTAGTCTGAAGAGACCACGTCTGCTGACGAGGTCAAAGGCTTTGGTGAGATCAATGAAAGCAATGTAGAGGGGCATCTGTTGTTCACGGCATTTCTCCTGTATCTGACGAAGGGAGAACAGCATGTCAATAGTCGATCTCTCTGCACGAAAGCCACACTGTGCCTCAGGGTAGACGCGCTCGGCCAGCTTCTGGAGCCTGTTCAGAGCGACTCGAGCAAAGACTTTCCCCACTATGCTGAGCAGGGAGATTCCACGGTAGTTGTTGCAGTCACCGCGGTCACCTTTGTTTTTATAGAGGGTGATGATGTTGGCATCGCGCATGTCCTGGGGTACTGCTCCCTCGTCCCAGCACAGGCATAGCAGTTCATGTAGTGCTGAGAGTATAGCAGGCTTGGCACTCTTGATTATTTCAGGGGTAATGCTGTCCTTCCCAGGGGCTTTTCCGCTGGCTAGGGAATCAGTGGCATCACTGAGTTCCGATTTGGTTGGCTGTATGTCCAGCTCATCCTGCATAGTAATGGTTAATACCCTGTTGCATCAGTACTAACTTGTTAGGATTTTAGTTGTAATTATTAAATCATACTGCTAATCCAACCAGAAGATACATTTCAGTATTTTCATTACTACAGTAGTGCCTTCAACTTCTTATGAAGCAGAATAATAAAATCTAATTTGAATTATATCATTTTGTGAATAATTGCAAAAGCTTAGTTATATCAAATCAAACCAACCAGTCTGACAGCCACATTAAAAATTGCAAGCATGTCAAATTAACATTTGATATCTTGAAGTGACATGGCATTCAATAATCTACTTGAGTTTCACAGGTTGAAAATGTTGTAATTCAGTTTCTACGGCTCTGATTAGTATCTGATCATCCTTCGATTTCCAAAATATGAACTCAGTCCCTACTTCACCATGGGATTGAATGTACAGAGCAAGGAGGGTAAGAGAGTAGATAGGAAAAGAAATAGGGACACCTGGGAGGCAAAGGACATGGACCAATGGTACAAGATAAGATTTCCAACAAGTTCCATGACGCAAAGGGGACACTGATAACTCTAGGGATTTGTTATGGATTGAAATGAAAAGGATAGCTTAATCTATATAGAGATAAATTATGTGCAAAAAGATCATGCTGCTGGTGGACTTCAAGTAACCTGTCAAAGCAATCTGGAATCTGAACGGTTAAATGTAATGTTGTACTGAATTCTTGGAATACCATAAGAGGTAATCTTAACCAGTAATGACAAGTGACCCCAATAGAACATTGAGAACTGAAACAATGGTATCCCAGGGCAACATTGATCTTAAAATGATTAAATTTGACATGATTGGGGTAATTATTGAAAGGTTATGGAGAAGGGCAACCAGAATGATTAAGGGGGTGGAGGGATTGGATTATGATGAGCAATTCAGTAAATCATGTCTGTTCTCCCTGGAAAGGAAAGGTTGAATGTGATGTGATTGCTGTTTTTAGGATTCTAAAGGGACTAGATAATGCAGGCCATGACCAGCTATTTTGCCTTGTCTAGAACAGTAGAGTCAGGGGACAGGCCTGCGCTTGAAGGGGGGTAAATTCAAAACTAATCTATGGAAGCCATGACCTCAATTTTAACTCCTCCCCTAATGGACAGGAAAGGGTTGGGCAAGGAAATAAAATGCTGAGCTTATCCCCCAACCCATCGGATTTCTGGATGCTTCTATGGAAACAGCAGCCTTGATTTTAATCCCTCCCCCCAACAGGCATAACTCTTTATTTCATGAGGAAAAGAATGGTGCAAAGGAAAATGGAATTCCCAACATACAGCATGAGGATAATGCAGCCTGTGATCATGCAGCTTTCAAATAATGGAACATGTGGGAATGGCTTAAATGATGCAGGTTTTAACGTACTCCTATAATCTAATCATAAAGGACAAAATATTGCAACACCCAGGTGCAAACCCTCCGTAATTCATTTAGCCTTTTTCTACCACTTGTATGAGATGTTAACCCAGTGTTTTGAGCAGAGATGGGTGCGGACTGCTGTGTACTTAAGCTCCTGTGATGGGCGCGGCCGATGATCTCTGGTTGCTGGAGCCCGTGACGAACCTTCCACTAACTGCAAATCCCTGCACTTCTGCAGGGGCAGTCTAGGCCAGCTGGAGTTAACGCACCATGTCTGGTACTGGTTGAGGAGTGCAAATAGATGAGGCGTGCAAACATCTTGAGAAAGCATTGCATGTGCCTTGTCCATTCCGCCATCTTCCCTCCCCAGGCAGTAACCAATCGGTCTTGCATGTCTGCAGGAGAGAAGATTGGAGGAGATCAGTAACTCCTTGGAAGCCCCAAACTACTCTGTCCACCAATCTGTCCTGTATGGAACATATGCTTTCACCCAGAATGTGCTCAGCAACTATATGAGCCTGTAGTCAGGCTACAATGGCTGGCAGCAGTGACTTGTGAGTGTCCAGCTATGATTTCCGTGGAGGTGGTCATATGCTCATGGTACATTGCAGATTTGAGAAACCCTTTGGCCACCCCGACACATGGTGGAATTGGACTCCTCCATTCTTCCTGCCGTAGTGGACAAGCCGTGCTTTCACAGCCACGTCTCCTTCCTTAACAACTGTCTCCAGCTCTGGCTTATTCCATGTGGATTCCAACTGAAATTCCACCCTTTGAGTTTTGGATCCACCTACAATTACAGGTATCTCGGAGATGTTCAACTTTCCTTGAGCTGCTATTCTCACCACATCCTAAGATCCGCATTCAGTGCCATGTGACATCACATGCACATTTTTGACCTCTCTCTTCAGCAGCACCAACTCACTCTATTTCAAAGCTGTCCTAGATCACAGTTTAATTTCATCCTTCGTCTCATCTGATGCCTTAACAAAAAACTCTTTATCTTCCAATACCCCTCCAGATCTTTCTTCCCCTTCACTTTCTTCTGACCCCATCTCTTCTTCTGATCTCCTCTCTTGCCATGTATTCATGATAACCTTCGACCTTTCCCTCTCTGATCCTGAACAATCTGTCCTTAGTAAAGGATTCGGCTTTATTCCCTCATGCCCCTACCTCAATTAATTTCGAGCTCAGCATGATGTTGAACTCTTCCGTCACTTTCGCCTCCGTACCCCACCTCTTTGACCAGGAGCCCTTCCCCCTGCACAGCGAACCCTTTTACCCATCTCCAGTAGTCTCCTTCCAACTGAACCACTCCCTCTGGCCTCTTACCCGCTGTTGATCTTTTCATTGAGAACTGTCGGCATGATATCGGCCATCTCAATTTTTTTGCTTCCCTCACTCACTCTAACCTGTCTCCCTCTGAACTTGCCTCGCTCCATTCTCTCAGGTCTACCCCTAACATTGTTATCAAACTAACCTCTACCTAGCAGAGGCTGAACGCTAACTCTCTGACACTTCCTTCTGCCTCCCCCGGACCATGCCCCACTATCGAACGTCAAGCCATTGTTTCGAGGAGTGTCGCTGACCTCATCTCGTCTGGAGATCTTCCCTCCAAGGCTTCCAACCTCATGGTCCCCCAACCCCGAACAGCCCACTTCTTCCTCCTTCCCAAGATCCATGAACAGGAGTACCCTGGCAGTAACATTCGCGCCACACAAGTGCAAGGCAATGGCCATCTCCAACAAGAGAGAATCTAACCATCTTCCCTTGACATTCAACGGCATTACCATCGCTGAATCCCCCACTATCAACATCCCAGGGGCTACCATTGACCAGAAACTGAACTGGAGTAGCCATATAAATATCGTGGCTACAAGGGCAGGTCAGAGGCTAGGAATCCTGAGGCGAGTAACTCGCCTGTCCACCATCTACAAGGCACAAGTCAGGAGTGTGATGGAATACTCTCCACTTGCCTGGATGGGTACAACTCCAACAACACTCAAGAAGCTCAACACCATCCAGGACAAAGCAGCCCACTTGATTGGCACCCCATCTACAAACATTCACTCCTTCCAGCACCGACGCACAGTGGCAGCAGTGTGTACCATCTACAAGATGCACTGCACAATGCACCAAGGCTCCTTAGACAGCACCTTCCAAACCCGTGACCTCTACCAACTAGAAGGACAAGGGCAGCAAATGCATGGGAACACCACCACCTGCAAGTTCCCCTCCAAGTCACACACCATCCTGACTTGGAACTATATCGCTGTTCCTTCACTGTCGCTGGGTCAAAATCCTGGAACTCCCTTCCTAACAGCACTGTGGGTGTACCTACCCCAAATAGACTGCAGCAGTTCAAGAAGGCAGCTCACCACCACCTTCTCAAGGGCAATTAGGGATAGGCAATAAATGCTGGCCTAGCCAGCGACGCCCACATCCCTGAATAAAACAAAAGAAATCCTATTATTTCAACCTGGTCCTGCCCCACTGAAATGATTAACAGTTTCCAATTTCCTGGCCCTAACTGTCACCTCTTCAGCATGGACGTCCAATCTTGCTACACCTCCATCCCCCAGCAGGATGGTCTGATGACTCTCCGCTTCTTCCTTGAATGGAGGTCCAACCAGTTTCCATCCACTACCACCCTTTTCCTCCTGGCTGAACTTGTTCTCACATTGAACAACCACTCTTTTAACTCATCTCACTTCTTCCATGGGTCCAAGCTATGCCTGCCTTTTTGTGGGATACGTGGAACATTCCTTGTTCCAGTCCTACTCGGGGACCCCCTTGCTCAACTCTTTTTCCACTCCAGTTCTGATGAAGGGTCATCAACCTGAAACACTCTTTTTCTCTCTCCACAGTTACAACATGCTGTTTAACAGGCTTTTGTTTTTTGCAGAACAGTAGCTAGAATTTCATGTAAAATTATTGTTCATCAATTTTACAATTCTTATAAAATGAGATTTACTGCATGTTTACATGGGAGGGTTCTTATAGCTATGCTACAGTCTTTTCCTCTTGATGTTGCCCTCCTTTAACCCATGTGGTCAGATGATTTACTTTGTGGGCATAGCTTCTATTGGTCTTGCAAGTATGTGGAACATAAAACATCCTAGTTGATGGCTGCAAAGGCCATCCAGGTGTCAGGCATAGTTCAACGTTCCACACTCACTTCTAAGTCTTGGGTTCAAGCCCTATTGCAGAAGTTTAAGCACAAAATCTAGGCTGGCGCTTCAGTATAGCACTGAGGAAATGCTGTATTGTTGAAGGAACCATCATTTGGTTGAAACTTTTAATTGCAGCTTGTCTGTCCCTTCAGTTTAATTTATCATTTATTTCCATGGTGTTAATGGAACGTCACTGTGTGAAAATTGACTGACTGTTGTGTTTCCCTACATTTCATCAGTGCCTCTCGTTCACACCAGCATACGAATTAGGAGCAGAAGTAAGCCATTCGGCTCCTCGCGCCTACTCCACCAATCAATAAGATCATGGCTGATCTGTTTGTGTTTTGAATTCCACACTCCCATCTACCCCCGATAACCCTGGATTCCCTCGCCAAACAAGATTCTATCTACCTCCGCCTTAAGAATATTCAATGCCCCTGCCTCCACCACCTTCTGAGGCAGAGTTCCAAAGTTGCACAACCCTCAGAGAAAAAAGTCTCTCTTCATCTCTGTCCTAATTAGGTGACCCCTAATTTTAAAACTGTGCCCCCTAGTTCTGGACTCACCCACAACAGGAAACATCCTCTCCGCATCCACCTTGTCAAGACCTTTCAGGATCTTATAAACTTCAATCAACTCTCCCCTCACTCTTCTCAACTCCATTGAAAACAAGTCCAGTCTGTCCAACCTTTCCTCATTAGACAATTCGCTCATTCAAGGTATCAGTCTAGTAAACCTCCTCTGAACTGCCTCCAACGAGTTTACATCCTTCCTTAAATAAGGAGACCAAAACTGCACACAGTATTCAAGATGTGGTCTCACCAATGCCCTGTATAACTGAAGCAGTTCAAAACTAACGTGTTGACTGTGAACTGCTTGGACACCCTGAGGTCGGGAAAGGCTGCCAGTGGAGCGGTCTTTGGCCCCATACTCATTTTTTACTGCTGTCTTCAGTATCTAAGTTTCATTGGAAGCATAGAAGATGATATGATGACAATTATGTGCGGTTGAAATTGAAGGATTATTTGCGTAACAAACAGCGGAAGCAGCATGCGATAGTACTAAGCGATCCCATAACCAACGGATCAGATCTAAGCTCTGCAGTCCTGCCACATCCAGCCGTGAATGGTGGTGGACAATTAAACAGCCAACTGGAGGAGGTGGATCCACAAAAAATCCCATCTACAACAATGGGGGAGCCCAGCACATCAATGCAAAAGATGAGGCTGAAGCATTTGCAACAATCTCCAGCCAGAAGTGCCGAGTTGATGATCCATCTTGGCCTCCTCCTGAAGTTCCCAGCATCACAGATGCCAGTCTTCAGCCAATTTGATTCACTCCAATGATATCAATAAACAAGGGAAGGCTCTGGATACTGCAAAGGCTATGGGCCCTGACAATATTCCGGCAATAGTACTGAAGAACTGTGCTCCCGAACTTGCCGCACCACTAGCCAAGCTGTTCCAGTACAGCTACAGCACTGGCATCTACCCGGCAATGTGGAAAATTGCCCCAGGTATATCCTGTACACAAAAAGCAGGACAAATCCAACCCGGTCAATTACTGCCCCATCAATCTACTCTCAATTATCAGTAAAGTGATGGAAGGTATCATCAACAGTACTATCAAGCGGCACTTGCTTAGCAGTAACCTGTTCACAGGTGCTCAGTTTGGGTTCCGCCAGGGCCACTCAGCTCCTGACCTCATTACAGCCTTGGTTCAAATAGGGACAAATGAGGTGAGGTGAGAGTGACTGCCCTTGACATCAAGGTAGCATTTGACCGAGTATGGCATCAAGGAGCCTGAGCAAAACTGGAGTCAATGGGAATCGGGGGAGGGGGAAACTCTCCGCTAGTTGGAGTCTTACCTAGTGAAAAGGAAGGTGGTTGTGGCTGTTGGAGGTCAATTATCTCAGCTGCAGGACATCTCTACAGGAGTTACTCAGAGTAGTGTCCTCAGCCCAACATTCTTCAGCTGCTACATCAATTACCTCCTTTGAGTCATAAGGTCAGAAGTGGGGATGTTCGCTGATGATTGCACACTGTTCAGCACCATTCTCGACTCCTCAGATACTGAAGTAGTCTATGTAGAAATGCAGCAAGATCTGGGAAACATCCAGGCTTGGGCTGATAAGTGGCAAGTAACATTCGTGCCACACAAGTGCCAGGCAATGACCATCTCCAACAGGAGAGAATCTAACCATCTTCCCTTGACATTCAATGGCATTACGATCACTGAATCCCCCACTATCAACATCCTGGGGGAATTACCATTGACCAGAAACTGGACTGGAGTAGCCATATAAATATCGTGGCTACAAGAGCAGGTCAGAGGCTAGGAATCCTGCAACGAGTAACTCACCTCCTGACTCCCCACTGCCTGTCCACCATCTACAAGGCACAAGTCCAGAGTGTGATGGAATACTCTCCACTTGCCTGGGTGACTGTATTCAAACATCACTCAAGAAGCTCAACACCATCCAGGACAAAGCAACCCACTTGATTGGCACCTCATCCACAAACATTCACTCCCTTTGCCACCGACATACAGTGGCAGCAGTATAGACCATCTACACGTTGCACTCAGCAACGCACCAAGGCTCCTTAGACAGCACCTTCCAATCCTGCGACGTCTACCACCGAGAAGAGCAGGGGCAGCAGATGAATGGGCACACCACCAACTGCAAGTTCCCCTCCAAGCCACACACCATCCTGACTTGGAACTCTATCGCCGTTCCTTCACTGTCACTGGGTCAAAATCCCAGAACTCCCTTCCTAACGGCACCGTTGGTGTACCTACCCCACATGGACTGCAGCAGTTCAAGAAGGCAGCTCATCACCACCTTCTCGAGGACAATTAAGGTTGGGCAATAAATGTTGGCCTGGCCAGCGTGCCCACATCCCATGAACAGATAACAAAAATACGGTATACACTCACTTTTTTGAAATTTGGAGGGAAGCATAAATGCTCCCTTTTGTGCAATACTGTTGGCTGTCTTTCACATGAAACATTCAATCAAGGCCTGGTCTGTTCTCTCGGGAGGACATAAAGGATCCATGCCACTATTCACTGTAGGGCTGATGAGTTCTCCCTGCATCCTGGCCAACAGTTATCCTTCAATCAACAGGATGAAAGCAGATTATCTGGTCATTTATCTCTTGGGGATCTTGCTGTGCACAATTTGGCTGTTGTGTTTTCCTTCATTGTAGCAGTGAACTGCATTTCTAAAGTAATGCATTGGCTGTAGTGCTTGGGATGTCTTGTGGTTGCAAAGGGCATTGAGCTATAATTTGCTGTGACAGCATATTTAATGTTATGACCAAGGCAGGAGGAGTGCACTGTTTGTTCAGTTCCACTTCTCCACAGGTCTTAACATATTCTTTTAAGTTTTCCTATTGTTGAAACAGTCAATCGGATACTACTATTTTCTCCCTAGAATAGAACACACTAAACACATCAGAATTATCAGTTTATTATAAAACAAGTCTTAACTAGTAACAAAGTAAAACAATAGCACATAGATCACATTTTTAAATATCCAACATTAATTTTTTTTAAAGTCCTCTTTTCTATCTTAACCAATTTTTAAAGTCACTTTTTAACCTTCATCCCTTCACACTCGCATTCACACACACATATTTCTATATTTCTATACCTAAATCGGATAAAGTAAAAAAAAAGGAATTTTATATCAGATTTCTATGACAGACAAAAAAAAACACAAATAAGTCACTTGCTCATTTTTTGAAGTAGACAGCAGATGATGCGACACTCTGTACCAGACTAGCACACAGTCTAACTCCTGAGCACATGTAGTCAGGATCTTTGCTCTCTTCAGGCGGCTTTGAAAAGCAGTTTAGCAGCCTCATTGCAATACAGGAACAAGATGAAATGACACACTGAAATTCACTGAGTCTTTTAGGGAATTGCGAGAACACGAGATGGGTTGTAGTCTTGTGTTCTTCCTTGGAATTCTTTCATTTTTCTGTGCTTCTTTGGCACTTTAGCAGCATTTGACTTTTATCTCCTTCCAGACTTGACACACGCACACTCTTTTTGTTGAACAGCTTGGCAGTTTTCCACCCAGATGTTCTGTGCCTGGTACTAGGCTTGTCCAATTAAAGAGTGTTTGTCAGTTTTCTGCCCCTGTTGCCATGGCTTCGGCTCAAAGCCTAGCCCAAGGGCAGCACAGTGGCGCAGTGGTTAGCACTGCAGCCTCACAGCTCCAGCGACCTGGGTTCAATTCTGGGTACTGCCTGTGTGGAGTTTGCAAGTTCTCCCTGTGTCTGCGTGGGTTTTCTCCGGGTGCTCCAGTTTCCTCCCACAAGCCAAAAGACTTGCAGGTTGGTAGGTAAATTGGCCATTATAAATTGCCCCTAGTATAGGTAGGTGGTAGGGAAATATAGGGACAGGTGGGGATGTGATAGGAATATGGGATTAGTGTAGGATTAGTATAAATGGGTGGTTGATGGTCGGCACAGACTTGGTGGGCCGAAGGGCCTGTTTCAGTGCTGTATCTCTAAAACTAAAAAAAACTAAAAACCAAACCAGGTGACAGACCGTACCACTGTTGTGAATCCAGCCCTCACTGTCCCCTTGTTTAAAAAGCATTTATCCAGCTTAACTTAAATTTCTTTTTTTTAAAAATCATTTTAACAGAACAGAGTCACTTTCATAACACTAATAATATCTGCCTTTAATTAGACATGCCTTGCAAGTTTAAGTTTCTCAACCTTTTGCATAGTGGGATGACATCGCAGCGAAGGAAGCAGAGCATGTGGGATCTGAGTGAACAGGGTAAGCAACTGTGAAATCCTTAACCAATCAAGTTGAAGTATTATGAAATTAACAGCGTAAGGATTGAGGAAGTGTAAATTAGAGTGGGTGAGTTCAATGCCAAATCAGGTACATAAGAGAAATAAAGGCAAATATTATATATCGAGAGAAAAGAAGAGACAGCAAGGAGGGGTTTCAAAACTTGATTTTAAAAGTGTTAAAGAAAAATAATAACAATTAAAACCTGAAAGAAAGTGACTCAACACTTTTATAGTAAATTTTCAGTGCCAGAGAGATTGACTGGCAATAACTAATAATCAGCACATCCACACAACAACATATTTATGTAGCACCTTTTAACAGAATAAAACGTTCCAAGGCCCTTCACAGGAGCAGTTTAAAATTAAGTATGACAATGAGCTACATGAGATATTAGGTCGGATGACCAAAAGCTTGATCGAGCACAGCCACTAATGGTGGAGCGCTTAAAATCGGGAATGCTCAAGAGGCATTAGATGAGCGCAGATATCTCTCAGGGTTATGGGGTTGGAGGAGGTTCCAGAGATAGGGAGGGGCAAGACAATGAGGAATTTGAGTACTAGGGTGAGAATTTTAAAATTGAGGCTTTTTTTTAACCGGGAGCCAGTATCGGACAGTGAACATGGGTGATGGGCGAATGGGACTTGGTGCGAGTTGGGATACAGACAGCAGAGTTTTGGATGGCCTCAAGTTTATGGAGGCTAGAACATGGGAGGCCAATCTGGAGTACATTGGAATAGTCAAGTATAGAGGTAACAAAGGCATGGCAGGGAGTCCCTGCAGCAGATGAACTGAGGCAGGGCTGAGTCGGGTAATGTTATGGATGTGGAAACTGGTATTCTTTGGCATAGATATATGGTCCAAAACTTATCTCATGGTCAAATACGATACCAAGGTTGCAAATAGTCTGTTTTAGCCTCACACAGTTGCCATGGAGAGGGTTGGAGTCAGTAATTGGGGAAGGGAGTTTGTGTAGGCAATGGCTTTGATTTTCCTAATATTTATTGGAGGAAATTTCTGTTCATCCAGCATTGGATGTCTGACAAGCAGTCTAATTGAGGCAGTGGAGAAATTGAGAGAGATGATGGTGAGGTAGAGCTGGTGTGCTCCATGTACATATGAAAACTGACACATTTACAGATGATGTCAATGAGGGACAGCATGTAGTTGAGAAATAGTATGGGGCCAAGGACAAATCCTTGGGGCACACCAGAAATTATTGATTGGGAAGAGAAGCCAAGAAGCCATCGCATGGAGATATTCTGACTATGATTAGATAGATAAGAATGGAATCAGGCAGGAGCAGTCCCAACCAGCTGGACGACAGCAGAGTCGCATTGGAGGAGAATGGTGTGGTCAACCATGTCAAAGGCTGCAGATGGCTCAAGTAGGATGAGGAGAAATAATTTGCCTTTGTCACAGTCACATAAAATGTCATTTGTGACTTTGATAAGAGTCATTTTGGTGCTCTGGCAGGGGCTGAAACTACATTGGAGGGTTTCAAACATGGGGTTCTGGGAAAGATGGACACGGGTTTAGGAGGTGACAGCACATTCAAGGACTTTGGAGAGGAAAGGGAGGTTGGAGATGGGGTGGTAGTTTGCAAGGACAGTGGACTTGGGGGTTGATTTTTTTGAGGAGAGGTGTCATGACGGCAGATTGAGAGGAGAGAGCGGCAACACCTCAGGAGAGAGAACCACTAACTATTGGCTAATGTGGGGACCAGGAGGGGAAGTTTGCTAGCTAGCAATTTAGTGAGAATAGGCTTGAGGGAGCAGAAAGTGGGTCTTGGGGACAAGATGAGCTCTGAGACGGCATGAGAAGAAATGAGAGAGAAACCAAGATAAAGATAACAAGGTCAGGGCTAGAGCGGCGGGGGGAGTGGTGGGGGGGGTGAGCTTTAGAGGAAGTCAGGCCTGGTGGGCTAGTGGAAGGGATGGACATGGCAGAGGCAGCTGATCGATGGTCTTGATCTTGGTGACAAAGCAGTCCATGAGCTCCTCGTAGTGTTGGATATGAGGGTTGTGGAGACGGGGAAGAAGATTTAAGAAGATGGTTTGTAGTAGAGAACAGAAGCCAGGGGTTACCTTTGCATTCCAGGATATTTGCATTCTTGGAATAGTGAGCAGTTTTATCGTATGAGAGCAGGACCCAAGAGTGTTTTATGATGTTCAGCCAGATCTGGCGGTGCATGGCTAAACCAGTGGTCTGCTACATCCTTTCAAGTCTGCATCCCTTGGGAGCGGAGATGAAGGCCTGGCCAGGGTGAAAGAGAGTAATGGTTTTCTTGGAGACTAGGGCATCAAAGGTGAGGATGAGTGTATGGTTGAGCAATTCAGTAACTGCAGAAATGTGACAACAGAGGGCCAAAGGCTAAACCGTTGGGATTTTGAAAGTACAGTTGTAAGTGAATTGGGGCACAGTTTTTTCCAGGGATGGATACAGAAGGAGGTAGAATTGGGGCATGGAAGGGGGATGTGGGTGGAGAGTGACACAAGGAAGTGATCAGTAATGGCCTTATCTGTGATTGATTTGATGGGACTAGCAAGAGCACGTGAGATGGCAAAGTTGAGAGGGTGGTCATGAATATGGGTTGGGGAGTTTACATGGAGGGAGAGATTTAGGAAGGATAAGAGGGCAGTGTACACAGGAGAGAGAGAGAGTTTAGTTTAGTTTAGAGATACAGCACTGAAACAGGCCCTTCGGCCCACCGAGTCTGTGCCGACCATCAACCACCCATTTTATACTAATCCTACACTAATCCCATATTCCTACCACATCCCCACCTGTCCCTATATTTCCCTACCACCTACCTATACTAGTGGCAATTTATAATGGCCAATTTACCTACCAACCTGCAAGTCTATTGGCTTGTGGGAGGAAACCGGAGCACCCGGAGAAACCAGGGAGAACTTGCAAACTCCACACAGGCAGTACCCAGAATTGAACCCGAGTCGCTGGAGCTGTGAGGCTGCGGTGCTAACCACTGCGCCACTGTGCCGCCCTACATTAGCAGTAATTATCCTCAAGGAAATGGCCTCTGGGAATCAAGTAGCCATATCCATGATAGTGAGTATATATTGGTGTCCCGCTTTTGCTTTCGTCAAGGGTCCTACACTGTCTACCAAAATACTACTAAATGGTGGCCCAATAACTGGTATGGGAATTAGAGGTGCCGGTTTTATGGCAGGTTGCAGTTTTCCCACAATCTGGCACGCATGGCATGTCCTTGGTAAGACCTGGCCAGTAATAAGGTTGACTTATACGTGCTATGGTTTTCCAGATCCCCATATGTCCTGCTATAGGAATCCTATGCGCTAACCTTAATAATTCCCAGCGATACTTAGATGGTATCACTACCTATCGAACATCCGTCCATTCTTTATTTGCAGGTCGATGAGGCAGTCTCCATTTCCTGATCAGAATCCCATCTTTAACATAATAGCCTTCTGGAACTCCTTTTGCCTCAGCTTCTGACAGAGCTGATTGTGCCACTTTATTTAACTCTGGATCAGTTTGCTGTGCTGTGATCAGAGAAGCTTTGTTAAACATCTCATTTGGATTATCTAAATCCCCAAAGAAAGTTTCAGATATTTGGCTATATGTCTGTATGCCAATTTTACTCCGACAATGGAACGTGTTTAGCCATTGGTCGGGTTACTACACATGAAGGAAAAATTCCTGGAACTTTTTCCTGTAATTATCCTGCCTCTTTAACTTCACTTAATTTCTTCCATAGTCACAGAGAAACCAATATTTTTGCTCTGGCAAAATCATTCCCTAGGAGTAAGTCAATTCCATCTACCGGCAAACTATGGACAACTCCTACAGTTACCATCCCTGACATTAGGACAAACTCTAGGTGTACCTGTTCAAGAAGATGGGGGAAAAAAAGCAGGAAACTATAGGTCAGTCAGCCTAACATGGGACGTTGGGAAAATGCTAGAGTCCGTTATGAAGGAAGAAATAGCAGGACATTTAGAAAAGGTTACGCAATCAAACAGAGTCAACATGGTTTTGTGAAAGGGAAATCATGTTTCACAAATTTGCTAGAGTTCTTTGAGGATATAACGAGCAGAGTTGATAAAAGGGAACCGGTAGATGTAGTGTATTTGGATTTCCAGAAGGCATTCGATAAGGTGCCACATAAAAGATTATTGCACAAGGTAGGAGCTCACAGTATTGGGGGTAAGGTATTAGCATGGATTGAGGATTGGTTAACTCACAGAAGACAGAGAGTCGGGATTAATGGGTCTTTTTCAGGATGGAAAGACTTAACTAGTGGAGTGCCACAAGGATCAGCCCTAGGGCGTCAATTATTTACTATCGATATTAATGACTTGGAGGAGGGGGCAGAGTGTAATATATCCAAATTTGCTGAGGATACAAAAATAGGTGGGAGGGCATGTTGTGATGAGGACATAAGGAATCTGCAAGGGGATATGATCGGTTGAGTGAATGGGCAAAAACTTGTCAGATGGAGTTTAATGTAGGAAAGTGTGAGGTCATACACTTTGGTCGGAAGAATCAAAAGGCAGACTATTATTTAAATGGAGAGAGACTCCAAAAAAGTACACCACAGAGGGATCTGGGTGTTCTTGTGCATGAAACGCAAAAAGTTAGCATGCAGGTGCAGCAAGTAATTAAGAAGGTAAATGGAATTTTGGCCTTTATTGCTAGGGGTTGGAGTTTTAAAATAGGGAAGTCTTGTTACAACTGTACAGAGTGTTGGTGAGGCCGCACCTGGAGTACTGTGTACTGTTTTGGTCCCCGTATTTAAGAAAGGATATATTGGCATTGGAGGCAGTTCAAAAGAGATTCACTAAGCTGATTCCTGGGATGAAGGGGTTGACTTATCAAGAACAGCTAAACAGGTTTGGCCTTTATTCATCAGAGTTCAGAAGAATGAGGGGTGATCTTATCGAAACATACAAGATTTTGAGGGGGCTTGACAGGGTAGATGTTGAGAAGATGTTTCCACTAGTGGGGGAATCTCGAACTAGGGGACATAGTTACAGAATAAGGGGACACACATTTAAAACTGAGATGCGAAGGAATTTCTTCTTTCAGAGGGTAGTGAATGTCTGGAATTCTCTACCCCAGAGAGTTGTGGAGGCTAGATCACTGATAGTATTTAGAGAGAAGGTAGATGGATTTTTGAAATATCGAGGAGTTGAGGGCTATGAGGAGCTGGCACGAAAGAGGAGTTGAGGTCTGGGGCAGATCAGCCATGATCTTATTGAATGGCGGGGCAGGCTTGAGGGGCCGAATGGCCTACTCCTGCTCCTATTTCTTATGTTCACTTGATACAAAGGTACGGGTATATACTCTCTGCCAATACCATTCACTAAGACTTTAGCTTTCAGTGCGCTCTCTGGTGGAAACGTTATACTTTTCCCCAGCAAAAGAGTTTGGGTTGCTCCTGTCTCCCTAAGTATAACTATAGGTTTGCCTGCCTCACTTGAGGGATATGGAGTTACTTTTTCTTTTGACAAGAATTCCCTATAACTTTCAAGTATCTTATTCTCAACCCCTACACTCACATTGGTTTTCATATTTGATTTTACAGCTGCCGTCAAAGCTACAGTCTGATCTGCTGTACTCTCAGTCAGAGCCCCTTTCTCTGCATTAACTTTGTGTACCCCAACAAGTCCCAGGGGTTTACCTCACAATTTCCAGCATTCTGAATGAAGAACCGAGAAAGAGCTAATTAATAATCTTGTTGTAAAAGAATCTCTAGGGATGAGTGACCAATATGTTTGAAAGTGAGGTAGTTCAATCTGAAGCCAGGGTGTTAAATTTGAACAAAGGAAATTATGAAGGTATGAGGGGCAAATTGACTGAGGTGGATTGGGAAAATGCATTGAAAGGTGCATAGACAATGGATAGTCTTCAAAGAATTATTACTTAGTTTACAGCAACTATACATTCCTTCAAGGCACACAAACCCCAAAGGTAAAGGCAGTCAACAGTGGCTAACAAAGTAAGTTAAGGATTGTATAAGATTAAAAGAAAAGGCCTATGAAGTTGCCAGAAATGGTAGTAAACCTGAGGATTGGGAGGATTTTAGAATACAGCAAAGGAGGGCCAAGAAACTGATAAAGAAAGGGAGAATAGAATATGAATGTAAACTAGCAAAAACCATAAAAACGGAATGTAGAAGCTTCTGTAGGTACATAAAAAGGAAATGTTTGGCTAAGACAAATGTGGGTCTACTACAGGCGGAGTCAGGGGAATATATAGTGGGGATTAGAGAAATGGCAGAGAAGTGACATGATTACTTGGTGCCTGTTTTCACTGAGGAAGATACAAGAAATCTCGCAGAATTAGAGATCCAAGGGTCTAGGCAGAATGAGGAATTGAAGGAAATTAGTATTGGTAAGAAGGTTGTATTGAAGAAATTAATGGGGCTGAAGGTTGATAAGTCCCCAGGACTTGATATTCTACACCCCAGAGTGTTGAAAGAGGTAGCTATGGAGATAGTGGATGCATTGGTGATCATCTTCCAAAATTCTATAGATTCTGGAACGGTTCCTGCAGATTGGAAGGTAGCAAATTTCACCCTACTATTTAAGAAGGGAGGGAAAGAGAAAACTGGGAACTACAGACCTGTTAGCCTTAAATCAGAAGCAGGGAAAATGGTAGAATCTATTCTAAAGGATGTGATAAATGGACACTTGGATAATAATAATCAACATGGATTTATGAATGGGAAATCATGTTTGACAAACCTGTTGCAGTTTTTTGAGGATATTATTAACAGAATTGATAAAGGGGAGTCAGTGGACGTAGTATACTTAGATTTTCAGAAGACTTTTGATAAAGTCCCCCACAGGAGGTTGGTTAGCAAAATTAAAGCACATGGGATAGGAGGTAATATACTGGCATGGATTAAGGCAGAAAACACAGAGTAGGAATAAATGGGTCATTCTCATGTTGGCAGGCTGTGACGACAAGGATCAGTACTTGGGGCCCCAGCTGTTCACAATATATATCAATGATTTGGATGTCGGGACAAATGTAATATTTCCAAGTTCACAGATGCCACAAACCTAGGTGGGAATGTGTGTTGTGAGGAGGATGTAAAGCGGCTTCAGTGGGATTTGGATAGACTTAGTGAGTGGGCAAAAACGTGGCAGATGGAATATAATGTGGAAAAATGTGAGGTTATCCATTTTGGTAGGAGGAACAGATGCGCAGAATATTTCTTAAATGGTAAGAGATTAGAAAGCGTAGATGTACAAAGGGACCTGGGTGTCCTCGACAATAAGTCACTGAAAGCTAGCATGCGGGTGCAGCAAGCAATTAGGAAAGCTAATGGTATGTTAGCCTTTATTGCAAGAGGATTTGAGTACAGGAGAAGTGAAGTCTTGCTTCAATTGTATGGCACCTTGGTTAGACTGCACCTGGAGTACTGTGTGCAGTTTTGGTCCCCTTCCCTTAGGAGGGATATTATTCCTATAGAGGGAGTGCAACGAAGGTTCACCAGACTTGTTCCTGGGATGGTGGGACTGTCCTATGAAGAGAGATTGGGGAAACTGGGCCTGTATTCTCGAGTTTTGAAGAATGAGAGGTGATCTCATTGAAACCTACGAAATACTTAAAGGGATAGACAGGGTCGATGCAGGTAAGATGTTTCCCCTGGTTGGGGAATCTAGAACAGGGGACACAATTTCAAAATAAGGGGAAGCCACTTAAGACCAAGATGAGGAAGAATTTCTTTACTCAGAGGGCTGTGAATCTTGAAAATTTTCTACCCCAGAGGGCTGTGGAAGCTCAGTCATTGAGTATGTTTAAAGCAGAGATTGACAGATTTCTAAATATCAATGACGTAACAAATTATGGGGGTAGTGTGGGAAAAAGACATTGAAGTGGATGATTAGCCATGATCATATTGAATGGCGGAGCAGGCTTGATGGGCTGAATGGCCTACTCCTGCTCCTATGTTCCTATGATGTCCCACCTTGTGACAATGGTAACAGTTCGGCTTGCTGACCTCACTTCCACCCTCAACACCCTCTTTTCTGGCCTGTGGAAGGGATCCTGGGGCATTCCCAGCTTTCCCTTCTTGTCCCCGGCTACTTGCCTTCCTTTCACTCTCCCACCTTCTATCCTTCTCGAGTTTGTGGGGGTGACGGACAAAGGATTTTGGCTTATACACAAACTCAAAATCATCAGCAATTTCTGCTGCCTGTCTGGACCTTAAAATCTTTTGGTTCTCTACATGAGTTCTCACTGCTGGAGGGAGTAAATTTTTAAGCTCTTCCAGGAAAATCAGTTCTCTAAGGTTCTTATATGTGGCTTCCATCTTTAGTGCCCATATCCAACAATCAAATTAATTTGCTTTACCCTCACAAATTCTATATAAGTCTTCCCAGCCAATCTCTGTACGTTCTGAAACTTCTGTCAGTAAGCTTCAGGGACTAACTCATAGGCAGCAAGAATAACTTTTTTTTTGCCATCTCATAATCTGCAGAAGCCTCTTCAGAAAGCAAGGCAATATCCTTGTGAGCTCTGCCCATCAACCTGCTTTGCATAAGCAGTGTGCAGCTTACATTTGGCCATTTCATTTGTTTGGCTATCTTTTCAAAAGAAATGAAAAATGCCTCTATGTCCCTTTCCTTAAACTTGGGGAGAGCTTGTATAAATTTAAACAGCTTTTCGCTGGGTACTGGGCCGCATTCAGATTCTTCCTGACCAGAATTTTCCCTGGAGTCAAGACCAACCATAGAACAATTACGGCACAGAAGGAGGCCATTCATCCCACTGTGTCTGTGCCAGCCGAAAAATCTAGCTGCTCAATCTAATCTTACCGACAAGCATCTGGTCCATAGCATTGCAGGTTACAGCACTTCAGGTACATGTCCAGGTATCTTTTAAAAGAATTGAAAGTTTTGGCCTCCACCATCGTTCCTGGCAGCAAATTTCAGACACCCACCACCCTCTGGATGAAAACGTTTTTCCTCGTGTCCCCTCTAATCCTTCTACCAATCAACTTAAATCTGTGTACCCTGGTAACTGACCTCCATGCCATGGGAAACAGGTCCATTCTGTCCACTCTGTCTCGGCCCCTCATAATTTTGTACACCTCAATTAAGTCTCCCCTCAGCCTCCTCAGTTCCATGGAAAACAACCCTAGCCTATGCAATCTTTCCTCATAGCTGCAACTTTCAAGCCCTGGCAACATTCTTGTAAATCTCTTCTGTATACTGTCCAGAGCAATGTTGTCCTTTCTGTAATGTGGTGACCAGAACTGTAAGCGATACTCAAGCTGTTCCCTAATCAGCGTTTTATACAGTTCCAGCATCACATCCCTGCTTTTGCATTCTATACCTCAGCCAATAAAGGAAAGTAATCCATATGCCGACTTCACCATTCTATCTACCTGTCCTGCCACCTTCAGGAACCTGTGGACATGCACTGCAAGGTCTCCGACTTCTTCTACCCCTCTCAATATACTCTTGTTTATTGTGTATTCCCTCGCTTTATTTGCCCTCCCCAAATGCATTACCTCACACTTCTCTGGATTCACCCCTTTGTCTTAGTTCCATCTCTCTTAATTTGAATTCCTTTCTTTTTCGTTTTCTCTCTGAAGTGCTCTCACTTTTTCCTTTTTAATTTTCAAATTCAAGATTTTTCATTGTCCATTCTTCTTCCTCAAGTTTTTTCAATTTTTCCTGTTCATTTGTAACTGAATTTTAGCTAATTCAACTGCATCGCCCTCTGGTTTGCTTTCTTCTTCCAATTTCAAATGTTGGGAAATTACATCAATTATCTCTGCTTTATTAGCATCTGGTTTTAACTGTCACCCCAATTTTGTTGCCAAAGCTATTAGCTTAACCTTAGTCAAGATTCACAAGTCACTAAGGGATATATTCTCCTTCCCCAGAAAAGTTTCAGCAACTGCTACAGACATTCTGGTGGTGCAGACTTTACCCTATTACACAAGAAATTTTCCAGAAACAAGTCACATTCTAAGTCATAAATTCTCTCTTGTCACACAAAGGGTAGCTCTTAAGTCAAACTCCCTGCTGGTTTCCTTGAAATTACCTGGTTTCCAGAATTTGTTTATTGGTGGAAACCAGGAACCTCTTGTTGACCTTGCTTTTTTTTTTAAAGCATCCATAAAACTCAGCTATCTCCAGATGTTTCAATATCCACTGAAATCCTTTTCAGTTTTAAAAAATATAGAATCCCAAGTTTTAATGCAAAAAATGGAAATCCTCCAATACCTTATTACAGCTTTGGTCCAAACATGGACAAAGATCTGAAGTCCAGAGGTGAGGTGTGAGAGTGACTGCCCTTGACATCAAGGCAACATTTGACTGAGTATGGCACTAAGGAGCCCTAGCAAAACTGGAGTCAGTGGGAATCAGGGGGAAAAGTCTCTGCTGGCTGGAGTCATACCTAACACAAAGGAAGATGGTTGTTGAAGGTCAGTCATCTCAGTCCCAGAGCATCACCGCAGGAGT
Source organism: Heterodontus francisci (assembly GCF_036365525.1). Lineage (NCBI taxonomy): Eukaryota > Metazoa > Chordata > Chondrichthyes > Heterodontiformes > Heterodontidae > Heterodontus > Heterodontus francisci. Next base: position 71,503,105 of record NC_090379.1, read on the forward strand.
TCCTCAGGGTAGTGTCCTAGGCCCAACCATTTTCAGCTGCTTCATCAATGACCTTCCCTCCATTACAAGCTCAGAAGTGGGGATGTTCACTGATGATTGTACCATGTTCAGCACCATTCACGACTCCTCAGATACTGAAGCAGCCCATGTCCATATGCAGCAAGATATGGACATTATCCAGGCTTGGGCTGATAAGTGGCAAGTAACATTCATGCCATGCAAGTGCCAGGCAGTGACCAGTCAATGATTCTCTCAAACAGGAGAGAATCTAATCATGTCCCCTTGACATTCAATGGCATTACCATCGCTGAATCCTCCACCATCAACATCCTGAAGGTCACCATTAACCAGAAACTGAACTGGACCAGCCACATAAAGGCTGTGGCTACAGGAGCAGGTCAGCAGCTGGGACTTCTTTGGTGAGTAACTCATCTCCTGTCCACCATCTACAAGGCACAAGTCAGGAATGTGATGGAATACCCTCCAATTGCCTGGATGGGTGCAGCTCCAACAACACTCAAGATGCTCGATGCTCTCCAGGACAAAACAGCTCGCTTGATTAGCACTCCAATTACCACCTTCAACATTCACTCCCTTCACCTTCATATGGCAATGGGCTGCTTCAGTATCTGAGGAGTCACGAATGGTGCTGAACATTGTACAAACATCCCCACTTCTGAGCTTGTAATGGAGGAAAAGTCATTGATGAAGCAGCTGAAGATGGTTGGGTCTAGGACACTACCCTGAGGAACTCCTGCAGTGATGCCCTGGGACTGAGATGACTGACCTCCAACAACCATCTTCCTTTGTGCTAGGTAAGACTCCAGCCAGCGGAAACTTTTCCCCCTGATTCCCACTGAATACTCTCCAATTGCCTGGATGGGTGCAGCTCCAACAACACTCAAGATGCTCGATACTCTCCAGGACAAAACAGCCTGCTTCATTGGCACCCCAACCATCACGTTCAACATTCACTCCCTTCACCACCGATGTGCAGTGGCAGCAGCGTGCACCATCTGCAAGATGCACTGCAGTAACTCTCCAAGGCTCAACAGCACCTTCCAAACCCGTGACCTCTACCACCTAGAAAGACAAGGGGAGCAGATGCTTGGGAACACCACCAACTGCAAGCCACACACCATCCTGATTTGGAACTATATTACCATTTCTTTACTGTCGCTGGGTCCAAATCCTGGAACTCCCTTTCCATCAGCATTGTTGGTGTACCTACACCCCATGGACTACAGCTGTTCAAGAAGGCAGCTGACCACCATCTTCTCAAGGGCAAGTAGGGATGGGAAATAAATGCTGGCCTAGCCAGCAACGCCCACATCCCCTGAACAAATAAAAAAAGAACTGATATACGCCAGTTTTACACTGAAACGTTAATGCACGGAATTTTCCTAGATTGGTTCCAACACTTCCAACAAACGTCCATATAAACCCTTTACTTCTCGTTTGAGTTCTGCCTGGGTCACTCAGCTCCTGACCTCATTATAGCCTTGGTTCAAACATGGACAAAAGAGCTGAACTAAAGAGGTGAGGTGAGAGTGACTGCCCTTGACATCAAGGCAGCATTTAACCGAGTGTGGCATCAAGGAGCCCTAGCAAAACTGGAGTCGATGTGATCGGGGAAAACTCTCCGCTGGTTGAAGTCGTAACTAGCGCAAAGGAAGATGATTGTGGTTGTTGGAGGTCAATCATCTGAGCTCCAGGACATCACTGCAGGAGTTCCTCAGGGTAGTGTCCTCGGCCCAACCATCTTCAGCTGCTTCATCAATGACCTTCCTTCAATCATTAGGTCAGAAGTGGGGATGTTCGCTGATGATTGCACAATGTTTAGCCTCATGCGCGACTCCTCAGATACTGAAGCAGTCTGTGTAGAAATACAGCAAAAACTGGACAATATCCAGGCCTGGGCTGATAAGTGGCAAGTAACATTCGCGCCACATAAGTGCCAAGCAATGACTATCGCCAACAAGAGAGAATCTAACCATCACCCCTTGACATTCAATGGCATTACAATCACTGAATCCCCTACTATCAACATCCTGGGGGTTACCATTGACCAGAAATTGAACTGGAGTAGCCATATAAATATCGTGGCTACAAGAGCAGGTTAGAGGCTAGGAATCCTGTGGCGAGTAACTCATCTTCTGACTCCCCCAAGCCTGTCCACCATCTACAAGGCACAAGTCAGGAGTGTGATGGAATACTCTCCACTTGCCTGGATGGGTGCAGCTCCAACAATACTCAAGAAGCTTGACACCATCCAGGACAAAGCAACCCACTTGATTGGCATCCCATCGACAAACATGCACTACCGATGCACAGTGGCAGCACTGTGTACCATCTACAAAATTCACTGCAGCAACTCACCAAGGGTCCTTAGACAGCATCTTCCAAAGCCCCGACCTCTACCACCTAGAAGGACAAGGGCAGAAGTTGCATGGAAACACCACCAGCTGCAAGTTCCCCTCCAAGCCACCCACCATCCTGACTTGGAACTAAATCACCGTTCCTTCACTGTCGCTGGGTCAAATCCTGGAACTCCCTTCCTAACAGCACTGTTGGCGTACTTATTCCACTTGCACTACAGCGGTTCAGGAAGGCAGCTCACCACCACCTTCTCGAGTGCAATTAGGGATGGGAATAAATGCTGGCCTTGTCATCAACGCCCATATCCCATGAATGAATTTTTAAAACATGAGCCCTGCATTAAACCCAAGTAAAGTGTTATCAGTCTCTGAACCTGAGACTTCCTGGACCACCCACCCCATGCTTTTTTGGAAGGAGTAAGTGGCTGGAATGACTTTCCCAATATCCATTTCTATCAGCTGAATGAACAAGTCTTAACCATTCATATGGACTGTTCCCTGTGAGGACTGTGATCTCAATGAATAATATATCAGAAGATTAAAGTGATAATTTAATTTTAGTACGATGAATAACAGAATACAGACTTCCATTTTTATTCATTCATGGCAAGGCAGGCATTTTTTGCCCATCCCTCATTGTCCTTGGGGAGGTGAACCACAAAACACAAAAAGGTTTTATGGAGAAAGTTGACTGTGACTAACAACGGAATAAGTGAACAATCAAGGTGCATATATACATTGTAAGATATAAAACAATTTGCATGGAACTGGAGTGCATAATGAGCTGGCCACAGAATGGGGAAAAAAATGCAATATCAAACTGAACGATTTTTACAAGATTAAACACATTCTTCATTCAATCTTAAAGAAATGTTCAAAGGCAAAAAATATTATGAATAAATAGGTATTGCTGAGCATATTACTGTACTATTTTTATATAAGAGTATAAAGGGATATGGGAGCAGGATAGGAAGAGGTAATTAGAGTGGGAGGAAACTCTTGTGGAATATAAATAATAGTAAGGATGATATCGGCCAAAAAGCATGTTTTGTTACTGTCGCTTCCATGTTAAAACTGGTGCTGTTTTAATCAGTAGATACAGTTTCTTTTGGCTTTTGAGATCTGAATATTTATCCACAAACCTGTTGCAAACAGCTCTGTGCCACCCAAGGAGTGTTGATACTTCAATCATGATGAACAAAATCAGGGTCTGGTGGTAGGTGGCAATCAGGAGCATCACCAAGTCGTGCACTGTGCTCAGAACTGTACACCCAATTCTAAAATTGCCTCAGTGCCACTGCAGCCATCTAGCAAGTGCTAACACAACTTGATTTACATCATGTCTTCATTTTGGTAATCATTATATTATAATTTTTGATCGCAAACTAATAATTCTTGATTGTGATCAGTGTTATCCCATTTTGTTATATACTTCTTTAAATTAATATTTCTAATTATTTAAATCAGTGTTATCTAGTTTTCCATTTCATAACATTCATCATCTCCCAATAAAATTATCTATTGTATATTCTTTAGCAGCTTGTAAATGGTTGGTGAATGTAGCTCAATCATATAAAGTGAAACATGGCACTAAATGGTGTTTATTTTCATTGATGCAGATGACAAGCATGCAACTCAGAATACCAATGAAAAATGGGAACAGGATCAAACTCAGGCAACCACTTGTAATCTAGCCTTCAAGAATCCCAATGATATTCAGCAGCAAGAAGATCTGTTTAAATGCCTGTTCGCTCAAGCTGTGGAAACTGAACACAAACCTCTGCAACCCTGTCTCAGAACCATGCATATTTCTACTGAATGTGGGACTTGCACAGATGACTGCTTAAAAATGTTGCAGATAAATGAACACACCCATTCTTATGAGAAATCTCAGGAGCTGTCTCCTTTTTCAGCTTCTTTACAGCAACTAGTTGCTTTAAAAATTGACTCTGCCGATTGGACACAGCAGCAGCATAAGGACTTACCTAGAACTTGCAGCTTTTACTTGGAAGATGATGAATGCAGAGATTCTAAACATGAGACTGCTGCCGCTATTCCTTTGCCAATATCCAGCACAATGACAATCGTGCCAGTTGCCTCTGCAGAGTGTTGTCAAAGAACAAACTCTGAAATGAAGTTGTATATTCAAAGTAAGATGGAAGCAAGCAATATAAGGTATAGTATTTTCCTTTATTTCTATTAGTGCTTGAAATACATTTATTTTGTTTAATCGTAAGCAAAAGGGTTTTTTGAGCATAACATTCAACATTGCAAGTATTTAGTGCAGTTTATTATAAAGCTTACCTTTCACCTCTTGCTATGTGTTAAATTCATCCTGAAACAAGGAGTTGAAGCCTTTTGGTTGGTTTGCTCCAATAATACTGCATGGAACACTACTATGCTCCTGCCCATCTATCAAAGATCTGACTTTGAACTAATGAGTCTTGCTCATAGACAGAAGGCAAGTTTGAATGTCAATCAGGATTGGGATTCAAATTTTCAGTCTTGTCTATATTTGGAGTCACAATATTATCCAAATGCATAAACTTTATTATGACAATTGAGGATATTTTTGTAGCCTTAATGTTCCTGCATAAGTAAATTGGAAACATTGTTGGATTAAAACCAAAGAAATGAAAGCCTTGTGGCATTCTGCTAGGATTTAGGGCATTCACAGGATTGTTGAGTATCCCCTGTCCAGTTCTGGCTCTACAATATCACCACTTCCCCACTGACTAATAGTGCATGCATAAACACAAGACTAATGAATATTGAACAGAGATGGCTAGCATTTACTGCTTTACAAAGGAATGAAAATCTTATTTACTTTGTGAGTGACTTTCATTTATCCATTTAAAAACAAAGTGAGTTAAACAAGTCTTTTACAGGTTATGTTGAACACTGCTCAGTGTCAACTTTGGCATCTTACTGTTGTAATCTGTTCCCAAAACCAAGCAGTTAAGTATTAGAGTAAGACATCTATACTGGTTACTTAGGAGGGGAGCACAAGAGCAACAGTAAGAAGGCAGGAGTCCAAGACCAGTGCTCGGAAATGGAGAAATGAAAGATGAACATGCCATTGTGAACTGGATGGGGGTAGAAGATTGACAGTATGAATTAAAGGAAAGGGGACGAAAATTACTATCATGAGATGGTTGGCTAGAAGGGGAGAATGTGTCTTGTGATCTCGGGGAGTATTGGAATCTACAATTCCTCTGTGGATTGTGGAAGCATGTTGGTATGGAGAGTGTCTCTAGGAACAAAGGGAAGTGGAAAAGCTCACTGAACCAGGGGAAAGGTGTTACAAGGAGACTATGAATCAGTGAGTTGGAAAGGAAGGATGAATTGGTGAACTGCAGAGGGAAGAGTGCTTCCAGGAAGGGGAAGAGTGACTGACAGTTTTGGGAGAAGTGATCAGTCTGTTTAAAAACCTAAATGTCATTTATTATTTTTACTTCTTAGATTAAAAATCTAGAAATGTTCAAATGAACAAGGACTTTAATGTAAAAATATTTACAGTTCCACAAAAGCTACAGTTTGAAGGAGTGAATATAATTCTAAATCTGTTGTCTTCTGCCCCAAAACTGTTGTTTATGACCAGCTTTGAATCTCCTATTTACTTAAAATTTAACAAATCTTTTTCTTCATAATAGATTACCTGCTGCAAAAAAAGTTTTAAATATGAAGAAAAGTAGTTAATTATCAATTGCCAAAGAGACAGTAGTTTTCTATTAACTTGAACAAATATTCTTTACTTTTTAGATTGAAAAAGTCTATTGCATATGGTCATTGGAGAGTTCAAAATGTTGGAAAATACCTCCAAATAGTGTCAAATATAAATTTCGGTGTGTCTGAGGGCATGCTACCCACTTAAGAAATAAATCTTGTGGCTTGAACCATTTGTATTCCTCTTGAAGAATTCATGTACCAATGGCCGGAATTTGGGTCGTGGTGGCAAAGGCCCTCCTGCTGCAACCTCAGCTGTCTCCGTGATTGTGCACTAGCCATCCAATGAGCAGCTGGCTGGCAGACTTTGTGGGGGAAAAAAGGCACGCATGGGCGGGAACATTGGCACGAGTGGGACAAGAGCTGGAAGAAGGTGCTGACAGCCAGTTTAAAGGGCTACAGCACCTTCAGTGGCTGTGAGACTGTTATTTCAAAGACTTTTGGGTTCTGCACAAAAATATCAGCGCACCAGGAAGCAGTGATAATGACCCTCAACACCACTCGGTGCACCCACTCACTTGCCACTGACCACACGGGTGACGCACCAGATTCCAAGGCATCCCATTGCTACATCGTTAGAGGACTTTAGCACGCTAGTGGCTATAGCAAAGAGAAGCACCTGGATGGCCCCTCAGTTTAGCAATGACTCCCTGCATGTCCTCCAGGCTGCTGAAGCAAGGTGGGAGGTCCTCTTCCCTCGAGACTGAAGAAGGAGATCTCCCTGCTTACCAGGAAGGCCTGGATGGAGGTTGCAGAGGAGATAAGCAGCCATGCGGTTGTTTGCAGAACCTAGATCCAGTGCCGAAAGCAAGTCAACGATTTCCTTTGCACTGCCAGAGTCTCGTTGGTCTGTAATCCGATAGGTGAGTGTGCAGATGTGAATACTGGAATGTGGAAGCCATCCAGATGGAGGGAATGGCTGCAGCTTTATTGAGGTGACTGCATCTGAGCTAGTGATTGGTGCGGGGCAAGGAAGTTTTGCTGCACCCTCTGATATCCCCTGCTCTTCAGAGGTGGTTGAACATCCCCTGGAGATGTCACCTGGCCATTGTTGGGATTCACCTGCGGGAGAAAAGAGAAAGATCAGGTCCATGCAACACTCCAGACTGAAGGACATTTCTTTGGCTGCAGCTTGGCTAAATGTCTGTGACTTTGAACACATGAGCAACTTTCATGATTGTCTGTAGCTCCTCCCATGCCCGTATCCTGAGGAACTCACCCTCTTGAACAGCTGCTCCAGCCTCATTATCCGCGATGGATCGACCTCCTTGGTCACCAGTCTGTTACAGTGCCTCTTCCTCCACAGGTGTTAGTCTGGCCAAAAGAGGAACACTGTGGCTGGTCTGTGTCCTTTCTTCGGAATTCTTGGCCCTCTTCTCCTGTGGAGGCGCATGAGAATCATTTAAATTATCAGACTTGAGAAACCACCCATTCGACACTCTTGGTGTATGTTGCCTCTGGGGCCATTGTCACATAAGTGGTACATTGACACATGGCTGCACCCTTGTGCGGGTCAGATGTGCCAGGTACATCGCCATGAGAGTCACCTATCACCAGCTTAGGTCCAGTCATCTGGGTCGGGCAAAGTGCGTGTAGAGATTCGGGGTCAGAACCTGGTTATAGCACGGCACAAGCGCCGGACCCGCTGTTGAAGGCAGTTTCAGTTGAGGCCTCTGCTACTTGGAGAACCAGGCCTGTGCTGAGCCCCAGTCTGATGATGAGCCTCTGGAGTCGTCCGTGAGGTGGCAGATGCTGCAGGTGCAGCGTGAGTTGCATGAAGATTTGGCGGAGATACCAGAGGGTATGCGTGCTATGGCTCGTACAGTGGAGGAATCCATCCATGAGTGCTGCTGTTTCCCTCTCGTCCAACCATCTGGCTTTCTCCATTGAGTGATTGTTGACTCTCAGAGAGCCAGATCCTGCAGACCAACTGGTGGCTGCTGGAGATGCACATAGACAGGCACACCATTGCAGAGTCCGTGAGCTCAGTGCATCACTGGCAATGTGAGAGGGGAATGAGGCACCTGGAGTCTCCACCAGGTTCTCATCCTTCTCAGGGCAACAGGGAGGTCCAATTGTGCCTTGTGATGGCAGAGGAGAAACAGCAGTCTGCATCTAGGGGCTCTTCTTAGGATGCTCCTGGTGCAGACAGCAGCTGTTTAGCCCTTCTATCAATGACACCAGTGCCTCAATTTGCCAGGAGGGCAGAGGGTGCTCCTAGGACTCTTCAGGAGCACCTCATTATGCCAAGGCCCTCATGGCCTCAGGCAGCAGAGGACGGCTGCTAAGGTCATCCCAAGCCAAGGGGCAGCTTGGTCAGCAGTCTGCCTCCACCGCAGCTGGTGATGAAGTGGGTGTGATATGTAGAAGCACGCAAAAACGATTTAAGAAAACACTGTAACAGCACTTGGGATTCACGGGTGTGAATCTAATTTATGTGGATTTCTGCTTTGTGTGCTAAACCTTTATTAAACGTCTCTTTTTGCTGATGAATGTCCCAATTCAATGATGGTGTGCACTGCCATATGCATGTGTGTGAGGTGACGACTCGGGGTTGTAGCAGTAGACCATGATGTGTGAGCTGATCAGATGGACCATCGCCAAAGAGTTGTACACTGATGGATGAGTTGTTATATGGGGTTCCGTCAGACGTGATTGCTTGCAGTGAGATTGAAATGTGTATCTTTGGATTACTAGATGGCTGACGTACTGCAGTTCAGGAGAAACACCTGAGTATTAGCGCTTCCTGAGCCTCCCTGCCATCCAACTCTTGAGGCCTGGCAAATGGTTCCTCAGGTAGTTGCACCTCCTGTTCGGCAATCTCTTTGCCCTCCTCGTCTGAAGATGTCAGGCACTCCACCGTATCTTCAGCAGCCAGGGCCTCCCCCCTCTGCTGCGCCAGGTTTGCAAGGTGCAGCAGACAACAACAATCGGAAATACCTTTGCTGGTGGATACTGAAGGGTGCCACTTGAGCAGTCCAGGCACCTCAATCTCATCTTAAGCAGACTGATGGTCTGCTCAATAGTCACTATGGTCGTGGCATCACTCAAGTTGTAGCATTCCTCTGCATCAGTTAGTGGGTTCCTCACTGGTGTCATCAGCCATCTCCTCAGTAGATAATCCCTGTCGCCGATCTGACGCCATGACCTGCCATTTCACATTCCCCCTACCAAGGACGGCCGCTTTCTGAAGATAAGATCCCAGCCAATAATCTTAATAGGGCTGAAGAACTATTTTGTGCTGCTACAGCTTAAGTTAAACTGTCCTGCTGCATTTTCAGACTTCTATTTTTGTTTCAAGGTCACAACTGTGCCAGGAAATTCAATAAAATTAGTATTTAAAAAAAATCTGGTTTGCACCATATTTCTTATCACATACACAAGTTCACGATTATTGTTCAGATGGCAATTGCTGAAAATAGCGACATGTTGTCGAAGCTTTTCATCTTACTCTCATCAGGAGAAGACGCAAGAATAACCACTATAAGGGAAAACAGCAACTGATGCTGCATGAGAAGAGAGTGCTGATTGGTAGAGGCGTTGCCATGGAGAATGCACCAGTTTACAGTGGCTGACAGTTAACTGCCGAGCTTTGTTTGAAATTTAAACCAGGCAGCTGGACTCTGAGCAAGGCATTGCCCTGAGGAATGAACCAGCGAATGGCTGTCACTTACTTTATTCAGCTGAAACAGGCGCAATGTTTTTCTGTCTGCAAAGAACACGGCCCTGAGTATTAATATATGTAGCTGCATATATTAATACACAGGGCCCTATTCTTTGCAGACAGAAAGAACATGTACACCACTGTTTTCTTGACACTTATAATCAGGGAAAACAAGTTACAGGCATGAGAAAAACAGTAGCTGAGTTTTCATGTGGGTGACTAGCACAGGATCATCAGCGTAGAGGAGTTTCCTGATCCGGATGCGATGTGTTTTTGTCTTCACTTTCATTTTTGATAGATTGTGGAGCTTGCTGTATGACCTAGTGTGCAAAAAGGCTCCTTCCATATCTACAAGGAAGACAAAGATCAGGAGCATAGAAAAGAAGATACAAAATAGAGTGGGGCTAGGACACAACCCTGTTTAACTCTATTTTTCACTCGGAAACTGTCAGAAATAGAGCCATCAAAATGTGCAGTGCAGTATATGTCATCATGGAAGCAGCGGATACAACTGAGGAGCTTCGGTGGACAGCCAGCTTTCTCCATAATCTTGTAGAATCCTGCTCTGCTGATGGTGTTGAATGCCTTAGTGAGATCTACGAAAGTAAAGTAACGGAGTATACCCTGTTTCCTACACTTCTCTTGTAGCTGGCGTAGAGAGAAGATCATGTCCACAGTAGATCTGCTGGCACGGAAACCCTCTTGATCCCTTCATACATAACTCATAGATTACCATTGTTACCTGCAGTTTGTATTGCTTGACATAAGTTGTTCCAGTGTTTGTTTGCGCAGTATCTCTCTGTCTTTTGCACGCTGTCTTCAGCTACTTTCAGGTCATGCAGTGTCTTAACTGTTGGGTTTATGTTGTGCATCATGTCGGCTTTGTTTTTTGCATGAGTGACAGATATCATCGCAGCTGAGCAGGTCTCAAACTAGCCCTTGTTGAGGGTGCCTCCTTTACCAAATGATGCTTCAGCTTCATAAATGATTGAGCTTAGTGACTTCCAAGCTTCATCGATATTAGCATTGGTGCTTCCTGGTAAACCCTTGGTGGGAAGCAGTTGTTCTAGCAACAGTGCGAAGTGCTGGTATTTGGCATCAATGTTTGTGCAAGGGATGTTGCTGCGTGGCGGGCTGTCGTGTTTGGAGCTGTGGAACTTTTGGGGGTGCACCTTCACTCTGCTACTGACGAGATAGTAGTCGGTGTCACAGTCTGCTCTACAGTAGGTGCGGGTGTGGAGAACACTGGGCAGATTGCACCTCCTCTTGATGACTAGGTCAAGTTAGTGCCAATGTCCAGACCTTGGGTGGTGATGTCTGCTTGGAAGAAGGTGTTGGTGATGCAGAGTTTGTTCAGGGCACAGAGCTTAAGAAAGCTTTATCCATTGTGGTTGACCTTGCCACCCTATGACGACTGAGGCATGTCGGCCATGAATCGCTGTCTGCCCCAACATGTGCGTTGAAGTCACCCAGGATGAATAGCCTCTCGCCATTTGGAGTGTTCCTCAGAACGTCACCTAGGGAGTCATAGAAATGCTGTTTGTCTGAGATGTTGGCATTCAGAGTTGGTGCAAAGGCGCATATGATCTCGACTGTGCCTCCATCAGATGATAGCCAGAGGGATATGATGCACTCCGAGGTTGCTGCTGGTGGTTCAATTGCCTGTGTTAGCCAGTTGCTAACTGCAAAACCTACACCCCAGAAGGATGATGGAAGTGGAGCTAGTCAATGACTTCAAAAGGAAATTGGATGGCCATTTGCAGGAAATAGACTTGCAGGGCTATGGAGAGTGGAACTGACTAAAAAGCTCTGTGGACAGCCGGCATGGGCTAGATGGGGCAAATGGCCATAACTGACTATGACCATGCTCATGGCAGTCTTCAGTGCTCATTCCATGCCAGTAGAAGGTATAATTGGCCTCACGAATAGAGCCTGTGTCACTAATCTGGTTTCTTGTTGAGCGGCAGTGTCGACATCAAGCTTGTGTAACTCATGGTCAATCAGGGCTGTCTTGCGTACACTAGCTGTGGAATGTGGGTCATTGTTCATGCCACAGCACATAGTCCTCACATTTCAGATTCCAGGCCGAAAGGATACCTTTTTGTTTGCTGCATAACTTAGGCATGGTTTTAGGAGGTGCAGACTTGCCTGGCATCTATACCCCCCACTCGACCTCATAGGCTGGTGTCCAGAGGAAAGACAAAAGCCAATACGTTTTTGGCCTAGTCGGTTGCAGGAGTTGCCGGAAGGTGCTAACTTGTGCAACCTGTAAGTTCAATAATATAGATTATAATGTTGGTTAGAATGCGTACGTTGTAGATTTATGTTATCACTTGAAAAGAGTTAGCTTGATGGACGAATGTCTCTTCATCTTCCTGTGATTTATATATGCTTCTGTCTAACCAAGGAGAGTGGGGAAATTTTAGAAACCAGCAAAGGGAGACTTTAAAAAAAGGAGGGAGATATTAGAATATGAGAGTAAATGAGCTAAAAAGTTTTAAAAGACAATACAAGCATCGACAAATATAGAAAACAGAAGAGAGTAGCTGGAGTAAATGTTGGTCCCTTAGAGGATGAGACTGGGGAATTAACGGAAAACAAGGAAATGGCAGAGACATTGAACAAGTATTTTGTATCTTAATAGAAGTGGTTGCAGAGATATTGGATGCATTGGTTGTAATATTCCCAAATTCCCTAGATTCTTGAAAGGTCCCAGAGGATTGGAATGCTGCAAATGTAATGCCCTTATTCAAGAAAGGAGGGAGACAGAAAGCAGGAAACTATAGGCCAGTTAGCCTAACATCCGTCATTGGGGAAAATGCTGATATCCATCATTAAGGAAGTAGTAGCAGGACATTTTTTAAAAATCATAATACAATCAAGCAGAGTCAACAGGGTTTTATGAAAAGAAAATAGTGTTTGACAGATGAGTTTTTTTGAGGATGTAACAAGCAGGGTGGATAAAGGGGAACTAGTAGATGTAGTGTATTTGGATTTACAAAAGGCATTCAATAAGGTGCCACGTAAAAGGTTACCACACAAGATAAGAGCCCATGGTGTTGGGGGTAATATTAGCATGGGTAGAGGATTGGCTAACGAACAGAAAAGAGAGTTAGGATAAATGGGCCATTTTCAGTTTAGTAATTTGTAACTAGTGGGATGCCACAGGGATCAGTGCTGGGGCCTCAACTATTTACAATCTATATTAATGATTTGGGTGAAGGGATAGAGTGTATTGTAACCAAATTTGCTGACGATAATGCAAGTTGCGAGGAGGACACAGAGCCTGCAAAGGGATATAGGTAGGTTCAGTGAATTAACAAAAATTTGGCAGATGGCAAATAATGTGTGAAAATTTGAGGTTATCTATTTTGGTAGGAAGAATCGAAAAGAAAGATATTATTTAAATGGAGAGAGACTACAGAATTCTGCGGTACAGAGGGATCTGGGTGTCCTCGTACATGAATCACTAAAAGTTAGCATGCAGGTACAGTAGTATGAGGGTTTGAAAAGGATAATGTTTGGGACAGTGTGAGTAACACCTCCCACTGTGATGATGGCAGAGATCACATGTGAAAGAGATTTGTGAGAGAGAGGAGCATTATGTCAATAGAGAGTTAGACATACTAAAGTGCAAGTGTATATATTTCCTGTAATGTAATAAATGAGTTCTTGTTTAAACTAACCAAAGCCTCAGAAATCTATGCCAGCCAGACCAACCAAGCATCTAACATGCTGACAACAATATACAATATGGTAGCAGCGGTGAACAATGGTGCTCCTTGCAAAGCAACTACCAAAAAATTTTGAAGAAAATTATTTACCTGCGAAAGTTGGGTCAAAAGACCACAGAACTCGGGAGGAGGCTGCCAAGAGCTCCAGAGCTGCTTTGTGGATGAGGTGAAGGCATGGAGAGTTGGGGAGTCGGCTTGCAGAGGCATTCAGGTTGCACCACTAAGGTGTGGTAGCCTGTGGAGAAAGGTCCCAGTCCAGCGGTGGCAGGCTTTGAGTCGGAGAACCTAGCAACGGTCGGGAATCTAGTGAGCAACCCTTAAAAAGGGTACAAAATTGTTTCTCACGGCGCAGTAGGCAGGCAGCACCGCCAATGCCATTACACGAGGCAACCGTGAGTCTGAAAAGCCATAGAAAGCATCCATTACTGGAAGAGAATTTTAGAAAAGAAAGAAAAATACCTAAAAGCTTAGGAAAGCTATAAATCCTAATTTTTTGCTGTCAAGGAGGTTTGAAACTTGGAAGGACCAAATCAAATCCAAAACTGGTCACTGTGGAGGAAAAGATTTTTGAGATACCGAATTGCTTCGCAATTAGACACCAAGTCTGAAGCAAAACAAGTTAATACATTACTGTACTCCACAGGAGCAATAGCAGATGATGATATTGCCAGGCAAGGCATTAATGAGACACCAGATAAATTTTTAAAATCCTTCGATAAATACTTTAAGCTGACCAGCAATAAGATTCTAGAGGGGGCTAAATTTAACAGAAGGGTCCAGAAACCAGGTGATTCGTTCAATGCTTTTATTAATGATCTTTACAGGCTAGTGGAAGGGTGTGAATATGGAGACCTAAAATCAGGATCGATAAGAGACCACATTGTAGTGGGTTTTGCTGATGAATCCCTATCAGATTTATTGCAGTCTAAAGAAGACATCATGCTAGATATAGCAATACAGCTAGTGAGTCATGCAGAGGTCCGTAAGCAGAACAGAGCAATCCTGAGAAGTGAAGAAAAACCTTGGGTCAGGAAACATCCGGTGACCATTCAGTTCCTTAAGCCCAGGACTGTAAAAGTAGCACCAGAAAAGAAGGTATACTTTGGAGGGAAGGTGCAAGATGCCATAAAACCCTGCCAGCGCTGTAGTGGCAAAAAGACCCACAGGCGCGAACAGTGTCCTGCAAACAAAGCAGAATACTATCACTAAGAAAGTTGGCCATTTTGAGAAGATGTGCCAAAGTAAACCCTCTACTTTAAAAAGTTATGAAGACAAAGTCTTCATGGTACAACTATTAATGAAGTTGAACAATCTCCTTCGGAAGAGAAATCAGAAAACTTACTTGGTGAGATCAATGACCCTCACCGGGCATTCTGGACTCAGATATATATGTCAATGTACCTATCACCAACTTTAAACTAGACACTGGAGCAAGTATAACAGTTTTATCAGACAACAAACTGTGGTTATGAACGCATTGCCTACCACCAACAGACACTCAGTTACACAGTCTAGGAGGGATTGAACTGAAAGTCAAGGCAAAACTACAGACAACACCCCAACAGAAGGGAAGGCCAATATTGGAAACACTGTACATTCTACAGAATCAAGAACTTGTATAGACCTTAATTTTATCAAGGAAATGGAAGAAATCAGGCAACAAGAATACAGGGGTCACTTCCAAAAAGACTTTCTGAAATTATTTACTGGTCTAGGAAGACTTATGACTGAATACGGCATTAAGTTGAGAAAAGATGCTAAACCGGTATGTCTTTATACACCGAGGCAGATACCATGTCCATGAATGAAGCAAGTCTAACTTCTTCTAGAAGAGATGACCAAGATGGGAGTCATTTCTCCTGTCACGAAGCCAACAGCGTGGTGCTCGGAAATGGTTCCAATTCCTAAACCAAACGGTATACTTCGTATTTGTGTAGACTTAGCTTAATAAGGCTGTCGCAAGAGAAATCCATCCGATGTTCTCAGTAGACGAAAGCTTGGCAAAGTTATCCAAAAGTATCATGTTCACAAAGCTGGATGCGAATAGTGGCTCTTGGCAAGACCCTTTGGATGAGAAGTCAAGGTTACCGATAACATTCATAACTCAGTTTGGAAGATTTTCTTTTAATCTTTTACCATTCAGTGTAACATTAGCACTGGAAATATTCCAAAGAACTATGTCAAACATTCTGAAGAGCCTTAAAGGAGTAATATGCCATATGGACGACATCTTAGTCGATGATGAATCTGTCGAAGCATGTGGTCTGAGGCTTAGAGCAGTTTTGAATCGCCTACAAGAAGAAGCCCTAACACTTAATGAAAAGTGTGAATTCTCGAAAACATTTATTTGTTTCCTAGGTCACATTATTAGTAGCAAGGGCATAATGGCAGACTCGCAGGATGAGAGCCATTAGTGAATTCCCAATTCTTACTTCTGTCCAAGATCCACAACGATTCTTTGGAATAGTTCATCAACCAGCATAATTTCTGCTCAATCTAGCACAAGTTACTGAACTCTTGAGACAACTATTAAAGAAAGCTCCAAGCATGGTGTTGGAATGCATGTCAGGAGCAGGCATTTCAAAGGATCAATGAAATGCTCATTTCGCCAGATATCTTAGCGTATTATAACCCTTCAGTACAGACCACAATTGCAGCAGACGGCTCATCTACAGGATTGGAGGCAGTCATTTTTCAAGAACAGGCAGCTGGGTGTTGTAAACCTGTTTATTATGCATCTCGAGCATTTTCTGAGACTGAAACGAGGTACACCATCATAGAGAAAGAAGCTCTCACAGTCACATGGGCTGGCGAGAAGTTCTCAGGTTATATTATCAACTTAAAGGTTGTCATAGAGACAGATCACAAACCCCTAGTTTCCTTACTTGATGAAAAGGAACTCGCTAGAATGCCTCAGAGAATGCAGAGATTCCAGTTGAGGCTAATGAGATCCTCTTATGAAATAATATATGTGCAGGGCAAATTGCAAGCGACAGCAGATGCATTGTCCAGAGCTACTGTTGACCATCCTACGCAACAGGATGTTAATTTGATGAGATTGAGTCATATTCACAGTTCAGTACTTCACAATGGCCGACAAGTTCAAAAAGCTCCAAGAAATTTGTCCTGCTCCGATGTAAGATGATGAATGCATCCGTATACGCCAATATTGTACGCAAGGTTGGCCACAGCAATGTCCCAGTGGGACGGTGATGAAAATCTACTTTGAGTACAGGAACACTTCACTATTGTGGATGATTTGCTGGGAAATGACGAGAGACTGGTGATTCCGGTCTCACGAGAGACTGGTGATTCCGGTCTCACGAGAGACTGGTGATTCCGGTCTCACGAGAGACTGGTGATTCCGGTCTCACTCCAGACGCATTTCTTGGAAAAAATGTATCAGGGCCACATGAGTATCACGAAATGCAGAGCACGGTCTCGGTCGTCTGTCTGGTGGCCGGGAATATCGAAAGATATTGAAGAAATTATTTCTGACTGCCAGGTTTGCACAGTGCACAGGCCAGACCAGAGGGAACCCCTTATTTCGACCCAATTTCCAACCAGACTGTGGGAGCGTCTGGGGATGGATCTATTCATGTTTAATGGGAAATCCTATCTGAGTGTTATCGATTACTTTTCAAGATGGATAGAAGTCAAACGTTTGTACATAACGACAACAGAGACTGTCATTCGAGCTTTACAAGGGATCTTTGCAACACATGGCATTCCTGATGAGATTGTGTCAGATAATGGTCCACAATTTGCAAACGACTACTTTGCGGTAAAATTTGGATTTGTGCATCTTACAAGTTCCCCTAGATATCCACAATCTAATGGTGAAGCTGAAAAAGGAGTCAGAACTATCAAAGCACTGTTAAAAAAGAATGAAGATTTTCAAACAGCAGTCCTAAACTACAGATCTACTCCATTTACTGTGTGGATTAGCACTGTCAGAATTGTTGATGGGGAGGAAGCTCAGAACACAACTTCCTATTCAAGGAAGGCCATCCAAGTCAAGAAACAAGAATTCAGAGAAAGACTACTGATCTTCAGAGTCTGACAAGAAGCCTCCTGAAGATTGAATCTTTGATGTCAGAGACTTGGGGGGAGATGGCACTGTAAGTAAAGTAAAAATGAATGTAATATAGACAAAGACTTGGGGGGAGATGTAGTATAAGGGTTTGAAAGGGTTAATGTTTAGACAGTGTGAGTAACACCTCACACTGTTATGATGTCAGAGATCACATGGAAGAGACTTGCAAGAGAGAAGAAGCATCCTATCAGCAGAGAGTTAGATATGCTTAAATGAAAGTGAATATAGTTCCTGTAATGTAATAAATGAGTTATTGTTTAAACTAACCAAAGCCTCAGAAATTTATGCAAGCCGGACCAGCCAAACGTTTAAAATACTGACAGCAATTTACAAGTTGCAAGTAATTAGGAAGCAAATGGAATGTTGACCTTTTATTGCAAGGGGGATGGAGTATAAAAGTAGGGAAGTCTTGCTACAACTGTTCAGGGCATTGGTAAAACCACATCTAGAATACTGCATACAGATTTGGTTTCTTTATTTAAGGAGGGATATACTTGCATTGGAGGCAGTTCAGAGAAGGTTCACTAGATTGATTCTTGATATAAAGGAGTTAATTTTTTTATTCTTTCATGGAATGTGGGCGTTACTGGCAAGGTCAGATTTTGTTGCAAATCCCTAATTGCCCTTGAGAAGATGGTGGTGAGCTGCCTTCTTGAACCGCTGCAGTCCATCTCGTGCAGGAACACCCACAGTGTTGTTGGGGAGCAAGTTCAAGAATTCTGATCCAGCCACAGTGAAGGAATGGAGATATATTTCCAAGTCAAGATGGCATGTGACTTGGAGGGGAACTTGCAGGTGTTGGTGGTTGTCTTATTAAGAAAGGTTAAGCAGATTGGGCCTGTACTCATTGGAGTTTAGAAGAATGAGAGCTGATATTATTGAAACATATATGATTTTGAGGGGGCTTGACAGGGTAGATGCTGAGAGGATGTTTCCGCCCATGGGGGAATCTAGAATTAGGGGGCACAGTATCAAAATATGGGGTCTCCCATTTAAGACGGAAATGAGGAGGAATTTCTTCTCTGAGGGTCGTTAATCTTTGGAATTCTCTTCCCCAGACAGCAGTGGTGTCTGGGTCATTGAATATATTGAAGGCTGAGTTCCTTAGACAGATTTTTGATCTACAAGGGAATCAAGGGTTATGCGGGGCAGGCAGGAAAGTGGAGTCGAGGCCGCGATCAGATCAGCCATGATCTTATTGAATGGTAGAGCAGGCTCGAGGGGCCAAATGGCCTACTCCTGCTCCTATTTCTTATGTTCTTATGTAACTGATCTTGGATTTTGACTATCCCTGTTGCCCAAGTGTGAAAAATGTAGCTACTCTGGGTTTAGCAGCTGATTAGAATGCCACAATGGAATTGAGGAACCTTTTTCTGTTCATCTAAAGAGTTACCATTTTTAATGAAGTCTTGCTGAATTTGGTAGTTAATCCCAGGGATCACCATTTTTCAGGCTTTAAACCTGTTTTCAGAATTTTGCAGACAACTTTGATGAGAGATGTGGGTGTACAACTTCCACAGACTAGCAATCTAATAGGTTTACGATTAATGATAAAAGGGTATGTTAAATTGCTTAGGTAGGTGACCTTTTCTTCTTGCCTCTTCAAAAACTCATTATGCTCGAGTTAGCTTCGGTGAAAATTTTTTATTAAAAACTGAGGAGAATCCATTTGATCCAAAGATGGTGTGTGCAGGAAGGGATTGAATAGAATGCATCACCCGCTCGAGGTAAAAAAAAATGCCCAGAACTTCGATTAATCGGGACATTTTCTTGGTGGGGAGGGGAGTAAAAATTGTGGTACAGGTTGATAAAGAAAGCTGTCAACCAGCCCAAGAAGAGGAGAACTCAGCTGTATTCATTTGCTGTTAAATTCCCTAAAAGCTTTATTAATCTTTTTTTAGCTCACCACCACCTTCTCAAGGGCAATTAGGGATGGGCAATAAATGCTGGCCTGGCCAGTGACGCCCATATCCCATGAATGAATTAAAAAAAAACTGAAAGTAACTAGCTGAATAGCCTCAATGAACTTTAAGCCCTCAAATTGATTGGTGTGGTGACCTAAAAGGCTGCTGGAACTCGATCCCAATGCAGAAAATACTGAGCACTCCCTTGCTTAGCTTCAAGAAAATGTTATTGTTCAGAGACAAAAAGATTTTTTTTAGAATTTTCTTCCTTTGATTCTGTAAAGGCATTTTCCAATGGTCCAATCTTGCAGGACCACTTGTCCTTGTGAAGTTCACAACATTTTAAAGCCTAGAAATTAACTTTGCCATTCTGCACCTATCATTGGTGATAATCATAACACAAGTGGTAAATGTACAATAATTAAAACTGTCAGGAATGTCCTGGAGCTGCTTATCAAAAGATTGTTTTAGTTGGGGCTTTAACACATTGAAGACATGTGACATGCCAATGTAAATCTGTGACTACACTTCTGAAATAACTCATTGGCTGTGAAGCACTTGGGGACATCCTGAGGACATAAAATGCACTGTATAAATACAAGTTTAGTTTAGTTTAGAGATACAGCACTGAAACAGGCCCTTCGGCCCACCGAGTCTGTGCCGACCATCAACCACCCATTTATACTAATCCTACACTAATCCCATATTCCTACCACATCCCCACCTGTCCCTATATTTCCCTACCACCTACCTATACTAGGGGCAATTTCTAATGGCCAATTTACCTATCAACCTGCAAGTCTTTGGCATGTGGGAGGAAACCGGAGCACCCGGAGGAAACCCACGCAGACACAGGGAGAACTTGCAAACTCCACACAGGCAGTACCCGGAATTGAACCCGGGTCGCTGGAGCTGTGAGGCTGCAGTGCTAACCACTGCGCCACTGTGCCGCCCTTATTTCTTTTACTTGTTGCAATTTACAGATTATGTAGTTGAGTGAAGGACCCTGTATTGTCATGCTAATATATAGCATGTTCAATATGGTCATATTGCTCAACAGGCATTTTGGGATATGCTGTCATGTGCGAACTTGGAGTCTTAAAATTTTGTTTCCTTATTCTAGAATTTTGAACACTATGTAAACTGCATTCAGTGCTCCACTCGCACTGGCTTTGGCAGAGAAGCACCAGCAAGACCAATAAAATATTATTTAGAATGTGAGGAATGTGTACTGTTTCATGCTCCATAGTGGGTCTGTTGTACTAAGTACAGCTATCTGGTACTGACAGTAGAAATTTGCCTAAAGAGACTTGAGGTCAGCGAGGGAGGCAGTGACAGAACTGTGCCATCACCTTCAGGAAGACGTAGTCAAAGTCACCCTCCATTTTTATGCGTCGGTATCCTTCTAGGCTGGCACAGGGAACACGTAAGTGTTGACTTGTTTTCCATCCACAAATATATCATGTTCATAGATGCATTGGCTCGGATTTTGCTGTCAGCAGCGAACAAATTCGTACACTTACAGCTGTCTACAGACATTTTGTGGGCTTTTGAGACCCAGTATGGCCTTCCTGATCACTTCTAAATAATTCCTTTGCAGAAGGAGTAAATGTGCTGTTTCAATAATAACTTTAAAACAGAATTGATAAATACCTGAAGGGGAGAAATTTGCAGGTTGTGGGTAAAGGACAGGGGAAAGGGACCAATTGGAGAGCTTTTAGATAAAGCTGACACAGGCATGATGGGTCAATGGCCTCCTTCTCTACTGTCTCATTTTATGCTTCTATGATCTTCATGGTGAATTATTCTTCAGGACTAATAACTAGCTTTGCCGATCAGTTGTAAACAAATGTTTTTTTTATTCATTCGTGGGATGTGGGTGTCACTGGCTAGGCCAGCATTTATTGCCCACCCTAATTTCCCTTGAGAATGTGGTGGTGAGCTGCCTTCTTGTACTGTTGCAGTCCAAGCGACAGTGAAAGAACGGTGATATAGTTCGAAGTCGGGATGTTGTGTGGCTTGGAGGGGAACTTGCAGGTGCTGGTGTTCCAATGCATCTGCCACCCTTGTCCTTCTAGATGGCAGAGGTGGTAGGGTTTGGAAGGTGCAGTCGAAGGAACCTTGGTGAGTTGCTGCATTGCATCTTGTAGATGGTACACACTGTTGCCACTGTGCGTCGGTGGTAAAGGGAGTGAATGTTGAAGGTGATGGATGGGGTGCCAATCAAGCGGGCTGCTTTGTCCTGGATGGTGTCGAGCTTCTTGAGTGTTGTCGGAGCTGCACCCATCCAAGCAAGTGGAGAATATGCCATC
The DNA here is from genome assembly GCF_036365525.1 of Heterodontus francisci. NCBI lineage: Eukaryota > Metazoa > Chordata > Chondrichthyes > Heterodontiformes > Heterodontidae > Heterodontus > Heterodontus francisci. The sequence continues at coordinate 71,524,919 of NC_090379.1, forward strand.
AAACGTCTGACTTGTGAGCAATTTTGTTTATATTCCAGTGTTTTGTAATCTGTGTAACTTCTAAGTGGACTGCAGTTTTAACTACTTTCTCATGGTATTTCATAATTTTGAGTATTGTAAATTTTGCAAGTATTCTTGAGAAGACTTTTAAATTATAAATGATTAGCGTCAATAATTGTTACAGAACAAAACATTGCATTGTTGGAGGATAAGCAGCATTATATTCAATGCATTAAAAACAAGAAATGCTGGAAACACTCAGCAGGTCTGGCAAAATCTGTGGAGAGAGAAGCAGAGTTAATGTTTCAGGTCAGTTACCCTTCTTCAGAACTGTGTCACTGACCTGAAATGTTAACTCTGCTTCTCCCTCCACAGATGCTGCCAGACCTGCTGAGTGTTTCCAGCATTTCTTGTTTTTATTTCAGATTTTCAGCATCTGCAGTATTTTGCTTTTAATTATATTCAATGCAGTTTGAGATAATATTTTTTGAAATTAATAATTGTTTAAAATCTACGATTAAAGTTGATATTACAAAGAGTAATAATTGCCAAGAATTTTTCTTTCAAATAACTTGGATCAAAATGATGTAAGCAGATAATTTGAATTAATTATAATGTCTGTGAAATGAAAATGTGAAAATAGTTTGCATACTATTAGATTTATTCTTTAGAAGAAATATTAAATTTTCTCCTCTTGTGGATGTATTTTCCTTTGTATCTGCCTTGCAATTTCACATTACATAATGGGGGGAAAGAGTATATTGATCAAAGAATAAAGTTATAATCACATAATAGGTGACTAGAAGGGAGTTTTCCTTACAAACAGTACATGCTTTTGTAATGAATAAAGCATTGTCAACCAGAAATAATACAGAACATAAGTCCTCTAATTTGTTACTCCCTGCCGAAGTAGGCCACAGATGTCAACCATAACTGGAGTGCAATGAGTTTTCGTGTGGATGGAGCTGAAGGCCCACTTGCCAATAGGGAAAAAAATCATGATGTAAATCATAGATTACTTTTACAGATCTTTTAGTCCAGGATGTGATTGGCAGAAGCCTAATGTGAGGTCACCTTCTTGCCCTTTCAATAAATAAATGGTATTTAGATGGGAATCAATAAGGAAGGAGGAAAATGCGTTTTAAATGATCGTGAAATTGTCAGCATCCAGCACTGGCCGATTAGGTATAATACAGTCCAGTTGCACCGTAAATTTCTATTAACAGTACCTCAACAATGTGCCCTAACTCAAATTTCAGAAGATGGTGTCCTACCAATTTTTTGCTTTAGCTGCAGAGGATCATTTGTTATGGACAGGTGGGAAATTATAGGGATGGTTTCCCTCGTCACCTCTCAACTGACTGAAGACTGTGGTTTTATAAGAAATATGTTTTAACTCCTGAGCATATTTAATAGTCAACAAACAGATGACAGGTTTTCTCATAGGTTTAAAGAAAGATAAATGTTTATTATACAATACCCAAAAATATTGACAACTGCATCTACTCTCACGGAGTCACACACTCATTCTCTGTCTCTCTCTCACACTCACACACGCGCACACAATAAAAGATCGAAATTAGGAGATAATATGCATTTAGGTCTGATGGTTTTAAAGGAGTTCACTGTAAACCTTGTGTTTTTCCCCGGGGGTGAAGATTTAAAAGCGATGCAGGCCTGTCTTTCCTTTTTCCTGGTTCACAAAAGACAGAACTTGGAAAGTTTGAGGAGGGCGAATGCATTGTTACAGACTTCATTTTTTTGCGTCTCAGTCACAACAATTTCTCAGGTATGGAATCATTTCCAGTCACTGCCTACTTGTAGTTTAACGATGGTATTCTTGGGCAGGGTCCTCCTCCTCCTGCTGGAGCAGATGGAATCTCTCTCTCTCTCTGGCTCTCTGCTTCTCTGCTTTTGTCTGCACAGCATATACTTTTATTAAGCTCCTGATCAGACCCCTGATTTCTGTCATATGACCATGGTTTCTCTTTGTCATTGTCTTCATAAAGGGTGGCTGGTGGGGCCATTGTTGGACAATGGGGTCTGGGTGTCACCCATCTTCATTCCATTTTGATAAAGTGGAATTTTTCACACCCGTTCATTTGAGTTTGAATTTGGAGGCATCATGTCTGTCATGCCATTGTTAACCCAATTTGTCGAAGAGAGGTATCAATTAACACAGAATGGGCCATTTACATTTTAACGCCTTCTCCAAGGCTGGTCCAGACATGAAGATTAAATCAGGGTTCTTATAGTTTCCATGTGTATTAGTAGTACCAGATAAGGTCACCTGACCTCTTGATTCCATCTTGCTTTTCAGGAAAAATGTTCATTTTGGGATTGTTTTATAAGTTTGTTATGCAGTTCATAATTTCTCCATGTGAGTGTAACACATTGTGGTTAGTTATTGTCACTTCACAATGCTTAATGCCCAATTGGGTTGCATTGCATCCATGAAGAGTTAGCCCAAGTTTATTGCACCTAGAACCTTCACAAATAACAGAGGGGATTAGTTTTCAACTCATCTATTTGGGCAGAATTTAAATCAGGGTACCAAAAGTGCTTATCCAGTGTGCTGCCCATTCTACCCAGAAAAAGCTATTTTTATTTTTAAAGAAAAGCAGCTTCACAATTTTGACTGAAGGATGCAAAAGTTTTCTGCATACATCATTCAGCGCTGTGAAGGTGAGACAGGAAAATCTAAGAATTTTGCAAATACTTCCATTGGAGGTAAATGTAGTGTTTAACCTTGTCTTTGTCTGTTTGGTTCAATTGATAGCACTATTGCTTTAAACCTGCTGCAGAACTTGAGTATATAATCTGGGTTGATATTCTGACAATGTTGAGAATTCTGTGTTGTCATTCAGTGTCGGTGGCAACTGTGGCTTTTATGTATGTTATGCAAAGTATTTGTTTTCTAGTGGACCTAGAGGTATGCCCACGTAGAAAATTTTGATTTTTGAGATTTTATTCAGTGCATTTCAGTGTAGTGGTGTATGCATATTTGATGTAATTACTTCTTAAACCATACACACTAAGCTGGATGTAAAACCTTAACAGTAAATCATGCACATTACGTTAATTATTAACAAAATTATATACTTGCTTTTGGCCTGTTGCTATACCACTACACTTTGAACTTAAAAATGACTACGATATTAAGTTGATATTCCTCAATATGCTCTTTTAATGTAGGTATTGTCATTTAAGTTAAATGGTTAACACCTCTGTTAAAATAATGGACTGAAGGATATTGCACTAACCTGTTAAACGTTTGTCCGCTAATATGAACAGCAGTGATTCCTAGGCTTTGGTTTCAAAATAAATCATTGATAATATAGGATAATGTGCGAGAACACAGCCCTGTTTCACGCCACTCAGGATAGGAAAGGGCTCTGAGGAGGAGCCACCATGTTGAATTGTGCCTTTCATACTGTCATGGAATGAGGTGATGATACTTAGTAGCTTTGGTGGGCATCCAATCTTTTCTAGTAGTCTGAAGAGACCACGTCTGCTGACGAGGTCAAAGGCTTTGGTGAGATCAATGAAAGCAATGTAGAGGGGCATCTGTTGTTCACGGCATTTCTCCTATATCTGATGAAGGGAGAACAGCATGTCAACAGTCGATCTCTCTGCACGAAAGCCACACTGTGCCTCAGGGTAGACGCGCTCAGCCAGCTTCTGGAGCCTGTTCAGAGCGACTAGAGCAAAGACTTTCCCCACTATGCTGAGCAGGGAGATTCCACGGTAGTTGTTGCGGTCACCTTTGTTTTTATAGAGGGTGATGATATTGGCATCGCGCATGTCCTGGGGTACTGCTCCCTCGTCCCAGCACAGGCAAAGCAGTTCATGTAGTGCTGAGAGTATAGCAGGTTTGGCACTCTTGATTATTTCAGGGGTAATGCTGTCCTTCCCAGGGGCTTTTCCACTGGCTAGAGAATCAATGGCATCACTGAGTTCTGATTTGGTTGGCTGTCTGTCCAGCTCATCCATGACTGGTAGAGGCTGGGCTGCATTGAGGAAAAAGGAATTTTCCTCCACACAAGATCAGGGGGCAGGTTGTTCAACCTTGCCCGTCTAAGAGCGAAGTCCAAAGTACGAAAAGTCCTCATCAGGGAACTCCTCTTTGCTGACGATGCTGCTTTAACATCTCATACTGAAGAGTGCCTGCAGAGTCGCATCGACAGGTTTGCGGCTGCCTGCAATGAATTTGGCCAAACCATCAGCCTCAAGAAAACAAACATCATGGGGCAGGATGTCAGAAATGCTCCATCCATCAATATTGGCGACCACGCTCTGGAAGTGGTTCAAGAGTTCACCTACCTAGGCTCAACTATCACCAGTAACCTGTCTCCAGATGCAGAAATCAACAAGCGCATGGGAAAGGCTTCCACTGCTATGTCCAGACTGGCCAAGAGAGTGTGGGAAAATGGCGCACTGACACGGAACACAAAAGTCCGAGTGTATCAGGCCTGTGTCCTCAGTACCTTGCTCTATGGCAGCGAGGCCTGGACAACGTATGTCAGCCAAGAGCCAATTCATTCCATCTTCGCTGCCTCCGGAGAATACTTGGCATCAGGTGGCAGGACCGTATCTCCAACACAGAAGTCCTCGAGGCGGCCAACATCCCCAGCTTGTACACACTACTGAGTCAGCGGCGCTTGAGATGGCTTGGCCATGTGAGCCGCATGGAAGATGGCAAGATCCCCAAAGACACATTGTACAGCGAGCTCGCCACTGGTATCAGACCCACCGGCCGTCCATGTCTCCGCTAAAAAGACGTCTGCAAACGCGACATGAAATCCTGTGACATTGATCACAAGTCGTGGGAGTCAGTTGCCAGCGTTCGCCAGAGCTGGCGGGCAGCCATAAAGACGGGGCTAAAATGTGGCGAGTCGAAGAGACTTAGTAGTTGGCAGGAAAAAAGACAGAGGCGCAAGGGGAGAGCCAACTGTGCAACAGCCCCGACAAACAAATTTCTCTGCAGCACCTGTGGAAAAGCCTGTCACTCCAGAATTGGCCTTTATAGCCACTCCAGGCGCTGCTTCACAAACCACTGACCACCTCCAGGCGCGTATCCATTGTCTCTCGAGATAAGGAGGCCCAAAGATAGTATAATATAAAAAAAGGTCTTCACTAGAGTAACTGAGAGTGGGAAGCAGGAATGGGTGTAAGAGGAAGGGATTCCGTACCCATAAAAGGATCACATACTCGTGACTGAGCCTGCTTAATTTATTTAAATTGCCTTATTTTTCCCTTCACCTGTGCTTTCTGCCCAAGCAGTGCAGACGAAAATCTACCTCAATATGTTTACTGCTCATTCAAAGAACAAAGAACAGTACAACACAGGAACAGGCCATTCGGCCGTCCAAGCCTGCGCCGATCTTGATGCCTGCCTAAACTAACACCTTCTGCACTTCCGGGGCCCATATCCCTCTATGCCCTTCCTATTCATGTATTTGTCAAGATGTCTCTTAAACATCGCTATCGGATCTGCTTCCACCACCTCCCCCGGCAGCAAGTTCCAGGCACTCACCACCCTCTGTGTAAAAAAAAAAACTTGCCTCGCACATTCCCTCTAAACTTTGCCCCTCGCACCTTAAACCTATGTCCCGTGGTAACTGACTCTTCCACCCTGGGAAAAAGCTTCCGACTATCCACTCTGTCCATGCCGCTCATAACTTTGTAAACCTCTATCATGTCGCCCCTCCACCTCCGTCGTTCCAGTGAAAACAATCCGAGTTTTTCCAACCTCTCCTCATAGCTAATGCCCTCCAGACCAGGCAACATCCTGGTAAACCTCCTCTGTACCCTCTCCAAAGCCTCCATGTCCTTCTGGTAGTGTGGCGACCAGAATTGCACACAATATTCTAAGTGTGGCCTAACTAAAGTTCTGTACAGCTGCAACATGACTTTCCAATTTTTATACTCTGTGCCCCGACCGATGAAGGCAAGCATGCCGTATGCCTTCTTGACTACCTTATCCACCTGCGTTGCCACTTTCAGTGACCTGTGGACCTGTACGCCCAGATCTCTCTGCCTGTCAATACTCCTAAGGGTTCTGCCATGTACTGTATATCTCCCACCTGCATTAGACCTTCCAAAATGCATTACCTCACATTTGTCCGGATTAAACTCCATCTGCCATTTCTCTGCCCAAGTCTCCAACCGATCTATATCCTGCTGTCTCCTGTGACAATCCTCATCATTATCCGCAACTCCACCAACCTTTGTGTCGTCAGCAAACTTACTAATCAGACCAGCTACATTTTCCTCCAAATCATTTATATATACTACAAACAGCAAAGGACCCAGCACTGATCCCTGCGGAACACCACTAGTCACATTCCTCCATTCAGAAAAACACCCATCCACTGATACCCTCTGTCTTCTATGACCAAGACAGTTCTGTATCCATCTTGCCAGCTCACCTCTGATCCCGTGTGACTTCACCTTTTGTACCAGTCTGCCATGCGGGACCTTGTCAAAGGCTTTACGAAAGTCCATATAGATAACATCCACTGCCCTTCCTTCATCAATCATCTTCGTCACTTCCTCAAAAAACTCAATCAAATTAGTAAGACACGACCTCCCCTTCACAAAACCATGCTGTCTCTCGCTAATAAGTTTGTTTGTTTCCAAATGGGAGTAAATCCTGTCCCGAATAATCCTCTCTAATAGTTTCCCTACCACTGACGTAAGGCTCACTGGCCTATAATTTCCTGGATTATCCTTGCTACCCTTCTTAAACAAAGGCACAACATTGGCTATTCTTCAGTCCTCTGGGACCTCACCTGTAGCCAATGAGGATGCAAAGATTTCTGTCAAGGCCCCAGCAATTTCTTCCCTTGCCTCCCTCAGTATTCTAGGGTAAATCCCATCAGGCCCTGGGGACTTATCTACCTTAATGCTTTGCAAGACACCCAACACCACCTCCTTTTTGATAATGAGATGACTGAGACTATCTGCACTCCCTTCCCTTGGCTCATCATCCACCAAGTCCTTCTCTTTGGTGAATACTGATGCAAAGTACTCATTTCGCACCTCGCCATTTCCTCTGGCTCCACACATAGATTCCCATCTCTGTCCTTGAGTAGGCCAACCCTTTCCCTGGTTACCCTCTTGCTCTTTATATATGTATAAAAAGCCTTGGGATTTTCCTTAATCCTGTTTGCCAATGACTTTCCATGACCCCTTTTAGCCCTCCTGACTCCTTGCTTAAGTTCCTTTCTACTGTCTTTATATTCCTCAAATGCTTCATCTGTTCCTAGCCTTCCAGCCCTTACAAATGCTTCCTTTTTCTTTTTGACTAGGCTGACAATATCCCGTGTTATCCAAGCTTCCCGAAACTTGCCAAATTGTCTTTCTTCCTCACAGGAACATGCTGGTCCTGGATTCTAATCAGCTGACGTTTGAAAGACTCCCACATGTCAAATGTTGATTTACCCTCAAACAGCCTCCCCAATCTAAATTCTTCATTTCCTGCCTAATATTGTTATAATTAGCCTTCCCCCAATTTAGCACCTTCACTCGACGACTACTCTTATCCTTATCCACAAGTACCTTAAAACTTTTGGAATTATGGTCACTGCTCCCGAAATGCTCCCCTACTGCAACTTCGACCACTTGGCCGGGCTCATTCCCCAATACCAGGTCCAGAATGGCCCCATGCCTAGTTGGACTATCTACATACTGTTTCAAGAAGCCCTCCTGGATGCTGCTCACAAATTCTGCCCCATCCACGCCCCTCGCACTAAGTGAGTCCCAGTCTATATAGGGGAAGTTAAAATCACCCACCACCACAACCCTGTTACCTTTGCATCTTTCCAAAATCTGTCTACATATCTTGCTTCCCAAAATAAAAGGAGAGGAGCAAGTATTTGCAACATACGGTCAGGAATTATGTGCAATACATTTTGTAAGAAAATAAATTATTCCAAAGTACTGTTAAAATATTCTGTTTTGATATTCGATTCACCTAGAAGTATCTTAAGGCCAGGTGTATAATTTACCCAATATTTTATCAACATTAGACATTTTTACATGTTGGGACATCATACTAACTTTTAATTTTTCTGCTTTAGCTCTCCAAGAGCACGCCTTGTAATATATGCACCACACACACAAAGTCCCAAGAGATTAAGATTATCATGCTTTAGAATAACTCGGCCCCTTTATATGCAGCCATTATTTGCACAATCCAAGTCTTCAATCAAAAAGGTACCATGAGCTCCTAAACTAAATTTGTGCATTCAAGTGAACTTTGAGCCCCGCTAAATGATTTGTCTTTGATTTGTAACAGCAGGGTTGAAAACAGAGGTGGTAATGCACAAGATGACCCTTTCACCCCAGGTCAAGTTACCAAACTCTCAGATGATAACAGGAGAATAGCATTCCTTTTGAAAGAGTTGAATGCTGTGGCAGAATCTAATAAAAAGGTTTGTTCTTAAAAGTTTAGATTGCTTGATTTGTGCTTTGCATTTGTGGCATTCAGGATTGTACTTAACCTGAGACATTCCTTGATGTTTCAAGAACAGTGTCTTTATTACATAGAATTGATAAATGAATGGATTTATCTTTAAGTGCTTTTCATTTTTAGCAATCTGTCAAGTTGCGGATGCCACATTTTAAGTTTTCATGATTCATATTGATGCTATGATAATCACTGCAATTTCTTAGCAGCTGATGTCTACCACTTCCATAACTGCTGGCAAAGATGCCTTTGGATCCCTATTAACAACCTTGTTAATTTACAGTTGCTGATACCAAAACTATCGGAACTATGTCGTGCTAGCTTAGTTCAAAATAAAAGTTTCTACATTGCAAGGGCACTTTTCATGTTGCTCTGAAGTTCGGACTAGAATGTACAATATAATTCGATCCATGTTCCATTCTACACCTGCAGAAAGACAGCTTTGCGAAAGATATGCCACTTAATTTGCATAAAACCCCTTCTTGGGTATCAGAAGATTGATCTGATATGAAAAGGTAGACTTAGCTGAAAATCATGTTGTCAAATATTTATATTTTTCATATTAACTCATTGAGGGGGATAGCTGATGTTGGAATGTCATTTGATATGTGGAATGTCCATCTTTGTTGAGGGTAAAAGTTATGTGCAAATATTGAATGTGTCTGATATTGCTAGCAGCCTTCAGAAATTTCAACTTCAATCTTGCATGCATTTGGTGAAGGTTACTAACTTTAAATATTAATCTATTGATCTGTAATCAAAAATATTATGCATGACTTGAGCTTTAAGTATATGCAACACATTATGTTTGTTCTCTTAGCTTCAGGATAAACTGTCTGAAAAAGAGCATGAGTTGGAAGATCTAAAACTTGACATGGAATTGAAAGAAAAAGCATTAGAGGCCAAAATAGCTGAAAAGGCTGCAGGTACCTTTTGCATAGAATTTCATTGTTTTGCTGGATTGTTATGTAGAAAGCTGATGCAATTCGACATTAGTGAACATTAGCTCTATTTGCTAAAGGTGTGAGGATTTAAACTTTTGGCAGTTTTAACTGGCATGTAAAATGAGAAACTAGGATCCTGGTACCAGCATACTGGACAGCTTTACTCGAATTCATACTGATATTGGCATTAAATGCATTGTTAACACCATGTCAATTCAATCACAAAAGAAGCTGTTTGTTTTGTTGAAAGGCCTTGAGTCAACAAGGGAGAATAATGATTACCAGTGCCTTTACCCTCCATCCAGCAGTTCAAACATTGCTTATTGTTTTAACTGCTGCAAAGCAAAACGGCATCCTTTGTTTGGATATATTCACACTTATCTACAACTGAACCCATTCTTTCAGAAGTACCAGTCCATATGACACCAACAATATGGCTTGTTAAAGATGAGCATTTGCAGTTTGGATTTAATTATTTTACAACATAGCTTGATAGTCCTATGAAGACATGATTCTTTTTAAACATGCATCTTTCCCTGGCCCTTCATAATATTTTAGCTTTCAATTTGATTTTTAAGTTTATCATTTTCATTCAGATGCATTTTTCTTTTTATTAATCTAGACTGCTGAGCTGCTCAAACATAATGTGTAGAATGGTTAAACTGGGGAGCAACAAAGAATGGCAGAATAGCCTCTCTAATAATCTTTTGTAATTAATATGGTGTAGCTTTACCAATATGCGTATTAACCTTTTGTGAAAAGGAAAATCCAGGTCCCTAATATCCTGGAAATAAAATAGTTATCTATGCAGTTAAATTAAAATAGAGGTGTAATGGTAAAATTTCAGACACTCCATTATGTACTGCATTTATGTTCAACAGTGATAATTTTTAAAAAGCTGGATTGTATGATTATTGCTGTTTTTGTATAATAATCATTCCAACTTTTTAAATATAGGGAGAAGCACTACTGATATTTATTTAGATTCTTATGCCATGTTCCTTCAAAGATTAAAGGCTAATTGGCCATTAGTTCTTAATGATTAGAATAAATAGCAAAATATTTTATGTTCTTTTTGCTGAACACTATAGGTTGGATTTTGCTCCATAATCCTGCTGAAATTAAGCAAGATGTACAAATGTTCAGAAATTGGGTCAGGGAGGCCTCGCTGACCCAACCTAAATTTTCTTCCCCTCAGCCACATTGTGACCACTACTAGTCACTCCCTCCTCTGCCCACAATATGCTAATACCAGTGGGAAGACTGAGTCACTGGAGGATTTTCCTTCCATTTGCTATTTTATTGCCACTTATGGACCACCCAAAGTAAGGTCGTAATAGAGCAGAGGTAACAGTGGTAACAACCTCTGACAGAGAGGCAGGACCTAGTATAGGCATTCTCTCCTTCCACTTTAGCCTTCAGCACTTACATTTTTAGGCCTCGGCACTTGCTGAGGACACAAATGTAGATTTGTTCACCTGATTCTTCAGTCCCTTTAGATTTCCTTGCAGCATTGTCTGATTAACCTGATTAATCAGCACTGGTGAGCTCCCCCTTGGAGAGAGGAATCCCACCAGGGGCCAGCTGTGCATCTCAAATGGCCCATTAAATTGTTTATTGCTTTGGAGGTGTGGGTAGAATCCTGTCGTGAAGCCACTCTGCCCCAAACAGGAAAAATCGAACCCGTGCTGTCATTGTAAACTCATTATAAAGGAATGAGCTTGGCCTTAATGGCCATCTCCTATTCCTGTTGTCAAACAATCTACCTTTCCAGAAATCTCAGGTTCATTTAAATGCATTGCCTAATTTTGACACTGTAACAATTCCAGATTTGTAAAAATATGGCTGAAAGCATGGACATCAGTTCTATCAACTTTCATTTTAATGCTTCAACTTTTGCTTCTGAAACCTATATGTGTGGATAATCTATTTTGGGACTATGTTCTACCATTGCACGGTAACTCCGTCTATATAGTATGGTAAATAAGTGTTGGATACTTCTTTGAAACTTAACGCAAATACTATTGTGTTTATTTTTTTGGTGCACAAGACTTAATAGTTGGGCAGGTTATTTACTACACAGTAATAAAATGTTTCTATTATTCAAATTTGTTGAGATTGATCTACATTGTACAAATGTCTGTCGTGTCTGGTCATTTATCTCATTGCTGTTTGTGCGACTTGCTGAACTCATTTGTCTACATAACAGCAGTGGCTATGCTTCTAAACCAATTTGTGATGTCACGAGGATGTGAAACTGTCACATAAATGCAAGCTTCTTATTTTGTTAATGTTGCATTGATACAGACTGTACTACAGACTCTGCTTGCTATTTAAGTCATATGGGACAAGAGTATACAAATATTTAATGCATTCTTTTGAAATGTCTGTACTATTATAGCATTCACTTTGAATTGTCAAAAATAATTCTGCTAAATCCTCTGCTAAAAGAGAGCTATCAGACAAATGGACAAAATGTTCATATATCCCATGAGATAATGTCAGGGCCTTTGTTATTAATTATTGCTGGATCTAATCTAGTTATTGCACATCAATTAGTATAGATCAGAATCTTGCTACACCCTGCTGTTGCTGATAGATGGTAGTCAGCTCTGAAAGTGTGATGATGCTGGACCAGTGAGTATTACAGACTGGTGTCTTCCAAGGGAGGAGGATTGAAGGCTGGGTTCTCGGAATGTACCTCTGCCTTACTTTGGATGGTGTTTCTGCCATTTGGTGCATTGCATATGGACCTATGGTTATAACTGGTACGGCACATTTGGGAACTGCATAGGTGAGAAAGAAATTAGTCAAGGGCTGGGGTATATGATTGGACGGTTGTAGGGCTTTGGCTGCAAGTTGTTAGTGAGGTTTGGGTGTTACAAAGGAAGGTGGAAGAGTTGGGAAACAAATCTGGAAAGTGGAAATAGATTTAAAATTTTGAATATGAAAGATCTGAAAGAGAGCTGTTCATTAGCTACCTGAGCTGAAGTTTATCATGAGTTCGCTTGATATATTAGCTTACATCTGGTCACATGAGATCCATTTTTCAAGAACAGGCAGCACTTGTGCAGGTCTTGGGCAATGTAAAAGCAACTTTAGAGTTTTTTTTCTCTTGTGAACTGTAAAAATCAGCATTGTTTTGTGGCATTGCCTGCAAGAATGCACGTTTCTTTATTTTTCCTCTGTGCCTGTCTTTCACACTAGGCATGTTGCACTGTGGAGAATTGGGCCCAGGTTTTGTGAAACTGCACACTGAAGTGTTGTGGGATATATTTTGTCTTTCCATGTGTTTCTGTCTCAGTTGTATATGTGGACATAGAGCAGTTGCCAATGTATGAGTTGGACTTGACGTCCTGGCCAACAAGCAATTCTGTAACCCATAACAGCCCAGTGCTATTATTTTAAAGCCCTGTTCAGTAGTGGAGGCAAGGGTGATTTTGGATTCCAGTCTTTGATAGTTGATCTCAAAATAGATAGGGATCCAGTTCCAGACGATGTCCATCCGAGGGTAATTTATGAGATGGGAGAGCTGCTCTCCGAGCCTCTTGCCTGTATCTACAATAGCTCAACAGATACAGGGATAATTCCGTTAGACTGGAAGGTAGTTGATGTAGTTCTTATTCTCCAATAATGGGACAGATCAACACAAGGGAACTACAGGCCCATCAGCTTGATATCCATTTTTGAGAAGATGCCTGAAAGGATCCTAAGAGATGCTGTTTATGATCACTGGGAAAAAGAAGGGACCGTTAGAAATACTCAGCACTGCTTCTTGAGAAGAGTGTTCTGTCTTACAAACTTTTGCTTCAGCTTTTTGAAGAAGTTATAAGGTCATTGGATAAGTTGCGATTAACATAAAAGGGAACCCAAAAATCTTCTACCAGGATGTAAATAGTAAGTGAGTAGTAAGAGGTGGGGTGGGGCCTATTTGGGACAAAGAGGGTGATATATGCTTAGACGAGCAGAGCAAGGCAATGAGTACTTTGTATCAGTGTTTACTAAGGAAGAGAATGCTGATAAAATATCAATATAACTAGAGATGTAGAGGTAATGGATGAGATGAACATTGATAGGCAGTAGGTACTGGAAAGGCTGGCTATGCTTAAGAGTGGATAAGTCACCTGGCCCAGTTGGCTTGCATCCCAAGTTGCTAAAGGAAGTTGGAGCGGAGATAGCGGAGGGGCCTGCCATAATCGTCCAATCTTCCCTAGATACAGTGGAGTTGCCAGAGGATTGGAGAGTGGCAAATATAACACTCTTACTCAAAAAAGGGTGCAAGAATATTCCAAGTAACTACAGGCCAGTCAGTTTAACCTCAGTGGTGGATAAGGTTTTAGAAATAATAATTGAGGGGAAAAAAATCAACAGGCACTTGTAGAGGTTTGAGTTAATTAGGGATTACCAGCACAGAGCTGTAAAAGGCAGATTGTGCTTGACTAATCTAATTGATGTTTTTAATGAAATAATAGAGAAGTTTGGTGAAGAGAAAACAATGGATGTTATCTATATGGATTTTAAGAAAGCCTTTGACAAACTACCACATAAAAAGCTGGTCAACAAATTGGGGCTCCTGGAATAGGCAGATCAGTGTCAGCTTCGATAAAAAATTGGATTAAGGACAGTAAATAGCGAGTCATAGTAAATGGTTGTTATTCAGACTGGAGCATAGTAGATAGTAGTGCTCCGCAAGGTTCAGAGCTTAGACCACAGCTTCTTTTGATATACATAAATGACTTGGAGTAAAATTTCAAAATTTGCTGGTGATACCAAACTTGAAGATGTGGCAGACAGTGAGGATAATAGCAATCAACTGCAACAGGACATAGATAGACTAGCAGAATTGGCAGACAAGTGGCAGATGGAATTTAACACCGAGAAATGTGAGTTGATGCATTTTGGCAAAAGGGCAGAGCAATATAGACTAAATGGTACTGTTGTAAAGAGTGTGTAGGCACAGGGGGACTTGGGGATTCATGTGCATAGATCGTTGAAAGTTGCAGGACATATTGAGAGAATAGTTAACAAAGTATATGGGATCTTGGGCTTCATAAGTAGAGGTACTGAGTACAAATGCCGCGAGGTTATGTTGAACCTTTATAAAGCTCTGGTTCGGCCACAACTAGAGTATTGTGTCCAGTTCTGGTCACCACACTTTAGGAACAATGTGAGGGTCCTTGAGAGGATGCAGAGGAGATTTACCAGAATGGTTCCAGGGATGAGGAAGTTTAGCTGCAAGGTTAGGTTTGAGAAGCTGGTGTTGTTGTCTTTGGAGCAAAGGAGATTGAGGGGAGATTTGCTCGAGGTGTACAAGATTCTGACACGTTTGGATAGGGTAGACAAAGAAAAGCTATTCCTATTAACTGATGGTACAAGGAATAGGGGAGACAGATTTAGGGCTGAATTTTATTGAGCTTCCGACATCGGGTTCCATGGCTGGGAAGGCGGTGGGGGGAGCAGTGCCAGAAGATCGCAACAGCCTGCTACGGGATTGCCGGGCCTGATCTTCCCGGTGGCAGCGAGGCTCGTGGCAGTCCCCCCACCATTCAGGAATGGGATCCAACTTTAAATATTTAAATACACCTCATGAATACATTTACATGCAATTCTCCGGGATCTTCCATGCGACAGGCTGCACTCATGCACCTTCACTTTCCCGTCCACGGAAAACTGGCACCACCGAGGTGGGGAAGGGGGAAACCTAGGATTTTTAGTGTAGTGGGGGGGTCAGCTCTGTATTTCTAGTGTTGTGGAGGGGGGGTGGCGGGGGGAAGAGATGACCTTGGCACTTTGTGTAGTTGGGGGTGGGGAGGAAGTCAACTCGGCAATTTAGGTGTTTTTGGGGCGGGGAGAGGGCAACTGCAATTTAAGTGTTTTGAGGTGGGGGGAGAACTTATTTGCGGTGTAGTGATGGGGGGATATGGGGTTCAACTTTGCAGTTTTTGTCGCAGGTCTGGCAGCCCTTTAAAAATGGCTCCTGCGCAGAGGTAGCTGATGCCATTCACGGACTCGATGGACTGAATGGCCTCCTGTGCCATTATGACTGTATGAAGTCTGGTATATATTGCCTATTTGAACTTTGAGAAAGCCTTTGAAGGTACTTCACACTACGTTACTTCACAAGATAGAATCTTATGGTGTCAGTGGGAATTTGATGTGCTGGATTAGGAATTGGCTCCAATCCCGCAGCTAAAAAGTTGTAGGTAGCATGTGTGGGCCTGCCTGGAGGCACATTACTTGTGTGTTGAGGGTAGTTTTCTGCAACAATATGCCCTAGAACCAACAAGGGGAAGGCCATATTAGATGTAATAATCAGCAATATGCCAGATTTAGTTTACAGTTTAACAGTGCCATGAACATTTATCTAATAGCAACCATAATATGATTGAGTTCAGTTATTATGCTTGAAAACACAAAGCAGCTACTAAGATTCTAGATTTAGGTAAGGCTGACATCAATGGGATGAGAGAGAGTACACTGGGCAAATCTGTTAATGGGTAAATCAGTGAATATTAGTGGGAGGTGCACACCTCTGCAAACTTGACGTCAACTGCCCTAATTTCGCCTAATGTGGCTCAGTGTCTAATTTTGCTTTATAACACTGCTGTGAAGAGACTTGGGATGTTTTATTATGTTAAAGGTGCTATATAAATGTAAGTTGTTGTTGACCACAAAGCAAGAGGTTCTGCCAACTCAGCAGTAAAGGAGGAAGTAGTGAAGAAATTGGATAGGTTAAAAATAGTTAGAGGAGATAATTAAGAGGTTTGCAGCACTCAAAGTTGAGAAGTCATCTGGTCCAGGTGGGATACACCCAAGGTTGCTGAGGGATGTAAGGGTAGAAATAGCAGAGACTCTGGCCACAATATTTCAGTCCTCCTTGGATATAGGAATACTGCCAAAGGACTGGAGGAGGAGATTTAATATAGGTGTTCAAAAAAGGGGAGAAGTATAGACCCAGTAACTACAGGCCAGTCAGCCTAATGTTGGTGATTTGAAAACTTTGAGACACTAATCCAGCGCAAAATATATGGGTTAATAAATGACAGCCGGCATGAATTTGTTAATAACAATGACTTACATTTATACCGTGCATTTAATATAATAAAACATCTCAAGACGTTTCACAGGAGCATTATAAAACAAAGTATGACACAAAACCACAAAAGGAGATATTAGGTTAGATGACCAAACGTTTGGTCAAAGAGATGGGTTTTAAAGAGTGTCTTAAAGGAGGAAAGCAATGTGGAGAGACGGAGAGCTGTAGAGAGGATATTCCAGAGCTTGGGGCCGAGGCAACTGAAGGTGTGGCCACCAGTGGGAGAGCAATTAATGTTGGGGTGCACAAGAGGCCAGATTTAAAGGAGTGCAGATATCTTGGAGGGTTGTGGGGCTGGAAGAGATTAGAGAGGTAGGGGAAAAAGTTGGAAACAAGGATGAGAATTTTAAAATCAAGTCATTGCTTGACCAGGAGCCAATGTAGATCAGCAAGAACAGGGGTGATAGGGGAATGAGATTTGGTGTGAGTTAAGACACAGGCAGCAGAGTTTTGGATGAGCCAAGTTTACGGAGAGTAGAATGTGGGAGACCAGCCAAGAGTGCATTGGAATAGTCAGGTCTAGAGGTAACGAAGGCATGAACGAGGGTTTCAGCAGCAGGCAAGCTGAGACAGGCGGATTCGGGTGATGTTACGGAGGTAGAAATAGGTAGTCTTAGTGATGACACGAATACGAGGTTTGGAAGCTCATCTCAGGGTCAAAAATGACGCCAAAGTTGCAAACAGATTGGCTTAATCTCAGACTGTTATCAAGAAGAGGAATGGAGTCAGTAGCTAGGAAACAGTTTGGAGCAGGAACCAGGCTTTAGTCTTCCCAATATTTAATTGGAAAAAATATCTACTCATCCAGTATTTGATGTCGGAGAAGCAGTCTGATAAATTTTAGCAAAAGTGGAGGAGTTGAGAGAAGTGGTGGTGAGGTAGAGCTGTGTGTTATCAGCCTACATGTGAAAACTAACGCTGTACTTTTGAATGATGTCACCAAGGGCAGCGTGTAGCCAAGAAATATGGACGGGCCAAGGATAGATCCTTGGGGGACGCCAGAGGTAATAGTGGGGGAGCTGGAAGAGAAGTCATTGCAAGTGATTCTTTGGCTACGATTAGATAGATAAGAATGAAACCAGGTGGGAGCAGTCTCACACTGGATGACAGTGGAGAGGTGTTGGAGGAGGATGGCGTGGTCAGCCATGTCAGAGGCTGCCGGCAGGTTGAGAAGGACAGGAGGAAACATTTAGCTTTGTCACAATCACATAGGATGTCATTTGTGATTTTGCTAAGAGCTGTTTCTGTGCTGTGGCAGAGGCGGAAATCTGATTGGAGGGATTCAAACATGGAGTTACCGGAAATTTGGGAATGGATTTGGAAGGCGACCACATGTTCAACGACATTGGAGATGGGACTGTAGTTTGCAAGGGCGGTGGGGTCAAGTGTTTTTTTCAAGAGTGGGCTGATGATGGCAGATTTAAAAGAGAGAGGGACAACACCTGGAGAGAGAACCGTTTACAATATCAGCTAACATGGGGACCAGGAGGAGAAGTTGGTGATCCACAGTTTAGTGGGATTAGAATCAAGGGAACAGGAGGTCAGTCTCATGGACAAGTTGAGTTTATAGGAAAATCATGTTGGGCAAACCTGATTGAGTTCTTTCATGAAAAAAGTGGTGAAGTTGATGCTTGCATCTGGACTTTGAAAAGGCTTTTGATAAAGTACTGAAATAGAAAGTATATATTTTTTAAGCAAATTTGAAGCCCATGGAATTAAAAGGGCAGTGGCAAAGTGGATCCAAAATTGGGTCAGATACAAAAAACAGAGAGTAGTGGTCACTGGTTGTTTTTCAGACTGAAGGGAAGTATGCAGTTATGCCTCCTAGGGGACATTGTTAGGACCACTGCTTTTACATATATACAGTGACCTAGACTTGGGTATACTGGGCATAATTTTCAGAAGAGACAAAACTTTGAAATGGACTAAACAGTGAGGAGGACAGTAACAAACATCAGGAGGACATAGACTGGTGAGATGGGCAGACAAATGGCAGATGAAATTTAATACAGAGGAGTATGAAATGATGCCTCTTGGTCGGAAGTATGAGGAGAGTTAATATAAACTAAATACAATTTAAAGGGGGTACAGAAACAGAAAGACCTTAGGATTTAGAATGTGGCAGGAGAAGCTTTAGAAGGCTGATTTTTAAAAACCAAGGGATCCTTGGCTTTATAAATAGAGGCATAGAGTACAAAATCAAGGAAGTAATGCTAAACCTTTATAAAACACTGGTTAGACCTCAGCTGGTGTGTTGTGACCAATTCTGAGCAATACATTTTAGAAAGGATATCTAGGCCTTGGAGATGGTGCAGATGAGATTTACTGGAATGGTACTGAGGATGAGGGACTTCAGTCATGTGGAGAGATTAGAGAAGCTTCGATTGTTCTCCTTTGATCAGAGGAGGTTAGCAGGAGCTTTAATATAGGCTTTCAAAATGGCGAGGGGGTTTTGATAGAACAGATGGGGAGAAACTGTCTCCACAGGCAGGAGGTTTGGTAACCAGAGGGCTCAGATTTATGATAATTGGCAAAAAAAAAAGATAAGATGGGAATTTTTTTACACAGTGATTTGTTATGATCTGGAATGCACTGTCTGAGGGCGGTGAAAGTAGATTAGATAGTAACATGCAAAAGAGAATTCGATATATACTTATAAAGGAAAAATTTGCAGAACTATGGGGAAAGAGCAGGGGAGTGGGACTAATTGGACACCTCTAACAAAGAGCTGGTACAGGCATGATGGGTTGAATAGATTTCTTCTTTGCTGTAGGATTCTATGAAATTACTTTCCAATGAAGTGTATTGACATTTATATGCAACACTAGCTGGTATAGTTAATTTTGTCACTTTTTATGTACACTGTTGCTGTGTAAACTTGTGCACAAGTTGATTATCTTCATGCTTGTGTTTAGTCATATTAGAAAACAATTAGTGTACTAGTGTCCTATACTCCGACAGTGACTTACACTTCAAAAGGACTTCATTGGCTGTAAAACATTTTGGGATATCCTGATGTGAAAGGAGCTATAAAAATGCAAGTTCTTATTAAACAAATATGTAATTTGACTGAATTGTAGGTTGTTTGATTTGCTTGTTTAAAAATGGAGGTATCCAAATATGATAAAGATATAATTTGTTATACTTGCTTTCTAGTATTTTTCTTAGCATACATAGTAATTACTAATATTTGTTAACTTGGGTTAACTGCTTTGGATCTTTACTGAACAAATAATGGAACTCATAGGAGTCAACAAAGAAGACCAAGTGGGGTTTCCAAAATCTCTCCTGGAACCTAAGAGCTTAACAAGATTCAAAAACCTAAGTGGAATAAACCTACTATTAAAGTTCTGTTCTAAAACATTTTAAAAAAATCCTATTTGCTTTGTTATTCTAAGACCACATTTACAAGAGTATGAATAAGTCTCAAATTAAATCAAAAATATTGCAGATATTTTGTTATAAATTTTGGAATTGTGAATATTTTCAGTTTCTTTTATAACTGACTAGATTTTTAATATTTAAATGTTGACTTCTGTGTGAAATGAAATGGTTCAGGTGGTTTGGTATTCCTTTTGATTTAAGTAGCTCATTGTTGAATTGTATTTAAATAAGTAATGTAGGGGGAAGTAACTGCAATGTAGTCTGCTTATTCTCTCAAAGCTTTTCTCAGTGTTTTAAGTACAATTTCTCCCACCCCCAAAACAAATAGGTGACTCCACAGCTCCTGCAATAACATTTACAGATCTTGAAAGAGAAACTGGATCTCATTTAAGAGGATTGGCATGCATATCCATTAGGATTATTATATTCTAATTCTTCATGCTGTCTGAGATCATTGTGCATTCATATTTAAATCAGGCACTATTATGTTTTCGATTAACAAAACAAAGCTTAATAAAATGTAATTCCACAGTAGGCTATTGGCGCAACCGTTCAGTGCAAGGGCATGCAACTACCACTACCAGAAGTTTTCAAAACTGTCTTGGGGCAAGTAATTAAGTACTTCCTTCTCTCTGTACGTTTACACGCTGAGCTTTAATCTGCCCATATAAAATCTGCTTTTTAAGTACTTGTGTCACTTATTTTCCTGATTTTGTTTGTTTGTGTATATGGGCAAATAAATTTACTCTAAACAATGCACATTGCTTGCATGTATTCAGGAGACGCATTGCATTCAGTGCATATGCAGTCGGATATTGTGTCATTTCGACAATACTTGGTGTTTTCATTTAATGTTGGTTCCAGTTGCCAGTCCTGACGTCAGGTGTCAGTAAGTATCTGTGCCATTGATTCATGATAATCACATGAAAACATTAATGATCACCAACTTGTCACTGTATTTCATTACCATGAAACTCTATTTTAGAGGGGAATGGAAAGAAATAACTTGCATTTATATAGCATCTTTCACACCCTTAAGATGTCCCAAAGTGCTCACAATGAATTAATTACATTTGAATTGGAATCTCGGTTATTATGTGAATAAATGCGGCAGCCAATTTGTGCATTGCAAACTCCCATAAATATAGTGAGATAAATAACCAATTAATCTATTTTGGAAGCATTGGTTTGTATAACACCAGAGGAAATTTCTTGATTCATAATTGAATTAAACTAATTATTTTAGTGTAGATACTTAGGTAGCCCTTAAAGGTTTAAATCTCCCTAAGATCTGTAGAGGTTGTTTCCCAGCATCCACCAGCAGTCATGTCCACTGATCCCTCTGAAGTTCGGTCAACGGGTGAGTGGGCCTCTGGCGGTTTGCGGATATATCTGAAGCCCTTGAAACTAATCTTTTCCCACCAATAATTTGCTGTAGCCAATCGCTGATGACTCTCATGCTAGCTATTCCAAGATTTATATCTCAAGGCATCAATAAAATGGTGTTGATGTGCTTTATTATTGACTCCCTTTTGCTTTTCACAGTTCTAGTTGAAGAAGTATATCATGCACAAAAGGAACGGGATGCAGCTGTTATGGCTAGACTTAGACTTGCCAATGAGGAGAGAGATGAAGCTCTTGTGCGAGCTAAACGGCTCGAACAGTTCTTTGAGGGGTATGTGTGCTGGATTTAAAAATTGGTTTTATTCTTCGGACAAAAGAACAATATTCCGAATGAAAGTAGAAAATATTCAAATGCACCCCATGCAGTGGTTCCCAATTAATTATCACCCTCAGTTTTAATGACGTCCTGATTCCATACAAATATTAAACTCAGTACAAAAGTGCTGTCTGGTTCCAAACTGATACTTGACATGTTTTGGGCTATTTGCACGCTTTTGATCTGGCATTATTTACATGATTCCAAGTATGATAATTTGAAGTTAGTATTTTTTTGCATAGTGCTGCTGACTCTCTTACAATATGGTTGGCTAAATTATCAATGAATTATTGTAATATCTAAACAAAGTTTATTTATATTTGTTTCAAATGCAAGATTCAATAGCTAATACTTTAATATCTTTGTTTGCAGTCAAAATAGGAATACAGCAGGCTAAAAGTATTAGATTTGCTGGGTTAATTTAATAAATTATAAGGAAGATAAAGATAAGATTTTTTAAAAATCTGTATTCATTTTAGGTGTGCCATACGAACCAAAAATTAATCCACTGGGCTCTATGTTGTTTTTGAAATAATTTGTGCCAAATCTCTGAAGATTGCTTCAGGATGGATAGAAAATTGGCTCCATTGCTTGATTAGCAATATGCCTTTGGATTATATTTGAAATACGGTTACTAAGCAGATACTGAACAAGGTGAATGGTTATGGTTACAAAAAGGGAAAGAAAATCTAATGTTGACTACTACCGTCATAAATCAGGAATATGACATTTCGTATAACTTTTGGTCACTTAGAGGGTAAGGTTGTTGAGCACAAATCTCATGCTATAGAAAATCAACCCAGTCTTTGAGCCATTTGAACACTTAGGCTGGAATTTAACGCCAACCCAGCGAGCGGGACAGTGGCGGGGTTGGGGGTGGGTGTGGTGGTGGTGTTAACTGGAGTGGGAGGCTTCGAGAGGCCTTCCCGACCCGATCCCACCTCCGCCGCCACTTTACGTAGGGTGGCGAGGATGAAAAATGGATCGCCCGCCCAAGGCCCTTAAGTGGCCACTTACCGGCTATTTAAGGGTCTTTGCCCACCTCCACGCGGATTTTACGTGTGGCAAGCGGGCGGCCGAGGACCCAGAAAAGTCGCCTGGAAATACCAGGTGGTTGCAGATCGCCCCGGGGTGACCCTGATAATCAGGCATAAGGTGCCCGATGGAGGGCTGCGCCCGCTACCCCAACCACCTCCAACATCCAACACGCCCCCCTTCTCGCCACCCCCCATCTGACCACCCTTGCCTCACTAGGGCCCAGCTCCATGTCATCAGTTGAGCTGCAGTCCCAGCAGTGGTCACCACTCCCAGTGGCGCTGCTGGGACAAAGAGCTGCCAGCCCGCTGATTGGCCGGCAGCTCAATGAGGTGGATCTTCCTCCCTCAAGCAGGTGGAAGTCCCGCCTCGGAACATTTAAAGCCTGGAGACCCATAAAATGAGGTTCGGATCCCCAGGTGAAGCGGAAGCAGGTTCGCCACTGACTTCTCAGTTGATGGCCGGCTCCCGTCCGCCCAACGAGAAATCCCGGCCTTAGTCTACCTTCTGTGTCATTCCTAATTAAAACCTATATTAAAAATGTTACAACCAACCGCTCCAGTCAAAGCCCCCAATCAAAATATACGATTCTGATTTTGGTGGGAACAACGCACTGTTAATTCAATACAGTCGCTCCACAGATTGGCTAACATATCATTTAAAACTTTCCAAATTATAGAAAGACCCAGCCAAATTGTACCATCTATTAACCCCCGAATGCGGCTAACCAAACCATGTGTCTTTAAATCAGCAAATTAACTCTTTAATTAGAAGAACTAAATTCTTAAACACTATGAAGATATAAACATTTAATTAGAAAAAAATAGAGCCTTTTCAAATTTATGGTTCAATGTTACTTGACGTCCTCACGGAATGTTGCTTTCCTTCTCCAGCGAATTTCAACAATTAACAACTTGCAAACTCTTTTCAGTGGAATCAACCTGACTTTAGAGTTTTTGAGGGATAAAAGATTGTTACAGTCTAACTTCCCTTTCTTCAATTTAAATTACCAGAGATTTCTGTTTTGGCTTGACTTTTTTAGAATTTTGAGAGATTATAATTAAACAGACTAAAATCCTATTCCTTCAGTTTAAATGGCTGAGAGCTCTTTCTTCAGATGTGCTAAATACCACAGCTGTCTGTGTCAGTCTGTCTGTTCGAACAAACTGTCTTCAACTAAAAGCCAGTTCAAAACTGAATTGCAACAAATGTATTGCATGAGACTCACTCCCAGTGGCTGTACCTATGGGAGCGAGAATGCACCCTTTGAATTGCAGTCTCCAAATGGCTGTTTCTAAGGCAACGAAAATGCACCTTCCTTTAATTCCTGAGGCTTGCTGGTTCTTAAAGCAATACTGATCCCTTGCAAGCCTTCAAGGCAAACCGCATATTCCAGAAAAAAAACTACAGGACCATGACAAAAATAATATGTATAGGCAGGATTTTCCTTTTTTTGCTTTGATTAGGGTACATCTTTGAAAAGGGGAATTCGGCCCAACAAGTAAATGCTAGCTCCTCTTCTGCCTGTGTCAGACAGGGTTTCATGAACACATCACAGTCCCTAGCTCCCCAAAACGTTTCTTCAGCCATGTCAGTAATCTGAGTGTTGGATGCCTGGGCCTAATACGTGGCCCTTGTGTCCCAAATTCAAATTACTGGGATGTGTTGCAGGATGTATTTTTCTTATGTGCATTTATTTAACATATGCTTATTGATTACAAAGTATGTACATTTTGCACTGCTGGACTCAGCCAGGATGAAATAGGACGAGGTGCACAATCTTTTGCCCCACTTTGCCCAGATCCTCCGAAAAATAGGTGTGAGAGGTCTGAAAAATTGATGCCATTAACTTCAGTATCACATAGAGACATTCATGGTACATAGATATATTAGAAGTATTTAAAATGCAAAATATATATAGCTAGTTTCGAAACCTGTGCAAAAATAGCTTGGAAACCATTAATGAAATGACAGATTATGTACATCCCTCCTGCCATTATATAGGTTTCAATAGTTATTAATTGCACTTTAGTACTGTTGATCTCCACGTATGAGTATTAGCCTTGCAATTGTTTAAATTCCATGGTGTACTCCTTAAAATATGAATTTCTATATTTCTGTATTAAAAATCGACAGTTACTTTGTTTTTGGCCCACATTAATATATTCCTTTGCTTCCACGTATCTTTGTAGAGAGACTGGTCAGATAATCTGCACTCAGGTCTCTTGAGATAACTGCAAGCATCTGCTAAAGAGCCCTTGTACTTTTTCTTTCTTCCATTTTGGTAAGCAGCTGACCCATATTCTGCACCTCCCTTTGGACTCATGAAACCATAAGGTTCTTAACATTTTCATGCTGATCAGTGACTACTAATAGGTGTGCTTTACTTGCCATTTTGTCTACTAGCAGATAACTTTTAAGATCAATGTTTGTTTGTTTTTTGAAGCACCAGCCATTTCCATCCTAAGGTGTATTGACTAATGCCTCTTCCTCACAGCCTTGACCAATAGATTTCTAGACCTGTCCTGTTCAGGAGAGACAAAAGAAAAATTGCAGTACTAGTGCAATCCCACTTTTTGTGATCCTGTCAGGTGCAACTTTGTCTTCCATCAGTATGAAAGCAATATGTTGTATTTGTAAAACCATTATTATAAGAAGTAAGAAGTGAAGAAAAATTACTCGCTATTAACCACTATTTAAAAAGGTAACTACATACATTCTTCAAACAGATTTCACTATTTATTTTAAAATGGAATCCTATAACCCTACGCACTTGGCTGGCGTTGGAAGATATCCTAGTACATTTTGGGTTGAGAATCCACTGCAGAAACACATGTGCAAAGCCTTTTTCGTAAATGGCAGACTGTTTTTAGAAATGTGAAGTGAGACATTGAAATAGATTTATGAAGTCTAAGGGCAGAAGAGGCTAATGCCATGAGAGTGCAAGCATTGCTGCCATAGCAGCTCTGCCTTCATCTCTGCACATATGAACAGTTGATCCCTGTAGTCATATATAGCAGTAAACATTAATAACTTAACAGTCTGCAGACAGAACTGAAGATATGGAGCATTATTGAAGGATGGAATAGAGCAGGTGGCACTTTAATATGTTTAGTGTCATGGTTGACTCTAAAGACTAGTGGAATGAAATTACTTGAGGTTGGAAAGATTTAGGAAGTGAACTCATTTTGCTGTGCTCAGGAAATGCTACTGATCAGGCTCTCTGTGTCCCTTTTCTAGGTTGGAAAATATTAACCTTGAAGAAAATGACATGGTAAGCCTTTCTCTAAGGAGATTTTTTAATGTCAGTCTTATATCTTAGAGGCTTAAGCACAATTGAGTGGGTTTCCAGAGCTAAGAAGTGGGAAAAGATGAATTTGACACATAATGTACATTTCAGATGTTCTATAAAAATTCACTAATTCTATTCAATGTACTTTTTGTGTGTGACCATTAATTAAGACCTAAACCAAATAAAATCTGGTTGTATAACTGTCATATAAATGTTATTGATAGACATTGCAGGAATTACTGCATCGAATCAACAATGCAGATACAAGAAGAGCAGTTGACAAGAATGGGGATTTAATTGTGGATCGAATACACAAAACCAGGGAACGGAAGAAGAAAATAACTGCTGAAGAAATGAATGCAGTTATTGAGGAGAGGGATTCTGCCTTAGGAAGAGTATGTATGTTTAGTCCACTAAAGATTTATACCTTTAACCAACTACCTCGTCTCCTAACAGTGTTAACAACATAGTAAATATTAATTTTACAAGCAAAAAGTAGATACCAAAAAACAAAATCAACATATATTTATAATTTAAATTCTAATCTAAGGTTTGGAATTAATTCTCATAATGCTGTGTGACGACTCTACAGGATCCATACTTACAGTAGCGTTAAAAAAAAATCACGTAAGATGTTTTGCTTGAAGAGCACATCCTCCAGTATTGCTATGAAACGTGCTGTGTTTTCAAACTTGGTTGTGCTGGGTCTCTGCCGTTCCCAGGATTTTTCAGAATGCCTAATAAGGCATGGAACCCATAACCACCCTATACTAGTCAAAAGTTGTCGGGGTAGACGCACTCTCCTGGGAGTTCACACTTCCCAGCTCATTTAGGACCTGGTGAAATACTAGAGGGTAGTAAACCAAGTGAGATGTGAGGACCCTGAAGGTGGCAGGACAGGTAGATAAAGTGGTAAAGAAGCCATGTGGAATGCTTTCCTTTATTGGCCAAGATATAGAATACAAATGCAGGGATGCAATGCTGGAACTGTATAAAATGCTAGTTAGGCCACAGCTGGAGTATTGCGTTCAGTTCTGGTCACCACGTTACAGGAAGGACATCATTGCTCTGGAGATAGTACAGAGGAGATTTACATGAATGTTGCCAAGGCTTGAAAGTTGCAGTTTTGAGGAAAGATTGGATCGGCTAGGGTTGTTTTCCTTAGAACAGAGGAGGCTGAGGGGTGACTTAATTGAGGTGTACAAAATTATGAGGGGCCTAGATAGTGTAGACAGAGAGGTCAATTACTAGGGGTCACATATTTAAGGTGATTGGTCGAAGGATTAGAAGGGATATGAGGAAAAGCTTTTTCACCCAGAGGGTGGTGGATGTCTGGAATTCACTGCCAGGAACGGTGGTGGAGGGAGAAATCCTCAACTCATTTAAAAGGTCCCTGGACTTGCACCTGAAGTGCTGTAACCTGCAGGGCTATGGACCAGATGCTGGAAAATGGGATTAGAGTGGGAAGCTTGTTCTTTTGGCCGGCAAGGACACGATGGGCTGAATGGTCTCCTTCTGTGCTGTAATTTTTCGATGGTTCGATGCACTGGTCTCTCAGTGAAGTGCAGCCTAGACCTCAGGGGAAAAAAGAGTAGTTCATTAATTAAAAAATGTTGATTTTCCACCTGACACAGAGGAGCAAGGGGAGGTTGGCTGAAGTTTGTGGGCACCTGGGAATTACTACCCACAGTGCTAGACAGGCATTGAACTTTCCAGCTGCAAGGGGCAGGCAGGCGCCAGAGGTGTGCCCACAATGGTGCTTGGGACACCTGTTCCACGTAGATTGTGCCCTCCTGCTGATTGTGCAAGCTCTAATAGAGTCAGATCTTGATGTAACTGCCAGGATTGCATCCCAAGGATTTTCAGGGCCATAATATATTGATATTTAGGTCACTTTTTACTTCACCTATCCGAGTGTGAATTTGCCTCTGTAAATTCCAAAGTCATTTATTAGATTGCTGAGTAAACAGGCAAACTAGTTGGAATCTGTATGAAAACAAATATTTAAATCTAACCTCAAATATTTGAAATTTCATATTTCTTTCCATCAAAACACACACACATAGCTAAATATTGACATCTAGCTCCTCGAACATTATGCAGCTAAATCTTGAGCTGTATTTATTTACAACAGTTAACAGATGTATCACCACACGACGCTTCACTTGTTTTCACTTGTTTATGTGTGAAGTAAATGTCAAACTCAGCAGCAGGACAGAGCAAGACCCAGCCTTTTAGTGTTTGTGTTCTTATTGCTGATGTAGTGAGTGATAAAGTAGTTGTTACTGTCAGATTCATAAAAATATAAAGACTATTATATTTCTTCTGCTTTTCATTGTAAATTGTATAATGCACTTTTCTACAAAGGCAAAGATGTTATACCGTGAAATGTGCTATTACACATAGTTACACATAGAATAATTGGTCTCCTCCCATGGCAATAGTTTCTTTGAATATTCTTGTGTTGAACTGTTGCTAAAATGTCAGAGAGAGGTTCTTGAGCATCTAAATTCATGGACTTCATTGTGGAGGAATTGCTGGCACAGATTCAGTAATGCCAAAATCAACTTGCCTACAAAATACTCAGTGAAAGTTGTTTGGCACATGAATGAGGCAATGCAACTCTTATATGATTGAAGTGTAAGATAAACCACTTAGTTTCACCCCCATAATAGTTTTCTTGCTGCTATTTGTGTCAGATTGTATATTTTTTTTTATTCATTCATGGGATGTGGGCGTCACTGGCCAGGCCAGCATTTATTGCCCATCCCTAATTGACATTGAGAAGGTGGTGGTGAGCTGCTTTCTTGAACCGCTGCAGTCCATGTGGGGTAGGTATACCCACAGTGCTGTTAGGAAGGGAGTTCCAGGATTTTGACCCAGCGACAGTGAAGAAACGGCGATATAGTTCCAAGTCAGGATGGTGTGTGACTTGGAGGGGAACTTGCAGTTGGTGGTGTTCCCATGTATTTGCTGCCATTGTCCTTCTAGTTGGTAGAGGTTGCGGGTTTGGAAGGTGCTGTCTAAGGAGCCTTGGTGCATTGCTGCAGTGCATCTTGTAGATGGTACACACTGCTGCCACTGTCCGTCGGTGGTGGAGGGAGTGAATGTTTGTAGATGGGGTGCCAATCAAGCAGGCTGCTTTGTCCTGGATGGTGTCGAGCTTCTTGAGTGTTGTTGGAGCTGCACCCATCCAGGCAAGTGGAGAGTATTCCATCACACTCCTGACTTGTGCCTTGTAGATGGTGGACATGCTTTGGGGAGTCAGGAAGTGAGTTACTCGCCTCAGGATTCCTAGCCTCTGACCTGCTCTTGTAGCCATGATATTTGTATGGCTACTCCAGTTCAGTTTCTGGTCAATGGTAACCCCTGAGATGTTGATAGTGGGGGATTCAGCGATGGTAATGCTGTTGAATATCAAGGGGAGATGGTTCGATTCTCTCTTGTTGGAGATGGTCATTGCCTGGCACTTGTGTGGTGCGAATGTTACTTGCCACTTATCAGCCCAAGCCTGGATATTGTCCGGGTCTTGCTGCATTTCTGCACGGACTGCTTCAGTATCTGAGGAGTCACGAATGGTGCTGAACATTGTGCAATCATCAGCGAACATCCCCACTTCTGACCTTATGATTGAAGGAAAGTCATTGATGAAGCAGCTGAAGATGGTTGGGCCTACGACACCACCCTGAGGAACTCCTGCAGTGATGTCCTGGAGCTCAGATGATTGACCTCCAACAACCACAACCATTTTCCTTTGTGCTAGGTATGACTCCAGCCAGCAGAGGGTTTTCCCCCTGATTCCCATTGACCTCAGTTTTGCTAGGGCTCCTTGATGCCATACTCAGTAAAATGCTGCCTTGATGTCAAGGGCAGTCTCACCTCTTGAGTTCAGCTCTTTTGTTCATGTTTGAACCAAGGCTGTAATGAGGTCAGGAGCTGAGTGGCCCTGGCGGAACCCAAACTGAGCGTCACTGAGCAGGTTATTGCTAAGCAAGTGCTGCTTGATGGCACTGTTGATGACACCTACCATCACTTTACTGATGATAGAGAGTAGGCTGATGGGGCGGTTATTTGGCCGGGTTGGATTTGTCCTGCTTTTTGTGTACAGAACATACCTGGGCAATTTTCCACATTGCAGGGTAGATGCCAGTGTTGTAGCTGTACTGGAACAGCTTGGCTAGGGGCGCGGCAGGTTCTGGAGCACAGGTCTTCAATACTATTGCCGGAATATTGTCAGGGCCCATAGCTTTTGCAGTATCCGGTGCCTTCAGTCGTTTCTTGATATCACGCGGAGTGAATCGAATTGGCTAAAGTCTGCATCTGTGATGCTGGGGACTTCAGGAGGAGGCCGAGATGGATCATCAACTCGGCACTTCTGGCTGAAGATTGTTGCAAATGCTTCAGCCTTATCTTTCGCACTGATGTGCTGGGCTCCCCCATCATTGAGGATGGGGATATTTGTGGAGCCACCTCCTCCAGTTAGTTGTTTAATTGTCCACCACCATTCACGGCTGGATGTGGCAGGACTGCAGAGCTTAGATCTGATCCGTTGGTTATGAGATCGCTTAGCTCTGTCTATTGCATGCTGCTTACACAGTTTGGCATGCAGATAGTCCTGTGTTGTAACTTCACCAGGTTGACGCCTCATTTTGAGGTATGCCTGGTGCTGCTCCTGGCATGCCCTCCTGCACTCTTCATTGAACCAGGGTCGGTCTCCTGGCTTGATGGTAATGGTAGAGTGGGGATATGCCGGGCCATGAGGTTACAGGTTGTGGTTGAGTACAATTCTGCTGCTGCTGATGGCCCACAGCGCCTCATGGATGCCCAGTTTTGCATTGCTAGATCTGTTCGAAATCTATCCCATTTCGCACGGTGATAGTGCCACACAACACGATGGACGGTATCCTCAATGTGAAGGCAGGACTTAGTTTCCACAAGGACTGTGCGGTGGTCACTCCTACCAATACAGTCATGGACAGAGGCATCTGCAGCAGGCAGATTGGTGAGGACGCGGTCAAGTATGTTTTCCCCTCTTGGTTCCCCCACCACCTGCCGCAGACCCAGTCTAGCAACTATGTCCTTTAGGACTCGGCCAGCTCGGTCAGTAGTGGGGCTACCGAGCCACTCTTGGTGATGGACATTGAAGTCCCCCACCCAGAGTACATTCTGTGCCCTTGCCACCCTTAGTACTTGCTCCAAGTGGTTTTCAACATGGTGGAGTACTGAGTCATCAGCTGAGGGAGGGCGGTAGGTGGTAATCAGTAGGAAGTTACCTTGCCCATGTTTGACCTGATGCCATGAGACTTCATGGGGTCCGGAGTCGATGTTGAGGACTCCCAGAGCAACCCTCCCTCCTGTATACCACTGTGCCACCACCTTTGCCACATACCCAGGGATAGTGATTACAGTGTCTGCGACATTGTCTGTAAGGTATGATTCCGTGAGTATGACTCTGTCAGGCTGTTGCTTGACTAGTCTGTGGGACAGATCTCCCAACTTTGGCACAAGCCCCCAGATGTTAGTAAGGAGGACTTTTCAGGGTCGACAGGACTGGGCTTGCGGTTGTCGTTTCCGGTGCCTCGGTCGATGCCGGGTGGTCCGTCCGGTTTCATTCCTTTTTATTAACTTTGTAGCGGTTAGGTATAACTTAGTGGCTTGCTTGGCCATTTAAGAGGGCATGTAAGAGTTAACCACATTGCTGTGGGTCTGGAGTCACATGTAGGCCAGACCAGGTAAGGACAGCAGATTTCCTTCCCTAAAGGACATTGGTGAACCAGATGGGTTTTTACAACAATCGACAATGGTTTCATGGCCATCATTAGACTAGCTTTTAATTCCAGATTTATTAATTAAATTCAAATTCCACCGTCTGCTGTGGTGGGATTCGAACCCATGTCCCCAGAGAAATACCCTGGGTCTCTGGGTTACTAGTCCAGTGATAATACCACTACGCCACCGCCTACCCTGTCCACTCTTGAGCGAGTTTGGTAGTTGCTTTATTTTTGCTCGAGAAAACTGTGTGCTATGATGCTATGGAAGATGGCGGGATCCCCAAGGACACATTGTACAGCGAGCTCGTCACTGGTATCGGACCCACCGACCGTCCATGTCTCTGCTTTAAAGACTTCTGCAAACGCAACATGAAGTCTTGTGACATTGATCACAAGTCGTGGGAGTCAGTTGCCAGCGATCGCCAGAGCTGGCGGGCATCCATAAAGGTGGAGCTAAAGTGTGGCGAGTCGAAGAGACTTAGCAGTTGGCAGGAAAAAAGACAGAAGCGCAAGGGGAGAGCCAACTGTGTAACAGCCCCGACAACCAATCTTATCTGTAGCACCTGTGGAAAAGTCTGTCACTCTCGAATTGGCCTTGATAGCCACTCCAGGCGCTGCTTCACAAACCACTGACCACTTTCAGGCGCTTACCCATTGTCTCCCGAGACAAGGAGGCCAAAGAATGATTGGCAGAGAAGTGATGCAAGTGGAGTCCCCAATCTCTTGTCCTCTCACAGTGTATGAGGAGCAAGCCCTGGAATTGTTCAAAACACAGGCAGTAGAGGAAATGGGAGTGAGTGAGGACAGAGGGTAAGGGCCAACTTCATGTTATGACAATCTGCTTCTTTCCCTTCAGTGCGATTGGATGAAACACAAAATAGTTACCTAACCAAACATTCAAGTATCTCCTTCCACTAAAAGTCAACTGTGACCTGTGCTCCTCAGCAGCCCACTGTAATTTCTTCTTTGCTTCTGCTCCCCTTTATTTGGCTGAACCCCGAAATAAATGCATTGTGGTAACTCCCAGCAAACCGTGCGTAAACCTGAAATGATTTAATGCTGCTGATCAGATACCAATTAAACACTGAAACAGCAAAACACTTTTCTCTTCATGAAGGTAATAGAATTGCCCAAGGCAGCACAGGTTGCTATTTGTGCGCAATCTATAACTTCCTGTGTGTGTAAACTATAATTTTTTGGGAATTCTGGCATTTTGTAAAACAATGGCTGCAAGTCTTTGTAAGCATATGAAGAGGCTACTCTAGCAAGCAAGGCATTATTTACTTGATTAATACATTTATACACATCTGATTGGTTTATTTTGTACCTTTCATCAGATGCAGCCTGATATGCCCTTGAGTCATAAAAATTGAGAACTGTTGAGACTTTCACAGGCACTGGACAGTGCAGTGAGAGAGAATACCTGTGAGTAATTTCTAAATACCTCTAGTGCTGCCTGATCTGCCTGGCCTGTCAGAATTATTCCTCCTCCAAATAACATAGATGCTGCCAGACCTGCTGAGTGACTCCAGCATTTCTTGTTTTTGTTGTTGAACATAGATCGAGGGTTGAGTTCCAAGGAAACACCATTTTGCCTTTCAGGAAATGTCGACTGGTAAATAAAGTTGTCTTCACAGCAGAAGACATAAAATCCAGGAAACGGCACTGTTAATAGCCACTAGTGTGGTTGGGGAGGGTTTAAATAAAATTGGCAGGGGGATGGGCACCAGCATATGGAAGTAAAAAAAGAGGAATAAGGTGCATAAAGTGTCAGTGCTGGATAGTACTAGAGAAGGAAGTGTCACCATATTACATAGGAGCAGACTAAGAACGACTACGAGGAATGAAAAGACAGGCTTAGAATGTGCATTTACAGTCATGCAAACTGTGGTGAATAAAGTTGATGAGCTTCAAGCACAAATAGCTATGTAGCAATATAATGTAGTAGCAAGAACGGGAATGTGGCTTTAAAATAGTGAGGACTGGGTGCTTAATATTCCAGGATTAAAAGTGTTCCGAAAAGATAGGGAAGGAAAAAAGAGAGGTGGGTGGCAGTACTGATTAGGGAAGGCATAGTAATGTTGGCAAGGGAGGATGTCCTTGAGGGGGCAAGGACAGAATCCATTCAGTAAGAGTTGAGAAACAAAAAGGGTATGATCACGCTACTGGGAGTATTCTGCAGCCTTCCAAATAGTGAGAGAAATAGAGGAGCAAAACTGCAGGGAAATCAGAGATGTACAAGAATTACAGAGAGGTGATATTGGGGGACTTCAATTACCCAAATATCGATTGGGATAATAAAGTAAAGGATAAAGAGGGGAAGGAATTTCTGAAATGTGCTCATGAGAGCTTCCTTGACCACTATGTTCTCAGTCCAACTAGGAAGGAGGCATTGCTGGATCTGGTGCTGGGGAACTAGGTGAGGCAAGTGGATCAAATGTCTGTGGAGGAACACTTGGATGAGTCATCATTATATCATAAGGTTTAGATTAGTAACGGAGAAGAGCAAGGAACAATGTAAAGTCAAACTCCTAATTTGGAAGAGGGCTGACTTCAGTGGGATGAGAGAGGATCTAGCCAGGGTAAAATGAAAGCAAAGATTGACAGGAAAAACTGTAATTGAACAATTGGGTGATCTTTAAGGTGGAGATGTTTCAGATACATGCTAGGTACATTCCAATAAGTAGGAAAGGTAGGGGAAACAAAGCCAGGGCTCCTTGGATGACCAGGGAGATAGAGAATATAATGAAACAAAAAGAAGATGGTGTAGGATGCATGCCAGGTGAATTCATCAAATGAGCACCAGTCCAAATACAATAAGTTGAGAGGGAAGGGGAGAGGAAAATAAGACTGGCGAAGAAAGTTTGAGGATAGAATGGCAGTTAACATGAAAGGGAACCCAAAAATCTTCTACTGGCATGTAGATGGTAAGTGGGTAGTAAGAGGTGGGGTGGGTCCTATTGGGGACAAAGAGGGTGATATGTGCTTAGATCCGGAAGACACGTTGAGAATGCTTAATAGGTACTTTGTATTGGTGTTCGCAAAGGAGGAAGATGCTGACAAAACATTAGTAGAAGTGGAGATATTAGAGGTAATGGATGAGGTGAAAATTGTTACGTAGGATGTACTAGAAAGGCTGGCTATGCTTAAGAGTGGATAAGTTGCCTGACTTTTGGATAAGGCTTGCATCCAAGGTTGCTAAAGGAAATGGGGTAGAGATAGCGGAAAGGTTTGCCATAATTGTCCAATCTTCCCTAGATGCACGGGGAGGTATCAGAGGATTGGAGAGTGACAAATGTGACACCCTTATTCAAGAAAGGGTGCAAGGACATTCCCAGTAACTACAGTCCAGTCAATTTAAAATCAGTAGTGGGTAAGATTTTAGAAACAATGATCAGAGGAAAAAAATCAACAGGCACTTGGAGAGGCTTGAGTTAATTAAGGAGAGCCAGCAGAGATTTCGAAAAGGCAGATCATGCTTGACGAATCTATTTGAATTTTTTGATGAAGTTGAGAAGTTTGAAGAAGGGAAAGCAATGGATATTGTCTATATGGATTTTAAGAAAGTGTTTGACAAAGCGCCACATAAAAAGCTGGTTAACAAAATTGAGGCTCATGAAGCAGGAACATAAGAACATCAGACTTGGGGACAGGAGTAGGCCATTTGTCCCTTTGAGCCTGCTCTGCCATTCGATAAGATCATGGCTGATTTGGTTGTGGTCTCAGCTCCACTTTCCTGTCTGGCCCCCATAACCCTTGACTCCCTTAGCTATCAAAAATCTATCTAACTCAGCCTTGAATAATTTCGATAACCCAGCTTCCACTGTTTTCTGGGGAAGAGAATTCCACAGACTAACGACCCTTTGAGAAAAAAATTCTCGTCATTTCTGTCTTAAAAGGTAGCCCTCTTTTTCATAAACTGTGTCCCCTGGTTCTAGTCTTACAAGAGGAAACATCCTCCTGGTATCCACTCTTATCAAGCCCCCTCAGGATATTATATGTTTTAATAAGAGCACCTCTCTTTCTTCTAAACTCCAATGGGTATAGGTCCAATCTGTTCAACCTTTCTTCATAAGATAACACCTTCATCCCCAGAATTAGTCAAGTGAATCTTCTCTGAACTGCCTTTAACACAATTATATCCTTTTTCAAACAAGGAGACCAAAACTGTACACAGTACTCCGATGTGGTCTCACCAAAGTCCTGTACAGCTGCAGTAAACCTTTCCTACTTTTATACTCTATCTCTTGCAATAACTGCCAACATTTCATTTGCCTTCCTAATCACTTTCTGTACCTGCAATCTCTCTCCATTTAAATAGTATACAGCTTTTCTATTCTTCCTGCCAAAGTGGACAAGTTCACATTTTGCCACATTATACCCCATCTGCCAAATTTTTGCCCACTCACTCAACCTAACTATATCCCTTTGTAGACTCTTTCCCTCCTCTTAGCAACTTCTTTTCCTTCCTATCTTGGTGTCATCAGAAAATTTAGCTACCTTCATTCAAGTCATTGATATAAATTGTAAATAGTTGAGGCACTCCACTAGTTACAGCTTGCCAACTCAAAAATGCCCCATTTATCTCTACTCTGCTTCCTGTTAACTAACCAGTCCTTCATCCATGCTAATATGTTATCCTCTACACCACGTGCTCCTATCTTGTATAGTAACTTTTGATGTAGCACCTTATCAAATGCCTTTTGAAAATCCAAGTACACCACATCTACAGGTTCCTCTCTATCCACCTTGTTTGTTACTTGCTCGAAGAACTCTAATGAATTAGTTAAACATGATTTCCCTTTCACAAACCATGTTGGCTCTGTCTGATCCCATTATGATTTTCTATATCCTGCTGCAACCTCCGTAATAACGAATTCTAGTAATTTCCCTATGACAGATGTTAGGCTAATTGGCCTATAGTTTCCTGCTTTCTGTCTCCCTCCTTTCTTGAATAAATGTGTTACATTTGCTGTTTTCCAATCCACTGGGACTCTTCCAGAATCTAAGGAATTTTGAAAGATTATAACCAAAGCCTCTACTATCTCTGCAGCCACTTCTTTCAAGACCCAAGGATGCAGGCCATCTGGTCCCGGAGACTTGTGAGCCTTCAGGTCGAATAGTTTTCCCAGCAACTTTTCTGTGGTGACGGTGATGGTGTTAAGTTCCTCCCCCCACTTCTTGATTTTCAATTCTCTTTGGAAGGTTTTCTAAGTCTTCTACAGTGAAGACACAAAATAACTGTTCAAAGCCTCTGCCATTTCCTTGTTTTCCATTATCAATTCCCTGGATTCACTCTCTAGAGGACCAAAACTAACTTTAGTTACTCTTTTCCTATTTAAACACTTGTAGAAACTTTTACTGTCTGTTTTACGTACAGCAAGCATTTAGGAAGGCGAATGTGTATGTTGGCCTTCATTGTAAGAGGATTTGAATACAGGAGCAAGGATGTCTTACTGCAGTTATACAGGGCCTTGGTAAGACCACATCTGGAGTATTGTGAGCAGTTTTGGTCTCCTTTTCTGAGGAAGGATGTTCTTGCCATGGAGGGAGTGCAAACAAGATTTACTAGGCTGATTCCTGGAATGTCAGGATTGACGTATGAGGAGAGATTGGGTCGACTAGGCCTATATTCACTAGAGTTTAGAAGAATGAGAGGAGGTCTCGTAGAAACCTACAAAATTCTAACAGGACTAGACCAGCTAGATGCAGGGAGGATATTTCCGTTGGCTGGGGAGTCCAGAACCAGGGGTCACAGTCTCAGGATACGGGGTATGCCATTTAGAACCGAGATGAGCAGAATTTTCTTCACTCAGAGGGTGGTGAACCTGTGGAATTCTCAACTGCAGAAGGCAGTGGAGGCTGTCACTAACTATGTGCAAGAAGGAGATAGATATATTTCTTAATGTCAAAGGGATCAAGGGATATGGGGAGAAAGCGGGAACAGGGTACTGAATTAGACGATCAGCCATGATCTTTTTTGAATGGCGCAGCAGGCCAAAAGGGCCAAATGACCAACTTCTGCTCCTATTTTCTATGTTTTATATTACTAGCTTGTTTTCTCTCACTCTACTTTCTCCCTCATTATTATTTTTGCGTCATTCTTTGCTGGTTCTTAAAATCTGTTTAATTTTTTGACCTACCACTAATTTTTGCAGATTTGTAAAGTGTTTTTTTCAATTTGATACTATACTTACCTTCCTGATTTAGCCATGGATGATGCATCATTCTCAAAGAATCTTTCTTTCTCACTGGGATAAATCTTTGCTGAGAGTTATTAAATATCTCCTTAAAAGTCTGCCATTGCATCTCTACTGTCCTACCTTTTAATCTAGTTGCCCAGTTCACTTTAGCTAGCTCTGCCTTCATACCCATGTAATTACCTTTATTTAGGTTTAAATCACTCAACTTAGACCCACACTTCTTCCCTTCAAACTGAACATGAAATTTCATCATGTTATGTTTGCCGTTGCATAGAGGCTCCTTTACCATGAGGTTGTTGATTAATCCTGTCTCATTGCACATTACAAGGTCTAGAATAGTCTGTTCTTTGGTTGCTTCTAGAACATACTGCTCTAAGAAATTGTCCCAAATACACTCTATGAACTCATTTTCCAGGCCACCTTTGCCGATCTGATTTGCCCAATCTATGTAGATTAATGTCATCCATGATTATTGTACCTTTCTGACACACCCCATTTATTTCTTCCTGTATACTCTGCCCGACAGTGTAGCAACTGTTAGGGGGCCTATAAACTAGTCCCACAAGTGACCTCTTACTTTCCTATTTCTTATCTTTACCCAAACTGATTTGACATCTTGCTCTTCCGAACTAAGATCATCTCTCACTACTGCACTAATGGCATTCTTAATTAACAAAGCTGCCCCCATCACCTTTTCCTAGCTTCCTGTCTTTTTGAAATGTCGAATACCCTTCAATATTCAGGTCCCAGCCTTGGTCACTTTGCAACCATGTCTGTAATGGCTATCAGGTCATACATATTTATTTCTATCTGTGCTAACCATTCTTCCATTTTGTTATGAATGCTGCGCACATTTAGATACAGAGCCTTTAACTCTGTCTTTTTACCATTTCTGCAATCTTTGGCCTTATCTGCTGGTGCAGTCTTACATTTGTACACTCTATCCCTTCCTGCCACACTCTAGTTACCCAAATCGCTACCCTGCTCTGTTGCCTCATTGTTTCCATTTGATTTACCACATCTCCTCTCACATGATCTTTTCCTCCCATTATTTAGTTTAAAGCCCTCTCTACCGCTCTAGTTATACGACTCGCCAGAACACTGATCTTGGCATGGTTCAGATGAAGACCGTCTCAATGGTACAGCTCCCACTTTCCCCAGTACTGATGCCAGTGCCCCATAAATCGAAACCCATTTCTCCCACACCAATCTTTGAGCCACACATTTAACTCCCTAATCTTATTTATTCTGCGCCAGTTTGCTCATGGCTCAGGCAATAATCCAGAGATTATTACCTTTGCGGTTCTGCTTTTTAATTTAGCCCCTAGCTGCTCCCTATACAGAACCTCTTTCCCAGCCCTATCTATGTCGTTGGTATCCACGTGGACCACGACAACTGGATCCTCTGCCTCCCACTGCAGGTTCCTCTCCAGCCCTACACTGATGTTCTGAACCCTGGCACTGGGCGGGCATCACAGCCTTCTGGACTCTCGCTCTCGGCTGCAAAGCACTGCGTCCATTCCCCTGACTATATTATTTCCTACTACCATTATTTACTTCACCTGCTTGAATGGCTTCCTGTACCACAGTGCCATGGTCAGTTTGTTCATCCACCCTGCAGCCCTCGCTCTCGTCCATACAAGCTGAAAGAACCTCAAACCTGTTGGACAATTGCAAGAGCTGAGACCCCTTCACTTCTGCTTTTTCAATCCCCTTACCTGCCTCAGTTGCAGTCACACACCCCTGTCCCTGACTACCGACCAAATCAGAAGACATTATCCTATGGGATATGGCTGCTTTCTGGAATAAAGTGTCCAGGTAACTTTCCCTCTCCCTGATGCGATGCAGTGTCCATAGTTTGGCTTCCAGCTCATCTATTTTGAGCCAAAGCTCCTTGAGCAGTAGACACTTACTGCAGACATAGTTGCCGTGGATCACATTGGTGTCCACAAGCTCCTGCATACTGCAGCTACAATGCATCACCTACCCTGCCATCCTTACTGTGTTTTAATTAACAAATTAATTAATTATTTTCATTTTTTTTAATTAATGTCTCTCCTCACCAGCATTTACTGTTCTAATCTAAACCTTGGTAATGCAATGATGGGCGGATGAATTGAACAGGTATTTTGCATCAGTCATCACTATTGAGGATCCAAGTAACATCCCAGATATAGCTGCAGATCAGGAAACGGAAGGGATGGAGGAACTCAAGACAATTACAATCACCAGGGAAGTGGTACTGAGCATACTGTTGGAGCTGCGGGCTGACAGGTCCCGGGTCCTGATGGACTTCATCCCAGGGCTAGTGAGATAGTTGATGCGTTAGTTTTAATTTT
The DNA here is from genome assembly GCF_036365525.1 of Heterodontus francisci. NCBI lineage: Eukaryota > Metazoa > Chordata > Chondrichthyes > Heterodontiformes > Heterodontidae > Heterodontus > Heterodontus francisci. The sequence goes on from NC_090379.1 coordinate 71,565,176, forward strand.
CCAAAATTCCCCAGATTCGGGGAAGGTTCCTTTAGATTGGAAAATAGCAAATATAATTCTTTTATTCAGAAAGGGAGGGAGTCAGAAAGCAGGAAACTACAGGCCAGTTAGCTTAACATCTGTCTTAGGGAAAATGTTAGAAGCTATTACTAAAGATGTTATAGTAGGGCACTTGAAAAAAATCAAGGTAATCAGGCAGAGTCAACATGGTTTTGTGAAAGGGAAATCATGTTTAACCAATTTATTGGAATTCTTTGACAAAGTAGCGTGTGCTGTGGATAAACAGGAACCGGTAGATGTTTATGTGCCACATTAAGGGTTATTGTGAAAAATAGGAGCGCATGGTGTAGGGGGTAACATTTTGGCATGGATAGAAGATTGGCTAGCTAACAGGAAACAGAGAGTAGGCATAAATGGGTCATTTGTGGTTGGCAAGATGTAACGAGTGGTGTGACACCGGGATCACTGCTGGGGCCTTCACTTTTATAATTTATCTTAATGACTTGGATGAAGGGACTGAAAGTATGGATGCTAAATTTTCTGATGACACAAAAATAGGTAAGTTGTGAAAAGGACATGAGGCTACAAAGGGATATGGATAGGTTAAGTGAGTGGGCAAATGGATTATAATGTGGGGAAATGTATAATTATCCATTTTGGCAGGAAGAATAAAAAAGGAACATATCTAATGGTGAGAGATTGCAGAGCTCTGAGATGCAGAGGGATCTGGGTGTTCTTGTGCATGAATCGCAAAAGGTTAGTATGCAGTTACAGCAAATAATTTGGAAAGCTAATAGAATGTAGTTGTTTATTGCAAGGGGAATTAAATACAAAAGTTGGGAGGTTATGCTTCAGTTATACACATCTGGAGTACTGTGTACAGTATTGGTCGTCTTATTTAAGGAATTAAATACGTTGGAAGCAGTTCAGAGAAGGTTTCCTCGACTAATACCTGGAATTGGCAAGTTGTCTGATGAGGAAAGGTTGGACAGGCTAGACTTGTATATGCTGGGGTTTAGAGCAGTAAGAGGCAACTTGATTGAAACATATAAGATTTTGAGGGGTCTTGACAGGGTGGATGTGGAAAGGATGTTTCCTCTTGTGGGAGAATCTAGAACTAGGGGTCACTGTTTAAAAATAAGGGGTCGCCCGTTTAAGATCGAGATGAGGAGAAATTCTTTCTCTGAGGGTCGTGAGTCTTTGGAGCTCTCTTCCTCAAAAGGCAGTGGAAGAAGTGTCTTCAAATATTTTTAAGGCAGAGGTAGATGGATCCTTGATAAGCAAGGGGGTGAAAGGTTATTGGGGGTAGGCGGGAAAGCGGAGTTGAGGTTACAATCAGATCAGCCATAATATTATTGAATGGCGGAGCAGGCTTGAGGTGCCGAGTGGCCTCCTCTTGCTCCTAGTTCTAATGTCCATAATAAGCTTTACCACTTAAAAATATAACAAAACAGTAGACTCACTAGCTTCTTTCTGCCCTTCTGCTTGCGTGCTTTAATTAGTTATAAGGTGGCTCCTTTAAAAAAGAAATTTTATTTTACATTTTTCTAATTTACAGCTCGTAACACATGTACCCTAACAGCAGTGTACTAATCTAGCTATTTACAAATATTCCTTGACAGCAGTTACTCACCAGCCAATCACCTTACAGCTTTCCCTGTGATGTCACTGTTTGATTCTTTTTTCAAATTCAGTCAGCACGCGCCGACTTCTGAAGCTCCCTCGCAGGTCTGGTTCCTCTCTGCTCCCTGAAGGTAGATCCAGGCCCCGTGCCTCGCTCTGTATTTATCTGCTTCTGCTGTTAGGTGCTCCCACACAGGTCTAGTTCCTGTCTGCTCCCTGAATGTATGTGGAGGGTCAGTGTTGGCTTGGATTTAAAAAAATTGGCTTAAGGACAGAAAACAGCAGTGGCTGTTTTTCAAACTAGAGGATGGTAGACAGTGGTGTTTCCCCAAGGTTCAGGGTTAGGAGCACTGCTTTTTTGTGATATACATAAATGACTTGGATCTTGGAATACAGAGTAAAATTTCAAAATTTGTTGATGATGCCAAACTTAGAGGTGTTACAAACAAATGAGGATGATACCAGCCAACTGCAACAGGACATAAGATAAGTTAGCAGAATGGGCAGAGAAGTGGCAGATGGAGTTTAATACAGAGAAGTGTGAGATGATGCATTTGGCAAAAGAGATAGGGAAAGGCAATATAGACTTAATGGCACAGTTCTAAAGAGTGTGCAGGGACAGAGGGATCTGGGGGTGCTTGTGCATAGATCTTTGAAGATGGCAGGACATTTTGAGAGCATAGCCAGTTAAACATATGGAAGGATAGATATGGCTTGATAGATAAAGGTATTGAGTACAAACGGGAAGTTATGCTGAACCTTTATGAAGCTCTGGTTAGGCCCCAACTAGAGTATTGCACCTGGTTCGGGTCAACAAGCTCTAGGAAGGATTTGAGGGTGCAGAGGAGATTTACCAGCCTGGTTCCAGGGATGAGGAATTTTAGCTGCAAGGTTAGGTTGGAGAAGCTGGGCTTTTTCTCCTTGGAACATAGAATATTAAGGGGAAATTCGATGGAGGTGTACAAGATTATGACAGGTTTAGATAAGATAAAAGAAGAAAAGCTGTTCCCATTAGCTGATGGTACAAGACGAGGGGACACAGATTTAAGGTTTTGGGCAAGAGATGCAGCTCGTTTACAAAATTGAGCCTCATGGAATTGGAGGGTCAGTATCAACTTGGATAAAAAAATTGGAATGACCTCTCCCCCAAATCATTTATTCATAGATAAGTGATCACTACTGATTCCTTTCGTGCTCCCTACTCTGGTCCATTCATCTTTTCATCTATATCTGCAAATTAAACCCCATAAGACTCACCTTTGCCTGATTTGCTTCACTGCCTGATTTGTTTCACCTTCACCACAAAAGGAACTATGTTCATTACTATAGAATCTAGTAATATGTTTGTCTCCATACAATGCTTACTTGTCCCAGTACAGCTTTAGGTCAGATCCCTGGTGTTCATTCATCCTTGTTCTAGGAGCTGAGTCCTCAGACCTAGGCATCATAGAATGGTTACAGCACAGAAGGAAGCCATTCAGCCTGTAGTGTCTGTTCCAGCTGTCTGTAAGAGCAACTTACCTAGTACCACTCTCCCGCCTATTCCCCATCGCCCTGTAAGTTTTTTCTCTTCAAATAATTATCCAATTTTCCTCTGAAGCTCTCGATTGAATCTGTTTCCACCACACTCTCAGGCAGTGCATTCTAGATCCTAACCACTTGCTGCGTAAAAAAAAGTTTTTCCTCATGTCGCCATTGCTTCTTTTGCCAATCACCATAAATCTGTGCCCTCATGGTTCTCGATCCTTCTGTGAATGGGAACAGTTTCTCCCTATCTACTCTGTCCAGACCCCTCATAATTTTGAACGCTTCCATCAAGTCTCCTCTTAATCTCTTTTCCAAGGAGGACAGACCCAGCTTCTCCAATCTATCCATGTAGTTGAAGTTCCTCATCCCTGAAATAATTCTAGTGAATCTTTTCTGCACTCTCTCTAATGCCTTCACATCCTTCCTAAAGTGTGGTGCTGAGAATGTGACACAATTCTCCAGTTCAGGCTGAAATAGTGTTTTATACAGGTTTATCATAATTTCCTTGCTTTTGTACTCAATGGCCCTACTTTTAAAGTCCAGGATCCCATATGATTCTGTATACTGTATTAACCACTTTCCCGACTTGCGTGCCACCTTCAATGATTTATGCTCATATAAATTCCATTGCCACTTGTCCCCTCATTCCACCAGCCTGTCTATGACCTTTTGAACTTTATCACTATCCCCCTCACAGTTCACAATACTTCCAAATTTTTGTGTCATCCACAAATTTTTTAAATTGTGCATTGTATACCGAAGTCTCTGTCATTAATATCTATCAAGAAAAGCAGGGATCCAAACACCAACCTCTGGAAAAGCCACCTTCAGTCCGAAAAGCAACCATTGACCATTACAAGTGGGGGATAGAATTTAATGCAGGTAAGTGAAGTGTGTAGCGACTGAGGTGGAAGGAGTGCACTATCTTTTCTAGTCCTACTTCTCCACAGGTCACAACATATATTTTTTAAAATGTTTACCCAGTTACGATCAATCATATACTGTACTTTTTATCCCAGAATAAAATGCACTAACCAGGTTGCTTTAATAAACAACAAAATTATCAGTATATTATCAAACAAGTCTTATCCAATAATGCATGAACACACAGATTGAAATATGAAAGTTCCCTTTTAAAATACTCCACACACAAACTCACACACACAGAAAAATATAAAGAAATTCTCTCTGCACAGCTCTGTTACAAAAAAAGACAAAAAGGAAAGAATACTTTGGCCAAATACTTGCTAATTCTTGAATAATAAAGAGGAGATATGGAAGGATGTCAGTTGTCCCTTTTGGTATGGTGTCTGGGTATAGAGTGACAGGTCACTGAGGTCTTCTCAGAAGCAGTTCGTTCTGGAGATGTCGAAAAATAGTCCAGTAGGCTTTCCAGGAGAAATGCAGCATCAGGGGCTTCCGCTATCACACTCCGGTTTTGTAGTGTTTTTCAAAGACAGGAGGAAAGAGGAGCTGACACACTGGACCTCTCAGGGTCTCATAGAGAGGTGTAGGAAAAATGAGCTGGGTTTTTTTCCTTAGCAGGTTGATCTTTAACTGCTTTTCAAACACTGTCCACACCCCAACTGAACCAAAACAATATCTCAGAAGCAAAACCCCCAACTGTTAGTCAGAACCTCCTGACCCTCATAAATCTTAACATGTCACTTCTCTGTAAACATCTTCCCCAGATCACCAAGGTTTCTGTTGTTTATTTATCTTAGGCATGTGACATCCAGTAAAGGTTGTTTTCAAATACAACGCCTCGGTGTCCTTTCAGTGAACTGTCAATAACAAAACAAAGTCCAGCATCAATGAAATCTTCAGCCTTCCAAAATCGAATCCATTTCCACCATTTAAATATAAATCCTCAAAAAAATTTAACAAAAAATGGAAGCACATTCGTTTTTTTTATTCATTCATGTGATACGGGCATCACTGGCTAGGCCAGCATTTATTGCCCATCCCTAATTGCCCTCGAGAAGGTGCTTGTTCTACAGCTGGAATATTGTCAGCCTTTGCTGTATTCATTGCATTCAGCCATTTCTTGATATCATCACGTGGAGTGAATCGAATTGGCTGAAGACAGGTATCTGTGATGCTGGGAATATCAGAAGGAAATTGAGATTGAGCATCCACTCGGCACTTCTGGCTGAAGATGGTTGCAAATGCTTCAGCCTTGTCTTTTGCACTGACATGCTGGGCTCTGCATCATTGAAGCTGAGGGTGTTTGTAGAACAGCCTCCTCTAGTTAGTTGTTTAAATGATCTGATCTGTTGGTTGTGGGATCATTTAGCTCTGTCTATAGCATGCCGCATCTGCTGTTGAACCTACATGTAGTCCTGTGTTGTATCTTGACCAGCTTGGCATCTCATTTTGAGGTATGCCTGGTGGTGCTCCTGGCATGCTCTCCCATACTCCTCATTGAACTAGGGTTGGTCCCCTGGCTTGATCGTAATAGTAGCCTGAAGGATATGCTGGGCTATGAGGTTACAGATTGTGGTTGAATACAATTCTGTTGCAGCTCATGGCCCACAGCGCCTCACGGATGCCCAGTTTTGACTTGTTAGATCTATTCTGAATCTGTCCTGTTTAGCACGATGGTAGTGCCACACAACACAGTGGAGGGTGTCCTCAGCGTGAGGATGGGATTTCATCTCCACAAGGACTGTACGGTGGTCACTCCAACCAATATAGTCATGGACAGATGTATCTGTGACAAATAGATTGATGAGGATGAGGTCAAGTAGGTTCGCTTATCACCTGCTGCAGGCCCAGACTGACAGATACGTCCTTCAGGACTCAGCCAGCTCGATCAGTGGTAGTGCTATTGAGCCACTCTTAGTGATGGACATTGAAGTCCCTGACCCAGAGTACATTCTGTGCCCTTGCTTCCCTCAGTGCTTCTTCCAAGCGGTGTTCAACATGGAGGAGCACTGATTTATCAGCTGAGGTGGGGGGGGGGGGTGCAGTAGGTGGTAATCAGCAGGAGATTTCCTTGTCCATGTTTGATCTGATGCCAAGAGACTTCATGAGATCTCGAGTCAATGTTGAAGACTCCCAGGGCCACTTCCTTCCAACTGTATACAACTGTGCTGCTGCTTCTGGTGGATCTGTGCTGCTGCCAGACAGGAAGTACAGGATGGTGATGGAAGAGTCTGGGACATTGGCTATATTCAGTGAGTATGACCATGTCAAGCTATTGCTTGACTAGTCTGTGGGGCAGCTCTCCCAATTTTGTCTCAAGTCCTCAGATGTTAGTGTGGAGGACTTTGAAGGCTCAACTGGGCAGGGTGTACCTTTGTCGTTTCCGGTGTCTAGGTTGATGCCTGGTGGTCCGTCCGGTTTTATTCTTCTTTGACTTTTCTGTAGCAAGTTGATACAACTGTGTGGCTTGCTAGGCCAGTTCAGAAGGCACTTAAGATTCAGACACATTGTTGTTGGTCTGGAATCACATGTAGGCATGATCAGGTAAGGACGACAGATTTCCTTCCCTGAAGGGCATAAGTGAACCAGATGGGTTTTTACCACAATCCGGTAGCTTCATGATTATCATTACTGAGACTAGCTTTTTATTCCTGGTAGATTGATTAATTAATTATTTAAATTTAAATTCCCAGAGCTGCCGTGGTGGGATTTGAACTCATGGGTGGAATTTTATGGGCTTTGCAAGTGCAGGTTTGGTGGCATGAGGGGTGATTTAATTAGGCGGAAGGTATTTTTCGGAATCCTGACAGCAGGATGTTTTAGAGAAATTAAGTCGGTGGCGTGTTTGTCGCGTTCTGGCTGCCCCCAGCACGGTGGCAGATTGCAGCTTTGCATTCATTTAAATAACATGAATACTCATTACCCTACGTATAGTTACAATTCAGTCCTACCTTCCAGATTAAGTGAACGGTAAGCGCTATTCCTGTGCCACCCGGTTCACAATTGTTTTACCGTGGCGTGCAGCAGTCGGATTTGTGCAGTTGAATCTCAGGTCTGAGCTGTTCTGTGTTTAACTCATCCGCAAAATTAACCCCAGCATTGGAATGGATGTTTGCCTCCAGGATCAGCACCAGCAAGGGTGAATCGTCTCGGGATGGCGAAGGCTTGCGGGGGGTTGGTGGTGGTGTGGGTCTACGTGAAGGAGCTGGACAGGGTATTTGGGAAGGGAAGTGTGGGGTAATCGATTGAGTCTTTGGAACTCTCTTCCTCAAAGCGGGTGGAAGCAGAGTCTTTGAATATTTTTAAGGTAGAGGTAGATAGATTCTCAATAAGCAAGGGGGTGACAGGTTATCGGGGGTAGGCAGGAATGTGGAGTTGAGGTTGCAATCAGATCAGCCATGATTTCGTTGATTGGTGGAACAGGCTCGAGGGGCCGAGTGGCCCACTCCTCCTAATTCGTATGTTCGTTTGGGTACATGGAGGAGCAGAGGAAGGTACTCGGAAAGGGAAGGATGGGGTGATCGGGTGCATGGAGGAGCAAGCAGGGTACTCGGGAAGGGAAGGATGGGGTGGAGCAGGGGAGGGTTCTGGGGAAGGGTGGGATAATTGGGTGCATGGAGGAGCAGGGTAGGTGGAGTGGTTGCTGTTGATGCTGAAGCTACATATTGTGGACTGCGGGGGTGGTGAGTGGATTAGAGCATTACAGTCTGAAGATATTTGGTAATGTTCCTAAACGGAGGGATGAGTGTTGTTAGCTTCGGGGATCTGTGGGGTGAATTCAGGGTACTGGCTAGCAGGGAGAATAGTCACTGTCACTGGGGGCAAATGGATTCTGTATGGGAAAGGTCAAGACTAATGGGTGGGTATTCGACAACTTCATATGGAAGGGAACAGGACTCGGCAACAATGTTCAAGTCGATTTGAGGAAGATCAAGGGTAAGAGTCGGCATATAGATAGTAAGGAGAGTAGGAATGGGGGAGGGATGGCATGAATAAATTGATTACACTATGAACAGTATTGGGGGGTGGATCAATGGTAATGGAGGGAAGGTTAACAGTAGCATTGGATGGGTCATTGGTGATGGGTTCAGGTTGGAAGGTTGCAGGAGGAGGTTGGAAGGTGGGGAGACTTGCCCTGAATTTCACTCGCACCATTTTTTCCAACAATAATGCAAACCACATGGCCACTCAAGGATTGCAAGAATAATGGGAAGAGACATAGCGATTGTGGGTGTGTCTTCTACCTGGCTGCGATTTAAAGGCAGATATAAGGAAACTGCTCATTGCCACAATGTTATAGCTCACTGGCAACACAGGACTGAATTGCCACGCTCTGCTTATATATTGTTCAGAAAAGCCGCAGCATCATGGGTCTCATGCACCCAATTTGCCTAGTACCATGGGCAGAAGAGCAAAGGAAGAGACTAAGGAGGGCTCTTTTCCCTCAACTCATGATGCTTGAGCAACTGGCAGAACAGGAAGGTGAGGATGCTCTGAATGATAACATCCAGAAATGGCCTTATCCAAGACGGGCACTGGCATGTTATCGCATCCTCAGGACAAGGACAAATTACCTTCAAATGTCAGAGAGGCAATGCCAAAGACACCTAAGCATATCACGTGAAATGGTCATAGAAATTTGCAGGATCCTGCAGCATGACCTACAGCCGCTCTGATTCGGTGGGAATCCCATGCTAATTGCCCTCAAAGTGAGTGCTGCACTCAATTCTTTTGCTAGCGGATCCTTCTAGGAATCCACGGGCAACATATGTGGCATCTCTCAGTCTGCGACGCATACGTCCATCAAAGAGGTGATCAATGCCCTTTTTCGGTGCCAATGATTTAATCTACTTACCCGTAGATGAGGACAGCCAGGCAGCAAGGTTTGCGGCCTTCATCGCCATCACTGGGGTTCCCTATAGTGCTAAGGGTAATCGACTGCACTCAGGTGGGTATTAGAGCTCCCTGGGACCAGCCTGCTGTATTTGTTAATAGCAAAGGTTTCCACTTTTTAAATGTACAACCGGTTTGCGACCATGAGAGAAGAATCATCCATGTTTGTGCATGTTTCCCAGGGAGCTGTCATGACTCGTACATTTTGAGGAACACCCAGCTGGCAGCAGGTTTCGAGGAACCAGCCGAAGAGATGTACAATGCTGCTCACGTATCCACCAGAGCCATCATTGAACACACCATTGGCATGCTGAAAATACAATTACACTGCCTTGACTGGTCTGGAGGGGCTCTTCAATATGCGCCACAGAGGGTTTCACGAATACTTCTTGTCCGCTGTGCCTTGTACAACCTCGCAATTAGACCCGGCAACATTCTGCAGGCGGAGGAACAGCAGTTCTCCTCAGGTGCGGATAACTATGAAGAGGGTGAGGAGGAGGACAGCAATGCCAACGATGCTGTCATTGATTATGAGGGCCATGGGGACATATGCAAAGGACATCAGGGTGAACTAATTTATGCACGTTTCAACCAACGAAAAGACACATCATCAAGGAACGTTGGGAGGCGAAACATAACAATTCCCCACAGCAATTCACATATGCAGAGGTCTTATTCATCACTGCAATCTTAACGAAACATTGCTGTACTTTCATGTGACTGGCAGTTGAAATCTTCTATGGGCTACAATGGATGCGACTACACTTCAAGCAGCATTTAAGTTATGACTGCAGAAACACAAAAGTAAGGCATGACAGTAGTAGAAAAAGTGAATAATCATCAATAGGAAAACAGTCATCATTGAAGACAGAAGGCTCAAATATCGATGAGAAATGGATACTGGACATTTTCTGAGATGCTTTGCAAGCATTAATGCGTTCCTGCCATAGGCCTCCAATGAACATTTTTGTTTTCATCTGAAACCAAGCAAAAGATTCACGATAAAATGTTAAAGTAAATAAAGATGTATTTAAACTTATTGACCAGTTGCACAACATTTACATCATCCATGTTACCTTTGTGCTCAAAACTTTCATTTTTCACTTTCTGCCACTATGTCTAGGTGCTACCCTGACATTAGCAGCTGAGATGGAGGCAGTCTGCTCAGTGTGCTGCCTTGTTGCTGTGGATGACCATGGTGGGCGTCCTTTGGAGGAATGGGGCCTTGATGGCTTCATCCTACCAGGGTTCTGCAGCAATGGTGCTTGAGTATCCCCCATATGCTCGACTGCTGGAGGCAAGGGGGTCAATGTCAGGGGGAAGGATGAGATGCTGCTTACCCTGGGGAACCCTGGGAGGAGAGCCCCGGTGCAGTTGGCACGCACTCCTCCTCCATCTGGGTGCACGATGGCACCTCCCTGTCTCCTTCAGGGGAAAGAGCACCTGTAGGGGGGGATCCAGCTTACTTGTTAGCCCCTCTCGCTCAGACTCTGCTGCATGGAGCCCACAGCAACAGCAATGGAATGTGGGTCAGATCTCATAATGGCTCAAGTGCTCAACCAGACTTGCCACGGAGCTCCCCAAATTCTCCACTGAGGAAGCCATATGCACAAATGCCTGGGACATGATGAACGTCGTGGCTTGCTTGGACTCCTCCATGGCACACACACAGCCATGCATGACCTCGGACATCTCTAACATGTTCCACATGTCTTCACTGCACATCCAGCGGACTTCTTGTAACAACAACATGGGCGACACAGTGGCGCAGTGGTTCGCACCACAGCCTCACAGCTCCAGTGACCCGGGTTCAGTTCTGGGTACTGCCTGTGTGGAGTTTGCAAGTTCTCCCTGTGTTTGCGTGGGTTTCCTCCGGGTGCTCCGGTTTCCTCCCACATGCCAAAGACTTGCAGGTTGATAGGTAAATTGGCCATTAGCAATTGCCCCTAGTGTAGGTAGGTGGTAGGGAAATATAGGGACAGCTGGGGATGTGGTGGGAATATGGGATTAGTATAAATGGGTGGTTGATGGTTGGCACAGACTTGGTGGGCAGAAGGGCCTGTTTCAGTGCTGTATCTCTAAACTAAACAAATAGAGGCTCATCATGAGCGTGGGGCTGAGCAGGGGCCTGGTCCCCAGCAATCCTCCGATTGTCAGGGGACCCAGCTGGCACATTCTCCCTCAGATGCTGCAACGTATCTGTGTCGTGACCACCAGATTGTGACCCAGATGCTAATGTTAAAACCCCCGCAGACAGTATGGATGTATCTGCGCGAGTGGAGGTGGATGAAAGGGCAGGTGACGATGCACCCTCTGGAACATTGTCTTCCTCTTCCTCCCCAGAGGAGGAGTTTGGGCATCACGGTGTTCTGAGACTCGAGTGCGGGCACCTGCAGTAGAGACACAGAGGCACATTAAGCATCAGCTTCGCATGAGTTCAGATACTTTCAGTGGGTGCGCACGCATGTCTAGAAGACTGAAGATGACGCTTCATCCTTAGACCTTCAGGATCCTGCCTCGCCATCTGATATGACCCTGCCTCCCTCCCCTGTCGCTATTTGTGCAGCCTTCACTTCAGCTGGTGTCAACTGCCTGATGTCTGCTATACCTCCTCCTGTTCTGGCTCGCTCACGCTGATTGTGTGTGCGTTTGTCTTGCAGGAGACAGTACAAATGGAATGAGAATTCTTTTGTTAAGGATCATAGCCATTGTAAGCATGCATCGACATCACTCGTTCAGGACTGGCTTTCGCAAAATACATCCAAGCACGTCAACAATGGAAATTGTCAACTTTGCAGAAAATCATTTAGTGTATGGCACCAAGTCTGCTCACGCAATCCAATGTGTGCCTTGTTTGCCCTCTTTCATGAATAGACGGAGCCAGGGTGACAAACAGTGGAGCAGCTTTGTCAAGACCACTTACTCTCGCTGATCTGAGCAAGTCATTGATGCATTTGCGACACTGTACCCAGGTTCTGCACGTCACCCCACAGTTTGAGACCTCTGCGACCTCCACCCAGACCGCCTTGGTCAGGCGAGAGGGTCTTTGCACTCCATCTACAGGGAGAAGGACCTCCCGCCTTTCCCTGATGGCCTGGAGGAGAACCTGCAGGACACTGCCTTCTGGCTGGCATTTTCTTCAGTGTGGCTGCAGAGATAAAGTAGATGATGTGAAGTTGGTGCTGCATTACAAAAATTAAGGGAGGCAAAAACATTTTGCATTGATTTCAAGCTTGCTTTCAGGCTCCTATGCAGAGACTTACATGACAGGAAGACTTCTGATCCTTGAGGCTGCCAGCACAGAATGCTATGTAGCTCTGGCGATCTTGGTGCTTGGCCCAGTAACTGCGGGTTCCACCAATGAAAGGTTGTCCCTGCCACTGAATCCCACGTGCCTCCATGCCCATCGCTGCACGCTTCTTTGACATATGTAATCGCACGGGAAACCGGAAAACTTGCAGAAGTGAAAGTTACGCCCATTTCCGGTTGCACTGTTGGGAACGCATGGGACTCCAGAGCATTATTCTGGTCCAGTAACTACTCTAGTCCAGTAACATTACCACTCTGCAGTATGTTGTAAAAAAAGTGCAACCAATTTATTTTTCTACTACTGCTTTGTGTCTATGCTGTTTACCTTCCTCATGCTTGTTTTGATGAGAGTATATGGTATTTGGTGTCTCCTATTTAATCTGTAGGAGGATAACGTGCGGCTGCAGCCTACAACTCCTCACTGGGACCTCTTGATATTGCTGTTCCACTGTAACTCTTTTTGTTGGGCCACAAGATGGCCTTCCAACTACTGTCAAAACTTCAATCCTCATGTTGACTGGCTGCACTTGTCTTCTATCTGCCATTTCTGCGGCTGGGTTAGATTAGATTAGATTAGAGATACAGCACTGAAACAGGCCCTTCGGCCCACCGAGTCTGTGCCGAACATCAACCACCCATTTATACTAATCCCATATCCCTACCAATCATCCCCACCTGTCCCTATATTTCCCTACCACCTACCTATACTAGTGACAATTTATAATGGCCAATTTACCTATCAACCTGCAAGTCTTTTGGCTTGTGGGAGGAAACCGGAGCACCCGGAGAAAACCCACGCAGACACAGGGAGAACTTGCAAACTCCACACAGGCAGTACCCGGAATCGACCCGGGTCCCTGGAGCTGTGAGGCTGCGGTGCTAACCACTGCGCCACTGTGTATGGATTAGCATCGCCCTCAGAGGTAGCAGCCTGATCCTTGCCTCTTGTCATGCCTTGGCTGCTGGTGTACCTTGCAAATGACTTGGGATCATGTGAGAACTGACACTTGGTCACCATTTAAGAGTATGATGCCTGCCATTAATGTTCTGTCAAGCCACTAACTAGCCTCTAAGCTACAACTGCAAGCCTTTTGGAAATTGGAGCCCCGATCTGAATTGGCATGCCACAGTGTTTACGTGGGAAGCTGGCCCTCTATCTTTGGAGGTAGACTTAATGTTTTTTGGGGACATGCACTGGCTTCCTGGTAGCCTCTGAATATTCAAAGTACTGAATGAAGCACTCCTCATTAACAGGCTCCTCTCCCGACGCATGAAGAATCCTTGAGATCTTCAAAGGGTAATGTTTGTTTAGGCCTGACCATTGTTCCTGTTCTTCTGCAGTGACATCTATTTGCTGCTCCTCTCGTCACTAGAGGCTTTCTTGTTACCTTTTCTATTTAATTCCTGTGAGCTTGAAGCATCATACTCGTGTCTATTCTGCAAAGTGTATGTATGATGCATGCATATGAGATGGCTCAGCCTCCTGCTCATCTCTAGTGGCAGAGGTGTCGTCTTGATAGATCTCTACACACACAATTAACATGAGAATCTTCTTGAAATAGCTGAATAAAGAGTCCTAGTGCCAATACATTGAATTCCACACTGTTCTCTCCCTGGTCCACATCTTCTGTTAACTTAACTCCCACAACTTAGTTTTTATTTAAGATTCAGTGGTACAGTGAGTTAACGTGATCTCTTATTACCTCTCTAATCAGGGTTCAGAAATATTTAGATCTCTGGAATGAAAAATCATCCCTCTCTGATGACTGAGAGGATCTTAATTGAAATAAGTTTGGTAGCTCAAATCTGATCATGGTGGGTACATGTCCCCAGCACAAAGATGTCCATAATTTGGTAATAAATCAACAGCCTCACAGAGAGCTATAGGAATGCTTTATGGGAGAAATGTGGAGGGAAATGGAACTCTTGGGTACAACAGCCATCGTGTTTAATTTGTTTGCCATATAATGAGCAGTTAATACAGCAGGGATCAAAACTAAATATGCAGAACCACCGAGCAACAGCACCAGTACCTAATAAATATCACTGGCTCACTTGTTTGCCAAAATAATTAACTAAAAATGTACTTACTGTACTTTGTACAAATAAAGCCCCTGTTGGAGGCAATCTGTAAAGTGCTAGCACAGGAATCTTGCAGTTTCTGGAAACAGTAAAGTGAGCATGTGCTGACATTTGATTACTGGTTCATTGGTCGAGTTCTCATCCAGTTCTTATCAATCCACTGGAGTTTGCCTTATTACTTCTGGGAGTCTGAAAAAAATGAAGAGTTCTCTTCTTGGAAATTTATCTTGTCCTTTTATGCCTCCCCAGGAGATAAAGTAAAATGAGGAAAGTGTTCATGACAGTGAAAATTCTACACCATCTGTTGGAAGGAGTGGGCCCAATGGGCTGAGTGGCATTTTCTTCTTCCACATTTTATGTTCTTACGTTCAATGTCTTGATCCTGTGAACTAGTTTTGTATGCCAATTATGCTTTTAATTTGCAAATTAATGCTATTTCTATTTCTGATGCACTCTAAATTGGTTGATAGTATAGGCAACTTGGAGTAAGAGTTGTTCCATATTGAGATCATTGGCTAGCTGTAAAAATATGTTGAAGGGGGCTGTGGAACATATCTGGAATCAAGATAAATCTACCTGGCTGCAAAATGGTGCTTTATTTTAAAGGCCCAACTTGGGGTTTAAATGCTTTTGTTTATGGGTATAAAGGTGGAAAATTAGCAGGTGAAATGCATCTCCTATGAATAGCTCAAGAGCAGAAATAAGAAAGAGATTTAAAAGTAGTCATCTACCTGGCCTCTCAGCTGGGGAATATTTCTTGTGAATACTTTGGGCATTGAATGACGAAAAGATTGATAAGGATGGTAAAATTAGAGTGCGAGAGAAAGCTAGCTAGAAATATAAAGACAGGTAGGAAGAGTTTCTATAGATAGTTAAAAAAAGAAAAGAGTTTACAAAGTGAGTGTTGGTCCTATAGAAAGTGAGTCTGGGGAATTAATAATGGGTAATAAGGAGATGGCAGATGAATTGAACAGATATTTTGCATCAGTCTTCACTACTGAGGATACAAGTAACATTCCAGTATTAGCTGTAAGTCAGGAAATGGAAGGGAGAGAGGAACTCAAGAAAATTACAATCACCAGGGAAGTGGTACTGAACTAATTGTTGGAGCTGGGGGCTGACAAGTCCCCGGGTCCTGATGGACTTCATCCTAGGGTGTTAAAAGAAGTGGCTAGTGAGATAGTTGATGCGTTAGTTTTAATTTTCCAAAATTCCCTAGATTCGGGGAAGGTTCTGTTCGACTGGAAAATAGCGACTGTAACTCCTTTATTCAGAAAGGGAGGGAGACTGAAAGCAGGAAACTACAGGCCAGTTAGCTTAACATCTGTCTTAGGGAAAATGTTAGAAGCTATTATTAAAGACGTTATAGTAGAGCATTTAGAAAAAATCAAGGCAATCAGGCAGAGTCAACATGGTTTTGTGAAAGGGAAATCATGTTTAACCAATTTATTGGAGTTCTTTGAGGGAGTTACATGTGTTGTGGATAAAGGGGAACCAGTGGATGTATTGTACTTAGGTTTCCAGAAGGCATTTGATAAGGTGCCACATCAAAGGTTATCGCAGAAAATAAAAGCTCATGGTGCAGGGAGTAACATATTGGCATGGATAGAAGATTGGTTAGCTAACAAGAAACAGAGTAGGCATAAATGGGTCATTTTGTGGTTGGCAAGATGTAACGAGTGGTGTGCCACAGGAATCTGTGCTGGGGCCTCAACATTTTACAATTTATATAAATGGAGTAATCAGTTTAGCCATGAACTTATTGAATGGCGGAGCAGGCTTCAAGTAAAGGTGTGCAAAGGAAACCTGACGCCAGTCCAAATGCCGGAGCCGGAAGCCCGACATGACGCGGCCCAAACCCGACACTTGTTGTCAGATCCCGTCGGGGTCGGGTCGAGTAGCAGGCCTTTACATCAGTACATGGGTAAAGGCCTACTATCTGATCCGGCGGGTCCCAGCGACATGTGTTGGGTTCGGGCCGGACTTCCGGGTCTGGTATTCGGGCTCCGTCGGGTTTCCTTTGCACACCTTTAGCTTGAAGGGCCAAGTGGCCTGCTCCTGCTCCTAATTCATATGTTCGTATGATATAATTTGGGATGAAAAAGTACTTTTTTTTCAAAACCTGGAAAGGGCAGAGAGTGCAAAAAAATAAGAAAGAAGTATCCCTTCAACCTATAAATGTCAGCAAAAAATGCCTGTTTTCAAGCTTCAAATTGAAGTAAATACATTCTCAGAAATTAATTTTTACTTCAGTGGAGCTAAATTTTCATGTTTTAAGTGTCAGTTCTAATTCTTTGGTTGCATCATATATGTATCCAAATAAAAACAAGAAATGCTGGAACCACTCAGCAGGTCTGGCAGCATCTGTGGAAAGAGAAGCAGAGTTAACGTTTCGGGTCAGTGACCCTTCTTCGGAACGTCTTTCCACAGATGCTGCCAGACCTGCTGAGTGGTTCCAGCATTTCTTGTTTTTATTTCAGATTTCCAGCATCCGCAGTATTTTGCTTTTATTTTAGCATGTATTTATCCAACATGTTTTTTTAAAAAAAGCCTAGTGATAGCGCCCAATGCTGCATCATCTTTTTTTTTCCCTCCCTGAATAAATTTGACATGATATGTAAAAGGACAACAGTGAAGGTAATTCCAAGGAATACATAAACGTAACCCTTTGTGCAGAAAAATACTTAAGATTGTAAAGAAAAATTGGCATCTGGTCAAAGCATTTCTTCAATTAAAATGCAAATAAAGCAGGCATCTTCTGCTTTGGGACTCCTGCTAGGAGCAGACTGTAGAATTTCACCTTTTTGTTGACATTTATGTGATTTGGAATAGATCAGAGGAATAGTTGTGCAAGTTATTTTAGATTCCTTATTTGAGTGTATGAATTTAATTTAACAGATCAAAGCAGTGCAAAATGAATTTTGAAGCATTTATCGCATTTTATCAGTGCAACTGAATAAAAAAAACTCAGCAATATTTGAAAGCATATTTTAATTAATGTCAGCTGACATGTCAATAATTAGACTGTTGTAAAATGATGCTGATTGAAAGAGGATATAAATTTCATCCAATTTAAACATTTCAAAATATTGCATGACATATTGTAGTTATATTTTCATATACAAGGCTATAATTAATGTTATGCAAATTGTTCCTTTTTAACCACTATGCGACTGGAAGTTGATGATCCGAAGGTTTAGGTTCTGACACTATATCTGTAAATGTGAACTTTCTCCTTAATTCCATAAAGTTGCTTTTGCCTACATTTTGAATTCTGTAGTGCTTACGAAATAATTTGCTTCATAATCATCCACGATGGCAGTTAATTTAGTTTGTTAAAATTAAAATTTGGCGAATTTAGTAGGTTTATTCTGTTTGTATAGTACAGCCTTTATATCAGGATGGCATTGCATTATACATTACATGACTTGACAAAGCATTTATCTATTTAAAAAAACTGAATACAGGTCCCTTTTTCAAGTATTTGCGTGGAAATAAAATTCAGCATACCTTTCCCTTAAATAAGAGCTGGAAATACTCAGCGGGTCTGGCAGCATCTATGGAGAGAGGAACAGAGTTGGCATTGCAGGTCGATGACCTTTTGCCATTGTCTTTGGTCCCTGCTATCAATTCCATTCCCTAGCCACTGACTCTATCCCTCACCCTAGCAATTGTCTGAGACTGAACCAGATGGTTTTCAACCTTGCTGTCGCATTTGACCCCGAGATGGGCTTCCAAACATGTATCAGTGCCATCACTAAAACCGCCTAATTCAACCTCAACATTGCCCCACTGCACTCTTGCTTCAGCTCATCTGTGGCTGAAATTCATGCTTTTGTTACTTATCGACTTGATTCCAACGCACTACTGTTTGGCTTCCTATATTCTTCCCTCTGTAAACTTGCTGTCATCCAAAATTCTTCTGCCGGTGTCCTCACTTGGTGCAAGTCCCATTCACCCATCACCCCTGTGCTCGCTGACCTACATTAGCTCCTGGTTAAGCAACATCTTGATTTTTAAAGAATTTTCATCCTTGTTTTTAAATTTCTCCATAGCCACACTCCTCCCTATCTCTGTCAGCTCCTCCAGCCCCACGACCCTCTAATATATCTGCACACCTCTAATTCTGGCCTCTTGTGAAACCCCGATGTTAATTGCTCCACCATTGGTGGTCTTGCTTTCAGCTGCCTAGGTGCAAAGCTCTGGAATTCTCCCCCTAAACTGCTCCAAGTCTCTGCCTGTCTTTACTCCTTTAAGATGCTCCTTAAAACCTAGCTTTTTTAACCAAGCTTTTGGTCATCTGCCCTAATATCTGCTCATGTGGCTCAGTATCAAATTTTGCTTCATAACAAGTGGCGCAGTGGCACAGCTCCAGCGACCCGGGTTCAGTTCTGGGTACTGCCTGTGCGGAGTTTGCAAGTTCTCCCTGTGACCGCGTGGGTTTTTGCCGGGTGCTCCGGTTTCCTCCCACAGTCAAAGACTTGCAGGTTGATAGGTAAATTGGTCATTGTAAATTGCCCCTAGTGTAGGTAAGTGGTAGGAGAATGGTGGGGATGTGGTAGGTAATATGGGATTAATGTAGGATTAGTATAAATGGGTGGTTGTTGGTCGGCACAGATTCGGTGGGCCAGAGGGCCTGTTTTAGTGCTGTATCTCTAAATAAAATAAATCAATAAAAACACTCCTGTAAAGTACATTGAGATATTTTATTACATTAAAGGTGCTGTACAAATACAAGTTGTTATTGGAGGTGGAATTGGTCTTTGGCGACACCGCAAAATGAATAATAATGAAGTGGCAGCCCAAATTATGCTCTGCCCAGTTTTATTTTCCAATGATATCAATGGACAAGAAAATTGAGTGGAGTGTAAAATGGCCTGCCAATTTGCCACTGCCCAACATAAATTTTGCCCCCTGCATGTGAAGAGATTTTGCTACAATGCTAGCCCTCAAAAATGTACAATGGTTTTTGGCAGCTTCATGAATTCGAGCAGACATTTCAATAACTTAAATTAGTTTTGTTTTCATGGAAAAATTGAAAGTTGTACTATATTTACTGGGACCTCAAGCCCAAATCAGAACATGTCTGTCAAAAAAACTTGTTTCGATCTGTTTTGTCCCTCATCTTCCACCTTTTGATTATAACTCTTAACGGTTGATTATTACTTCCCTTTTAATCACTTAGGTATAAGTTCCAGTTCCCAAAATGAACAAGGCTGCACTACAAAATTGTGAGGCATAATTGTAACCTTATTGAACCCTACCACTTGCTACTGAGTCAACTGCAACGAGTGAATCATATTTCTTACTGTGTGATTGGCGTTTAGCCAGTCAATACTATTTGAGATTCTAGCTTCAGGGTGGAATACATTTTAATATTCTATACAGCCTTTGTTTTTAAATGTACAAAAACATTTTGTATTGGCTTTAGGGGGTTATTAAGTCCCTGGGGTGGCCAGGTACTATTTCAAATGCATGTGCCTGCGCAGCAATGCTTTTCAATGTTTTTGCTCCAAAACTACTACTGCTTTCAGTCTAACAGCATTGTTGCAGAGTAGCCTTGTGTTGGTGATGTGAGCCCTTAAAGTGTTCTAGCTTGCAATTTTGTAAAGGGAAAATTAAGATAGTTAACATGTCAAGAGGGAATTGCATGACTTAATTCATCCATTGCTTCCTTGCATTTCGAACAGTGGGAATGACACTGTAAGGAA
This sequence comes from Heterodontus francisci, assembly GCF_036365525.1. Classification (NCBI taxonomy): domain Eukaryota; kingdom Metazoa; phylum Chordata; class Chondrichthyes; order Heterodontiformes; family Heterodontidae; genus Heterodontus; species Heterodontus francisci. The sequence continues at coordinate 71,585,248 of NC_090379.1, forward strand.
AAAAACAGTAGCATTGTTTCAGTTATGTTTGTTGAGCTTGAGGTGCAAGCATTTACTTCAATTTCAAATTCAGTTTTTGCTAAGAATTGGTGACGTCTTGAGAATCGCTGCCTCTTTATATAAATGTGTGGATTTTCTGTGTCATTCTCAATTCAAAGTTCAAAGAGTAGCTTCCACTTGTGAAATTGAAGGAGTATTGTGATCCAAAGATCAAAGTGGTTCTTTCCATGATTGAGTGATTGATGGAATACTCTTAAGGTTGTTTGACATCTCCATAGACTAGTTGTATAATATTGGATCATGTGACTCTCATTGAGCTGCATTTTATTGTGCATCATTAATTGTTTTTATAGATATAATCTTGTCCAGTTTCATTTGATAACTGAACTTCAATTGTGTAATTAATTACAAACAAGAGCTTGGATAAGTACTCATGCATTTCTGAAAGTAGGTGGTCAATTTGGGATGCTCTCAGCAGCAGAAAACATATGCAAGAGAAGGAGAAAGAAATAACTGTTAATGTGGTATATTATTAGCTTTAAAAACTGAAAAGGCTTCCTAAAAATCTTTCTGGAAAGGACTTCAAGAAAAATACTTTCAGCTGTTATTCAGAATGATAATTAACTCATTATAGGCCTTGCTCATTAAATTTCTGTATTATATTCCATCAATTATTTCCTAAATCCATTTATGCTTCAGAGTTCCATTTAATTTGTAAATAAATATTTTGGTGCCTTTTAATTTGGAGGAAAAAAACAATTGTTCATGATTAATCTTCTGAAGTGTTTGTTGAATATGGTAGTGTTGCATATAGCTCCATGTAATCCATGTAATTGGGGGTACCATAGATTGGTGGTTGTTACTGGAGTAGTAATCCAGAGGCCTGGACTGATGATCTGGAGCCATGAGTTAAAATCCCACCATGGCAGCTGGGGAATTTAAATTAAATTAATTAAATAAATGTGGAATAAGAAGCTAGTGGGAACATAGGAACAGTAATAGGACATTTAGCTCCATGAGCCTGATTTGCCAATCAGTGAGATCATGGCTGATGGGCGACCTAATTCTACATATCCGCCTTGAGTATTTGATGAAGGACTGAGGGTTAATGAAGGTAGTGCAGTATATGTTGTATGTATGAACTTTTAAAAGGAATTTAAGAAAACACCATATAAGATTTTGATAGAGCAAGTAGGGAGAAACTTTTTTCTGGCAATTGGGTTGGTAACCAGAGGCCATAGGTTTAAAATAATTGACATTATAGGAAAACGTGGAAATTATTTTTACAATAAGATCGCTTTCTCTTTAAACAAGTTTTTTTTTTAAAGAGGGGAATATACAACATGTTATTGGCTGGTGCTGTTGAAAGTTAATGATAAATAAAGCAAAATGTGTCATTATGTGTTTTTTATTTCTTTTATATATGTGTGTGTGTGTATTTAATTTAAAGAAAAAAGGGGGAACCTGTTAGGGTCTGAAGTTCTGTTGATGGATGATAAGTACCTGGTAGTTCAAGATACTAGGGTGCACAGGTGTTGGGTGTTAATTACTTACTTGTATTCAAGTGTGTATATCTAAAGAAGAGACAGCCAGCACTGTTTGGTGATGTTGTTTGGAGAGCAGAAGTAAGCTCTGTGACAAGCAATAAATAATCTACACCAAAGCGTCCTAGTCTCAGTGTCTTCTTCACAAACAGTCTTGGAGATTTCTCTAACATCTCACACGCATACAGATCCACGCATACACAAGAAAAGATAGAGATTATCTTGTGCATTTAGGTCTAATTGTTTAAAAGTGTCCTCTGTTTATCTTGCGTTTCCTTGAATGGTATAGGCCTGTCTTCTTTTCCCTTGTTCACTGAAGAAAGATCTGGGAGGTTTAGGAAGATTGATGCGCTCCTGTTGATTGCTTTTGTTATAGTCCAACCAAAAGTCATTGGCGAAGTTCTAGTTTGATTTCTCAGGTAGGGAGGTCAAGGCCAAACTCCAGTCGCTGCCTACATGTAGTTCAAAGCTGGTAATGTTAGGCAGGGTTCTGTCCCTTTGATGGCATAGATGAATATCTCTCTCTCTTCTGGCTTTGTCTGCCCAGCATATACTTTTATTAAGCTCCTTATCAGAAACCTGGTTTCTGTCATGTGACGAGAGTTTCCCTCTCATTGTTCTCATAAATGGTGTCTGATGGTGACAGTGGGGTTTGTGTGTCTATCATCTTCATTCCATCTTGATAATGTTGAGTTTTTTCACACCTATTCCCTTGAGTTTGAATTTGGAGTCACCTAGTCTGCAGTGCCATTGTTAACCCAATTCGTTGGAGACAGAATGAGTCATTTACATTTTAATGCCTTCTCCAAAGCTTGTCCCGACAGGAAGATTGGCTCAGGATTCTTGCAGTTTCCATGTGTATTAGCAGTACAGGATAAGGTCACCTGACCTCTACTCCATTTTGTTTTGTACGAAAAATGGCTTTGTTTCAAAAGTTTATTCTGTAGTTCATAATTTCTCCTTGCCTGAGTGTGACAACAACAACTTGCACTTACATAACACATTTCTTGTAACCAAACATCTTGAAGTGCCGTGCAGGAAATTAAAGGACTCTGAGGAGCAAGTGGCAGAGAAACTACGGCAGGTGACTGAAGGCACAGTCAAACAGATAGATTTAAAGGAGATTTTTCAAGGTTAGGAGGGACTGTTGACAAGGTACAGTCCAGGAAAGGAATTCCAAAATGGATGAGCATGGTAGCAACAATTCTGCCATCATTGATGAAGTGGAGACAGGCGGTTGCATACTCAGACCTAAAGTTTCAGAAAATTAAAGCAAGACTATGGAGGGATTTGAAAAAAAGTGTTGGGTTTTTTGAATTTTCTTTTACTTTTTTTATACTCAGAAATTTTCCACTCTAGTGTTTAAGGCTTCTCTTCAGCTAAGTCCCAGCTCCCAGTGTGCCATTGTTTTCACTTGACAGATATCCAGATAAAATTTGAAGTGTGCCTGAGTAAAAAAATGAATCCTTTTCAACAACAACTTGTATTTATATACCACCTTCAACATAATAAAACATCTCAAGGCACTTCACAAGGGCATTATATAGCAAAATTAAGACACTGAGCCATATTAAGTGATGTTCGGGCAGATGGCCAAAAGGTTGGTCATAGAGGTAGGTTTTAAGGAGCGTCTTAAAGGAGGAAAGAGAGGTAGAGAGGCGGAGAGGTTTAGGGAGAGAATTCTAGAGCCGAGGGCCCAGGCAGCTGAAGGCACGGCCACCAATGGTGGAGCAATTAAAATCGGGGATGCTCATGAGGCCAGAATTAGAGGAACACAGATATCTCTGAGAGTTGGGGGGCTGCAAGAGGTTAGAGGTAAGGAGGGGTGAAGCCATGGAGGGATTTGAAAACAAGGGTGAGAATTTTAAAATCATGGTGTTGTTTGACTGGGAGCCAATGTAGATTAGTGAGTACAGGGGTTGATAGGTGAATGAGACTGGGCAAGTGTGAGGACACGGGCAGCAGAGTTTTGGATGACCTCAAGTTTACGGAGGGTAGAATGTGGGAGACCAGCCAGGAGTGCATTGGAATAATCAAGTCTAGAGATAATGAAGGCTTGAATGACTTTCAGTAGCAGATGAGCTGAGGCAGAGGCAGAGTTGGGCGATGTTACAGAGGTGGAAATAGGCTGTCTTCGTGATGGCACACATATGTGGTCGGAAGCTCAGCTTGGAGTCAAATATGATATGGAAGCTGTAAACAGTCTGATTTAATCTCGAACAGTTGCCAGTGAGAGAATTGATTCAGTAGCTAGGGAATGGAGTTTGTAGCAGGGACCAAAGACGATGGCTTCTGTCTTCCCACTACTTAATTGGAGAAAATTTCTGCTAATCCAGTGCTGCATGTCAGATAAGCAGTCTGATAATTGAGGTGAGATGAGAGTGACTGCCCTTGACATCAAGGCAGCATTTGACAGAGTGTGACATCAAGGAGCCCTAGAAAAACTGAAATCACTGAGAAACGTACTGCAGCAACTCACCAAGACTCCTTCAACAGCGACCTCAACCATCAAGAAGGACAAGGGCAACAGATGCAAGAATACACCACCTGCAAGTTCTCCTCCAAGCCACACACCATATTGATTTGGAACCATATTGCCATTCCTTCACTGTCGCTGTGTCAAAAACCTGGAACTCCCTTCCAAACAGCACTGTGAGTGTACCTACGCCAGATGGACTGCTGTGGTTCAAGAAGGTGGTTCAAGGGCAATTAGCAATGAGCAACAAATGCTGGCTTTGCCAGCGATGCTCATATCCCAGGAACAAATTAAAAAAACATTAGCAACAGTGGCGGAGTCGAGAGAGATGGTCATGAGGCAGAACTGGGTGTGGTCGGCGTACATGTGAAAACTAATGCTGTGTTTTCAGATGATGACCCTGAGAGGCAGTATATAGATAAAAAATCGGATTGGGCCAAAGGTAGATCTTTTTCAGTTTATTTCAGCCACCAATTCGATCCTATTCATTTATGGGATCCTCCCATTAGAATATGTAACCTTACAGCTAGGCACATCTCTCACTCTTCCATCATCCAACCCTATGCTCAATGTCGAAGCATATATCAGGAACTGCACATGGCATAGCCCTAACCCAGCTACACCTGAAAACTACATTTAGTTTTGACTGCCGATGTGCAATGCCACAGATTGATTATAGAAACATATAAATTAGGAGCAGGAGTAGGCCATTCGGCCATTCATTATGATCATGGCTGATCATCCAACTCAGTAGCCTTCCCCGTTTTACTTTTGTGCCAGACAGGGATAAACAATTGTTGCAGTTCATCCATGCGCTCTTTAAATGTTTGCCATTGCCAATCCACCGTCATCCCTTTAAGTAACATTTCCCAATCCGTCATGGCCAACTCGCGCATCATACCTTCGTAGTTTACTTTACTAAGATTCAGGACCCTTGTCTCAGAATCAACTACGTCACTCTCCATCTTGATGAAGAATTCTATCATATTATGGTCGCTCGTCCCCAAGCGGTCTCGCACCACTAGATTGTCAATTATTCCTCTCTCAATACCCAGTCTAGGATGGCCTGTTCTCCAGTTGGTTCCTCAACGTATTGGTCCGGAAAACCATCCCGTATACACTCCAAGAATTCCTTCTCTATGGTATTGTGACTAATTTGATTTGCCCAATCTATATACAGATTAAATATGCAAAATAATTACAGATGTTCCTTTACCGCATGTGTCTCTAATTTCTTGTTTAATGCCATTCCCAACATCACTGCAGTTTGGGGGTCTATATACAACCCCCAATAATGTTTTTTGCCCATTATTGTTTCTCAGCTCTACCCATACAGATTCCACATTGTCAGAGCTAATATCTTTCCTTGCTATTGTGTTAATTTCCTCTTTAACCAGCAATGCAACTCCACCGCCTTTTGCTTTTTGTCTGTCCTTCCTCAATACTGAATATCGCTGGATGTTCATTTCCCATCCCTGGTCACCTTGCAGCCATGTCTCCGTAATCCCGACTATATCATACCCGTTAACACCTATTTGCGCGATTAATTCATCCACTTTATTGCAAATGCTCCGTGCGTTAAGGCACAAAGCCTTAAGGCTTGTCTTTTTAACATTACTTGTCCCCTTCCCACTATTTTTCACTGTGGCCCTGTTTGATTCTGGCCCTTGATTTCTCTGCCGATCACTTTTTTCATTCCCCTTGCTGTCTTTTGTTCCTGTCTTTGATTCCCCCCTCCTCCTGATTCCTTGCAAAGGTTCCCATCCCCTTGCCATTTTAGTTTAAACCCTCCCCAACCACTCTAGCAAATATAGCATCTTTAATAAGGAGTGGATACTAATTGAATGAACAAAATGTAAGTGCAAACAAGTTTTGTTTTGAATTTGGCAGAAAGCTTGGAATATAGTTGGTTAGTTACATTTTAGCAATTTTGGTAAGCATAAGATTTTTTTTTAAAAGGCACCAAGGTGATAGAGGCCTAAATTGCTTGTATACTTCTGCATAGATTGTAAATAATAAGTGATTTGTTAGCCTATCTCAGCAATTGATAAGGACCTTCTTTGGCCTCCTTGTCTCGAGAGACAATGGGTAAGCACCAAGATGTGGTCAGTGGTTTGTGAAGCAGCGCCTGGAGTGGCTATAAAGGCCAATTCTAGAGTGACAGACTCTTCCACAGGCGCTGCAGATAAAGTTGGTTGTCGGGGCTGTTACATAGTTGGCTCTCTCCTTGCACTTCTGTCTTTTTTCCTGCCAACTGCTAAGTTTCTTCGACTCGCCACTCTTCAGCCTCGCCTTTATGATCTGGCTGTCCGCAAGTTCTGGCGATCACTGGCAACTGACTCCCACGACTTGTGGTCAATGTCACAGGACTTCATGTTGCGTTTGGAGACGTCTTTAAAGTGGGGACATGGACGGCCGGTGTATCTGATACCAGTGACGAGCTCGCTGTACAATGCGTCCTTGGGGATCCTGCCATCTTGCGGCTCACATGGCCAAACCATCTCAAGCGCCGCTGGCTCAGTAGGGTGTATGTGCTGGGGATGTTGGCCGCCTCGAGGACTTCTGTGTTGGAGATACGGTCCTGCCACCTGATCCCAAGGATTCTCCAGAGGCAGCAAAGATGGAATGAGTTGAGACGTCGCTCTTGGCTGATGTACGTTGTCCAGGCCTCGCTGCCGTAGAGCAAAGTACTGAGGACACAGGCTTGAAACACTCAGACTTTTGTGTTCCGTGTCAGTGCGCCATTTTCCCACCCCCTCTTGGCCAGTCTGGACATAGCAGCGGACGCCTTTCCCATGCGCTTGTTGATTTCTGCATCGAGAGACAGGTTACTGGTGATAGTTGAGCCTAGGTAGGTGAACTCTTGAACCACTTCCAGAGCGTGGTCACTGATATTGATGGATGGAGCATTTCTGACGTCCTGTCCCATGATCGTTTTCTTGAGGCTGATGGTTAGACCAAATTCGTTGCAGGCAGCTGCAATCCTGTCGATGAGTCACTGCAGACACTCTTCTGTGTGGGATGTTAATGCAGCATCGTCAGCAAAGAGGAGTTCCCTGATGAGGACTTTCCGCACTTTGGTCTTCGCTCTTAGACGGGCAAGGTTGAACAACCTGCCACCTGATCTTGGGTGGAGGAAGATTCCTTCTTCTGAAAACTTGAACCCATGTGATAGCAGCAGGGAGAAGAAGATCCCAAACAGTGTAGGTGGGACAACACAGCCCTGTTTCACGCTACTCAGGATAGGAAAGGCGTCTGATGAGGCACCGCGATGCTGAATTGTGCCTTTCATATTGTCATGGAATGCGGTGATGATACTTCGTAGCTTTGGTGGACATCCGATCTTTGTTAGTAGTCTGAAGAGACCATGTCTGCTGGCGAGGTCAGAGGCTTTGGTGAGATCTATGAAAGCAACGTAGAGGGGCATCTGTTGTTCGCGGCATTTCTCCTATAGCTGATGAAGGGAGAACAGCATGTCAATGGTGGATCTCTCTGCTCGAACGCCGCACTATGCCTCAGGGTAGACACGCTCAGCCAGCTTCTGGAGTCTGTTTAAAACGACTCTAGCAAAGACTTTCCCCACTATGCTGAGCAGGGAGATTCCACCGTAGTTGTTGCAGTCACCGCGGTCACCCTTGTTCTTCTAGAAGAGGATGTTATTGGCATCATGCATGTCCTGTGGTACTGCTCCCTCATCCCAGCACAGGCAAAGCAGTTCATGGAATGCTGAGAGTAGAGCAGGCTTGGCACTCTTGATTATTTCAGGGGTAATGCCGTCCTTTCCAGGGGCTTTTCCACTGACTAGAGAATCAATGGCATCACGGAGTTCCGATTTTGTTGGCTGTTCGTCCAGCTCATCCATGACTAGCAGAGACTGGGCTGCATTGAGGGCGGTATCAGTGACAACATTTTCCCTGGAGTACAGTTCTAGGTAGTGTTCCACCCAGCGGTCCATTTGCTTGCATTGGTCAGTGATCATTTCCCCCAACATAGACTTGAGGGGGGTGATCTTCTTGATGGTTGGCCCAAAAGCTCTCTTAACGCCATCATACATTCCTTTGATGTTTCCGGTGTCGGAGGCCAGCTGAATACGACAGCATAGTTGTTGCGAGTAGTCATTTGCGCAGCGCCTGGCTGTTCTTTGTGCAGCGCTTCTGGCTACTTTAAGTGCTACGGATGTTAACTCGCTGGGGACTTTCTTGTAGTTCAACAGTGCAGTGCGCTTAGCGGCTATGACAGGTTCCAGCTCTTCAAAGTGAGATTGAAACCAGTCTGCATTCTGCTCACGTTTGCCGAAGATGGTCATTGCTGAATCATAGATGGCGTCTCTGATGTGGGCCCACTTGGTCTCTGCATCCCCTGTAGGAGTGTTTTGAAGGGCTTTTTCAAGTGAATTTAGAAACTTACGTAACAGCTGTGAATCAGAAATTCTGTTTGTTTTGATGCGTGGGCGGCCCTTCTGCTTGGAGTGATGTAGCTTCTTTGGTTTGAGTCTAATTTTGCTGCACACCAGGGAGTGGTCGGTGTTGCAGTCCGCACTGTGGAAGCTGCATGTGATTTGGACACTGTTTATCGAGGCTCTCCTTGTGACGATGAGGTCCAGCTGGTGCCAACGACGTGATCTTGGGTGTTTCCATGAAACCTGATGACAGGGTTTAGTATGAAAGAACGAATTGCTGATGCAGGGGTTGTGATAGGTGCACAACTCCAGCAGTCTCTGTCCATTCTCATTCATCCTTCCAATGCCATAGCGCCCAAGGCAGGAGGGCCATGAGTCATGGTCGGCCCCAACCCTGGCGTTAAAGTCCTCTAGCAGGAACAAATGTTCGGTATTCGGAATACTACTAATGATATTATGGAGTTCCTCGTAGAACATGTATTAAGTTGGGAAGTCTCTTGCACCTTCTGGCTGGGAACAGAGGGTGATCAGAGACAGATGGAAGCAGGTGGTCAGATGCCAAAAACAAAGCTGTCAGGGAAATCTTAAAAGGGGAATTCAGGAGGTTAATTAGAAGTTACTTTGTTTAAGTCAATTAAGACTTGATGTGGAGAAGCTATGTGTGTTATTTTGTATTATTACGTACAGATAAGTTGTACTGCTTGAATGAAATTAATCTGATCTTAACTGTTGGTCAGTAAACACACCGTGAGCTAAAGCACCTTACCTGTCTTTGGCTCAACGAGTGTGTTTTTTGGTCCAATGTAAAAATGTTAAGTGTTTTTTGCAGAAGATATGAATATCCTGTTGAGATCACATACTATTGTCAGCCTCCTCCCCACCTTTGGTTATGGCATTGTATGGTTGGCAATTAGGTAATGTATGTACACTGCTAGACACAATTGGTTCAGATAGCTTATGCGAGTGAATAACACTGCTGTACCCTTTAATGTATAAATACGTGTTGAGGTGTGCACTTTTTTTTTAAATAGGCTTACAGTTTTCTTCAGTTTTCACCTGCTTATTCTTTCCTGGAATAAGTAATTCATGCTGGCAGGAAAGTTCAGAACTGGGTTGCTTCCAAACTTCCACATTTTGATGAAAGGCAACAACAACTACTACTACTACTTGTATTTATATAGCTTCTTTAGCGGAATAAAACGTCCCAAAGCTCTTCACAATTTTGCCTTTGAAGCAAAATTTGACACCGAGCCACAGGAGGAGATATTAGGGCAGATGGCCAAAAGCTTGGTCAAAGATGTGGGTTTTAAGGAGAGTTTTAAAGGAGGAAAGAGAGGTAGAGAGGTTTTTGGAGGGAGTTCCGGAGCTTGGGGCCTTAGCAGCTGAAGGCATGGCTACCAATTGTAGAGGGATTAAAATCAAGGATGCTCAAGAGGCCAAAACTCGAGGAGACTCGTGGGGCTGGAGGAGACTACAGAGATAGGGAGGGGTGAGGCCATTGAAGGAGTTAAAAGCAAGGATGAGATTTTTAAAATCAAGGTGTTGCTTAATCAGCAACCAATCTAGATCAATGAGCACAAGGATGATGCATTTTGGATAACCTCAAGTTTACGGAGGGCAGAACAAAGGAGGCTGGCCAGGAGTGCATTGGAATAATCAAGTCTAGAGGTGACAAAGGCATGGATGAGGGTTTCAGCAGCAGATGAGTCAGGTGTGGAGTCAAGCAATGTTATGGTGGAGGAAATAGATGGTCTTGGTGATGGTGCAGATATGTGCTTGGAAGTTCATCTAGGCATCAAATATGGCACCAAGGTTGCAAATTGTCTGGTTCAGGCTCAGACAGTGGTGGCCAGGGCAAGTAATGTGGCTAGGGAATGGAGTTTGTTTTGGGAACCAAAGACAATGGCTTTGGTCTTCCCAATATTTAATTGGAGGAAATTTCTGCTCATCCAGAACTGGATGTCAGACAAGTCTGACAATTTAGCGACAGTAGAGAGGTCAAGAAAGAGAGAGACCTGAAAATTTAACTCTGTTTCTCTCTCCATCGATGCTGCCTGACCTCATGAATGATAACAGCATTTTTTTTTTATTTCAAATTTCCAGTAAGCATCATAAACTATACTGATCTTGTCCTTACCTGGAATGGGTTATTAACCTTAGAACCTGGAAATGTATTTGTTTTGAAATAGAATCTCATTAAATATGCATTAAGCATATATTTAGAGAATATTAAAAGTCCTTCCAAAAATCCGTACATTTTTATTAAAGGTAATTCTAATGCACTTCGTTATAGGTAGCATGCAAAATGAGCAGTGGTTATTCTATGCAATTAAAGCTAAAACTGTCTAGTTTAATATTGAGAGGTTTTATTGAAGTATAAATGACATTTATTGAATTGGTGCTATGATTAATCTACCGTAATCATATAAGTAGTAAAAAGGAACTAACAGTTTCAATTGTAGATAAGAGTTTGTGTTGGTGTTATAAAAATGTAACTTACTGACATGAAAGTAAGTCTTATGACTGCAGTAAAATGCAGAATCTATTTTTGGTGTTAAAAAAAAATATGTATTTGATAACTGCTGAACAGGATGACTTAAAACGATCCCTCCATCAAACATTATATGCAATGATACAAATTTTTCGACAGCAAGATATTTTTAAAATTCTGTAGATTAAATCGTTGAAGTAGTATTTTGATAACTATAAGCTGTCATTGGTAATTTGAATATTTTTAAACCTCATTCAGCCCTCCAAATGTTGTACTACCTATTAGCTAATATGCTGCTTTATTTGTCCCCAGTGCAAACGATTGGAGCAGGAGGTTCATCTTTTGAAAGAGCAGAACCAGACAATGGCAAACAACACGAGACAGCTGATGACTGAAAACAACCAAGAACGTGCCTTGAAGGTAAATCTCTCGCACTCTGAGTCAAATTAGGGTTGTAAGCCATGGATGCCATCTCTGCCCGACTGATATCTGTTGTGTACATTTCAGCACTAGTATGTTATGATGTTTGCCAACAACACCTTCTTTAAACATAGATGCAGTGTCTTTCACTGTGGTTTTATATATTTATGTATTTATATTTTATATATTTATTTATGTAGAACATGAAGTTGAAAGACAGATTGAAACTGTGCCATTTCAGTATTTATATCTGACCAACTTTCTGTTGAGTTTTCTATTTATACTTAATATTTACATTTTTTGTAGTTATTTGGATTGAACAATATGGGCTGAATTTTATGCCACCTCGACGAGCGGGATGGTGGCGGGGGGTAGCGTAAAATGTTGGGGGAGGCTCCGGGAGTCTTTCCCAAACCGCTCCCGCCTCCGCCGCCACTTTACATAGGGCGGCGGCAGTGAAAATGGCCCGCCCGCCCCAGGCCAATCAAGGCCCTTAAGTGACCACTCAACGCCCACTTATGGGCCTTCTGCCCACCTCCACATGGATTTTACACGTGGCAAACGGGCATCCTGGACCCGAGAGAAGCCACCTAACAAAACCAGGCGGCTCGCGAACGACCCAGGGGTGCCCTCATGATCGAGCACCGTGTACCCGATGGAGGTTCGCCCCCGCTACCCCAACCACGCCCAACACGCACCTCCATCTCCCCAACTGTCCAACCGTGCCTCGCTGGAGGCCAACCGATTACCCCTGGCAAGGCAACCAAAACTTACAGGCCCTCCAGGCTCCACGGCATCATGACTTCTAGCTGGGCTGTACTCCCAACAGTGGCCACCGCTCCCGGTCGCTCTGCTGCGTCTAGGAGCTGTCGGCCCGCTGATTGGCCAGCAGCTCCATTAAACAGGACTTCCTACCTCAAGCGGGTGGAAGTCCCAGCTCAGAACAATTGAAGCCCAGCGACCCGCAAAATACAGGTCGGATCCCCAGGCGAGGCAGAAACGGGTTCGCCACTGGCTTTTCAGTCAGTGGCCAGCTCCTGTCCGCCTAGGGTAAAATCCCGGCCTATATCTTCATTTCAAAGAATATATTTAATTATGCTCATTTATGTTTGAAGTTACCTTTTGCTTCTTATGTTAAGTCCACACTAGCACTGGCCACTAGGACTTTTGGTAGAATTTAACAGTTGACATTTTTGCAGATTATATGTAATTGATAAAACGATAAACCCTTCTATATGTTTGAGCTATAAAGTAAACATAAGAATTGCAAACCATGGAACTTGCTTTTCTAGTAACAGATTTTATCCAGGTTTGAATCCAAAGCTTTGACAGATGTAAACAGATTCCTGAAATTTCTCTGGTACTCATTTACTGGACAGAACAGACATCTTTACATAGACACTCATCCAGTTCAAATTCCAGGAAACTGGTATCAGTGAGCCAGCTCTCCGTTATTACCACTACCAACCAGCGCTATAGTTCTAGCACAGGCCAAAAAACAGATGTATTTTATTTTGAGATACAGCACTGAAACAGGCCCTTCGGCCCACCGAGTCTGTGCCGACCATCAACCACCCATTTATACTAATCACACATTAATCCCATATTCCTACCACATCCCCACCTTCCCTCAATTCCCCTACCACCTACCTATACTAGGGGCAATTTATAATGGCCAATTTACCTATCAACCTGCAAGTCTTTGGCTGTGGGAGGAAACCGGAGCACCCAGCGAAAACCCACACGGTCACAGGGAGAACTTGCAAACTCCGCACAGGTAGTACCCAGAATCGACCCCGGGTTGCTGGAGCTGTGAGGCTGCGGTGCTAACCACTGCGCCAGTGTGCTGAGTATAAACACAGGAAGCTGCTTAATATTCACCAGCTTTCGCATGACCCATTGTGGGCAGTCATGAGTGTCTGCCTTCAGAGGAAATCTACAGAGCTGTCAAGGAGTTATTTTGGGATTTATTGTAAAACAGGACATTGGGGATTGTCATATTATCAAACCTTCCAGGCTGTGTAGCCTTTGGTTTTACATCCAATGTTTCCTTTTGCATAAAGTCTTCCTCCTAAAGTCATTGGATTCTCCTTTGAAGTACTGTGAATTTGGGCTGGTAAGCAAAGAAATATAAGTTCTTAAACATTGCTGCATCAAATCTGCCACAATAAAAATTGCAGCTGCATTCTCCCTCTTCAAAAATGCCATTTTGATTGAAGTCTGCTTTGCCACATTTAAATGGGGTCAAGAGGGCACAAGAAAGAGACAATGTGGAATTGGAGAGCTAACTGCTACGGCGAGGAGAACACAAATGAGAACCAAGAAACTTAAATGTGTAAAAGTTGATTCATTTCACACTTGTCTGTTCTCCAGCATCACCACCCTCCACGTTTAGCTTCTGGTACCATCCTTGTAAATCTTTTTTATTGCACCTTTTTTATATTCTGTTTGTAATATACGAACATATGTATATACGAACTTAGGAATTAGGAGCAGGAGTAGGCCACTCGGCCCTTCGAGCCTGCTCCGCCATTCAGTAAGTACATGGCTGAACTGATCACTCCACATTTCCACCAATCCCCGATAACCTTCCACCCCTTGCTTATCAAGAATCTATCTACCTCTGCCTTAAAAATATTCAAAGACTCTGCTACCACCGCATTTTGAGGAAGAGAGCTCCAAAGACACACGAGCCTCTGAGAGAAAATATTTCTCCTCATCTCTGTCTTAAATGGGCGACCCCTTATTTTTAAACAGTGACCACTAGTTCTCGATTCTCCCACAAGTGGAAATATCCTTTCCACATCCACCCTGTCATATGTTTCAATCAAGTCGCCTCTTACTCTTCTAAATTCCAACAGAAACCAGCCTAGCCTATCCAAACTTTCCTTGTAAGACAGCCTGCCCATTCCAGTTATTAGTCTAGTAAACCTTCTCCGTACTGCCTCCAACTCATTTACATCCTTCCTTAAATAAGGAGACCAGTACGGTGCACAGTACTCCAGATGTGTTCTCACCAATGTCCTGTACAGCTGAAGCATAACCTCCCTACTTTTGTATTCAATTCCCCTCGCGATAAACAATAGCATTCTATTAGCTTTCCGAATTACGTGCTGTACCTGCATACTAACCTTTTGCGATTAATGCACTAGGACACCCAGATCCCTCTGCATCTCAGAGCTCTGAAATCTCTCACAGAATCACAGAATAATACAGTGCAGAAGAGGCCCTTCGGCCCACCGAATCTGCACCGATGCATTAAAACACCTGACCTGTCTCCCTAATCCCATTTGCCAGCACTTGGCCCATAGCCTTGAATGTTATCACATGCCAAGTGCTCATCCAGGTACTTTTTTAAGGTTGTGAGGCAACCCGCCTCTACCACCCTCCCAGGCAGGGCATTCCAGACTGTCACCACCCTCTGGGTAAAAAAAGTTCTTCCTCAAATCCCCCTTAAACCTCCTGCCCCTCACCTTAAACTTGTGATCCCTCATAACTGACCCTTCAACTAAGGGGAACAGCTGCTCCCTATCCACCCTGTCCATGCCCCTCATAATCTTGTACACCTCGATCAGGTCACCCCCTCAGTCTTCTCTGCTCCAGTGAAAACAACCCAAGCCTATCCAACCTCTCTTCAAAGCTTAAATGTTCCATCCCAGGCAACATCCTGGTGAATCGCCTCTGCACCCCCTCCAATGCAATCACATCCTTCCTATAATGTGGCGACCAGAATTGCACACAGTACTTCAGCTGTGACCTTACCAAAGTTCTGTACAACTCCAACATGACCTCCCTGCTTTTGTAATCTATGTCTCGATTGATAAAGGCAAGTGTCCCATATGCCTTTTTCACCACCCTATTAACCTGCCCTTCTGCCTTCAGAGATCTTTGGACAAACACGCCAAGGTCCCTTTGTTCCTCGGAACTTCCCAGTGTCAGGCCATTCATTGAATACTTCCGTGTCACATTACTCCTTCCAAAGTGTATCACCTCACGCTTTTCAGCGTTAAATTCCATCTGCTACTTTTCTGCCCATTTGACCATCCCGTCTATATCTTCCTGTAACCTAAGACACTCCACTTCACTGTTAACCACTCGGCCAATCTTTGTGTCATCCGCGAACTTACTGATCCTACCCCCCACATAGTCATCTATGTCGTTTATGTAAATGACAAACAATAGGGGACCCAGCACAGATTCGTGTGGTACGCCACTGGACACTGGTTTCCAGTCACTAAAACAGCCGTCTGTCATCACTCTCTGTCTCCTACAGCTAAGCCAATTTTGAATCCACCTTATCAAGTTACCTTGTATCCCATGTGCATTTGCTTTCTTGATAAGTCTCCCATGTGGGACCTTGTCAAAGGCTTTTGCTGAAATCCATGTAAACTACATCAACTGCACTACCCTCATCTACACACCTGATCACATGCTCAAAAAATTCAATCAAATTTGTTAGGCATGACCTCCCTCTGACAAAGCCATGCTGACTATTCCTAATCAAATTTTGCCCCTCCAAGTGGAGATAGATTCTCTCCTTCAGAATTTTCTCCAATAGTTTCCCTACCACTGACGTGAGACTCACTGGTCTGTAGTTCCCTGGCTTATCTCTACAACCTTTCTTAAATAGTGGGACCACATTAGCTGTTCTCCAGTCCTCTGGCACCTCCCCCGTGGCCAGAGAGGAATTAAAAATTAGGGTTAGAGCCCCTGCAATCTCCACCCTCTCCTCCCACAGCATCCTGGGACACAAATCATCCGGACCTGGAGATTTGTCCACTTTTAAGCCTTCCAAAACCTCCAATACCTTGTCACTCCCTATGACAATTTGCTCAAGAACCTCACAGTCTCTCTCTCTAAGTTCCATATGTACATCCTCTTTCTCTTGCGTGAAGACAGATGTGAAGTATTCGTTCAACACCCTACCAATGTCCTCTGGCTCCACCCACAAATTTCCCCCTTGGTCCCTAATGGGTCCTACTCTTTCCCTGGTTATCCTCTTCCCATTGATATACTTATAGAATATCTTGGGATTTTCCCTACTTCTACCAGCCAGAGCTTTCTCATATCCCCTCTTTGCCCTCCTAATTGCTTTCTTAAGCTCCATCCTACACTTCCTGTACTCCACTAATGCTTCCATTGATTTGCTGTCCTTGTATTTACTAAAAGCCTCTCTTTTCCTTCTCATCATACCCTGAATGTTTCTGGTCATCCATGGTTCTCTGGGCTTGTTGCTCCTACCTATTACCCTAGAGGGAATATGTTGGGCCTGTACCCTCCCCATTTCCTTTTTGAATGCCCCCCCACTGCTCTTCTGTAGATTTCCCAACAAGTAACCCTTTCCAGTCTACCTTGGCCAGATCCTGCCTTATTTTACTAAAATTCGCTCTTCCCCAATCCAAAACCTTTTTTTGCAACTTGTCTATTTCTTTCTCCATAACGAGCTTAAATTGTACCATGTTGTGGTCGCTATCACCAAAATGCTCCCTCACCAACACATCAACCACCTGTCCGGCTTCATTCCCCAGAATTAGGTCCAGCACTGCACCCTCCCTTGTTGGATCCTCACCATTTAGATAATATGCTTCTTTTTTATTCTTCCTGCCAAAGTGGACAATTTCCCACTTTCCCACATTATGTTCCATTTTCCAGGTCTTTGCCCACTCACTTAACCTATCTATATCCCTTATGTCCTCTTCACAAGTTACTTTCCTACCTATCTTTGTGTCATCAGCAAATTTAGCAACCATACCTTCGGTCCCTTCATCTAGTCATTTATATAAATTGTAAAAAGTTGAGACCCGAGCACAGATCCCTGTGGCACACCACTCGTTACATCTTGCCAACCATTTATGTCTACTCTCTGTTTCCTGTTAGCTCGCCAGTCTTCTATCCATGTCAATATGTTACCCCTACACCATGAGTTTTTATTTTTTGCAATAACCTTTGATGTGGCACCTTATCAAATGCCTTCTGGAAATCTACGTACAATACATTCACTGGTTCCCCTTTATCCACAGTACATGTAACTCCCTCAAAGAACTCCAATAAATTGGTTAAACATGATTTCCCTTTCACAAAACCATGTTGACTCTGATTACCTTGAATTTTTCTAAGTGCCCTGTTTTACCCATCTTTAATAATAGCTTCTAACATTTTCCCTATGACAGATGTTAAGCTAACTGGCCTGTAGTTTCCTGCTTTCTCCCTCCCTCCCTTTTTGAATAAAGGAGTTGCATTCGCTATTTTCCAATCTAACAGAACCCTCCCCGAATCTAGGGAATTTTGGAAAATTAAAACTCACACATCAACTATCTCACTAGCCACTTCTTTTAACACCCTGGGATGAAGTCCATCAGGACCCGGGGACTTGTCAGCCCCCAGCTCCAACAATTAGTTCAGTACCACTTCCCTGGTGATTGTAATTTTCTTGAGTTCCTCCTTCCCTTCCATTTCCTGACTTACAGCTGATACTGGGATGTTACTTGTATCCTCAATAGTGAAGACCGATGCGAAATATCTGTTCAATTCATCTGCCATCTCCTTTATTGCCCATTATTAATTCCCCAGACTCACTTTCTATAGGATCAACGCTCACTTTGTTAACTTTTCTTTTTTTAACTATCTATAGAAACTCTTCCTACCTGTCTTTATTTCTAGCTAGATTTTTCTTGTATTCTAATTTTACCTTCCTTATCAATCTTTTAGTCATTCTTTGCTGTTTTTTATATTCTGTCCAATCTTCTGATCTGCCTCCCATCTTTATGCAATTGTGGGCTTTTTCTTTAAGTTTGATACTATCCTTAACTGTTTTAGTTAACCACGGATGACGGGTCCCATCCTTGGAATTTTTCTGTCTTGTTGAAAAATATGTAGATCAAAACTGTGCACAGTACTCCAAGTGTGGGCAAACCAACATCAATGCAAGTTTAATGTAACTTCCCTGCTTTTCAATTTGATTCCTTTAGAAATTAACCCCAATGGTTTGTTTGCATTTTCTATGACTTTGTTAACTTGGATTGCTACTTTTGATGATTTGTGACTGTGTACCCAAATCCTTTCACTTCTGTACCCAATTTAGACTTACTTTCCAAGGCGTACGTGACCACATTATTCCTACTACCAAAATGCACCACCTCACACATACCTATATTAAAGTTCATGTGCCATTTACACAACCATTCTGCAAGTTTATTAACATCATCTTATATTTTAGTCAAATTTAGTCAACAACTTAACAGTACCTGAGTATTTATCTAATGGCAACCATAAAATGATTGAGTTCAATGTCGTGTTTGAAAGTGAGAAACATGAAACAGAAGATTCTAGATTTGGGTCAGGGCTGACTTCAATGTGATGAGCCAGCGATTGTCCATCGTAACCTAGGCAACTCTGTTAATGAGCAAACTGACAGAAGATCATCGGGAAGTGTTCGGAAATGATTTAATGATACAGAGCCAGTAAAACCCCAAATGGCAAGAGCTCTACCTGCCAAAAGAAACAGCCATGGATGACTGAAGAGGTCCAAGACAACATAAAATTAAAAGAAAAAGCATAACAAAATGCAAAAATTAGCACAGATCCTGGCAAATGGAAATGATATAAAGAAAAGCAAAGGGTGACAAAGCAGATCATAAGAGCTACAAAAAGGGAATATGAAAAGAAACTTGCAAAGGATATCAAAATCAACGCAAAAAATTTTTACAATTATATTAGGAAAAAGAAATTGATAGAAACGTGGATCCTTTGAAAACTGGTAACAGTGATGAAAGTAATGAAACGGCAGACAGTTTGAATAATTACTTTGTGTCATTATTTACAGTAGAGGAAGAGGTCAGCATGTTGGAAATCCCAAAGAAACTAATATTAAATCAAGGAGAGGGGTTTAACCTAAAGTAACATAAGCAAAATAATAGAAATGAAGAAAATAATGGCACTGAAGCCTGACAAATCCCCAGGACCAGATGGTTTCCATCCAAGGGTTTTAAAAGAAGTAGGTAAGGACATTGCAGATGCCCCAACTATAAACTTCCAAAGTTCTCTTGATTCAGGAACCATTCCTTTAGATTGGAAAATTGTGCATGTCACTCTGCTATTTCAGAAAGGTGAAAGAGGAAAACCAGGGCATTATAGGCCAGTTAGTCTAACATCTGTTGTCGGGGAGTTACTAGAGTCTATAATTAAGGATAGGGTGACTGAACACCTTGAAAGTTTTGAGCTGATCAGAGAGAGCCAACATGGTTTTGCAAATGATAGGTTATGCTTGACAAGACTGATTGATTACTTGAGTCACCTCTTCATAAAATATAGTGGACAGGGGAATATCTATGGATGTTATTTATATGGACTTTCAGAAGGCATTTGATGAAGCCCCTCACAAGAAACTTAGCGAAGGATGAAGCCCAGAAATTGAAAATTATTAATTTGGTTAAGAAATTGGCTGAGCGGCAGGCAAGAGAGAGTCGGGACTCTCTAGGGCAGGTACTCTAATTGGCAGAATGTGACTAGTGATGTCCCGCAAGGATCTGTGTTGGGGCCTCAGCTATTCATTGCATTTATTAGCAACTTAGATGAATGGATAGAAAACCACATATCCAAGTTTGCTGATGACGCAGAGATAGGTGGTACTGTAGACTGTGTAGATGGAAGCATATAAGAAATATCGATAGATTAAGTGAATGGGCAAAAATGTGGCAAATGGAGTTCAATGTAGGCAAATGTGAAGTTATTCACTTTGAACCTGAAAAGGATAGAACAGGGTACTTTGTATATGGTGAAAAGCTAGAAACAGTGGAGGTCCAAAGGGACTTGAGGTCCAGGTACATAGATCTTTAAAATGTCATGAACAGATTCAGAAATTAATCAAAAAGGCTAATGACCTGTTGGTCTTTATATTTAGAGGAATAGAATACAAGAGGGTAGAAGTCATGCATCAGCAATACAAAGCCCTGATTAGACCACACTTGGTGTACTGTGAGCAGTTCTGGGCATCACATCTTTGAAAGGATGCATTGGCCTTGAAGTGGGTGCAGCTTAGATTTACTGGAATGATACCTGGATTCCAAAAGTTCAGCTGGGAGGAGAGATTAAATAAATTAGGATTGTATTCCCTAGAATTTAGAAGATTAAGGAGTGAACTGACTGAAGTTTTCAAGATACTAAGAGCAACAGATAGGGTAGATGGAGAGAAACTATTTCCACTGGTTGGAGAGTCCAGGCCGAGAGGGAATAGTCTAAAAGTTAGAACCAGACCTTTCAGGAGTGAAATTAGGGAACACTTGTGCCCGCACAGGGGCCGGGATTTTACTGAGCTCCCGACGTGGTTTCATCACAGGGCTGGCTGGAAGATCGTTCTGGCAGTGGCCTGCCATGAGAACCTTTGCATCGTTGGATATTTTTGTAATAAGTAGGAGGATTTGGCTGAAGAGAGCAAGAGATCAGACGTGGTAGTACTTAGATGTTTGATGAGGCCAGTCATGTATTTATGTTTGTGGCCCTGGGTCTGAAGGGACTGTCGATGGGGACTGTACTAAGGAATGACAGGAGTAGGAGGTGGTGAGTAATTTGTTAGGAACAAGGTGATAAACACAAAGTTTACATGAAGGGTGAAAATGAGTGAAGCCTGGTGGGCAGAGTCTTTAGGTTAGGAAAGTTTGTCCAGTCTGCAAGCGCAATCCCGAGCTTCCTGTTGCTTGTTATTTTAATTCTCCACCTTGCTTCTACTCTGACCTTTCTGTCCTTGGCCTGCTACAGTGTTCCAATGAAGCACAAGGAACGGCACCTTATCTTTCTACTTTACAGTCTTCCGGACTCGATATTGAGTCCATCAATTTTAGACCATAACCTCTGCCCCTATTTTTTCCCTTTCCTCGTGCTTTTTTTTGCTGATTCCCCCCAGCTTGTTTCCTTCTTAATCCCTTTACGTTGTGTTCAGGCACAACCTGCTCAACCTTGCCTCATAAGACAACCCCTTCATTCCAGGAATCAACTTAGTGAACCTTCTCCGAACTGCCTCCAATGCAAGTACATCCCTCCTTAAATAAGGAGACCAAAACTGAATTCAGTATTCTAGGTGTGGTCTCACCTAAGCCCTGTACAGTTGTAGCAAGACGTCCCTACTTTTATACTCCATCTCCTTTGCAATAAAAGCCAATATTCCATTTGCCTTCCTAATTACTTGTTGTACCTACATGTTAACTTTTGTGATCAAAGTATAAGATCCCTCTGTACTGCAACATTCTGCGGTTTCTCTCAATTTAAATAACATCTACTTTTCTATTCTTCCCACCAAAGTGGACCCCCACATTTTCCCACACTATACTCCCTCTGCCATATTTTGCCCACTCACTTAACCTATCTATATTCTTTTGCAGACACTTTGTGTCCTTCTCGCAACTTGTTTTCCTACCTATATTTGTATCATCAGCAAATTTGGCTACAATACACTCTGTCCCTTTATCCAATTCATTAATATAGATTGTAAATAGTTGAGGCCCAAGCACTGATCCCTGTGGCACCCCAATAGTTAGAGTTTGCCAACCTGAAAATGCTCCATCTATCCCAACTCTCTGTTTCCTGTTAGTTAACCAATCCTCTATACATGCTAATATATTACCCCAACACCATGAGCTCATCTTGTTCGGTAACCTTTTATGTGGCCCTTTACTGAATGCCCTTTGGAAATCCAAATGCACTACATCTATTGGTTCCTCTTTATTTACCCTGCTTGTTACATCCTCAAAGAACGCTAAGAAATTTGACAAACATGATTTTCCTTTCTCATAACTGTGTTGTCTCTGCTTGATTGTATTGTGATTATCTAAATGTCCTGCTACTACTTCCTTAATAATGGATTTCAGCATTTTTCCAATGACATATGTTAGGCTGACTGGCCTATGGTTTCCTGCTTTCTGTCTCCCTCCTTTCTTGAATCGGGGCATTACATTTCAATTTTCAAATCTGCTGGGACCTGTCCAGAATCTAGGGAATTTTGGAAGCTTATAACCAATGCATCCACTATCGCTGCAGCACTTCTTTTAAGACCCTAGGATACAGATCACCTGGTCCAGGGGACTTGTCAACTTTTAGTCCCATTAGTTTTCCTAGTACTTTTTCTCTGGTGATTGTTTGAAGTTCCTCCCTTCGTTTTGCCCCTTGATTTTCTGCTATATGATACTTGGGGGAATTTTTGTGTCTTCTTTCGTGAAGACAGGTACCAAATATTTGTTCAAAGCCTTCTCATTATTAATTCCCCAGTCTCACCCTCTAAAGGACCAACATTTACTTTAGCTACTCTCTTCCTTTTTATGTACTTGTAGAAGGCCTTACTGTCTGTTTTTATATTTCTTGCTAGTTTACTCTAATATTCGAATCTCTCCCTCTTTTTAAGTCATCCTTTGCTGGTTTCTAAAATTTTCCCAATCTTCTGGCCTACCACTAATCTTTGCAGCATTGTATGCTTTTTCTTTCAAGTTGGTACCATTCTTAACTTCCTTAATTAGGCACGGATGGTGCATCCTTCTCATAGTGCTTCCTTCTAAATGGTATATATCTTTTTTGGGAGTTATGAAATATCTCCTTAAATGTCGTCACTGCTTATCTACCATATTCTTTTTTAACCTATGTTCCCAGCCCACTTTAGCCAACTTTCTGTTCATACCTTTGTAATTGCGTTTATTTAAGTTGAAGACATTAGTTTCAGACCCAATTTTCTCACCCTCAAACTGAATGTGAAATTGTATAATGTTATGATCACTCTCGCCTAGAGGATCCTTTTACTATGAGATCATTCATTAATCCTATCTCATTACACATTACCAGTTCTGAAATAGCCTGCCCCCTGGTTGATTCCAGAATGTATCATTCTAAGAAACTGTCCCAAATACACTCTAAGCTCATCCTCAAGGTTACCTTTGCCACTTTGATTTGTCCAATTGAAATGAAGATTAAAATTGCCCTCTGTTATTGCAATACCTTTCTTACAAGCCCCCATTATTTATTGATTTATACTCTGTCCTACAGTGTGCCTACTGTTAGGTGGCCTATATACTACTCCCACCATTGACTTCTTTCCTTTGCTATTTCTTATCTCCTCCCAAACTGATTCGACATCTTGATCTTCCGAGCCAAGATCATTTCTCACAATAGTACTTACCTCATCCTTTATTAACAGAGCTACCCCACTTCCTTTTCTTTTCTTCCTATCCTTCCAAAATGTTAAATAACCTTGAACATTCAGTTCCCAGCTTTGGTCACTCTTCAACCATGGCCGTAATTTACGTGTTGACATGGCGGCCCGACCAATGGCTGAACAGTTGGGGGTGAGCCCAACTCTGCCGGGCCTGGATGCCACGCTGCTATTTTGCATGGCTCAGGCGCTTAATTCGCCTCGGTCAGGACGACGCAGTGACAGGCATTTAGGGAGATATTTCAAAACTCTCAACAAAGATATATAGCATTTAGAAGGAAGCACTATGAGAAGGATCCACCATCCATGACTAACTAAGGAAGATAAGCATGGTACCAAATTGAAAGAAAAGGCATACAATGCTGCAAAGATTACTGGAAGGCCAGAAGATTGGGAAAATTTTAGAAACCAGCAAAGATGACTTAAAAAAAAAAGGGAGAGATTAGAATTGTCTCCCACCTCTGAGGCAGGAAGTCATGCCTTTAAGAGCTGCCAGCCAATCAGAGGGCTGGCAGCTCCTCAGTTCCAGCAGCACCACCAGTAATAGTTCAAACTACTGCCCGAGTTTAGACAAAATAAAAGAAATCTGAAAATTACCAAGCAATCACCTACCTGCTTACCTAATTAATGCCTCTGGACTTCAGTTCTCGGGTGCCTAGGCCCAACCATCTTCTGCTGCTTCATCAATGACCTTCCTTCCATCATAAGGTCAAAAGTGATTGCACAATGTTCAGCACCATTTACAACGACTCAGATACTGAAGCAGTCCGTGTAGACATGCAGCAAGACCTGGACAATATCCAGGCTTGGGCTGATAAGTGGCAAGTAACATTCACGCCACACAAGTGCCAGGCAATAACCATCTCCAACAAGAGAGAATCTAACCATCTCCCCTTGAAATTCAATGGCATTACGATCACTGAATCCCCCACTATCGACATCCTGGGGGTTACCATTTACCTGAAACTGAACTGGTGCAGCCATATAAATACCATGGCTACAAGGGCAGGTCAGAGACTAGGAATCCTGTGGCGCGTAACTCACTTCCTGACTCTCCAAAGCCTGTCCATCATCTACAAGGCACAAATCAGGAGTGTGATGGAATACTCTCTACTTGCCTGGATGGGTGCAGCTCCAACAGCACTCTCGAGGTTCGACTCCATCCAGGACAAAGCAGCCCATTTGATTGGCACCCCATCCACAAACATTCACATCCTCCACCACCGACGCTCAGTGGCAGCAGTGTGTACCATCTACAATGTGCAGTACAACAATGCACCAAGGCTGCTTCGCCAGCACCTTCCAAACCCACGACCTCTACCATCCAGAAGGACAAGGGCAGCAGATGCATGGGAACACCACCACCTGCAAGTTCCCCTCTATCCTGACTTGGAACGATATCGCCGTTCACTGTCGCTGTGTCAAAATCCTGGAACTCCCTTCGTAACAGCACTGTGAGTGTACCTACCCTACATGACTGCAGCGGTTGAAGAAGGCAGCTTACCACCACCTTCTCAAGTGCAATTAGGAATGGGCATAAAATGCTGGCCTGGCCAGCGACCCCCACATCCCATGAACGAATTTTAAAAAAAGTCTCACTGTGTCCCACTTCCTCTCACTGAGCACTCCCTGGTCTGTAAATAACTAGAACAGCACCTCTTCCCTCACTAATGTCCTTGAGGGAAGGAAATCTGCTGTCCTTACCTGGTCTGGCCTACATGTGACTCCAGACCCACAGGAATGTGGTTAACTCTTACATGTCTTCTGAAATGGCCTAGCAAGCCACTCAGTTGTGCTTAACCGCTAGGAAGTCAATAAAAAGGAATGAAACTGGACGGATCACCCGGCAACGACCTAGGCACCGGAAACAACAACGGCAAATCCAGCCCTGTCGACCCTGCAAAGTCCTCCTTAGTAACATCTGGGGGCTTGTGCCAAAGTTGGGAGAGCTGTCCCACAGACTAGTCAAGCAACAGCCTGACATAGTCATACTCACGGAATCACACCTGACAGACAATGTCCCTGACACTGCCATCACCATCCTTGGGTATGTCCTGTCCCACCAGCAGGACAGACCCAGCAGAGATGGTGGCACAGTGGTATACAGTAGGGAGGGAGTTGCCCTGGGAGTCCTCAACATCGACTCCGGACCCCATAAAGTCTCATGGCATCAGGTCAAACATGGGCAAGGTAACCTCCTACTGATTACCACCTACCGCCCTTCCTCAGCTGATGACTCAGTACTCCTCCATGTTGAACACCACTTGGAGGAAGCACTAAGGGTGGCGAGGGCAAAAAATGTACTCTGGGTGGGGGACTTCAATGTCCATCATCAAGAGTGGCTCGATAGCACCACTACTGTCCAAGCTGGCCGAGTCCTAAAGGACATAGTTGCTAGACTGGGTCTGCGGCAGGTGGTGGGGGAACCAACACGAGGGAAAAACATACTTGACCTCATCCTCACCAATCTGCCTGCCGCAGATGCTTCTGTCCATGACTGTATTGGTAGGAGTGACCACCGCACAGTCCTTGTGGAGACGAAGTCCCGCCTTCACATTGAGGATGCCGTCCATCGTGTTGTGTGGCACTATCACCGTGCTAAATGGGATAGATTTCGAACAGATCTAGCAATGCAAAACTGGGCATCCATGAGGCGCTGTGGGCCATCAGCAGCAGCAGAATTGTACTCAACCACAATCTGTAATCTCATGGCCTGGCATATCCCCCACTCTACCATTACCATCAAGCCAGGAGACCAACCCTGGTTCAATGGAGAGTGCAGGAGGGCATGCCAGGAGCAGCACCAGGCATACCTCAAAATGAGGCGTCAACCTGGTGAAGTTACAACACAGGACTACATGCATGCCAAACTGCGTAAGCAGCATGAGATAGACAGAGCTAAGCGATCCCATAACCAACGGATCAGATCTAAGCTCTGCAGTCCTGCCACATCCAGCCGTGAATGTTGGTGGACAATTAAACAACTAACTGGAGGAGGTGGTTCCACAAATATCCCCATCCTCAATGATGGGGGAGCCCAGCACATCAGTGTGAAAGATAAGGCTGAAGCATTTGCAACAATCTTCAGCCAGAAGTGCCGAGTTGATGATCCATCTCGGTCTCCTTCTGACATCCCCAGCATCACAGATGCCAGACTTCAGCCGATTCGATTCACTCCACGTGATATCAAGAAACGACTGAAGGCACTGGATACTGCAAAAGCTGTGGGCCCTGACAATATTCCAGCAATAGTACTGAAGACCTGTGCTCCAGAACTTGCCGCGCCCCGAGCCAAGCTGTTCCAGTACAGCTACAACACTGGCATCTACACTGCAATGTGGAAAATTGCCCAGGTATGTCCTGTACACAAAAAGCAAGACAAGTCCAACCCAGCCAGTTACCACCCCATCAGTCTACTCTCAATCATCAGTAAAGTGATGGAAGGTGTCATCAACAGTGCCATCAAGTGGCACTTGCTCAGCAATAAAATGCTCAGTGACACTCAGTTTGGGTTCTGCCAGGGCCACTCAGCTCCTGACCTCATTACAGCCTTGGTTCAGACATGGACAAAAGGTCTGAACTCAAGAGGTGAGGTGAGAGTGACTGCCCTTGACATCAAGGCAGCATTTGACTGAGTATGGCATCAAGGAGCCCTAGTAAAACTGAGGTCAATGGGAATCAGGGGGAAAACCCTCCACTGGCTGGAGTCATACCTAGCACAAAGGAAGAATGTTGTGGTTGCTGGAGGTCAATCATCTGAGCTCCAGGACATCACTGCAGGAGTTCCTCAGGGTAGTGTCCTCGGCCCAACCATCTTCAACTGCTTCATCAATGACCTTGCTTCAGTCATAAGGTCAGAAGTGGGGATGTTCGCTGATGATTGCACAATGTTCAGCACCATTCGTGACTCCTCAGATACTGAAGCAGTCCGTGCAGAAATGCAGCAAGACCTGGACAATATCCAGGCTTGGGCTGATAAGTGGCAAGTAACATTCGCACCCCACAAGTGCCAGGCAATGACCATCTCCAACAAGAGAGAATCTAACCATCTCCCCTTGACATTCAACGGCATTACCATCACTGAATCCCCCACTATCAACATCCTAGGGGCTCCCATTGACCAGAAACTGAACTGGAGTAGCCATATAAATACCGTGGCTACAAGAGCAGGTCAGAGGCTAGGAATCCTGAGGCGAGTAACTCACCTCCTGACTCCCCAAAGCCTGTCCACCATCCACAAGGCACAAGTCAGGAGTGTGCCATGCCAAGATTTATGGTGGTCAAGAGTTGGTTTTGTTTTGGATATTATTTTGAGTCAGTTGGGGGTCAGCCTGCTAAGAGTGAAACCACTAGCTCCACCCTAAGAATCCAGCGTGTGGACTAGAGAAATTGATGCCGCATTTCTCCTGAAAAGTCTGCCAGACTAATCCTCGACGTCGCTTGAAGAGAAGTGCTCCAAAGTCGATCCCAGTGACAGCTGTCCATAAGTATCTGGATGCCAGACTAGAAGGGCCAGCGGAGAACATCGCATATTTTATCCTTTTTTCCTTCAAGAAATAACAAGTATTTGGCCAAAGTTTTTTTGTAAAGAGATCTCTGCAGAGAAAACTTCATTTTCTTTTCTTTAACGTGTGTGTGAGAGTGAGTGAGTGATGGGCTAATTTAGAAGGGAACTTTCATATTTCAACCTGTGTGTTAATGCTTTGCATTTTTTATTGAATAAGTCTTGTTTTATAATTTAATAATTTTATTGTTTATTAAAGAAACCTGGTTGGTGGATTTTATTCTGAAATAAAAATAGAGTATATAATTGGCCATGTTGATAACTAGTTGAAACATTTAAATAGATGTTGTGACCCGTGGAGAAGTGGAACTAGAGAAAAACAGTGCACTCCTCCAGCCTCGGTTGCAAACATGAGAGAACACAAACATCTGTGTATTAGGTTATGTAGATCTTCTCATACCAACCTTGCATGATGTGGATCTCCAGAAGTGTGGTGGAGGTCAAATGAACACAATCCACACTCTCTCTTGCGGAGACTCCTAAGTCACCATTTGCTGTTGAGCGGCCGCCTTGAGACCCTGCTAGCTGCAGTGCCTCTTTCTCAGCCGTAGGCAGAGGACGGAGATCTGGGATCCCCCACGAGTCCTCGAGGTCTCCCTCATGTTATAGGCCCATTTGTCCTGCAAGTGGAAATCGGGACATAGTAAGACTTTGCAGGAAGAGCAACAGAACAGTTATGCTAGTGGCAGCTCCCAGTCCCCTCTCGGAACGTAATGCAGGTGAGCTGTGAAAGAAGGCGGCCTGTTGCTGAGAAGCAGCCATGTATCTGCCAGGATGGGGTGAAGCCTCATCCCCTTGCCATGTTGCGCTTCCTCCCACGTAGCCACATGCAAGCCCCAAAAAGGAGAGAGGTATGGAGGATTTGTCTTAGCAGCACGAAGGAGGTCATTCACTCTTTTTCCACACTGGACCCAGTTGCATTGGATGACCTCAAGGCTGCTTACCTCCTCTGCGATTTACATCCAGACTTGCTTGGTCAAGCAGGAGGACCTTTTCTTGCCATCCTTTGGAAAGAGGACCTCCCACCTGTCCCTTGCAGCCCAGAGGAGAATCTCCAGGGAAGCATCGCTAAACCATGGGGCCACCCAGTGTCTTGTCTCAGCCATGGTGCCAGGTTGCTCCTGCTATGTTCCAGTGGTTGTATATCCTGTGCAATACTGACACATCCATATGGGAAAGAAAATCAGCGGATGTGTCTAAAGGATGTGATAAATGGATGCTTGGATAATAATCTGATTAGGCAGAGTCAACATGGATTTATGAATGGGAAATCATATTTGACGAACCTGCTAGAGTTTTTTGAGGATGTTACTAACAATTGATAAAGGGGAGTCGGTGGACTTAGTATACTTGGATTTTCAGAAGGCTTTTGATAAGGTCCCCCAAAGGAGGTTGGTTAGCAAAATTAAAGCACATGGGATAGGAGGTAATATACTGGCATGGATTAAAGATTGGTTAACAGGCAGAAAACAGAGAGTAGGAATAAACAGGTCATTCTCACGTTGGCAGGCTGTGACTAGTGGGGTACTACAATGATCAGTACTTGGGCCCCAGCTGTTCACAATATATATCAATGATTTGGATGTGGGGACCAAATATAATATTTCCTAGTTCGTGGATGACATAAAACTAGTTGGGGAAGATGCAAGCGGCTTCAAGGGGATTTGGACAGACTTAGTGGGCAAGAATGTGGCAGATGGAATATGATGTGGAAAAATGTGAGGTTAACCACTTTGGTAGGAGGAATAGATGTGCAGAGTATTTCTTAAATGGTAAGAGATTAGAAAGTGCAGATGTACACAGGGACCTGGGTGTCCTCGTCAGTAAGTCACTGAAAGCTAACATGCAGGTGCAGCAAGCAATTAGGAAGGCTAATAGTGAGCCTTTATCGCAAGAGGATTTGAGTACAGGAATAGTGAAGTCTTGCTTCAATTGTATAGAACCTTGGTTAGACCGCACCTGGAGTACTGTGTCCAGTTTTGGTCCCCTTACCTTAGGAAGAATATTATTGCCATCGAGGGAATGCAATGAAAGTTCACCAGACTTGTTCCCGGGATGGCAGGACTGTCCTATGAAGAGAGATGGGGAAACTGGGCCTGTATTCTCTAGAGTTTTGAAGAATGAGAGGTGTTCTCATTGAAACCTACAAAATACTTAGAGTAGATACAGGTAAGATGTTTCCCCTGCTTAGGCAGTCTAGAACCAGGGGACACTATTTCAGAATAAGGGGAAGCCACTTACGACCGAGATGAGGAGACATTGCTTTACTCAGAGGGTTGTGAATCTTTGGAATTCTCTACCCAGAGGGTTGTGGAAGCTCAGTCATTGAGTATGTTTAAAGCAGAGATTGATAGATTTCTAAATACAAATGACATAAAGGGATATGGGGATAGTGCGGGAAAAAGACATTGAAGTGGATGATCAGCCGTGATCATATTGAATGGTGGAGCAGGCTCGATGGGCTTAATGGCCTACTCATGTTCCAATGTTCCTATGTAGGACAGGTCACTCTTGGTATTTTTAGTGCATTTCTTGGGAGTCATCTGCAGAGTAGCAATGACACAGACCTGAACCAAGTCACTTGCTCAAAACAGACGGGAAAATAAATGTCTCATCGAAACACTGCTGATTCAAAGGTAATATGGTGAAAGAAATAACTATCTTCCCTTAAAGTGGCAGAGTTAAATTAGGAACCTGATGCTATAATTGAAAAGGAGACAAGACATTAGATACCATAGTTTGAGGTATTTGCAGTTGGCCTTGACAGGGACTCCAGTTCTAAAGCATCTGTGATTACTCTCCAGCTTTCCTCAATTTGCTTGAAAGTAGCCCAAGATTCTTGCATGCCTGCATGATCGCCTGGTGCCACTGCTGTACAAAAACCAGGGCTTTTTGTGTTATTAATTATTGTGGTTACTTTTCTTTGTGACTGACTGTAACCATTGAGAGCATTTTAATTTGTATTACTTTCCAGATCTGATATAAGGTTTAGACATAATCATGTATCAGTTGGCACCTGGGTCTTCTAATTTTAGGTTTCTTGAGTACTTGCTTTTTTTTCATTGGTAAATAAACCAATGTTTAACCTTGGTTAACTCTTAAGTGAAATTAAGGATAATTAGGGCGGCACAGTGGCGCAGTGGTTAGCACTGCAGCCTCACAGCTCCAGGGACCCGGGTTCGATTCCGGGTACTGCCTGTGTGGAGTTTGCAAGTTCTCCCTGTGTCTGCGTGGGTTTTCTCCGGGTGCTCCTGTTTCCTCCCACAAGCCAAAAGACTTGCAGGTTGATAGGTAAAATTGGCCATTATAAATTGTCACTAGTATAGGTAGGTGGTAGGGAAATATAGGGACAGGTGGGGATGTTTGGTAGGAATATGGGATTAGTGTAGGATTAGTATAAATGGGTGGTTGATGTTCGGCACAGACTCGGTGGGCCGAAGGCCCTGTTTCAGTGCTGTATCTCTAATAATAATGTTTCCCATTCAGTAAAATGCAATGAAAGAAATATGGCAATATGGAAGAATATCAGCAAAAATAAAATTCTTCATGCATTTCAACTATTTTTTTTTGAAAGGTTGATGCATGTATCATTTAATCACAAGTTGTAAACCTATACAAATCCTGTTTAATTGTATTTATATGTGCATCTCAGTTATTTTCACAGAATAAACATGAGCAATACACCTTTCATCCTGAAAATACTTGATATTGTTATGCTGTGTTAAGATCATGCAGAAAATAAAGTTTAAAAACATCCCATGATTAATGAGCAGACTGGTTACAAACTGGCTTGCTTAAATACAAAAGTATATTTGATTTGTGTCATGCAGAGTTTAAACCTAGGAGAAACAATAGAGGTGTCTAAATTGAATTCATCAGCTGTCATAAGTGCTCAGACAAAATATATACAGTTCTTTGTGGACAGTACAACGTAACTACTATTTTTCATTTGTTTGTGGTTGGGTGAAGATGTGTTTATATTTTTCTACTTTGTGGTACAAATAGATGGGAAACAATAATTGTGTTCAATAATAAAACTATTCATAATTATTAAAGTTTAAAGAATTTATAAGGTCTCTAAGGTCTGTTCAAATACTGGAGAAGCAACAGTTTATTACTGCTAGGTGTTCAGATATTTAAGAGGCTGAAATGGTTGAAAAGCAATTAATAAATGATTCAGTTGACTGTTAATCAGGGATATTTCAACATTTTTTAAATCTGCTAAGTCCAGTTTTTTTATTATGCTGGATTACTTTGTGTATTTTGCTTAAGGGAAGGTTTGTATCAAAACTCTTTTGTAAATTATATTTCAGCTAATCGCTCTATTCTCTCAATGTTTAATCATTAACAAAGTGACGTCTCCTGTTACTCTAGTAACGTTGTGTTGCTTGTAGCAGTTGCCAGGAGATATATTTCTATTGCAAGTTTATATGGAGCAATACCTAGAATTTTATGACATATCAAGAAGATTTCTTATCATGCTGTCATGCTTATCATTTCTTATTATGGCATTTTGCTGGTCCTTTAGTCTTTGATCTTCATTAACTTTTCCCCTTGTTATTGTACTAAAAGGCATTTTTGTACAGAAGTCTCAAACACAGGTACACACATTATCACAGATCAGATGTAGTCTCCAATCTAAGTTTTAAGTAAAAGTTAATGACAGCATTGCTGAACTTAAGTAGCTTGCTCAGCAGAAATAAAATATTAATACGGTCTCCTTCTACCTGAAGGGAACAAGTTCAAGTCATTCTCTGAATTATATTATTCGCCTTTATAGTTATTCTGACTGCTTCTTAAATGTTATCCCATTTGGAAGGGATGATAGAAAAGCAGAATATTTTTGACTGGTGAGAGGCTGGGAAATGTTGGTATTCAGAGGGACCTAGATGTTCTTGAACATGACTCACAGAAAGTTAACAAACAGGTACAGCAAGCAATTAGAAAAGCAAATGGTGTGTTGGCCTTTGTTTCGAAGGGATGGGAGTTTAAGAGTGAAGAAGTCCTACTGCAATTGTATAGGGCCTTGGTGGGGTACAGTGTACAGTTTTGTCTCCTTACCCAAGGAGAGGGAGTGCAACGGAGATTCATCAGACTGTTCCTGGGTGAAAAGTTTGTCTTATGAGGAGATTGAGTAGACTAGGCCTATATTTCCTCGAATTTAGAAGAGTGAAAGGTGATCTCATTGATACATACAAAATTCTTGAGGGGCTTGATAAGGTAGATTCTGGAAGGATGTAACCTCTTGCTGTGAAGTCTAGAAATAGGGGTCAGAGTCTCAAATAATGAGTCAGCCATTAGGAATGAGGTGAGAAATTTCTTCACTCAAAGGATTGTGGATCTGTGGAGTTCTCTACCCCAGAGGGCAGCGGATGCTCAGTTATGGTGTATATTCAAGACAGATCAGTTAGACTTTTGGGTACCAATGGAATCGAGGGATCTCGGAATGTGGCAGGAAGTTGGAATTGGGGTAGAGAATGAGCCGTGATCATCTTGAATGGCAGAGCAGGCTTGAGGGGTTGAATGGCCTACTCCTGCTCCTTTTTTTTTTAGGTTCTGTATTTTAAACAGAAAAATTAATCTTCCATCATGGATTTTCTAGTTGAAACCTTTTGGGAAGAAACATTTAAATTGTAAATAACTTAAGGCAATTATATATGTACATTCTCATTGCTCCGTACTTTTGGAAAGCAACCTTCATGTACTGTACATTTGCTTTTATGTTCAGCCTTTGAAGTCAACCTCTATTTTGATTTATGTTTCAGCCAGAAGGATAAGGATGTAGATTTCAACTATGTAAATATGGAGAGCTGATCCCTCATATTGGCTGTCTGTAGGTCATGATCTAAAAGCAGAGCTTAATATGGCAATGGAGAGCAGCTCCCTAGTCTAAGAATAAACATTCAGAATAATCGGAATTTGTTGTTTCCTCTTATCTGAGCTTGTTTGTGCAGTGCAGCTAAACCAGGAGATGTATGCATCTCAACTTCTATGTGTGAAAGTGTCTTTAGTGTCTCAAGTCATTATCTGTTACACAGGGCTATCAATTCTATTTAGATGTGCCAGAAGCGGGGGATGGATAGAGGTCTTAGGGAAGAAAAGGTGGTGTTTGGAGATGGACTGGATTTGTGGGCGTACACCAGAAGATAATGTAGACCTGTTCAATTTAGATTAGTTGGTTTTCCAATTCTTTTGGTCAAAACATTCTGAACGTTAGGTAAATAATTATGATGTAAGTTACAGATTCATGACTACCTTAATTATTTCATTAATTGCAAACATATGATTAATTAAATTGGAATAATGTTATGTGATAGGCATAATAGAGTGACTAAAAGTCAAAAGTCTTAGTGATATTTACTGATCACTTGTACCAAAAATCATGGTTCCCATTAAGAGTAGTTTTAGCAACTTCTTGTCATCAGAGCTCAAAGCAAACATGATGATCATCCTATTATTCAACAACAGAAGCATGCATTTTTGTCGAGCATTTAATGTAGTAAAACGTGCTAAAGTGCATGAAGAGATATCAATAAAACGTTAGTTAACAGGAGGGTCAACCAAAATCTTTGTCTTCTCCTTAAGACCCTCCTTAAAACCCACATCTTTGACAAAGGTGGAGAGATGAAGTGGTAAATATAGAAAAAGTAGAAAATTTACATCATGAAAGGAGTCCATTTGGCCTATTGTGTCTGTGTCAGCCAAAAATGAACTATCCAGCCTTAATTTCAGCTCTTGGTCTGTAGCCCTGTAAGTATGGCACTTAAAGTGCCTTTTTAAAAAGTATTTTTTAAATTCAATGAGGTTTTCTACCTTTTAGACAGAGAGTTCTAGACCCACACCACCCTCTGGGTGAAAAAGATTTCTCCTCAACTCTATTCATCCTTTTGCCAATTAGTTTAGTTTAGTTTAGAGATACAGCACTGAAACAGGCCCTTCGGCCCACCGAGTCTGTGCCGACCATCAACCACCCATTTATACTAATCCTACACTAATTCCATATTCCTACCACATCCCCACCTGTCCCTATATTTCCCTACCACCTACCTATACTAGGGGCAATTGCTAATGGCCAATTTACCTATCAACCAACAAGTTTTTGGCATGTGGGAGGAAACCGGAGCACCCGGAGGAAACCCACGCAGACACAGGGAGAACTTGCAAACTCCACACAGGCAGTACCCAGAATTGAACCCGGGTTGCTGGAGCTGTGAGGCTGTGGTGCTAACCACTGCGCCACCGTGCTGCAGATTTAATTACATTAAATCTATGCCCCCTGGTTATTGAGTTCACTGCTAAGAGACATAGGTTCTTCTAGTCCACTCTATCTAGGCCCCAAAATTAAATCTCCCCTCAGCCTCTTCTGTTCTAAAGAAAACAATCCCAGCCTATCCAATCTTTCCTCATAGTCAAAATTTTCCATTCCCAGCAACATCCCTGTAAACGTCCTCTGTATACTCTCTAGAGCGATCACAATATAGGAATAGTTACAGGAAGGGAATTTCAAAGCATGGGGCTTAGGTGGTTGAAGGCAGGGCCTCTAACCGTGGGGCCAGAGTCAGATGAATTGAGAGTTTGGGGGGGTGGTAGGTGACTTTAGCGCTGGAGGATCTTATAGAAATAGGGAGGAGCAAGCCATGAAGGAATTTAAACTTGAGGATGCAAATTTTAAATTTGATATCCCGGGGACAAGAAGACAATTTAGGTCTTAGAAAATGAGTGTGATGGATGAGCAGGATTTCATGCAGAGTAGGATATAGACAGCAAAGCTTTGGATAAGCTGGTTTACAGAAATTGGAGAATGGGAAGCTGGCCAAGAGAGCCTTAGAATAGTCATGTCTTGAAGTGGCAAAGACATGGGGCTGAATTTTTGATACTGAGGTGGGAAACGGGAGTTGGGTTTGGGGTCAGAAACCTGCCTGCAGTGGGAAACTGATGAAAGTTAAGATTTTAATGTAGGTAAGCCCTTAATTGGTATGGAGATGGGTTTCATGTCCACTTAGAGCCAGTCGGGTTGGGAATGGGGGCAGGTCAGATGAAGTGTGGGTCTGATTTAGACTTCCCACAGCAGCCATCACTGAGGTTGCAGGTTGTCCTGAGGGAGAAATCTGCTTATTGTGCCAAAGCCTTCCACAGCACCAGAGGGAAGCGAGAAGTCATGAGAGCCAGAAGCCTGGCATCTCGGGCAGGGCTGCACCTTGTTTCATTGATGTCGACCAGGATCTAATGCTAGACGTCGTGAGGGAGAGGAGGGAGGTCCTCTGCCTGGAGGGTGGCAAGAGGAGGACGCCTCGATTGTTCAGCATCATCTCCTTCCGCTTCCTCTCTCAGCTGCTGCTCCCCTGATGAGCTGTCTGTTTCCAGGCCCCCTCAGTCCTCAAGGTCCACACTCTCTGGAAGGCCATGTTAGGGAGAGCACAGCAGACTACCAGAATGATCAAGACCCTTGCAGGATAGTATTGGAGGATCGGTCCAGGCACAGGAATTGCCTCTTCAGAGGTCCGATGGCCTGCTTAATGGTTGTCCTACTAAGTAGGTGGCATTGGTTGTATTGCCTCTGTGCCTCAGTTAGGGGCTCCCTTAGAGAGGTCAGTAGCCATGTCTTCAGGGGATATCTCTCATCCCCTAGGATCCATCCATGGATTTTGGGCATTGGAGTGAAGAGCTGTGGCAGCTGGGATTGGCGAAGGATGAAGGTGTTATTGCAGCTGGCAGGAAAACGAGTACACACATGGAGGAAGCTCTTGTTGTGGTTGCAGATGAATTGAACATTGAGACAGTAGAAGCCCTTGCACTTAATGAATCTCACTGGCTGGTTGTTGGGTGCCTTTGTTGGTCATGTGGGTGCAATCAAAGATGCCCTGTACCTGGATGAATCAGTGATGGTGGTGAAACCCAATGCCTTCTGTCCCTACGAGGCTGCATCGATCATGAAATAAATGTATTATCCAGCTCTGGCAAATAGGGCATCGGTGACCAGCGAGATGCAGTGGATTTTAGGCACTTGTGAGATGCTGCTAAGGGCTACACCTGATCCTTGGAAGGAGCCAGCAGCGAAGAAGTTCAAAGCCAGAGTAACTTTGACATCTACTGGCAAAGCATGGTCAACAGTGCTGTAGGGTGCGAGGTCTTCGGCGACGAGGTCACATGTCTGTGACCATCTGCCTGGAGAGTCGCTGTCTCTTGCGGAACTGGTTCTCCGTCATGTCTAGATAGCTCCATCTTCAGCGGTAGATCCTGTGGTGAAATTATGGCCTCCATTGCCTTCCTGCTCCTCTTCCCTCTCCAATGCCCTCCTGCTGCTTGGGGATACACCTTTCCTGCGGATGGTGTTATCCCTCATCGCCACTAGGCGCAAAATCTGACAGTCGTGCCCCCATTGCTAGCTGCAGCCTTCCTCGTGGACAGGTGGCCCCCCAATTGTCCTTGGTAGCCTTCCCCCTGCTCTTCTGCCACAGTGATGCCAGGTGGGTGACAACCCCATTCAGTGCCTGAATGCTGAGTGCCCACTCTCCCTGCTGCCTGCACAATGCCAAGGGCACCTCCTTACCTAAGGGCAAGTCTCCCTCTGCCCTGCTGACCCTCATGGGGCCGGTGTGCTGCCCTGGGCAGCTATGACTGGCTTTGCACACTGTACCCGCCTTCCTTCAGCAGATCTGTAACAGACACCTGAAACCTATGCACCTCTTTCAAAATTCCACCTCTCTGTCCAACAAGCTCTTAACCAGCTTTTTAAATACTCTAATTGGCTTCATTGGGCAGGAGAGCGGGATTCCTGTCCTGCCCTCCCCCTGTCCTGGTGAAAATTGCCAGTGCTGGGAATGGTGTCCTGCAACTGACAGGCAGCTGGCACCTGGCATTTTTAGGCCCATCCACCCCTTCCCTGACTTCTGAGGTGGGGGGCCTGAAAATTCAGCCCATTGATTTAGATTCAGTAGTAGGTGGAAGGGATGGAGGCAGGTGTTATTAAGTCTTTGTGATGAAAAGGATATGGGGTCAGAGGTTCACCCGCAGTTGAATAGGATGCCAGGGTTGCAAACGGTCTGGTTCATCATCAGAGAGTGGCTAGCGGAAGGGCTAGATAAAAGGAAAGAACTTGCATTTATATCGAGCCTCTCACAATTTCAGGGTGTCCCTGGATTATGTGCTGAAGTGCGGCTTAAACCCATGACCTTCTGAGGTGAGAGTGCCACCTCTACTCCATTTTCAATGCATCGGTCCTTGAGCAGGGTATTCACAATAAATGTTTTTTAAAACTTGACCCAGGCCCCAAAATACAATTCCTAATACTCAGGTGTGTCTCATACTATTCTTAAGCCTTGAACTTGCTGCTCCATCTAAGATTAGATATGAGCCAAGTGCTGCCAACCCCAGGTCTTCCCCAAGTGTTGTCAGATAGTATATGTAAGAAATGGGAAATGGTAATCCTACAGTAGTGTGTGCATTTGTTATTTAGTTAAACAGTAATCTGCAGGCATTTTTAGAACAAAAGCAAGGAAGGATACATTGTCATAGATGTACGGCTACAGTCTATTGTTTGAGTTAGAAGTGCAAAAGTATTAGGTAGTGGGCATAGGTTTGTTTTGTAATATGTTTTATAATGCCAGTTCAAACATCAGCCCTGTTTTTATTCCCAACTAAAAAGGAAAATACTTTGCTGATATTTTGAGTGTATTGTAAGCAATGGCTGGACCCCTGAGTGTTACGAATGACTTTCAGAAAGGCTGATAGTGAGAAAAAATTCAGACACAACTAGAGAAGTAGAACTGAACATTAACTTGGAGGCAGGAAGCAAGTGGAGACACTGGTTTGAGTTCAGGAAACATGGAAGAATAGGTTTCCTTCAGGTCCTGCTGAATTTAACAGAAGGACATTACCATTATTTATCTCAGTTTCCCAGCTGTAGCCAGCCAGATTAAGAAGCTAGCTGGCTGTCAGGTGGGTAGGTTTTTGACACCAGACCATAACTGGGGAGTGAAGCAGAGAGGAGGAAGAGAGGGATCAGGAGCTGGTGGGGTTGTGGGGATGCGGGGGAAATTTGGAGTCTGGAATCTGGAGCAAGGAAAGATCAAGGGCTGGAGCAGAGTGTAATTGGGGTCCGAAGTCAGGCAATGGCAGGGGCCAGAGCGATCAGGATCTGGAGCCAAGCAACATCGGAAGCCAGGGTCAGGAGTGATTAGAGGCCAGAGTAGGGGTGGGGGGATTGGAAGGGTTGGGGGAAGATTGGAGGCCTCATAGAGGAGATCAGAAGGGTCAGGTAGGGATGTCCAATTGAGGGAAGCTGATGAAGCAGGCAACAGTAGCATAGTGGTTATATTATTGGACTCGAAATCCAGAGGCCTGGACTAAACATTCAGAGATGTGAGTTCAAATCTCACAACAGGAGATAGGAAATTTAAATTCAGCTAATTAAGTAAATCCAGAATGAAAAGCTATCATCAGTAATGGTGAGCATGAATCTATAGATTGATGTATAAGCCCATCTGATTCACTAATTACCTGGTCTGGCCTGTACATGACTCCAGACCCACAGCAATGTGATTGACTCTCAGTTGCCCTCTGAATTGGTCTTGCATGCCACTTAGTTGTCAAGGGCAACTAGGGGTGGGCAATAAATGCTGCCATTGCCAGTGACATGCACACCCCATGAATGAAATTTAAAAAAAAGGCAAAATAGGTCCAGCAGGTAAATAGAAAGGTGCTTACCTCCTGGATCCAGCAGTCCTCACCTCCCTTTAACCACCAGATTTCCCGAGGCCTGGGAAAATTGGCCAGCCAGGGTTAAATTTAAAATGGTTGTTAAATATAAAGCACACAGCCTCATTATAATATTTAAATTGACATCCCACCTCCTACAAGTATTTTGTTAAAACAGCTACAGCTTCTGAAGTAAGAGCAGCACTGCTGAATCGTGCTTGAAACACAGTTCTATAATGCATAAGTGATTTTACTGTCTGAGAATACATTTCTTTTAAATGTAGTGTTTCTTTCATATAAAGCATTATTTTTGTTTACTTCCGTGCACAACAGTGAACTAAATTGACTTTGCACCATTTCTGCTCTGTAGATTGTCCCATTAATTGGGTACTAATAATCCATAAATATGAAACCAAAACTTCCAAAAGTGTTCATAGTTTGTTTTAACAAGGTCTATGGGCCACAGTTGGACTGCTGCCCTCACCAACAGCTTTCAAACCTTCCGGTTGACTCACAATTGGAATTAAATTGAGCCAAGATGTTGACTTTTTCCCTTTTACATTGCTGGAAAAGTCCTTGGATTTTCAATTTACTGCCCAGATGTAGAACCAGTCTTGTGGATTGCTCATTATGAAAACCATCCAATGTAAATGATAATCAGGCTGTTGATAAAATGGCCAGCCAATCCACAGCACCAATTTTACACCCAGGCGGTTAAGTTGAAGATATACTCACTTATATTTACAGACTGCCTTTGCCGTCCCTTTAATGCAAGGTAGCGAGACTAAATCCTTGCCCTAGGATCTAAAGGTGACAACTGGACTATCTCGGAAGATCAGGAAATGTCCTCTTATTCCCATCACTCCCTCCAGTGCCAAGTTCCATTTGTTGCTATGGGAGCTATTGCCTTTTTTCAAAAAAAAAACACTATGCAAAGTAAAGAGGTCAGCTTGTAAAATAACAGTAATACCCACCAAGGGCATGGATAAGAAAGAAGGAAGATCTGGAAATCTCACAATTGGGGGCCAATGTGGTCCCAAATGAAACATTTAAAAAGTGTTACTGGAAAAAGTGTGTTGTCACATCAAGGTTGATGATGACCACATTAATCTTGCTGTGAAAATAGCAGCGACTGTGTTGAAAGCATTTAAAAGGTGTGCAGATTAAAAAAAATACCAAAACACCAGGTGAAAGAAGGAAGTGATTTAGAATTTATGTTAATTACCTTTGAGCATAACAGACTTTAGGATTATGGTCTTGCTTAAAAAAATAGATCCATATTACTGCTTTGCTTGAGATTGTCTTGCAGAAAAGTGATGTTTTAAATTGTCACGTTTGCTTTTTTTATTTTTATGTTTTGTGTTTACTAGACTGCTTCATTTGATGATCCATCATATTTAGCACCTTTTTTGGGCCTTTTCTATTAATACAGGTGTTTAGCAGACCTGCTTTTAATGCAGCTTTTGGTCCCTCGTTGATCTCGAAAAAGCCTTTGATTCTGTCAAGTCCCAGTAGAAGCATAAGGATAGGAGTAGGCCATTTAGCCGTTTGAGCCTGTTCTGCCATTCAGTGAGATCTGCAAGCTCACACCATTATACCAGTGTTTGCCCCATGTCCCTTAATACCTTTGGCTAACCAAAAGCTATCGATTTCCATTTTAGAATTTACAATTGATCTAGCATCAATTGCTATTTGCAGAAGAGTGTTCCAAACTTCAATCACCCTTTTTGTGTACAAGTGTTTTCTAATTTCACTCCTGAAAAGATCTGCCTCTAATTTTTAGGCGATGCCCCCTAGTCCTTGACTCCCCAACCAGCAGAAATGGTTTCTCTCTTGGAGTGTCTGTCTCCTGACAATGCAGCCAAGCGCCGACGTCATCACTGCGGTCCAAACTGCACATATGCACGGAACACATTCATCCTTGCGCAAAATGCACCCGAACTTTGCCAGCTTGCCAGTACTAATGCACGCATGTGCGTGAATACGTCATCACGCAAAGGGTTGTCAGCCTCCAGCGTGAGTTTTGGAAAGTGGCCTCAATCGCCGCTTCGCTTCCGCGCTCTCTCCCATCGTTCTCTCCTGCACCCGCCTGCTCGCGGCTCCATCCCACCGTTCGCTTTCCGCCTCGCCACTAGCACACTGCCCGTTGCCCCTCCCCCCCAACCCCCGCAAACTGCCACTTCTTTGGGCGGCGAGGCGGGGAACAAGCAGCGGGAGGGAACAGCGATCAGTCGGGTGAGGGAGAGACGGCAGGATGGAGCAGCAAGTAGTCGGGAGTGGCAGGATGGAGTAGTGAGCATTGTGAAGTTGCAGGAGGGAACGGCAAGAATGCGGGCACGGGAAACTGAATGCGTCGATTGAGGCGGCGATCGCAGGAGGGAACGGTGAACAGAAGCGGCAATCGTGAGAGGGTACTGGTGGGGGGGGGGCAGGGTGGAGGTGACATTCGCGGCCATTGAGGAGTGGAGGGGTTTGGGTTCAATTTTTTTGTGTTAAATTGAGCAGCGCCAACTTTATTACTGGCAGCTGCCTGAGATATTGCAGACAGTGACGTATCTGTCGATGAGGCTGCATATGTGCGTGTGCCAGTACTGTGCCATCTAGTGGCTGCATTGTCAGCAAACGCAGCCTTTCCCTCTACCTACCCTATCTGTTGCCCTTAATATCTTGAAAACTATCATCAAATCACCCCCTAGCCATCTAAATGCTAGTGAATACAACCACAGTTTGTGTAATCCCTCCTCATGATTTAACCCTCGGAGTCCAGATATGATCCCGGTAAACCTACTCTGTCCTCCTTCCAAGGCCAATCGATCTTTCCGAAGGTGTGGTACCAGAACTGCTCACAGTACTCCAGGTGTACTCCAACCAGGGCTTTATATAGCTGAAGCATGACTTCTACCCTCTTGTATTCTAGTCCTCTAGATATAAAGACCAGCATTCCATTAGATTTTTAGATTATTTTCTGTATCTGTTCATGAAATTTTAATGATCTGTGTACCTGGACTGCTAAGTATCTTTGGACCTCCACTGTTTCTAGCTTTTCTGGCATGCTGACCTCTTCCTCTACTGTAAGTACTGATGCAAAGTAATTATTCAACATGTAAACCATTTCCTTATTTTCATTGATAATATCACTCATCAGTTTTCAAGGGGCCCAAGCGATTGCTACTGACTGACTTGAGTCTGCAAGCAAAGGAACTGCGAATGTTTTAATTGTTTGACACCACTGATCCTATTTGTGTTGGTGTTCATCAAATATGTATTATGATCTGAGATCTCTTTGTCATAGTTGTGGGTAGAATTGTGGTAGTTAGCAGTTGCTGGGTCACTGGCTGCAATTTATATCAGCAATTATTTAACTACCAATTTGTGCTGTGTTGATGGTATGGTTCATTTTGCTGAGGATTTGCAACACATGTCAGAGGCTGTCAACCATTTATGCAAAAAAAAAAGTACTGAGAGAAGGCCTGTCAGCCCTGTTTGTTTCCACTGGCTGAAATATCCCTATATTTCTGTAATAGAGAAAATTAAGAGGAACACTGCACTTCTAGTGCAATCAACTTTTATGCAAATTGTCAAATAACGTTATCGCCCATGTCAGTTTGTCTGCCATACTAGAACAACAACTTTCAGTTATGTAGTGCCTTTAACAGCAAAACAGACTGAGGCGCTCCACAGGAGGATTATGAAACAAAATCTGACACCGAGCTGCATGAGATATTAGGACAGGTTTCCAAAAGCTTGGTTAAAGAGATTGGATTTATAGAGCATCTTAAAGGAGGGGAGAGAAGCGAGAGGTTTGGAGAGGGAATTCCAGAGCTTTGGGCCTGGGCAGCGAAGGCAGGGTGCAGCAACTAAAATCTAAGGATGTGCAAGAACAGAATTTGTGGATTGTAGGGCTGGAGAAGGTTACAGAGATAGGGAAGGACGAGGCCATGGAATGACTTAAAAACAAGGATATGGAATGACTTAAAAACAAGGATAAGAACTTTAAAATTGAGGTGTTTCTGGACAGGCAGCCATTGTAGTTCAACAGGCATAGTAGAGGGGTGATGGACAATGTTCCTTCTAAGCTGCTCGGGTGTGTGGCCACGTAGCAATCAGGAATGTGCCGTGCAGGAAACAAACAGGCCATGCACAAGCAATGTACCCTTTAAAATGCGTGGCTGCAGGTCAATCTTAAAGGGACCGCGCAGTGCAGCAAGCCGGCCACACACAGCAAGCCGAAATTAGAGAGAACATTGGTGGTGGGTGAATGGGACTTGGTGTGAGTTAGAATATGGGCAGCAGAGTTTTGGGTCAACTCAAGTTTATGGAGAATGAAAGATGGGAGGCCCACCAGGTGAGCACTGGAATAGTCAAGTCTAGAGGTAGCAAAGGCATGGATGAGGGTTTCTGCAGCAGATGAATTGAGGCAGGGATGGAGTTGGGTGATATTACAGAGGTGAAAGTAGACGTTCTTAGTAATAGAGCGGATGTGTGGTTGGAAGCTCATCTCCAGTTCAAATATGGCCACCAGGTTTGCAAACGGTCTGGTTTAGCGTCAAACATGGTGTCCGGGGGAGCGATGGAGTCGATGGTTAGAGAATAGGGCTTGTGGCAGGGACAGAAGACAATGGCTTTGGTCTTCCCAATATTTAGTTGTAGGAAATTTCTGCTGGTCTAGTACTGGGTATCAGACCAACAGTGTGACAATTTAGAGGAAGGGATCAAGAAAGGTGGTGGTGAGGTAGAGCTGAGTGTTGTCAGCACACATGTGGAACCTGACGTGTTTTCAGATGTCATCGAGGGGCAGTGTGTAGATGAGAAATGGTAGGGGTAGGCAAGGATAGAGCCAGAGGGAACTCCAGAGGTAATGGGGCATTTGCAGGAAGAGTAACAATTGTAAGTGATTCTCCTGATTACAACTGGATAGGTGAGAATGGAACCGCTCGAGGTCAGCCCCCCACCCCTAAGCTGGACGATGGAGGTGAGGCATTGGAGGGGGGTCAGGGTGGGACTTTTGAGGAAACAGGTGATGGAAACAGATTTGAAGG
The DNA here is from genome assembly GCF_036365525.1 of Heterodontus francisci. Lineage (NCBI taxonomy): Eukaryota > Metazoa > Chordata > Chondrichthyes > Heterodontiformes > Heterodontidae > Heterodontus > Heterodontus francisci. The sequence goes on from NC_090379.1 coordinate 71,630,065, forward strand.
GGGGCGCAGTACTTGAGGAGAGTGAACCATTAACAATATCAGCCATAATGGAGGCTGGGAAGGGAAATTGCGTGGTCAGCAGCTTGGTGGGAATATAGTTGAAGGTCCTGGAGATGGGCCACAGAGATACGATTAGCTCAGAGAGGGCATTGATAAAAGATCAGAGAGAAACTAGAGAAAGATGTGAGTGGAAGCCTTAAAGCAAGTTTGGCCCTGTGGACCAGCAGAAGGCAGAAAAGCAACAGAGGCAGCTGAGCAGATGGTCTGAATCTTAGTGACAAAGAAGTCCGTCACTTCTCACACTTGTTGGAGGTGAAGGTGGAAGAGGCAGGGGAGAGGGGTTTAAAGTGATGGTTTGTAGTGGAGAAGAGAAGCCGCAGGTTATCTTTACACTGCAGGATGATCCTGGAATAGTGAGCTGTTTTGGCAGAAGAGAGCTAACCTGATGGTGCTTTATGTGGTCCAGCCAGATCCATAGTAATAGTGTACACTCCCATAATGAGACCAATACTGTACACAGTACTCCAGATGTGGTCTCACCAATGCCCTATATAACCGAAGCAAAATTTCCCTACCTTTGTATTCAATTCCCCTTGCAATAAATGATAGCATTCTATTAGCTTTCCTAATTACTTGCTGTACCCGCATACTAACCTTTTGCGATTCATGCACTTGGACACCCAGATCCCTTTGCATCTCGGAGCTCTGCAGTCTCTCACCATTTAGATAATATGCTTTTTTATTCTTCCTGCCCAACTGGACAATTTCACAATTTCCCACATTATACTCCATTTGCCAGATCTTTGCCCACTCACTTAATCCGTCTATATCCCTTTGTAGCCTCCTTATGTCCTCTTTACCACTTACTTTCCTACCTATCTTTGTGCCATCAGCAAATTTAGCAACCATACCTTCAGTCCCTTCATCCAACTCATTTGTATAAATTGTAAAAAGTTGAGGCCCCAGCACTGAACCCTGTGGCGCACCACTCATTACAGCTTGCCAACCAGAAAATGACCCATTTATGCCTACTCTTTGTTCCCTGTTAGCTAGCCAATCTTCTATCCATGCCAATATGTTACCCGCTACACCATGAGCTTTTATTTTCCGCAGTAACCTTTGATGTGGCACCTTATCAAATACCTTCTGGAAATCTAAGTACAGTACATCCACCGGTTCCTTTTATCCACAGCACATGCTCCTTCTTCAAAGAACTCCAATGAATTGGTTAAACATGATTTCCCTTTCACAAAACATTTTGACTCTGCCTGATTGCCTTGAATTTTCCAAGTGCCCTGCTATAACATCTTTAATAATAGCTTCTAAAATTTTCCCTGTAACAGATGTTAAGCTAACTGGCATGTAGTTTCCTGCTTTCTGTCTCCCTCCCTTTTTGAATAAAGGAGTTACCATGCCTATTTTCCAATCTAATGGAACCTTCCCAGAATCTAGAGAATTTTGGAAAATTAAAAACAATGCATCAACTATCTCACTAGCCACTTCTTTTAACACCGTAGGATGAAGTCCATCAGGACCCAGGGACTTATCAGTCCGCAGCTCCAACAATTTGCTCAGTACCACTTCCCTGGTGATTGTAATTTTCTTGTGTTCCTCCCTCCCTTCCATTTCCTGATTTACAGCTATTTCTGGGATGTTACTTGTATCCTTTATAGTGAAGACTGATGCAAAATACCTGTTCAATTCATCTGCTGTCTCCTTATTTTCCATTATTAATTCCTCAGACTCACTTTCTATAGAACCGACACTCACTTTGTTAACTCTTTTCTTCTTAAAATATCTATAGAAACTCTTACCATTCATTTTTATATATCTAGCTAGCTTTCTCTTGTACTCTAATTTATCCCTCATTAATCTTTTAGTCATTCTTTGCTGTCTTTTATATTCTGTCCAATCTTCTGACCTGCCTCCCATCTTTGTGCAATGATTGTGCTCTAAAGAAACCTGTTCCAGTGCTATAGCTACACCATGGTTATAGATAATGCCTTTGGTACGAGGAACAGGTTTTATTGTTGCAACCATGATTGCTTCTAATATAGCTGCAACGATAAATTATTCTGAATATGCTTTATAAGCTTTTTTTATCACAAGAACAAACAGCTGAAAAAATTGTTTTAATCCTATGCATTGTAACTTATAGTTTGTTTTAAAGATGATTTTACTGACTAAATTACAGGAAAAAGAGTTGAATACAATAATTCAGTTAGATCTATTTTAATTTTGATTTTTTTTCTATTAATATATAAATTCAATACCTGTATTTTATTTACTATATATGCAAATTATGCATTCTACCAGAGACATGGCAATTTGCCATGGTTTAGAAATGTTGAAATTTCATCTTACAGCTCCCAATAGTTTTTATTTTTTGGCAACTTTTTTTTGAAAAGGGTTCTTCAGGTAAAAAGGGTTGCTAACCCCTCCCTGTTCTAATCCAACAACCACCGTTTCAGTGTATGTCTATTTATAGGGATTCAAGTGCATCATCAGTTAATGCTCATCACCTGCATACAATTAAACACAATTAATATACAATGAACACCAGCTTTCATGTTTAACTCTGGCATTTTAGGCTGGTTACAATCCCCACAGAAGAGGCGGGTTTCCTATTAGCACATAGTAATTGCTCAATATTTCAGCTCTCTTTGAAATTTAATGTTGCATCCATGGGATTCCTGGGCTTCTTGAAACTTGCCATTGAAAGCAACATGAGAACATATTGGCAATTGAGAAGCCTGATTAAAACTTATTGAAATACTGCAATGAATACTCGGTACCCATCGCTGCATTCTTACCTACTAATGGGAGAGGGTTTGTTCACAGTTCTTTTTCTTTTGCTGAGAGTTCACTTTCTACACCAGAGATTTTCTGAATCTTTAGATTGGACCTCAGATGAGGAGCAATATGACCAGCACCAGAGTTTAGAGACCTGCAGCTGGACATCAGAGAAAGGACCACCACCAGCAGCAGCCTGCTGTTAAAAGTCCTGCAGCTGGACAGTAGAGAAGGATGCAGCTCACAGGAGACTCTAGCTGCAACAGCGTGTGCAGAATGGGCTGAGTTTCCTTGACGTGTCTTGATTTTAATGTCTCCACCATTGGTGGCTGTGCTTTCAGTTGTCTAGGCCCCAAGCACTGGAATACCCTCCCTATACCTTTCCACTTCTCCACACCGCTTTCCTCCTTTAATATCTCCTTTCGTGGCTCGGTGTCATACTTTGTTTTATATGCTCCTGTAAAGCGCCTTGGGATATTTTATTATGTTAAAGGCACTATATAAATATAAGTTGTTGTGTCGAACAATAGTGCTTCAGCAGAAACGCAGTCCAGTTCTGATGAAAGGTCATCGACATGAAACATTAACTTTTTTTCTCTGTCCAGACCTCCTGTGTATTTCCAGCATTTTCTCTTTTTATTTCAAATTCCCAGTATCTGCAGTATTTTGCATTTGCATTAGTGTTTAATTCACTGTCATTTCACTTTCAGAAATGCCCACCTAGAATAAAGAAGTTCTGCTCTTCTCCCCACGATTTCAGTTTATCTCTTTTACCTTCTTTGCTTTCTGTTTCCCTCCTCACGTTTGGTCACGTATATACCAAAATTCACTTTCACAGCCACATCTCTTATCTTAACATCTGTCTCTGGGTCCGATTTTGTTTTCCCACATAGAATCCAACTGAAATACTACTACTCATGTTTCAGATCCACCCACAATTACCAGTATCTCTAAGCTATTCAGCATTCCTTGAATTATTGCTCTCACTGCATCCTGAGATCCACAATCCATACCACATGCTGACACATGCGTGCTCTTGACCCCTCTCTTCAGCAACTCTGAATCACTTTGGCTCAAAGCTGTCCTGGTCCACAGTTCCATTTTATCCTTTGACTCATCCGGCGTTTTAACAAAAAGCTTATTTTCTTCTTTTCACATGTCAAAGATTGCAAACTTCAACAATTCATGGATACCAACACCACTCCAGATCCTTCTTCCCTTGACATTCTTCTGACCTCATCCCTTATTCCATTCTCACCCCTTGCTGCGTTTTCACAATCCCCTGTGACCTCTGCTCTCTGACCCCGAACAATCAGTCCTCAGCAAAGGCCTCAGCTTCATCCCCTTTCGCTTCCACCTCAATGAATTCCGAGCTCGGTATAATGCTGAGATCTTTTTCCTTTGCCTCTACACTCACTTCTTTGGGCAGGAGTCTTCCCCTGCACAGCAGATCTGTCTTTAGAATTTTTGTTCCACCTGGACTCCTCCTTCTGGCCTCTTACCCTCTCTAGGTCTTTTTATTGAGAACTGCTGGCATGACATCAGCCATCTCCATTTCTCTCAATCACTCTAACCTATCTCCCTCTGAACTTGCAGCATTCTGTTCTCTCAGGCTCAACCCTAATATTGTAACAAACTGATGATAAAGGTGGTGCTGCTGTTGTTTGGTGAACTGACCTTTACCTAGCGGAGGCTGAACACCAACTCTCTGATATCACCTCCTACCTCCCCCTGGACCATGATCTCACCACCGAACATCAAACTATCATTTCCAAGTCTGCCACTGACCTTGTCTCCTCTGGAGATCTTCCCAGCATTGCCTCCAACTTCATAGACCCCCATCCCCAAAAAGCCTGCTTCCCACTCCTTCTGAAGATCCATAAACAGAACTGTCCTGATAGACCCATAATTTCAGCCTGTTCTTGCCCAACCTAACTGATTTTTCCTATCTCAACTCTTTTCCTACCTACACCCATGACTTCTCTGACACCCTACACCACGTTAACAGTTTCCTGGCCCTAAAAGAAGGCACAGATCATCTGCAGATGATTTGAGGAGGAGGAGGAAGGTGATGAGGGCAATGCAGCACCAGCCTCTCATGTTGCTGTCTGGGATGCCGTTATTAACGCAAGGTTCACTTGGGTGGTACCAGTGGACCAATGTCAGAACAACATTCATTGGCCACTCTTCCCACCCTCATACCCCCTGCCTTACAATGCTGCTAACACAAAGCAGTCCTGCAAACAGCCAACCACCCATTGTACATTCCCTATTCCCCCATTGGTCCTCATTAATTTATGTCTTCCCATTCATCAAAAGGCAAATTTCCACCCAGTAAGCAAAAATGGGCAAGACAAGAAAGTGGTGTAAAGTAATAAAATTTAAATGATTCTACTAAAGAACAGAGACTTCACAACATAACATTTTCTATTACACCCTTGTGCAACTGCAAAGCTTTCCTCTTTCCACCATTCCTACATGGTGCAACTCCTGTGGCTTCAGCAGAGGTTGATGCAAGCTGCTCATATTCCTCTTCTGACTACTGAGATGCTCTTGGCTGACTACCCTGCCAAAGACTGCTCCAGATAGTATGCCAGATACTGATTGAGAGTTGGCCAGGGGGTGAGGTGTGGAAGCATTTTGTGTGGAGTTCTCACTTCCATGTCCCCTTTTGCCATTATCTCCATCATGGGCCAGTTGCACTTCACTGGTGACATTATGCTGGAGAGCAGCTTGATGAAGATCAGTGAGGCCACAGTATCTGTCCTCCTATTTAAGGTAACAGACATGTTGGCATCCAGAGTCTGCACGGCCATTGTCAAGAGGTTGCATGGACTCATTTGATTGCTGCATTTGATGTTCCATAGAATTGGCACTCTATCCATGCAAGCAGACGTTGTAGCAATGCCATGTGACATCATCCCACTCATGCTTGAGGCAGACTCCTCTATTGATTCTGCAATCGTAGTATGTGTGCTTGGAAGGCCTGTCAGTGCATCACACATTGTCTGCTGCTCTCAATGATTATTCTTTTCATCAATAGCTCCCAGTTGAGCAGAACCAAAAGAAGGCCATGCCCACTAACATGGACTCTCCACAGCTGTCTCTGCCACCACTGTCTGCTTTTTCTCATTTGTGAAGTGTGAATCACCAGGTGAAAAAGTAACTATCTGTCTAACTGGTTCGATCAGAGTGCAAGTATCTGAGCTGGTGCATGATAAGTATGGGTTCTGTGAAAGTGTGCCCTCAGAAGGAACCATCTTTGAGGATTTGTTGTCCATGGACTCTGAATGCATATGTGAAGGTCCTATTGCAAATGAAAGATAACAATTAGTACTCGCAAGGTAAGCAGTCGAGGTCCAGTATTGGAAAGCAGCCTGAAATAGGCATTAGGCTGATTTGCATTAGAAAAGAAGCTCATATAAGACTGAATATTAGACAAGCAGGCTGACAGCACAGAAGAGTTTGAGCAAAGTGTTGGAGAGACAGAGCTAGGTGTCATAAGCATATATGTGGAAACTGACCGCTGAGGATGATGTTGATGAAAGGCAGCATTTAAATGATAAAAAGGGAGTGGCCCAGAATGGATCTTTAGGGGACTACACAGTTAACTATGTGAGTTTGGGAAAGAGTCCATTGCCAGAGATTGTATGACTAAGAATGGAACTAGGCGAAGGCAGTCCTGTCTAGCTGGAGGAGAGGCATTGGAAGCTGGATGCTGTGGTCAACCATGTCAAAAGCTGCAGCAGAGAGAACATGAGGGGTAATGCACAACATTCACAGTTAGAAATAATGTTATATGTGACTTTGGTTCGGGCTGATTTGGTACTGTGACGGGATAGAAATTTGCTGGAAAGATAGGCACATATTTGGGAGGCAGAAACACATTGAGGCACTTTGGAAAGGAAGGTGGGAAATGGTGTGAAAGTTTGTAAGGAAAAAGGAGCTGAGGACAGGTTTTATGAGGAAAATGACAAGGACATTGTCTGAGGAAACAGAATCATTTGCAATATCAGTTAAATTGAAGGCCAGGAATGGAAGTTGGATACTTGGTTGTTTGGTGAAATGGGGTCAAGGAAGCATAATGTGAGTCTCATGGACAAGATGAACTCTGAGAAGGTATGGATTTGGGAGCGGATATTGGGATGTAGGCAGTGAGCGATGCAGTCAAGTGGTCAGCAAAAGGTTTTTTCAGTTATCAAGAATATGGAAGTAGAAAGACCATGGGAGATGGAAAGATCTAGAAAGTATCCATGAATATGGGTAGGAGAGTTTTTGTGGAAGGATAGGTTTGACGGGGACAAGAGGACACTGAATTCAATGTGGAAGTGGGCGAGGGGAGCTGAAATGGGGATTGAACTCACTGAAGATCAGGTGTTGCTCAACGCAGAGACTAAGGGAGGAAATTTCAGGTCGAAACTTCGGGGAGCAGCAGAAGCTGTCAATTACTTTTTGATCAATAGCCCTTTTGGTCAAATTTCACTGCTGAGATTGAATTCTAGTAAGTTTATTGCTTTTAACATAAAATCAAATAATAAGTATAACAGTAAGTCCTCTGAGTCAAAGTTAATGTTGCAACTTGCTGCTAGAATTTCAGAGTTTATTATGGAAGTTGCTGTTAAGCAACCAGCATTAAGAGCATGTAACAGCAGATCTGAGCACTTTAGCTTTATACCCATCAGAAGTGCTTCTACAAAGCCCAGTGCATTTGTGAAGCTGCAAAAAATTAGGCCTGTTAGATGTTATTGGGACAGCCCATGTAAATGAATCACCTGTGGCATTCCTCATATTAAGACAGGTGATGAAGGTCAAGAATGTTATCGCATGTAATGCGCAATGTATTAATTTCCTGCCAAGATGGAACTGTGTCCATTTATAGCCACAGTATTTAATTGTTAAGTTGCCGATCCTCAAGTTAATCAAAATTTAATTGTTTGTTTGGCCTGGGAATTCTGCAGGGCGACATCATTCTGAGATGAATTGTTCTTCAAGCTGCAACTCAGAACCTAAGATGAAATATCTAATTTGTTTCCTTTTTTTAAAGAATGGTTGTTATTTTTAAAATCATAACCTTAAGCCAATGCAAGGACAAAAATGAATCTTATGTGTATATTTTAATTTATTGATTTTTCTTTTAATGGTTGCACAGTAGACATGGGTGAATTTTCATTTCTATTGACTACTTCCAGAAGATACATAAATACACATTTCAAATGGCATGCTGAAAGTCAATTAATATGAAGATGTAATCGGTACTTTTATAGCTAGTTCCTGGATAAAAGAGTTTTTTAATGGTCTAAGTGGCCAAGCATTTTGAAGCTTCTGAACCACAAAGGGTTCTAGGCTTGTTCCACAAGCATTGTCTGCGTTTGCTAGGTGAGTTGTTTTGTTGCAATAGTCATTGTATTTAAAAAAGATTCCGTTTGTTAATGTCTTTTGTACCAGTGAAGAAATTTAGCTAGTCAGTATGGTGATTTTGATTAGCACCTCTGCCTCAGGCCTATGAACAAGGTTCCCATAATAACCTATTAAAAAAATTTCATTTAAGTGTTTGAAATATGTAATTTGCAAACCATATCTACGTAATGAGCATGCTTGATATTCGCAGTCGAGGGGAAAGTTTATCTTGTAAATTAGATTATTAATTGATGCATTGTTCTCAGTTGCATAATAATTACATCTGATATTCTTTAATGTCAACAATTGCAGTTTTAAGAAAAATGTCGAAAACTCACCCAATGTACCCAATGCTACTATCTCCCTACTGTTGATGTATTAGATAGCCATTGATTGGAATTTGCAAAAATCATATTTTACTTAACGGTAAACCTTTATGTTTGCAGTTGGAAATATAAAACTTTAGTGAGTAGCCTTGATGTTTAGAACGGTTTAAAAGAACATATGAGCCAAGGTAATGCAAATATATGCTGAATGGTAGTACTTGACACATTGCCAACAAACCCCCGCTAGCAAGTTTTCATCCCACCCCCTTCATGAGCTAATTGTCAGCCCAACCCACCCCTCTCTCCCCCAACCCAATCTAAGTAAGCATTTTTCCTCTTCCCTCCTCTCACACTGACCAATTTAACAAGCCCAATTCTACCACCAACCGCACCCCACCTTTAGCTTAACAACGTATTCCCCCAACTGGCAGCAGAAGATGGCCAAGTCCCTTAAACATTTAATTTATGTAATGATGGAGCGATTAAAATTAGGAATGCACAAGGTGCTGGAATTTGAGGATTGCACAGATCTCGGAGGGTTGTCGGGCTGGAGGAAACTATAGAGATAGTGAGGGGTAATGCCATGGTGGGATTTGAAAAGAAGGATGATGGTTTTAAAATTCTGGTGTTACTGGACTGGAAGCCAACACAAGGGTGATTGGTAAATGGACTTAGTGTGAGTTGGGATATGGGCAGCAGAGTTTTGGATAAGTTCATGTTTGAGGAGGGTGGAAAATGGAAGGCCGGCCAGGAGAACATTGGAATAGTTGAGTCTAGAGGTTAAGATGAGGTAGTCAGCAGCAGATGAGTTGAGGCAGGTGATGTTTAGAGATGGAAATAGGTGGTAGATCATAAATATTCATCAGCCATACATAATGTGAAAATCAGCAGAGAAATAATCTTCCTGTGGCTCTATTTTAAGTATAAGCTACATTCTTTAAATTTTCTTCTAATTTTTCTTCACTGTCTTGCAATGCTGAACATCTGGTCTATATGGGCATGACTGTCATTCAACATTTTAGGGCAGGTACTTTTGGCATGAGATTGGAAAAATGTGAAGGCAATTCAAAATACGCATAACGGATCCCATTTGCTTTGGTGCTGCTCAAAAATGAGGTCATACAGCTTGTAAGATCCTGAGCTTAGTAAAATCAAGTTAACTCATAATTTTAATAAATAAAAATAAGCGATAAGCTGGATGGCAACCTAACATGATGGGATTTTAATACAAACACTGTAAAGTGGCAGGGTCGGGGTTTGTACGTGTGATTCTATATACAAATTGTTAATCTGACCTGTTCCATCTCTGACTGGTGCAGAGAAAAGACTAGCTTCACCCATTGACTATGGGGTGGCATTATACATTCCCTCTTTTTTTATGAAGTGCATGGCCCCTTGAAAATTTTTTTGTGGCCGCAGTAATTTAAAGGAGCCAACTTTCTCACGGCCTGCACAGGGACTCTCAGGTTGCTTACTGGGAACATTGGTTGCATGGTGGAGACCCAGCTTGGACCAGGAGAAGGTCTTCGACATAATATCGCGCAACTACATGATGGATGTGGTCTCCGAAATGGGGTTTGAGGAGGGAATCCGCAACTGGATTCAACTGCTCTGCACAAACATCACTGGCGCAGTTTCAGTCAATGGGTGGGAATTGGATAGTTTTCTGATCAAATCTGGAGTCAAGCAGGGCTGTCCTCTCTCCCCTATCTTGTTCGTGTGCCGTATCGAACCTTTTGCCGAGTCCATCCGGAAGGATGCGGGCAGAAGAGGGGTGACAATCCCAGGCAACGGAGGCACTCAGGTCAAGGCCTGCCTGTACGTGGATGACGTCACCATGTTCTGCTGGGATCTGTTGTTGGCTTGCAGACTGTTGAGCATCTGCGGCCAGTTCAAACTTGCTTTGGGAGCCAAAGTAAATCACAGCAAGAGTGAGGCCAAGTTCTTTGGGAACAGGGGCAACTAATCCGTTGCCCCTTCACTGTCAGGTCAGACTACCTGAATATGGTTTGGAGGGGCCAGGGCGTGTGCCAGAAACTGGAAGGAGAGTATAGCCATGGTGAAACAGAAACTGGGCATGTGGTAGAAACACTCCCTCTCTATTGCGGGTAACAAGCTGGTCGTCTGGTGCGAGGTTCTCTCAGTGTTGCTCTATGTGGTGCAACCCCACTCCTGCGCCATGGTGGTCACCCGAGCTATCTTCCGCTTTATCAGGAGATCTGCAGACATAATATACAAACCTCTAAATAAAGGGTGGAAAAGAAAAGTACCCAACATTGCCCTCATCTTGATGACCACCTTTGTGTGCAGCAGCATCAAGCTGTACATAGGCCCTCGATACACAAACACCAACTGTCACTACAAGCTGAGGTTCCATCTCTCCCTGGTTTTGCGAAGGATGGGTCTGGCCACGTTGCCGTAGAATGCCCCATTCAGTTGGACTGTGCCATACCACCTGTCCCTCGTGGAAAAGTTTGTACAGAAAAACACCTTTGACCACAAGTCCATCAAGCAGTGGTCCACATGTAATGTTCTCGAGGCCCTGCAGGAAAAGAAGATGGTGAATCTTATCAGATGGTTCCCTGAGTAGACTGTCAAACTCATTTGGCAGAATGCCTCATTGTGAGAACTTTCAAACAAGACATAGCTTGGCTGGTGATGAGAAGAGCCCTCCCTGTCAGATCCTTTCTGCACGCATGGAGTCTCACCACCTCTGCACACTGCCCACTAGGCTCTGCAGTGGGGAAAAGACCATTTCCCATCTCCTTCTGGAATGTGCCTTTGCAAAGCAGATCTAGAAAAAGATTCAGTGGTTTTTGTCGAGGTTCATCCCGAGCAGCTCTGTAACATAGTCCTCAGTACTCTACGGGCTGTTCCCAGGGACACACACTGAGATAAACATCAACTGCTGCTGGTGAAACGCAATCTTTGGTTTGCCCAAATCTTGCTGGTCTTCCATTGCAAAGAGCTGTCAACAACTGAGTGTTGCAGACTGGCACATTCCAAGGTCCAGGGCCACATGATTGGGGGAGCCACTGCAAAGTCTTAATAGGAAAAAGCCAATGTGTAATGCCCTCTCGCCATAGTACACAGAGGGGCAGGAAAATCTGTAAAGCCCTTCGGGATGTATGCATTCAAAATGTAAATGTATACTGTAAATATAAACTGTAAGGGCAAATGTAGTGAGGCACTTTATGTACTGTTTGAAATAAACTGATCTGCATTGCACTTTATGGAACATCAAAATTGAACTGTTATCTTATGTACTTTTACAAATGTTATGAATGTGGTAGATATTTGGAAAAAAAAATACAAGGATATGCCAGCAGTGAGGGGTTTTACTTCTCAGGAAAGATTGAACAGGCTAGGGCTCTTTCTCTGTAAAAGAGAAGACTGAGGGGTGACCTGATGGAGGCCTTTAAATTATGAAAGGGCTTGATCAAGTAGACGTGGAGAACATGTTTCCCCTTGTGTGGGAGACTAAAGCTAGGGGCCATAAATATAAAATAGTCACCAATAAATCCATTCAGGAATTTAGGACAAACATCTTTACCCAGAGAATGGTTAGAATTTGAAGCTTGCTACTTTAAGGACTAGTTAAGGCAAATAGCCTAGATCCATTTAAGGCAAAACTGCTAAAAATGAGAGGGAGAAAGGTTCTGATGATAGGGTCAGTTGAAGAGAGGGTGGGAGGAGGCATGTGTGGAGCATAAGCATGGACATGAAGCAGTTGGACTGAATGGCCTGTTTCTGTGATGTACATTCTGTGTAATTGAATGTAAAATTTAGTTTATTATATTCTGACTTGAGCATTCATTTAAATTCAGTAATATTTGTCATTTTCTAGTCAGCTTTTTAATACTCTAATCATACTAAGGTCCGTTGTAGCAGCTTATAAAATAAGGCACCTGTTTCTGATTCTTTTTTAACCTTTATCATGGATTTTTTTGACCTGCGATTTTTCAACAAAAATCCAGTTAACGTCTGTCAATTGGAATAGACAGGGCAGCTTAAAAAGCTGAAGGTATAATAAATATTAAAGTGAGTTGCTGGTTAATGCTGCTGTAGTTGAACAATCATTTGGTTGCAAAGAGAGCAGTAAGATGGTTTGCTTGCACTTATGGTCCAATGAGTTTAAAATAAACATTATTCTATGCTAATTGCCAATCACCCATGTTCAGATATTATTTACAGTGCAGTGCTTCTGCGGGCCTTTCTGTACGAGTATACTTTAACATTTACATAACCAGTTTCACACTTTAGTGAGTGTAGTTTAATAAATTCACATCTGGGTACTATGTACAGTATTGGTCTCCTTATTGAAGGAAGGATGTAAATGCATTGGAAGCAGTTCAGAGAAGGTTTACTAGACTAATACCTAGAATGGGCAGGTTGTCTTATGAGAAAAGATTGGACAGGCTAGGCTTGTATCCGCTGGAATTTAGAAGAGTAAGAGGCGACTTGATTGAAACATACAAGATCCTGAGGGATGTTGACAGGGTGGATGTGGAAAGATGTTCCCCCTTGCGAGAGAATCTAGAACTAGGGGTCACTATTTAAAAATAAGGGGTTGCCCATTTAAAACAGAGATGAGGAGAATTTTTTCTCTTTCAGAGGGTCGTGAGTCTTTGGAACTCTCTTCCTCAAAAGACAGTGGAAGCAGAGTCTTTAAATATTTTTAAGGCAAAGGTAGATAAATTCTTGATAAGCAAGAGGGTGAAAGGTTATTGGGGGTAGGCGGGAATGTGGAGTTGAGGTTACAATCAGATTAACCATGATCTTATTGAATGGCAGAGCAGGCTCGAGGGGCTGAGTGGGCTACTCCAGCTCCTAGTTTGTATGTAATTAGCAGTGTACGGTTGCTAGATTACACAAATGGCTAAGGATACACAAGTCTAGATCAGTGTTACAACCAGGTGAGAAAGGGGTCTAGGGATTCCCTCTCAGCCTTTGCCTGGTTTAACTGTAACAGGGTTTAATTTTAAAAATACCGTGTTTTTAGTTCCCCCTCAGTGAATCCTTGTTCACTGCTCTCCAATTGTTTCTTTCTTTCTTTCTTTTCTTTGTAAGGCAATTGTAAGGCAAGGAAATCAACTAGACAGGTTTTCTTAGATTTAAACAAGAAAGGTGAAAGTTTATTAACCTTTAAACACGAATTCGGTTAAAACGACTACGAATACGTGACGTGACCACGCTAGCATGCATACACAATAAATACACACGCAGGTAGAGACAGAAAAGTAGAAAGAATAAAGGGGAAAAAGTTTGAAGCAATTACTGTCCTTTGAGTTCGATGTAGAGTCTTTGATTGCAGGTAAATCGTGCCATTTCGTTGGGGCCCAGTGGACGCTTTCGAACTTGTTTCGATATAGGAGTCTTCTCTCTTATGGTTTAAGTGGCTTCAGTGGATCCGGAAATTCATGAGAGAGAGCTAGGTAGGAGAGAGGCTCTTTCCTCAAGTTCAGTTGCAGTCTGACCCAAACTGTTCTCTGAGCAGTTCAAAACCAAACCTGGGCCAGCCAGCAGGTTAGTCATGTGACTAGTTGTTTTTTTTAACAAACTCCCCTGTGTTTTTGTGTATTCCTTTCATCTTAGTAGACACCCACAGTGGGGTGGGGGGTAATGGAATGCTGGCTTGTTCCACATTCACTATCTGCTGATCAAAATCCATTTGGGTTAATTGGATCAGAGAGCCGTTCTATTGTCTCTCCGGGCAACTGTCTCTTAGGATGCAAATTTTTCCAGCTGCTGCTAATCTTTTTAAGCAATTCATCTCTTCAGTCCAGCAATAGTTTAAAATTAATGTTTCATATGATAAATTAATATGCCTCATTCTTGGCAGGTGGGGTCTTCATGACAATCAGACACAATACTGCTGCCTTGTCCAACCTTTGCAATCAAGCCAGTTGCGCCGTTTGAAGTAATGATCTAAATGGTGGAGCTCTAATTAAATATAACTTTTTTTTTTTAACTGTGCAGTGGGTTTAATGATGTACTGTTTCTGATACATCATTTCCTAACAACCCTTTGTTAAAAACAAAAATCTCTTAATCTCTCCCTTCGTGCTTTTGGTAATGATCTTAAATTTACACACTTACCAACCAGTGGAAATAGTTTCTCCTATTTACCTATCATAATCCCTCATAATTCTGAACACCTCTATCAAAATTCTCCTCCTTGTGTCTCAACATTACAAAACCCTCTGCTGATTGGAATCATCTCAGTGAATATCTAATACATTCTCTCCATGGCCTTGACACCCATACAATAGTACAGCACCCAAAAATTAACAATATTCTAACTGCGACCGAACTAATAATCTGTATAGGTTTGGCATTACCTCTTTGCTTCTGTACTTTATGCCCTTATTTATAAAACTGAGGATCTCACTGTTCTTTCCACAGTTTTACAAACTTTTCCTGCATTTAAAGATTTATGTATCTGAATCTCTAAGTTTCTTCGCACCAAGGCTTTACTATTTGGTGTATATGTTCCCTCTTTACACTTCTTGCTAAAACGTATGTCCTCACGTTTCTTGCAGTAAATCTCATCAAACACCTGTGTACCCAATCTATTAATCTACATCTCCTTAAGTCACTTGCAATCCTCTTCACAGTTTACCACATTCTCTGTTTTCGTGTCTTCTACAGATTTTAATATTGTGTCCCTAAACCTATGTGCAGATCATTTATATATTGAGAAGCACAATTGCCCCAACACTCTGGGGAGTACAGTACCACTGTTTACTTCCCTCCAGTCAAAAAACATCCATTAACTACTCCTCTGTTTTCTGCTCTTTCACCAGCTCCCTTTTTGAGCTGACATGCACTCTTAAATACAGTGTGACTATTTTTTTAATCAACAAGCCTCTTCTGCAACACCATACCAAACGTCTTTTCACAATCCACAGTATTCGTTGCATTTCCCTTATCAAAGAACTCTATTAAATTTTTCAGACATTACATTTTACAAATCTATGCTTTTACAACTCCCTTAGTAGTATATTTCTAGCCATTCAGTTAGTAACTGAAAGTCCCCAGAATTATGCCTATTAGTAGAATAAGCATCTTTTTTTTTACTGTAATCCTGTTTAGAGGCTCATAGCTTGCAACAATTTTGAGCTGTATAGAAATCCCAGTTTGCAATTAAACACCAGCCACTAAAAGAGAAAACTACTGCAGGACTACAACTTATAATTAGTTGCCTTCCCACCCACTCTAGTTAGTTTGGGAAGGCACAAAGAATTAGTAACAAAAACAGAAAGTGATATAAATGCTCAGCAGGTCAGGTATGGAGAGGGGGCAGAGTAGTTAACATTGCAAGTGTGACCCTTTGACAAAACCCTGGAAGAGAAGGCCTCAAACTCAAAATGTTAACCCTTCAGTGTTCTGTAGAAATGCTGCTTGACCTGCTGGTTGTTTTGAGTATTTTCTGCTTTTGTTTCAGATTTCCAGCATCTCCAGTTTTTTGCTCTAAGTTTACCAAGCTATTGTACTAAGCTTTTAGAACTTTATTTTAATGAATTGTTCAGTAATGGGGGCAGTATTGTCTGGTAACAGGCTGACAACCTGTGTACCTGTAATCACTATGCTGATGCCCATCAACAGTTTCATGAACTTTTATTGTCATTTGTACTTGGAATTGTGTGAAGGGCAGCTCAATTTGTTTTCTATTTATTTTAATCTCCTAGAATAGTCAGATACAAATGTAAATGCATTTGGTACTTACACCCATCTAGTCAAAACTAGTTTAACTAGGTATAACCAGGATCCATTTCCTGTTTTGAGCTTGTGCAAAAAATACCAAAAGATATTACAATTTGGGTTGCGCAAGCCTGATGCAAGAGATAAATACAAAGTGTAATGAGTACATTGTTATTTTAGAATTTAAGAGTCTGGCATGGACTCGATGGGCCAAATGGTGGTCACCTGTGCGAAATTGACTCTGAGAAAAGTGAATTTTTACATTCCTTTCATGCAAGTTTTGTTAATAAATTTATGTTGATTCGGAAGGTCCAGAGTTTGCTCCCAACATAACAAATTTAATGGTGTTCACCATTATTAATGTGTAAATCGTCCAGCAACTTATGCTGAGGAAGGTATACCCTGTAAATTGTGAATCACCACAAGTTGCTGGATGATTTACACATTAATAATGGTGAACGCCATTAAACTTGTGCTGCTCCATCTTTAGTTTTGTGAAAACAGCAGCTCGCCCTCAACCTCCAGTGACATTCATGAAATTGCAGATTAAACTTCCTGCAGAGAGTTAGGCTGCCACTTAACAGTGCAAATACCTTTTTATTGAGGTGATTTATCTTCCTGTAATGCCAATCAACTCTTGGGCCCAGAAAGGGAGCAATTTAAATTGGAATCTTATTCTTACCAATTGTAAATTGTTGTTAGAGATTTGTAAAATGTAAAATTTAAATTTTTTCTTTCTTTTTTGTCTTTCTGTTCCTGCCTTTTCTTTCTGCGCCTATTTCCTTCCATCATTTCTGTTTCTTTCTCAATCTTTAAATCTCATTGGTGAAGGAGATAGACTGCTGGTCTTGTCTTTCACCAAAATCCCAGATGCCCCAATGCTTTCACCTTAGTGTACAGCATGCACTTCTTCCAGCAACTTAAAGGGCAAAAAATTTTCAAGCTGAGGAGTGAAGAAAAAGTCTATTTAACAGGACACACTCCAAGAAAATCTGGGCTAATATTTTTTATCTTTGTAATCTACATTTTTATTCACTTTTGATTTGATATTTTGTGATTGCTTCAAATAACACCATCCATATTGACTCCCATAGATTAAACTTCCCAAATAGGGTTTAGTTTAGTTTAGAGATACAGCACTGAAACAGGCCCTTCGGCCCACTGAGTCTGTGCCGACCATCAACCACCCATTTACACTAATCCTACACTAATTCCATATTCCTACCACATCCCCACCTGTCCCTATATTTCCCTACCACCTACTTATACTATGGGCAATTTATAATGACCAATTTACCTATCAACCTGCAAGTCTTTGGCATGTGGGAGGAAACCGGAGCACCCGGAGGAAACCCACGCAGACACAGGGAGAACTTGCAAACTCCGCACAGGCAGTACCCAGAATTGAACCCGGGTCGCTGGAGCTGTGAGGCTGCGGTGCTAACCACTGTGCCGCCCATTGTTGTGAATGCACTGATTACTGCCGGTCTTCAGATGTCAAGTAGAAATACTGGCCGGGATTTAATGTTGGGCGGACGGGAGCTGGCCACCGATTGAAAAGTTGGTGGCGAACACGCTTCTGCCTTGCCTGGGTTTCCGTTCCGTATTTTACAGATCTCCAGGCTTTAATTGTTCCGAGGTGGGACTTCCGCCCACTTGAGGGAGGAAGTCCCGCCTCATTGAGCTGCCAGCCAATCAGCGGGCCGGCAGCTCTTAGTCCCAGCAGTGCCACCGGGAGCGGGGAGGAAAGGTAAGTTTTGGTTGCCTTGCTGGGGGTAATTGGTCGGGCCCCGGTGAGGCAAGGGTGTTTAGTTGGGGGGAAAGGAAGGGGCATGTTGGGTGCTGGGGGTGGTTGGGGTAGCGGGGATGGCCCTCCATCAGGCACCCTATGCCCGATGGTCAGGGCCCACCCCCGGAACGATCTTCAGCCGCCTGTTTTTTCCAGACGGATTTTCCTGGCTCCAGGACGCCCATTTGCCATACGTAAAATCCACGTGGAGGCGGGCAAAGGCTCTTAAGTGGCCACTTAAGGGCCTTGATTGGCCTGAGGCGGTGGGCAATTTGTCCCCCCCCCCCCCTCCCCGCCCTACGCAAAGGGCAGCGGAGGCAGGAACAGGTCGGGAAAGCCTCCTAGAGCCTCCTGCTCCATTTTACACCCCTCCCGCCCCCTCCCATTGTCACCATCCCACTTGTTGGGGTGGCGTAAAATTCCGGCCACTGAGCCAGATTCAGCATCTATCAGTATCTCTACAATACAACTGCAGAACAAATCTCTGGGCATTTCAGACATCAGTTGTTGCTGGAGCCTCAATACTATCATTTCCTGTATAATATTAGGACATGTTTGTCTAATAGTACATATTTAATTATATTTGTACATTAATTTTTTGAAACGCCCTTAAAAATATTTGAGTATGATGTGATTTCTATTTCTGCTAAAATTTACTACATTAGAAATGTTGTCAGTCCCCTATGTTATAATCTGCTAGACACTGCAATCTTGGCTGTACTGCCTGGTTTCTGAAATATGAATGCTTTAAATGCCAGTATTTAAGACTTTGCATTTTCCAATACTGCAAGGTATTTAAAATAACTTAAAAGAGAGAATAAAAATATGAAAAGAAGTAGAAAATCTAAAGAGCTTCATAGTAAACTGATTATCAAAGTAGTGACAATTAGCATACATCATGTGCATTTAAAATCAATTGAAGCATGGTGTGAACAGGTGAAATATTTAAAAGACTCAAGTTAAAGAACACCACACCCTCAAATAAAACTAAGTTGCTTAGAAGCACAGTCATTCTGTGTAAATAACCTTTACTACTTGGGAGTGGTAGAGGATTGTATTGAGGTGTGAGGTATTAATGAGCAGAAGTGACAGGTTGGGGTAGGAAGTTGGTGGCTTTGGCATTACATCAGAGGGCTCTCCTAGCCAGGTATTAGCTTTATGTTTGCAAAAGATCCCAGTCTAAAATGCATTATCCTAAATTGATGCAGTTTTAATTTTAAGATGAAGGAAATAATCAACTAAATTGTACTATTCCTCAGAAAATCTCTATGCTAGTTTTCAAAAAATTCTTACTTGACCTTCACTGGCTAATGCCGTACATTAGGTATTGCAGCCATGTAATGCTACTGAAACAGTTTATTTTGTTTCCCAATTGAAATCTAAAGATATGCTACTTTGAGTGAGAGTGATATTTTTGAAAGCTGTGCCGAAGCAGTTGTGGAATACGCATTGAGATTTGGGTTATCCAAAGATTGACCATTGAAAAATGTTAGGTATACAAACCTCAAACCAAACAACTTGCTTCACTAATTTCTATTGCGTGTCTTGCTTAGGGAAATAGTGTAAAATGTGTTAGAAATATTGAAAAAAGAGTAAGCAAATATCCTGTTAAATCATACTTAATATTGCAGACGATACAAGCAGCAGTGATGCAATATAATCGCCTGATCATTGAATCTTTTTGGATATTGCTATAGTATTGGAGGACAGGAGATTAGTGCAGTTGCGCTGGTTCACATTGAGCACATCGGAGTTTGAAAGGCTGTCCCATTGTGTGTAGGTATACTGATGTGTCACAATATTTAACAAGTAGTGCTGGTTTAAAAATATATATAAATTACTAGTTTAGAATTTGTATATTATTGGCTTATTGGATTTTTGATTGAGGGGGGAATCAATTAAGGTTATATTTTTGACATTTTATTATATTTTGACGGGAAAACTAGCAAAGGGAATGAATAGTAATATTTTCAACAAGCATTACAAGTTTACTATGTTATCTGCCAAAATATATGGGAAATGATTGACTAATTTCAGATGACATAAAGCAAACTATAAGCTTATTAATCTGTTAAACTTCTCCTTAAGTTATATATTTTTGTATTTTACCACCCTGCAGCCTTATTCATTGTGGTGTTGACCATCCCTTTCTTCTCTTATCAACTATGCTTTATAACATAACTGGAAGGCAGCTGACTGTTGGTTTATTGAAACCAAATTGTCCTCCCTCCCAGCTGTTGGTTAATAAGAGTAGTTAAGCACATCTGTTTCAGTAGCTGGCAATTAGAGGAATCTAAAAAAAAAATCTGATCCTTGAAATGCTATATTGGTGAAATGACTGTTAATTTCTTAGGGCTGCATTTTAAGAGTTCGCCGTCCAAGTAGGCGCGGATGTAAAAAATTACGCCCTGCCCGCACGCATCGCGGCGGCTCATTTGCGTGGCTGGGGCACCCGCCCCCTGTAATGATGCGGAGGGGGCGGGCGAGCCGCTGCAGGCAACAGCATCAGGTGCCGATGCGCAGGAGACGGCACCATTTTTAAAGGGCTAACAGCCCTCAATGGACATTTGCAAATTAAAGGGACAGGTAAGTAGAATTTCCACAAGACAGATTTTAATGAAATTTAAATGCATTTAACCTTTGCCCTTTACCCCTTCCCATCACCCCCCCCCAACCAATCCGCATCATTTTAACCTTGCTCCCCCCTCCACCTTGAACAGAGAAAATATTGTCCTCCCCACCCCCCCCCCCCCCCCCCGCCTCCCCAAAGGCGTCGTGCCACGTTTCCCAAACGGGTATTCGACGGCGCAGCAATGTCAGCCGCCCGAATGAAGATCGGTGCGGCGATCACGGAGGTGGTGAGACCCTCATTAAATCAGGTATGTAAATTAGTTTACATATTTAAATGGGGGTCCCGTCGCCGAGTGGCAGGGTGGCCGCCACAAGGCCTCGCCGCTGCCACCGAGATCGGCATGCAGCCTGACGCCATCGGGGTCGATGGCAGGCCTCCGCTGCGCCGATCCTCTTTGCCCCCTGCCAACATCCCTGACAGTGGAGGGACTTTAAAATCCAGCCCTTAGTGTGTACTTTCTGTTGTTCTGTCATTTACATTTGAAAACAATTCTTGTGAATAATGTAGAGCGGGAACATTTTTGTACAATTACTTTCATCCTCATAATTTGCATATATATGCTGTCCTACAAATGACTTTCTTGATTCAGTCTGCAGTAACACAGTGACTGGTTCAGAAGGCAATGGAAGCAGCAAGACTGAAGCTCGAACTATTAGGTGTTCTGAAAGTGCTTCTGATTTTTGTTAAAAATATTTTTTGAGAAATTCATAGTCAAACTGAAGAAATGTTTGACCAGTTTTTTTTTCCAAGAGGGTCATCAACAGGGCACTGAAAGAATTTGTTTGGCAACAACATTTACTGGTTGTCACAATTTTCAAGTTTAAAAAAAAGAACAGAAACCCTGGTGACTGGGGAAAGATGTGTGCAGCGAAGTGTCAGTCACGCGCCCCTTGACAGGACAGAACCGCAGCTCAGCCTAACCTGTTCCATCTCTTTAAAAAGCCTGCAGAAGAAAGAGAAGAGAATTCCCAAGGAAGGAGAGAAGACCACAACCCAGCTCAGCTTTCCAGCACCTCTCTAAAAGACCCGAAGAAGTCCACCATATCAACTCATCTTGTCTCCTATCTTTGAAGAAAAGCCTATTAAATTCATTCTCAACACCGCCTGAAAAGAACTGTTCTAAAAGATCCCAGTGACCCGTCTAGGTATACTCGAAGGCTGGACAGACTCGGCGGCACATATCTCATCTGCTGTTTTCTTCAAGAATTCAGCAAGTACTCAGCCTAAATGTTTTTTGTCTGTATTAGAGCTCTGAACAAAATCCTTTTTATTTTTCTGGTTGTGTGTGTGTGAGTTTGAGAGGGGCTACGGTAGAAAGGGAATGTTAAAATTTAAATCTGTGTGTTTATGCTTTACTTCATTACTGGTTAAGACTTGTTTTATAATAAATTGATAATTTTGTTGCTCATTTTTAAAAAAACCTGTTGAGTGTGTTCTAGTCTGGGAAAAATGGTGTATATGATTGACTATATCAGTAAGTGGGAAAATTTAAATATATGTTGTGACCTGTGGAGAAGTGAAACTAAAATAAACAGTGCACCCCTCCTGCCATGGTCATCACATATAATTGGGAGCTCTCTTGCTGGGATAAACCCAACGCTGAAGACTTACAATTGTAAGTGAGGTAATAATAATTGAAAAAAAAACATGTTTCTTGTGTAATAGAGTAAGGTCTATTAAATGTCTTTAACAGTTGCTGTGTCCTTTCTGGGGAAGGAGAATTTCTCACTGAGTAATTTGAGGAACTTAACCAAGGTTAAGCTAATTGAATTGGCAGCAAAATTGGGGTTAGAGTTAAAACCAGAAGCTTAGAAAGCAGATGTAATTGAAGTAATAGTACACCATTTGAAATTGGAAGAAGAAGAAAGCAAACCAGAGGGTAATGTAGTTGAATTGGCTAAAATTCAGTTACAAATGAAAAAAACTTGAGCAGGAACAGGAAATAGAAAAACTTAAGCTTGAACAGAAAAAGGAGGAAAAAGAATTTTAAAACTTCAGCTTGAAAGAGAATTGACAATGAAGAAGCTTGAATTTGAAAAAGAGGAAATGGAAGAAGAGAGCATTTCAAAGAAAAAGAGAAGGAAGGGAATGTGAATTTTAAAAAATGGAACTAAGACAAAAGAGTGATCTGGACTCCAGCAAAAGTTCTGGTGAGGAAACATCTGGTTCCAGCCCAGGCCCCAGTGGAGAGATTTTTAAATTTGTACAAGGCTTCCCTACGTTTAAGGAAAGGGACGTCGAAGCATTTTTCATTTCTTTTGAAAAGATAGCCAAACAGATGAAGTGGCCAAATGAAAGCTGGACACTGCTTATGCAACGCACGTTGATGGGTGGAGCTCATGAAATTTATGCCATGCTTTCTGAGGAGGCTTCTAAAGATTATGAGATGGCAAAAAAGACTATTCTCGCTGCGTATGAGTTAGTTCCTCAAACATAACGACAGAAATTTCAGAATCTTCGGAGACTGTCTGGGCAGACTTACTTAGAATTTGAGAGGGTAAAGCAAATTAATTTTAATTTTTGGTAACGGGCACTAAAGATCGAGGCCACGTTGAGAACCTCAAGAAACTAATTCTCCTGGAAGAATTTAAAAATTCACTGCCTCCATTAGTAAGAATCCACATAGAGAACCAGAAGGTTTCAATGGCCAGACAGACAGCAGAAATTGCTGATGATTATGAGCTTGTGTATAAGCCCAAACCCTTTGTCCGTCATGCCCACAAACCCGAGAAGGATAGAAGGTGGGCAGGTGAAAGGAAGGCAAGTAGCAAGTAGACAAGAAGGGACAGCTGAGAACAACCCAGAATCTCCTCCTCAGGCCAGAAAGGAAGGTGCTGAGGGTGGGAGTGAGGTCTGCAAGCCTAAATGTGACCATTGTCACAATGTGGGACACCTTTGTGCAGAATGATGGAAGTTGCAGGGTAAACCCATGGGACTTATTGGGAGACACAAAGCCAATGCAGCGAAAGGGACCCTGATTGAGAGTACAGCAGATCAGGCTGTAGCTCTGACTGCAACTGTAAGGCAAAAATACAAAAACCACTGTGAGTGCAGGGATTGTGAATAAGATACCTGAGAGTTATAGGGAATTCTTGTTGAAAGGAAACGTTTCTCCTTATTCCTCAAGTGAGGCAGGCAGGCCTATAGTTATACCTAGGGATACAGGAGCCACCCAAACTCTTTTGCTGGGGAAAGGCAAAACATTACCACCAGTGAGCTCACTGAATACCAAGGTTTTAGTGAATGGTATTGGCGGGGAGTATATGCCCATACCTTTATATCGGATGCACCTAAAGTGTGACCTAATATCTGGACCAGTAACTGTAGGAGTTGTCCACAGTTTGCCAGTAGATGGAGTTGACCTACTCCTAGGGAATGATTCGGCCGTAATGGAAGCAGTAGCTTCTCCAGTAGTCACGGAAAAACCAAGTGAAGTTAAAGAGACAGAACAGTTGTAGGAAAAGGTTCCATGAATTTTTCCTTCATGTGTAGTAACCCGAGCAATGGCTAAACAAATTCCATTGTCGGAGTTAAAATTGGAACCACAGACAGATGGCCAAATACCTGAAACTTTCTTTGGCGATCTGGATGATCCAAGGGAAATGTTTAATAAGTCTTCTCTGATCAAGGCTCAGCAAGCTGATTGAGTTAAATAAAGTGGCAGAATCATCTCTAACAGAAGCTGAAGCAAAAGGAGCTCCAGAAGGCTATTATATTAAAAATAGGATTCTGATGATGAAGTGGAGACCTCCTCACAGACCTGTGGACGAAGAATGGATGGTAGTTCATCAGATAGTGGTACCACCAAAGTATTGCCAGGGACTATTAAGGATAGCTCATGAAATTCCTATAGTGAGACATGTGGGGATCCGGAAGACCAAATCATGTGTAAGTCGACATTTTTGCTCGCCAGGTGTTTCCAAGGACATGGTGCAGTTTTCTAAAGCATGCCATACGTGCCAGATTGTGGGAAAAACGCCACCTCCCATAAAACCGGCACCTCTACCAGTTTAGTAGGCTGTTGGTAGACTGTGTAGAACCCTTACCAAAAACAAAAGCTGGACACCAATATATACTCACTATCATGGATATGACTACTCAATTCCCAGAGGCCATTCCCTTGAGAACAATTTCTGCTAATGTAGTGGTAGAGAAGTTAACCCAGTTCTTCACTAGATATGGATTATCGATTGAGATTCAGTCGGATCAAGGTTCCAATTTTATGTCTAAAAATTTTCAGGACGTTATGGGTAATTTGCGTATAATGCAGTTAAAGTTTTCAGCATACCACCCACAGAAACAAGGAACTTTCGAGAGGTACCATCAGACCCTCAAAACAATGATCAGGGCATACTGTCATGAATATTCCCATGATTGGAATAAAGGGCTAGTATTTCTTTTATTTGCCACTAGGGATTCACCTAATGAATCTACAGGTTTTAGTCCTTTTGAATTTGTTTATGGACATGCGATAAGAGGTCTTCTAAAACTAATTAAAGAACGGTTTTTAGAGCAGAGGGGTGAGTCTTCTGTGCTAGATTATATATTCGTGTTCCAGGAATAGCTCACGAGAGCTTGCAAAGTGACTCAAGAACACCTTAAAACTTCCCAAACAACTATGAAGAAATGGGCAGACTAGCATGCTAAGACCCAAACATTTTAACCGGGAGATGAAGTTTAAGTATTACTGCCTTTACAGGATGAACCGTTGAAAGCACGGTTAAGTGGTTGATATAAAGTGGTCAAGAGAATTGGTGAAGCAAGTTATTTGATTGACACCCCTGATCACCGGAAAAAGAATTGTCTGTGTCATTTCAAATTTGTTAAAACAATATTATCGCTGGGAGGAGGATAAGCAAGCACAGGTATGTCAGGTAGTAGGGACAGTGAAGGATGAAAGGGATAGTGAGGATGAGGCAGAAGGAGGCCTAGACAATTCTCAAATTGAACCTATTACTGTCCAGTTAGCTAATACTGAATTGTTAGGGAGATTGGACACTATGCTTTCATATTTAGATGCAGAACAAGAAGAAGACCTAATGAGGCTACTCACAACATTTAAAAGAGTCTGTAGGAATAAGCCAGGATGTACAACCTTAGCCACACATGATGTGGATGTAGGGGAATCCTTTCCTATAAAACAGCATTCTTATCACTTAAGTCCAGAGAAACAGGCCCAGGTAAAAGCAGAAATCTGATGCATGCTGGAAAACCACCTCATTGAACCCAGTCAAAGCAGCTGAAGTTCGCCAGTAGTATTAGTGCCTAAACCTAACGGTTCAACTAGACTTCGCGTAGACTACAGAAAAGTTAATGCAGTAACAAAGGCAGACTCCTACCCAATTTCTTGCTTGGAAGACTGTATTGACAGAGTGGGCAGTGCCATGTTCTTTTACAAAAAATGATTTGTTAAAGGGAAACTGGCAATTTCCTTTAATACCCCAAGCTAAAGAAATATCTGCCTTTGTCACACCAGACGATCTTTTCCAGTGCCAAGTGATGCCATTCAGGCGAGGGGATGCCTCAGCCACTTTTCAGAGACTAGTGAACCAAGTGGTAGCCAATGTTCCTAACTCTTGTTTACCTTGATGATGTTCTGGTCTACAGTGACACTTGGATGGACCACTTCAAACAACTGGGGGGCTCTGTTTGGAAGGTTGCAGTCGGCTGATTTGGTGATAAACTTTGTGGGAAAATTTAAAAACCAGAATGCCAGACTTTTCCGATGGTATTTACTATTACAACATTATCACTTAAAGATTATTCACATTTCGGGCAAAAATAATGTTATTGCAGATGTTTTATCGGGAATCTAACTTTGTTCAAGTTATCTGAATGAAAAGAGGGTACAGAGGAGAATTGTATTAACTACAAGAAAAGAGTGAATGAGTATGAGTGTGAAAATTTGTTTTAAAAATATTCATCTATTTTTCCCACAGTTTGTAGTGAAATGCATTTAAAAATGGTGTTTCGTTCCTCCAAGGGTGGAGGTGTTATGAAAGTGCTTCTATTTTTTGTTCAAAATTTTTTGAGGAATTCATAGTCAAACATTTCTTCAGTTTGACTGAGTTTGTTTTTCAAGATGGTCCTCAGGAGGACACTAAGAGCTAGTTTGGCAACAATGTTTACTGGTTGTCGCATGACTCAAGTTAAGAATAGAACAGAAACCCTGGTAATTGGGGAAGATGTGTGTAGAGAAGTGTCAGATGTGTGCCCCTTGACAGGACAGAACCCCAGCTCAGCCCAGCCTGTTCCATCTCTTTAAAAAGCCTGCAGTAGAAGGAAAAAAGAATTTCCAAGGAAGGAGAGAAGACCACAACCCAGTTCAGTTTTCCAGCAACTTCCTAAAAGACCCGGAGAAGTCCACTGTGTCAACTCATCTCGTCTCCTGTCTTTGAAGAAAGGCCTGTTAAATTAATTATCAACACTGCCTGAAAAGAACTGTTCTAAAAGATCCCAGTGACCCGTCTACATGTACTAGGAGGCTAGACTGTATGCCAGTTTTGGAACACAACATATCTCATCTGCTGTTTTCTTTAAGAATGAGCAAGTATTCAGCTCAAGTTTTTTTGGTTTGTGACAGAGCTCTGAACAAAAATCCCTTTTATTTTTCTGGTTAACTGGTGTATGTGTGTGAGTATGAGAAGGCCTAAGGTAAAAAGGGAATGTTAAAATTTCAATCTGTGTGTTTATACTTTACCTTATTACTGGTTAAGACTTGCTTTATACTAAACTGATAATATTGTTGTTTATTAAAGAAACTTGGTTCGTGTGTTTTATTCTGGGAAAAATAGAGTATATGATTGACCGTATCGGTAAGCAGCATAATTTAAATGTATGTTGTGACTTGTGGCAAGTGGAACTAGAATAAACAGTGCACTTCTCCTGCCTCGGTCGTAACATAAGTAACATCTCAAGTCAGAAACTACTGCCTTGGAACACACTGCAAACTTATTCTGCTCATGTAACATCAGTAAAGCATTTTATTTTCCTTTCTCTTGTTGGAAGAGGTATCATAGACAACAAAGGACTATATGCTCCCATAAATCATGTGATTTGTCAGAATAATAGGGAAATATATGTTACTGACTGATGGAAGGAAGTTTGCACGTATATGAAGCGCAAGAGGATAACTGTTCCCATGTGCCATTACTCATAGTAAATTGGATGGTGCATTATTTTGTAATGATTGTGCATTACATGAGTTGTTTAAGGCCAGAAAGTCTAATTCCGATGAGTAAATGCAGACAGAGGTCACTCAGAGCGTCATTGTTTGGTTAAAGAATTTTATAGATTGCCATGAAGCATCTTACTGTGTTTGTAACAAAGTGTGGCATGTGCATGTGTTTTAATGTTGACCTGTTTGTTAAAAGACATGTAGCAGTTTGTGATTCAGATACGGTACCTGGGAGATAGATGGGTTAGCAACCTATTGCTATTCTAATACTGACTGTATAAAAGGCTTGACAAGAGAGAACCATCCGTACTGTTGTACAGTAGGAGCTGCGTGTCTGGAAAAACTCCAGCTAGACCAAGGAAAATCAGACAGTAAAATCTCGGGGAATCTTTACAATCGCCAGGTGCTCGGTATGAAATTGATAGTTGAATAACGATCCACACAAACTCCTTACAGCTTTTTCAGCAAAATCAGACAAAGGGTGAGAGAGTTAAAGGGGTAGATTTCAGTAAAATAAATTGGTCATTTAAAGTTCAACAGTTAATGACAGGGTATTGAACTTTAATGAGGTGCAGACAGCTGCTGATCTGCCCAAAATAGCCAGCCTGCTTTATCGGGTTTAAGCAGCACCTTTGTAATCAATGTGTATGGTTTACCTGATATAGGCAGCTGTCCAGGATAAATGGGGACAGTGCAAATGGTGGGGATATAAATGGCGTGGAATTTGTAGTTGTACAGTGAAACTGTCAGCGGTCACCATCATTACTTTGTAAAACTAAAAACAACATATGCCATCCACACATGCGCCGTTAAATACAGAAATCTGAACATTGCTGTCCGTAATACCATGCTTCTCCATAGGGTACGTTGTTGTAGTCTTCATAGATGCAATCAACACAGAATCACTGATTTGACATAAACTTCAACTTTTTATGTACTATTCTCACTGTAAAAAACAATGAAAATGTTACGCCTTGTCCAATCAGGAGTAGCTAAGCTTTTAATGATGTAATTACTGCTAAACAACCTCTCTGTCCCTGAAAACTAATTCTCCAAGTGTGGAGCCTCATTCCTTCTGAAGAACATTTAAAAATTGCATGATTTTTAAAATAAGGAAAATTCATTATTTTTAAGTTTCTTTCCTATTTCAGCTTCTCATTTAATCCAATATGTATATCCCAATCTTTGCTTTCTGTACAATAATTTAAATGCAAATTATATTCCATGCTTTTGAATTCCTGCTTTGCTGTCTGTGAAAAATCTTTAATCTGATTGGCTGCCTGCCCAGTTGCTGGATGCCACAGATCCCCTATATTTGGCACTGAATTCAAAGTGGCATCAGAGTAGAGGAAATCTACACTTTAGAGCCCTCAAATTCTTTGTGGGCATCTTTTCTCGAAGTAAGCAGCGAGCACCATCCCTTCGCCATTGACTGCAAAATCTGAGCCATTATGTGTGTTGCTGTTCTTGAGTGTCTCTGTTCTTGTGAGTCTGGTCTGCTCACTGGTTTATGCTTCTCAATATGATGAGATATTTCTGATTTTCAGAGCAATATTTTATGATAAATTATATATTTCTATTTAAATGTTGGTTACAAAAAGTCCTCTTGTTATGCTTGTATTCTACTTTAAGAACTATATCTGAATATTTACAAAGCAGTATCAGCTATGTTTGTTTTAAAAAGTAACCCAAAACCAATTAATGCTTCCTTTACTGTAAACTAATATACAAGAATAGTAGTTTATAGTTTGGTATAACATGCAACACAGCAAACCTTTGTGCAAAGTCCTTTGAATTAAAGAAAAAATACAACAAAACAATAAATAGCCACTATGACTGCATACTATGGTGAAACTAGATAAATGTTATCATTTGCAGGCCCAACTACTAACAATACAGAAAGAAAGGGACAGTGCATTTCACCGATGTAAGAAACAAGATGAAGAAATTCAGACACTCAGACTTTATTACAGGTAAGCTGCACCTGTTTAGCTTCTTTAATTGATTGGGGTCAACATTTAACATTTTCCTTCAATTTTAAATACTTGCTTTAGGAGCCAGTGCAATTAATCTAGTCAGAGCCATATAACAAGTTTGTTACAATCAGTCAGTATTATTTTTCACCCAAATGTTATTTCCAAACTACTGCTTGAAAATTCAGATTACTATTTGAATTTTTGATTCATAACCATATTTATTTTAAAAAGATATATTTTAACAGGAAAATTGAGGCGCTGTCCAGAGTAAAAAGTTTATATGAATTAGTTACATGAACCTGGCTATAATAAGCATCCAATGGTTACGGGGAGTATTTGTTCTTAAGGTACTGAAAACCTTTTTTTTCATAATAATAACAAACAGCAACTTGCATTTAAATAGTGCCTTTAATGTACTAAATTCCCAAGATACTTCACAGAAGTGTTACCGAACAAAATTTGACACTGATCTACATAAAAAGATATACAAGAGCACAAGAAATAGGAGCAGGAGTAGACCATATGGCTCATCAAGTCTGCTCCGCCATTCACTATGATCATGGCTGATTTTAGGCTTCACTTTCTTGCCCGCTGCCCATATCCCTTAATTCCCTGAGAGACCAAAAATCTATCTATCCCAGCCTTAAATGTATTCAATGATGGAGCATCCACAACCCTCTGGGGTAGAGAATTCCAAAGATTCACGACGGGGATTATTTCATGACGGTGTAAGCCAGGAATTCCACTTTTAATGAGCAAAGAATCATTTTCATCACGTGACGGTCTCAATTTGGCGATTATTCGGTGTGTGGAATACTGTCCACTTGCCTGGGTGCATGCAGCTCCAACAACACTCAAGAAGCTTGCGCCATCCAGGACAAAGCAGTCTGTTTGATCGGCAACCCATCCACCACCTTAAACATTCACTCCCTCCACAACCAGCGCACAGTGGCAGCAGTATGTACCATCTACAAGGTGCACTGCAGCAACTTACCAAGCCTCCTTTGGCAGCACCTTCCAAATCCGTGACCTCTACCACCTAGAAGAACAAGGGCAGCAGATGCATTGGAACACCACCATTTCCAAATTCCCCTCCAAGCTGGGTCAAAATCCTGGAGCTCCCTCCCTAACAACACTGTGGGAGTACCTACACCAAATGGACTGCAGTGGTTGAAGAAGGTGGCTCATCACCACCTGCTCAAGGGCAATTAGGGTTGGACTGTAAATGCAGCCTTGCCAGCAACACTCATATCCCATAAACAGAAAAAAAAAATTGGAGGAGTGCAGAGATCCTGGAAGGTTGTTGGGCTGGAGGAGATTACGGGGATGGGGAGGGGTGTGGCCAAAAAGGGATTTGAACACAAGAATGAAAATTTTAAAGTTAGGATATGGATAGCAAAATTTTAGATAAGCTAAAGTTTAGAGAGTTGGGAAAGTGGGAGGTCGGACAAGAGAACATTGGAATTGAATCTTGCAGCACAGAAGGAGGCCATTGAGCACATCACATCTTTGAAAGAGCGATCCAAACTAGTTCCAGGCCCAGCATTTTCTCCCAAAACCCTGCAAATTATCCCTCTTCAAGGGCATATCCAGTTGCCTTTTAAAGTTCCTATGGAATCTGATTCTACCAGCCTCTCAGTGCATTCCAGATCTTAACAACCCTCTTGTGAAGACATTTAATCTGATTTCCCCTCAAGTCCTTTTGCCAATTATTTTAAATCTATGACCTCTGGTTACCTACTTGCTCTATCAAAACTCCAAATAGTCTGAAGGTAGTGAAGGCATTGATGATGTAGTGCTGTAGAAGTAAGGAGGAACTCAGAAAGAAGTGATAGGAATGGAGAAGGAAGAGCATAGGGAAACAATTTTTACAAGAAGTGCTATCATGTAAAAATTTGAATCGTCTGGCACAAGGACAGGTATACAGTTTTTTTTTATATGTCAAAAAAACGGAAAATGTCCTGCTCTTCGGCCTCTATTCAGTAATCCAATAGCAAAATTTAGGTCAGAGTTTGAATGTTCTCTCATCCTTCAAAAGTTGGCATGGTGTAGGAGATACAATGTGAATTGTTTTTTGAAGGTTCTTGCAGCTATTAGGTTGATGCACAAGGACAGAATGAGAAAATAGGTACAAATGTAATTAATATTTTTATCAACTTTAGTAAAAAAAAAATGATTTGCACTCTGGTATTAAAAATAATTCAATGCAAATCTGGATATTGTGCAACAACTTATATTTATGTGCTGCCTTTCATACAATGAAACATCCCAAGCTGCTTTACGGGGGGGCGGGGGGGCATGGTTATTATCGAGCAGCAGGTAGTGAAAATTTGGAGAGATAATCATAGGTTCAGTCCAAGAAGTAAATTTTGAAGAATATTTTCAAATGTGGAGGGAGATAGCAAGATTAGTGGGTAAAATGCATGAGAGTCTTCTAGTTGCTATCGGTGTGCTTTCAAAGAGACTATAAGGAGTCAACATGGATTTGGAAACAATAAGTTATGTCTCAGTAATCTAAAAGAACCTTTTGTGGAGTAAGCTAACATAGTGGATGAGGGCTATCCAGCAAATATATTTTCCTTGGACTTTCAGAAGGTAATTGCTATAAGACATTTTTAGGAAAGTTAAAGCTTAGAAATAAAATGACACAAAACTAGGTGGGAATGTGAGTTGTGAGGAGGATGCAAACAGACTTCAGGAGATTTAGACAGGCTGGGCTGAATTTTACGAGTGCACTGCAGTTCGGGGCGGTGCACTGTAATGGCGGCATGCATCCTGTGCAGATGCGCCGCCCCTGAGCCCCCGTGATATTATGCATGGGGGCTCATTTAAATTGAGGGGGCGGACTGGCCGCCCCCACTGACATAGAGGGTGCGGCCGCCACGTCTCCGGCAATGGCGTCTGGTGCCACTGCCTTTTTTAAAGGGCTTTAAGCCCTTGCAATTAATTTCAATATTTAAAGGCGTATCGTTGTAAAATTTTATTAAATAAAGACTTTTGTGATGGAGGCCTTGCCCCAACCTCCTCAATGGTCATTTCATTGCCTGAAATGACCAACAATTGGCTTTTTCCAAATACCCGAACTTCCCCACCAAACGTCAATCTTTTACCCTTCAACCCCTTCCCACCATCCCCACATCCAATCAAAATTGTTTTCACTTCTCCTCCACTCCTCCCACCCTCAAAATTTTATTCCTCCCCCCTCCCCACCAGGATCTCGCCTCGAAACTCCATGTGGAGTTCCGAAGGCGGGTGAAGGCCAAATGGAAGCCATAAGATCAGCGTGGGATGGCCGCCACCTGCAGGTAAATTAATTTGAATATCATTAAGGTTCATTTTAAATGGAGATGAAGGGCCCGCCGCCAGGCGGCAGGGGACCGCACTGAGGTCCCCCCACCACCAGTAATATGCAGCAGGCCCTTCTCGACGTCGCGGGTCGAGGCGGGCCTCTCCCCGCTGAATTTTAATGGACCCCTCGCCACGACCCACGGTGTCGAGGGGCTGGTAAAATTCAGCCCGCTAGGTGAGTGGACAAGAACATGGCAGATGGAATATGATGTGTAAAAATGTGAAGTTATCCACTTTGGTAGGAAAAACAGAAATGCAGAGCATTTCTTAAATGTTGAGAGATTGGGAAGTGTTGATGTCCAAAGGGACCTGGGTGTCCTTGTTCATGAGTCACTGAAAGCTAACATGTAGGTGCAGCAAGTAATTAGGAAGGCAAATGGTATGTTGACCTTTATTGCAAGAGGATTTGAGTACAGGAGTAAAGAAGTCTTGCTGCAATTGTATAGAGCCTTGGTGAGACCGCGCCTGGAGTATTGTGTACAGTTTTGGTCTCCTTACCTGAGGAAGGATATACTTGCCATAGAGGGAGTGCAATGAAGGTTCACCAGACTGATTCCTGGGATGGTGGGATTGTTCTAGAGGAGAGACTGAGGAAACTGGGCCTCTATTCACTGGAGTTTAGAACAATGAGAGGTAATCTCATTGAAGCATGCAAAATTCTTACAGGGCTCGACAGGGTTGATGCAGGAAGGATGTTTCCCCTGGCTGGGGGGGGGGGTCTAGAAGCACGGGACATAGTCTCAGAATAAGGGGTAGATGCTTAGAACTGAGATGAGGAGGAATTTCTTCACTCAGAGCGTGGTGAATCTGTGGAATTTTCTACCCCAGAGGGCTGTGGAGGGTGTCATTGCATATGTTCAAGACAGAAATAAAAACAAGAAATGCTGGAAATACTCAACAGGTCTGGCAGCATCTATGGAGAGAGAAGCAGAGTTAACGTTTCAGGTCAGTGACCCTTCATCAGAACTGGCAAATATTAAAAATGTGAAAGGTTATAAGCAAGTAAAGCAGGAGCAGGGCAAGAGATAACAAAGGAGAAGGTGTAGATAGGACAAGGTCACAGAATAGCTGACCAGAAGGTCATGGAGCAAAGGCAAACAATATGTTAATAGTGCGTTGAAAGACAAAGCAGTAGTACAGATAGGGTGTTAATGGACTGAAAATTGAACAGCCGCAAGTACAAACATGAAAAAAAAATAGTGGGTAAGCAAACTGAACAAACTAAGATGAAATAAAATAAACCCAAAAAATCCCAAATTAAATAAATAAATATATAAAAAGAAAAAATAACTAAAAATAAAAGTAAAATGGGGGGCCCGTCATGCTCTGAAATTATTGAACTCAATGTTCAGTCCGGCAGGCTATAGTGTGCCTAATCGGTAGATGAGATGCTGTTCCTCAAGCTTGCGTTGATGTTCACTGGAACACTGCAGCAATCCCAGGACAGAGATGAGAGCAGGGGGGAGTGTTGAAATTGCAAGCAACCGGAAGCTCAGGGTCATGCTTGCGAACTGAGCATAAGTGTTCCGCAAAGCGGTCATCCAGTCTGCGTTTGGTCTCCCCAATGTAGAGGAGACCACATTGTGCGCAACGAATACAGTATACTACATTGAAAGAAGTACAAGTAAATCGCTGCTTCACCTGAAAGGAGTGTTTGGGGCCTGGGATAGCGTGGAGAGAGGAGGTAAATGGGCAGGTATTACACCTCCTGCGATTGCAGGAGAAGGTGCCATAGGAAGGGGACGAGGTGGTGGGGGTAATGGAGGAGTGGACCAGGGTGTCGCGGAGGGAATGATCCCTTCGGAATACTGACGGGAATGGAGGGGACGCTGCGTTTAGTCGTGGCATCACGCTGGAGGTGGCGGAAATGGCGGAGGATGTTCCTTTGGATATGGAGCCTGATGGGGTGGAAAGTGAGGACAAGGGGAACCCTGTCGCGGCTCTGGGAGGGAGGGTGAGGGTAGAGGTGCGGGAAATGGGAAGGACATGGTTGAGGTCCCTGTCAACCACAGTGGGGGGGAATCCTCGGTTGAGGAAAAAGGAAGACATATCAGAAGCGCTGTCATGGAAGGTAGCATCATCAGAGCAGATGTGTCGGAGATGGAGAAACTGGGAGAATGGAATGGAGTCCTTACAGGAGGCAGGGTGTGAAGAAGTGTAGTCGAGGTAACTGTGGGAGTCGGTGGGCTTATAATGGATATTAGTAGACAGCCTATCCCCAGAGATGGAGACAGCGAAGTCAGGGAAGGGAAGTGTCGGAGATGGACCATGTAAAGGTGAGAGAAGGGTGGAAGTTAGAAGCAAAGTTCGTAAAGTTTTCCAGTTCGGGGCGGGAGCAGGAAACGACACCAATACAGTCATCAATGTACCGGAAAAGAGTTGGGGGAGGGGGCCTGAGTAGGACTGGAACAAGGAGTGTTCGACATATCCCACAAAAAGACAGGCAAAACTAGGATCTATGCGGGTACCCATAGCAACACCTTTTACTTGAAGGAAGTGAGTGGAGTTGAAGGAGAAGTTGTTCAATGTGAGAACAAGTTCAGCCAGGCGGAGGAGGGTGGTGGTGGATGGGGACTGGTTGAGCCTCTGTTCAAGGAAGAAGCAGAGAGCCCACAAATCGTCCTGGTGGGGATGAAGGTGTAGAGATTGGACGTCCATAGTGAAGAGGAGGCGGTTGGGGCCAGGAAACTGGAAATTGTCAAAATGACGTAGGGCGTCAGAAGAGTCACGGATGTAGGTGGGAAGAGACTGGACCAGCCAAGATAGGAAGAAATAAGTTCAGTGGGGCAGGATCAGGCGGCCACAATGGGTCTGCCGGGACAGTCCTGTTTGTGGATTTTGGGAAGGAGGTAAAAGTGGGCTGTCTGGGGTTGTGGGACTATGAGGTTGGAAGCTGTAGAGGGAAGATCTCTAGAGGAGATGAGGTCAGTGACAGTCCTTTGGACAGTAGCTTGGCAGAGATCGATAGATTTCTAGATATTAAAGATATCCAGGGAAATGGGGATAGGGCGGGAAAATAGTGTTGAGGTAGAAGATCAGCCATGATCTTGTTGAATGGCAGATCAAGCTCGAGGGTCCTAATGGCCTACTGTTGCTCCAATTCACTATGTTCCTAAAAGGCAGACTAGCTAAAAACTGGCTTGCTATTCAAACTGGAAGGCGATGACGAATGGAAAAAGCTCTGTCAACTTCCACAGAGGTGAGTAGTTTATCTAGTTATATTAAAATTATTGATTATACCAAGTGATATGGTAAAGTGACAAACGTTAGAGAAATAAACAGCTTTCAGAAAAGCTTGCACCACTTAAGCAATTACGCCAAGTAAGGGCAGTTGGATTTTAATGTGAATAAATTTAAACTAATGCATATTAGAATACGAAACTGAGAATTTAGCACAAGTGCAGAATGAAAGGATATTATGTAATTTTGACCATTTCTTGCAAATCAATATGAAGCTGTTATTAATCAAATACTAGAATTCATCTAAAGGCCATTTGACTATAGTTTGAAACAAGTTATTCTGACAACGTATAGAGTACAGGTATGTTTTATAAGAGTACAATTTTTAGCATCATGCTTTCATAACTGTATTGATACATTGGAGATGATTCTGAGGTTAGGAATTAACAAGCTTATGAGGAGGACTCAAAGCTAAACTGTTTGCTTTGGGGGGAAAACATTAATAAATACATGACTGAATCCTTTAAAATGTTGAGGGGTATCTATGATGTAGAAGTAAGCATGCTAACTGACTTGCACATTTGTCTATAGATATAATCTGTCTGTATCTTATTAAAAATCTTATGCCTTGTACACACTTCCTTTCTGCACTAATTGACTTCCTGTTGTCACAGTTTTCAATATCAATATCATTTTCAATATCATTTTCAATATCAACTTTTTCCCATTTTAAATTCATACATTAACATTTATGTTGGATTTTGCCTATGTAAACTTGTCATGCTACAATGACACACAATTTTCATTGGGTGGTTTTGTCCCAGCCTATGAAAATATTGACACAGCACCTTTCTGAAAAATCTCAGAACTTGAATCTGCCATCTTGGTTTTTATTTCGGTTAGGTTGTGTCTTTTAGAATTAACAAAAGCTGAGGAAAATACTATGCTTTTGATTATTCTCCTTCTGCCTAGCCATTGAATCTCCAACAATTCTGTCCCCTATATAATTTAAAAAAAACATACATCACCTTTTTGTGTGCTTCTGGTGACACTGGCCCTTGGGTTTATCTGTTGTTTACCTCAGTATTGGGCAGGTGAAATTGCAGCACTTCGTACAGAATCTGAGGTCAACTTATAGAGGGGTTGGTAGTGCTAAAACCAAAAACAATATCCAGCATAAAACCCAAAATTTCTATCCCACTAACTTTTGAAATACCGAGCACATTTGTACGATTGGTGTAATTTGTGTACAAAATTCAGTAATGACCCATTGGAATTCAAGTATTCTAATATAAGTTGGTTAACACCATAATAAAACAACAGAAAGTGGAATTTAATATTAACTATCAGCATCCTGGCTGTTACCATTAGCCAGAAACTTAACTGGACCAGCCACATAAATACTGTGGCTATAACAGCAGGTCGGATGCTGGGAATTCTGCGGTAAGTAACCCATCTCCTGACTCCCCAAAGCCTGTCCACCATCGACAAGGCACAAATCAGGAGTGTGATGGAATACTCTCTACTTGCCTGGATGAGTGTGACTCCAACAACAGTCAGGAACCTCGAGGCCATTCAGGGCAAAGCAGCCCGCTTGATCAGCACCCCATCCACAATCTTACACATTCACTCCCTCTGCCACCGATGTACAGTGGCAGCAGTGTGCACCATGTTCAACATGCACTGCAGCAACTCACCACGCCTCCTTCAACAACATCTTCCAAACCCGTGACCTCTTCCACATAGGGTAGATAAGTCACCTGGTCCGGATGGCTTGCATCCCAGGTTGCTAAAGGAAGTTGAGGTGGAGATAGCGGAAGGGTTTTCCATAATCTTTCAATCTTCCCTGGATACGGGGGAAGTGCCAGATGATTGGAGAGTGGAAAATGTGACACCCTTATTTGAAGAAGGGTGTAAGGACAGTCCTGTCAACTACAGACCTGTTAGTTTAGCATCAGTGGTGGGTAAGGTTTTAGAAACAATGATCAAGGAAGAAAATTAGCAGACTCTTGGAGAGGTTCGAGTTAATTAAGGAGAGCCAACATGGATTTGTAAAAGGCAGATCATGCTTGACAAATCGAATTGAATTTTTTAATGAAGTAACAGAGAAGGTTGGTGAAGGGAATGTGGTGGATGTAGTTTATATGATTTTAAGAAAGTGTTTGGTAAGGTACCACATAAAAGGATGGTTAACAAAATTGAAGCTCATGGTACAGGAGGGTCACTGTCCAATTGGATAAAAAATTGGCTTAAGGATAGAAAACGGCGAGTCATAGTAAATGGTTGTTTTTCAGACCGGAGGATGGTAAACCATGGTGTTCTTCAAGAGTCAGTGCTGGGA
Source organism: Heterodontus francisci (assembly GCF_036365525.1). Classification (NCBI taxonomy): domain Eukaryota; kingdom Metazoa; phylum Chordata; class Chondrichthyes; order Heterodontiformes; family Heterodontidae; genus Heterodontus; species Heterodontus francisci. Next base: position 71,668,727 of record NC_090379.1, read on the forward strand.
CCAGTGCTTTTTTTGCTATATATAAATTACTTGGATCTTGGAATAGAGGGTAGAATTTGAAAATTTGCCTGTGACACCAAACTTGGAGCTGTGGCAAACAGTGAGGATGATATGAACCACCTGCAACATGGCATAGATAGGCTAGCAGAATGGACAGACAGGTGGCAGATGGAATTTAATACTGACAAGTGTGAGGTGATGCATTTTGGCAGAAAGAATAGGGAGAGGCAATATAGACTTAATGGCACAGTTCTAAAGAGTGTGCAGGAACAGAGGGACCTGGGGGTGCATGTGTGCATCGATCTTTGAAGGTACCAGGACATATTGAGAGAGTGGTTAGTAAAGCATATGTGATCTTGGGCTTCATAAATAGAGGCATTGAGTACAAAAGCAAGCAAGTTTTGCTGAACTTTTATAAAGCTCTGGTTAGGCCACAACTGGAGTACTACGTCCAGTTCTGGTCACCACACTTTAGGAAGGATGTGAGGGTCCTTGAGCGGGTGCAGAGGAGATTTACCAGAATGGTTCCAGGGATGGCGGATTTTAGTTACAAGGTTAGGCTGGAAAAGCTGGGGTGCTTAGAGGAAAGGAGATTAAGGGGAGATTTATTAGAGGTGTATAAGATTATGACAGGCCTAGATAAGTTAGGCAGGAAAAACTGTTCCTAGTAACTAATGGTACAAGGACTAGGGGACACAGGTTGAAAGCTTTAGGGGAATATGAGGAAGCACTTTTGTAGACAGCGGGTGGTGCTGGAAGCGAAGACAATGACATCAAAAGGAAATTGGAAGACCACTTGAAGGGCTACGATACCATATCCTATGAAATGAATTCTAAAAATTAATAAATTATTCAATGACGGATAGCATCACTGAAAGTAATTTCTAATCTTACATTCAAATCTTTATTTCCTCTCTTCCCCTCCCCCACCTTGACTTGCACACTCATAACACACAAAAAGAATCAGTCGCTTAACAAAGTGACTTTTCTACATGTGTGAACCTAAATGCTGTCCGCAGGCTATTTACCAATGGGGGGCTGGGGGTGGGTGGGTAGAAGGAAAAAATAACTGAGCAACATTCTACCCTCATCTACATTTTACTCAATTTTCTAGCAAGATCAAAGGTGTCATATTTGATTTTTGTTTTCCCTGCCACAATTCCTGAAGTGTCCTGAGATGAACTGTTGATTCCCTGCTGCCCCAGGTGAGAGTATAGACCAGGGCTTGAATAGAGATCTCTCTGGTCTCTGCTACATTGGCAATAAATTAATCCACTTAACCATTCGGACACTCTTTTGTTTGGTTTGCTCTAACAGTATGTGGTTAGATTGGAATGGAATTTGAGGAAGTATCCTTTTTTTCAAATCAACCTTAAGAAACATCAGGCCCTGAAATATGGCTTATTTAATCCAGAGCTGATTTATTTTTGCAAGTATAAATGAGGTATTACATGCCATGTTGTTTAGAGAGAGAAATTGTGGATAACTTTAAACAAAACTGAAATTTGCATGGTATAATAGGGATTATATACATTTTCTCAGTGCTAAGTAGTGACATTTGTGTTTTTGAGATTATTAATGTTTGTGTACAACAATAACCAATGAACGTATAGGATAATAACAGATATTCAGTTCATGCAGGAAAATGTATAGATCCAGTAATTAGACTACTGCTATTTGTATCACTTACTTGATGTATGGATTTCAGGAAGGTCACTCAGTAAAAGCTTGAAAAACATAATGGATAGTTAATAGTATCTCATCAGTGTCACTCATTTCTGAAAGGCTTCAAAGTTGTAAGAACATTACAAGTTTCTAATTGGCCTCCACCTTCTTCCTTCACCATCTAACAGTGTTAATTTTCACACTTCCGTGTAAATGGACAGGCATTTTCTGGTGGTCTTTTTGTGTTTAAACTGTAGAATGGCAGCAGTTAATATTCTAGCATAAGTCTAAGAGCTCTGTTTGGTACTTTGAACATAATTAATGGATAATGAATTAAAGCAAAATAGTATAATTTGTATAATACTCCGTGTTCATGCTAAATGTAGTAAAAGCTGTTCTTGCTCATTTTGTAGTCCAGGCAATTCATGAACCATGGTTCACTGTGAGACAGCTAAATTAAAATTAAGAACAATACAAATATCAGTATTCCTAACACATCTAATTCATATGTGAATTTAATATTTTGCAGTAATCCATAATTATTCTTTCTCTCTAATGTTAGTAATTTATTATATATTTTACATTTACTAATGTCTTTGCATAAATGCATATTCCAATTTCCAAAAAGACAAATACTTATGTATCAGGAGTGACACAGATTCTTTCAGATGACCTTATTTGTCATCTCATCCATCATTCAGAATGGTCTGAGTTCCAATCCTGATTCACATGGTAAACTTGAACTTAAAAATTAACGGGTAACTTTCCAAGTATGCCCGTTGGCAGCACATATCAGTGTTGCCAACATTTAGAAGTTCCAGCAGGTAAGACAGCCATCTTCTCTTTCATTGTAAGTTTCAGACAAGATGTATTTCAGAGTGGATGAATGTTGGGATTTTTCCCTAACACTCATATTTGTTATTTAGGATTCAATGTAATTCAACAAACCATAGGCCAGGAAGTAGCTTACTGCGTCACCATCATTTAGAAGTGCTAGCAGATAAGTCAGCTACCACCTTTTTCATAGTAAAAGCCCCAATAATCTATAATTGGATTATGTTTCCTACCCCACCTGTCCCAAGATAAGGCAAGAGCGAGGCCATGTTCTTTGGGAACTGGGCTGACCGATCCTTTGTCCCCTTCACCGTCAGGTCAGATTACCTGAAGGTGCTGGGGATATGGTTCGGAAGGGCCGGGGCGTGCACCAAAACATGGGAGGAGCGAGTATCCAAGGTACGACAAAAGTTGGGCATGTGGGGGCAGCGATCTCTCTCCATTGTGGGTAAGAACCTGGTCATCAGGTGCGAGGCGCTCACGTTGTTGCTCTACGTGGCGCAGGTCTGGCCCATACCCCACTCCTGCGCCGTGGCAGTCACCCGAGCCATTTTCCGCTTCATCTGGGGATCTAAAATGGACCGGGTCCGGAGGGACACGATGTTCAAATCTCTGGACAAGGGCGGGAAAAATGTACCCAACGTGGCCCTCATCCTGATGACCACCTTCGTGTGTGGCTGCATCAAGCTGTGTGTAGATCTCCAGTACGCAAACTCCAAGTGTCACTACGTGCTGAGGTTCTATCTGTCCCTGGTGTTGCGAAGGATGGGCCTGGTCACATTGCCGCAGAACGCTCCATGCAGTTGGGCCGTGCCATACCACCTATCCTTCGTGGAGCAGTTTCTGCGGGAAAACACCTTTGACCACCGGTCCATCAGGCAGTGGTGTGCACGGAATGTCCTCAAGGCCCTACGGGAAAAGGAGACGGTGGATCCTGTCGGATGGTTCCCCGAGCAGACCGTCAAAGTCATTTGGTGGAATGCCTCATCACCAGAACTTTTAAACAAGCACCAAGACGTAGCTTGGCTGGTGGTGAGAAGAGCCCTCCCCGTCAGATCCTTCATGCACACCCGAAGTCTCGCCCCCTCCGCACAATGCCCCCGCGGTGGCTGTGGCGGGGAAGAGATGGTCGCCCACCTCCTCCTGGAATGTGTCTTCGCAAAGCAGGTGTGGAAAGAGATGCAGTGGTTTTTGTCGAGGTTCATCCCAAGCAGCTCTGTAACACAGGAGTCTGTGCTCTACGGGCTGTTCCCAGGGATGCACACCGAGACAAACATCAACTACTGCTGGAGGACTATCAATTCGGTGAAAGACGCCCTTTGGTCTGCCCGCAACTTGCTGGTCTTCCAGCGCAAAGAGTTGTCCACCACCAAATGTTGCAGACTGGCACATTCCAAGGTCCAGGACTACGTGCTGAGGGACGCACTAAAGCTTGGGGCAGCCGCAGCAAAGGCTCAATGGGGAAAGACCACAGTGTAAGGTCCCCCCACCAAGCTGAACTGAGGGGCTGGATCCATGGGAAACCCCTCGAACTGTATCGGGAAAATTTTCATTTGCTGTAAATGTAAAACTGTAATTGGCATGACAATTGTGAAATGGAAGGGTTCTGAAGAAACTCATGATAGTATTGAAGGAAACTGATCTCCCTTGCAATGTTTGTATTTTTTGGTGCTGTTTGAAACTGTTTGGCAATGTAATTTTTACAGATTTTTATGAATAAAGTATATTTTGGAAAAAAAAACTTGTCCCGAGGTAAGAACTGAGGGGCTGGTCCCATGGGAAACCCCTCGGGCTGCATACACCAAATATGGGTTTGCTGTAAAATGTACGTGGCATACAAAATGGAATGGAAGGGTTGTGAGGCAACTCACTCCAGTATTGAAGAAAACTGATTTCCTTTGCACTTTTTGGAATGCCAACTTGGTACTGTTTCCTAATTTTTTTTTTTACAGATTTTTATGAATAAAGTATATTTTTGGGAAAAAAAAGTCCCGAAGTAAGGTCTGGCCCGTACCCCAGTCCTGCCCGGTGGCAGTCACCTGAGCCATCTTCCGCTTTATCTGGAGACCCAAAATGGACCGTGTCCGTAGGAACGTGATGTTCAAACCTCTACATAAAGAGGGAAAAAACGTACCTAACGTTGCCCTCATCCTGATGGCCACCTTTGTGTGCGACTGCATCAAGCTGTGCATAGAACCCCAGTACGCTAACACCAAGTGTCACTACGTGCTGAGGTTCTATCTGTCCCTAGTGTTGCGAAGGATGGGTCTGGCCATATTGCCGCGGAACGCTCCATGGAATTGGACCGTGCCGTAACACCTATCCTTCGTGGAAACGTTTATGCAGAAAAACACCTTTGACCACCAGTCCATCAGGCAATGGTCTACACGGAATGTCCTCAAGCCCTACGGGAAAAGGAGATGGTGGATCCTGTCAGATGGTTCCCTGAGCAGACTGCCAAAGTCATTTAGCAAAATGTCTCATCACCAGAACTTTCAAACAAGCACCAAGACGTAGCTTGGCTGGTGGTGAGAGGGCCCTCCCCATCAGGACCTTCCTGCACACCTGGAATCTCTCAGCCTCCACATGCTACCCTCGAGGTGGCTGTGGTGGGGAAGAGACTGTTGCCCACCTCCTTCTGGAATGTGCCTTTGCAAAGCAGGTGTGGAAAGAGAAGCAGTGGTTTTTGTCAAGGTTCATCCCGAGCACCTCTGTAACACAGGACTCTGTGCTGTACGGGCTGTTCCCAGGGATGCACACTGAGATAAGCATCAACAGTTGCTGGAGGACCATCAACTCGGTGAAGGACGCACTTTGGTCTGCCCGAAACTTGCTGGTCTTCTAGTGCAAAGAGTTGTCCACGACCAAATGTTGCAGACTAGCACATTCCAAGGTCGAGGACTACGTGCTGAGGGACGCACTGAAGTTTGGGGCATCAGCCACAAAGGCTCAATGGAGAAAGGCCATTGTGTAAGGTCCAGCTGCCACAGAGACTGGAAACCGTTTAAAACTCCCTCAGGCTGTATGCACCAAAGAATGTTTTTGGTATGTCATGCAAATGCACATTGTTAATATAAAGTGAAATGGCAAGGGTAGTGAGGCACCTCATGTTCAATATTGAAAGAAACTGATCTTTACTGTACTTTATAAAATATCTAATTTGGATTGAACTTTAATGTATTTTTACAAATTTTATGAATAAAGTATATTTTTGGAAAAATAAAACCAGGCAGGGGAGAGACCTTGATCCTGCAGGAGGGTGTTTGTTTTTCTTTGGGTTTTGATTTGTTTTTGGTGGGGGGGGGGGATGGTTTCAGTGCTGTTTTCAGCTCTTCACCCTGTTAGTGTTAGAGTTCTCACGTGGTTGTTGTTTTCATACTGGTTTGGGTCTTGGTGTCTGTCCAGGGAAGACTTCAAGCATAAAGGCTGCAACCAGCACCAGAGCTTCAGGTCAGGGGGTGTGTAAGTTAGGGTGGTGGTGAAAAACAGCGAAGAAGATGAACCCATGGACCAGACTTCTTCATTAAGTGAGACCTTTTTGAATGCTGTGGATTCAAAGCTGTGGACATCTTCTGCCTGCAGGACTTCCCCAGCAGTGGCTATTTCAACATGACATTCAAGAACGTGGTGGGATGCATGAAGGTCCTGAAGGTCTTCAAGAAGAGAGGAAACCAGGCGCCACTGTTTATGCTGATTTCACAACGAAACCGGATGATGACCATCCATCTCTACAACCCTCATATTCCTATGGTGGATGTGCTGACATTCCTTGCCAGGTACGGTGAGGTGGCCAGGAGCAGCATCAAGGTCAAGGACCTGTTTGGGATTTGGACCAGCAAACGACAGGTCAAGTTGAACCAGCAGAGCCATTCTCCACCTTCCATCCAGCTTCTTTATCGGGGGTAGTCAGGGCTACTTGGTCTATGTGGGGCAGCCCAGAGTTCGTCATACCTGTCACATCTGGTCACATGGCAACCAACTGCAGCACGGTGCTCTGCAAGAACTGCAAGTGGGAAGGCCATCAGACAAAGGACTGCAAGCAGAGTGAGCGCTGCAACTTGTGTGATGGGGAAGGCCACTTCTACAAGACCTGCACGAAACATTGCTTCAGTTATGCACAGGCAACGAGAACCAAGGAAGGGCACGCGGAGGGAACAGCGAACATGGCTGCTATTGCAAAGGAGACCAGCAACCCCACCCCCGCCAAGCCCCTCAGCGAGGGAAATCTGTCTAAGAAAGGCAAGGAGAAGAAGGAAGAGGGTGGTGCAGCAAGCTGCCAAAGACCAACCCTGTTCCCTAAGCCGCCTCCTCAGCAGACAGAATCAATGGAAGAGGAGCCAGCAGAGGGACAACTGGGTGAGAGGTTAAAAGGAAAACCACAAAGAAGAAGGCCCAAAAAACAGAACAGGCCACCACCCGAACCAGTTGCAAGAGAGTCTGTCTGATATGAATCACAGCAGCTGCTCCTCATCAGATGCAGAGGGCAGGAAAGGCAACACCAGCAAAAGAAGTGGCAGATCGCAAAATAGCTGGAAGAGAAATCCCCCAGCTCTGAAACGCTGGATGCAGCGAAGGGTCCAGCTCACCCCAACCCCAAAGCACTGAATATAGTGAGACACCCAGCATACCCCAGCTTCGGGAAGCCTGGAGCAGCAACGTCCTCAATGAGGAACAGAAGGGAGGGACAGCACCAGCGGAGGACAGTCCAAACCTCGCTGCTTACAGGAACCCCCCAATGTCACCCTGGCAGAACAAACACCCCACCTCCCCCCCCAACCCCTTGAGTGACCAGGACAGTTTTCTGAGCCCAACACCAGTGCAGTAGTTTGTGAACACTTTGGGTAATGCAGGAACATACCCAAGGACTGGGACCAGAACTGACACCTGGACTACTAAGCAACATTCAGTTTTAATGGGTTTAAAGATTGCTTCCATTAACGTATGTAGCGTTAGGTCCACCATATAAAGTGTTTCGACCTTTGGGTACCTTGCCAAGGTCAATAACGACCTGCTGTTTCTGCAGGAGAGTGGAATACTGCAACTCAGCACCTACAGGCAATGGTTGTGATGGTGGTCCCACAGGCCATCAATCAAGTCGGGGCGAAATGATTCCCCTTCTTCTGGCCTGGGTATTCTGCGTGGAGACAACTACACCATCTCCGAAGTTAAGGAGGTTGTGGATGGTTGCCTCCTCGTAGCAGATGTAATGTACAAAAATGCTCCGCTCTGGTTAATCAACTTGTACACCTCGGCTTAAAACAGTGAGCGGTTGACCATCCTCCAGCAGCTCCCATGTCCAGGCCAGTCATTCTAGGCGGTGACTTCAACTGCATCATCGATGCAACTGGACTATCTGGCAGGGCCAACAGCCAAATGGATGCCACGTCCAGACTGCTAATGGAAACTGTAAAAGACACTAAGCCGTACGAAGCCTTCAGCAACCCTGCAGATGGAGCGCAGCATAGATACGCCTGTTCGAGACCCAGATGCATCTGTCCGTTCCAGGATTAACTTCCTGTTTGTGTCCCAAGCGTTCACGGTCAGATCTACCGATGCCAAGCCGATGTTCTTCTCTAACCACTGCCTCCCACTGACTGACTGTCACTTACAGAAAGACCAGAGGATTGGCAGAGGGACATGGAAGCTGAATGTAGAACTGTTGACCTCATAGAAAATTGAGGAACTCAAAGCAGGTTACAAATGTTGGAGGTCTGTGAAACCCCTCTTTGAGTACCCGACACACTGGTGGGAAGTAATCAAGGTGAACATCAAGAGATTCTTCAACCTCAGAGGTGTTCAGGAGGTGAGAGAGTGACAGAAGGAAATGTCCCGGCTCCAGAGAAGCATGCAGAATCTGCTCCTGCTGCAGTCGGTGGGGGTCAGTGTCAAGGAGGATGTCCAAGAGGTGAAGAGCCAGCTGGCCTCGCTCTTTGCCACGGAAGCTTCCAAGATTATCTTCCGGTCCAGAGTCCGCTCCATGGAACAGGATGAGGCATGCTCACGCTTCTTCAAAAGGTACTGTTATGATCAAGTGAGGAGGGGGTCAAAGGGCTTCCCTCTTTTCCCTCTCCTTGTTTGACCACAACAGGTTTAATTTTTTCTGGCCAATTCGGTAGGTGTTTGATTGGTTCTTGCTATGATCATAGCAAGAACCAATCAGACAGGTGTTCTTGAGTTAACAAAGAAAGCGGTTAACTGTATTGTACCTAAACCGAACTATTGAAAATAAACTACGCGCAACTTCCACTCTCTCTCTCTCTCTCTCTCACACACACACACACACACACACACACACACACACACACACACACACACACACACACACTAGAGGTTTACACACACACAAACGGGTTTCAGAGTGGGGAAAGGTAGATTGGTTGAGTTAGAGTCCATTGAAAAAAAGAGAGATTCAGTCTGTGGGGTTTGGAGATTTGGCTGGCCTCTAGCTGAATTCGGTGGTCCTGAGGCTTTTAGCTTGCGAGGTAGATGACTGGTTTGGTGAGTCTCTTGGAATCACCGATGCGGATGATTTCCCCCAACGGGGTTTCTGATTGTAGCTGGGGTATGCAAAGGTGGTCAGTCAACAGGTAGAATTTGAAGCTTGCAAGCTGGAATGGAGAGAGAGAAAGAGAGAGGGGCCTCCCCCTCCCCCCCCCCCCCCCCCCCACCACCACTTGGGTCTGCATGTGTGCGAGTCCAGATGCTTCTCCTTGCTGCTGCAGAGAGACACAAGCTTAAAACCACAGATGGCAGTCACTCAGTGATTCAAGCATAGTAGTCAGCAGTATTTCTTCTTGCTATAAGAAAAAGAACAAGCAATTCCCTTAAACTTCCTGGGTCTTGGTTCTTGCTGGGATCAGCAGACAGTTCATCTCCCTCCACACAGGTCCTGCAGTGTAGGATACAGTGTTGCAAATTAGGTGGCCATCTTAAGCTACTAGCAAAGTAATCTTTTATCTGCTCTTTTTAAAATTTCTTTAAAAAAATATAAATTCAGATCTCGTCAGTGGATTAAAGAAAATTATCTTTCAACAAAGCAAGTTGGCGTGACAGGTACAGAGAGAGAGATCTGAAGGAAGAGGACAGCTCAGTAGCGTCATCGCAGCCTGACATACTAAGGATCAGCAAATCCTGTTATGCCAGGCTAAATGACAAGAAACCCACAGACAGCACAGCCTCCCAGTGTGAGGTGAGATTTACTGCCCTTGACATCGAGGCAGCATTTGATCGAGTATGGCATCAAGGAGCCCTAGCAAAACTCAAGTCAATGAGAATTGGGGGAAAACTCTCCGCTGGTTGGAGTCATACTGAGTGCAAAGGAAGATGGTTGTGGTTGTTGAAGGTCAATCATCTCAGCTCCAGGACATCACTGCAGGAGTTCCTCAGGGTAGCGTCCTAGGCCCAACCATCTTCAGCTGCTTCATCAATGACCTTCTTTCAATCATAAGGTCAGAGGTGGGGATGTTCGCTGATGATTGCACAATGTTCAGCACCATTCGCGACTCCTCAGATATTGAAGCAGTCCGTGTAGAAATGCAGCAAGACCTGGACAGTATCCAGGCTTGGGCTGATAAGTGGCAAGTAACATTCGTGCCACATAAGTGCCAGGCAATGACCATCTCCAACAAGAGAGAATCCAACCATCTCCCCTTGACATTCAATGGCATTACCATCGCTGAATGCCCCACTATGAACATCCTAGGGGTTAACATTGACCAGAAACTGAACTGGAGTAGCCATATAAATACCGTGGCTGCAAGAGCAGGTCAGAGGCTACGAATCCTGCAGCGAGTAACTCACCTTCTGACTCCCCAAAGCCTGTCCACCATCTACAAGGCAGAAGTCAGGAATGTGATGGAATGCTCTCCACTTGCCTGGATGGGTGCAGCTCCAACAACACACAAGAAGCTCGACACCATCCAGGACAAAGCAGCCGGCTTGATTGGCACCCCATCCACAAACATTCACTCCCTCCATCACCGACGCACAGTAGAAGTGGTGTGTACCATCTACAAGATGCACTGCAGCAACACACCAAGGCTTCTTGGACAGCACCTTCCAAACCCACGACCAACTAGAAGGACAAGGGCAGCAAATGCATGGGAACACCGCCACCTGCAAGTTCCCCTCCAAGTCACACATCATCTTGACTTGGAACTATATCACCATTCTTTCACTGTTGCTGGATCAAAATCCTGGAACTCCCTTCCTAACAGCACAGTGGGTGTCCCTACCTCTCATGGACTGCAGCGGTTGTGTGATTGCCCCCCTTTTGTTCTTTAATTCAATCCATATGGCCTAATTTGCTGATCCCTTTTACCATATCATTCCCTCCTCATAGCTATAATTGTTCCTTTAATCAATATTGCAACCCCCCTCCTCTTTTTTAATCCCCGTCTCTATCTCATTTGAAAATCCTGTAACCAGGAATGTTGAGCTGCCATTCAAGGCAGCTCACCACCACCTTCTCAAGGGCAATTAGGGATGGACAATAAATGCTGGCCTATCCAGCGATGCCCACATCCCACAAATTAATTTTTAAAAAGTGCTTCCTGTCCTCTACCATGGAGGTATTAGATGACAATGCACGGGAGAGTCTGGACAAACTGCTAATTCTGGATGAGCTGACAGAGGCTGCCAGGTCCTTCGAGACAAGTAAAACTCCCGGAAGCGACTGCTTACAAGTCGAGTTATATTCGATTCTATGGGACTGGATTAGCCCAGACCTTCTGGAAGTGTATGCTTCTGGCTGGGAGCATGTCAGAATCCATTAGGAAAGGCATCATCACCCTCATTTACAAGTGGAAGGGGGAGGGGAAGGAAATCAGAAATTCGCAGTCCTTCCCACTGATAATTTGGATTACAAAATTCTGTCCAAAGTCATTGCCAAATGGGGTCAAGTCGGCTCTGGAGTTGGTGATTCACCCTGATCAGACCTGCACTGTACCCCTTTTACCATCCAGTCAGACTACCTGAAGGTGCTGGGAATATGGTTCGGAGGGGCTGGGGCGTGCATCAAAAACTGGAAGGAGCGAGCAGCAATGATGAAACAGAAACTGGTCATGTGGGAGCAGCGCTCCCTCTCCATTGCGAGAAAGAACCCGGTCATCAGGTGCGAGGTGCTCTCAGTGTTGCTGTACGTAACGCAGGTCTGGCCCATGCCCCACTCCTGCACTGTGGCGGTCACCCGAGCCATCTTCTGCTGTATCTGGAGATCAAAAATAGACTGTCCGCAGGGACACTATGTTCAAACCTCTAGATAAAGGGGGAGAAAACATACCCAACGTCGCCCTCATCCTGATGACCACCTTTGTCTGTGGCTGCATCAAGCTGTGCGTAAACCCTCGGTATGCAAACACCAACTGTCACTACATGCTCAGTTGCTATCTGTCCCCTATGTTGCGAAGAATGGGTATGGCCACCTTGCCGCGGAGCACTCCATTCAGTTGGACCGTGCCATACCACCTGTCTCTGTGGAAAAGTTTGTGTGCAAAAACACTTTGACCACAAGTCCATCAGGCAGTGGTCCGCATGTATTGTTCTCGAGGCCCTCTGGGAAAAGGAGATGGTGGATCCTGTTGGATGGTTCCCGAGCAGACTGTCAAACTCATTTGGCAAGAATGCCTCATCGCCAAAACTTTCAAACAAGCACCAAGACGTAGCTTGGCTGGCAGTGAGAAGAGCCCTCCCCATCAGATCCTTCCTGCATGCCCAGAGTCTCACTGCCTCCGCATGCTGCCCACGAGGTGGCTGTGGTGGGGAAGAGACTGGCATCCACCTCCTTCTGGAATATGCCTTTGCAAAGCAGGTGTGGAAGGCGATGCAGTGGTTTTTGTTGAGGTTCATTCCTCGCAGCTCCTTAACACAGGGCTCAGTGCTCCACAGGCTGTTTCCGGGGACACACATTGAGATAAACATCAACTGTTGCTAGAGGACCATCAGCTCAGTGAAACACGTTCTTTCGTCTGCCCAAAACCTGCTGGTCTACCGGTGCAAAGAACTGTTGCCGACTGAGTTGTTGTAGAGGGGAAAACAGGGAGATGATGAAAGAGAGAGAGAGGGGTGGGACACAGAGAGAGGGGGGATACAGAAATAGAGAGAGGGGGAACACAGAGAGAAAGTGGGGCCAGTGGAGGATACAGAGAGCCAGTGCTAAACAGAGAAGTGGGGAAACAACACAGAGAGGGGGGTGCACAGAGACAGAGAGAATGATCAAGATCACTCCTGACATATGGATATCTATCAGGAATACTCCGCATCGCTACAAGTGTGCAGGCAGACATTGACTACTTGTGCAAGCAGAAAAATGCCAGGTATCACACTAAATCAGTTTCCAACATAGTTATGAGAAAGTAAGTCAATAAATTAATCTTCTCATTTAAATCTCCTTCACAAAAATGTATTTGTTATCATTTTCATTAATAGTAAAATAACTTTTTCTTAATAAAAATGCCTTTATCTTTCCAAAATTGTCTCACTGGACCCCCATGTAAGACAAAAATTGTAATGTGGCCCCCCCCCCCCCCCCACACGAAAAGGTTGAACAACCCTGTTGGAGACTGACATATTCCAAGGTCCAGGGCTACACGCTGAGCGACACACTAAAGCTTGAGGCATAAAAACATAGGAACATATGAATTAGGAGCAGGAGTAGGCCACTCAGCCCCTTGAGCCTGCTCCGCCATTCAATAAGATCATGGCTGATCTGATTGTAACCTCAACTCCACTTTCCCACCTACCCCCAATAACCTTTCACCCCTTGCTTATCAAGAATCTATCTACCTCTGCCTTAAAAATATTCAAAGACTCGGCTTGCACCACCTTTTGAGGAAGAGCGTTCCAAAGACTCACCGTTTGAAAGAAAATATTTCTCTTCATCTCTCTCTTAAATGGGCGACCCCTTATTTTTAAACAGTGACCTCTAGTTCTAGATGCTGCCATATGAGGAAACATCCTTTCCGCATCCACCCTGTCAAGACCCCTCAGGATCTTATATGTTTCAATCAAGAGCCTCTTACTCTTCTAACTCCCGCGGATTCAAGCCTAGCCTGTCCAGCCTTTCCTCATAAGACAACACGCCCATTCCAGGTATTAGTCTAGTAAACCTTGTCTGAACTTCCAACGCATTTACATCCTTCCTTAAATAAGGAGACCAATACTGTACACAGTACTCCAGATGTGGTCTCACCAATGCCCTCTATAACTGAAGCATAACCTCCCTACTTTGTATTCAATTCCCCTCGTGGTAAATGATAACATTCTATTAGTTTTCATTACTTGCTGAACCTGCGTACTAACCTTTTGTAATTCCTGCACTAGGACACCCAGATCCCTCTGCATCTCAGAGCTCTGCAATCTCTCACCATTTAGATAATATGCTTTTTTTTATTCTTCCTGCCAAAATGAACAATTTCACATTTTCCCACATTATACTCCATTTTCCAGATCTTTGCCCACTCACTTAACCTATCTATATACCATTGTAGCCTCCTTATGTCCTCTTCACAACTTACTTTCCTACCTATCTTTGTGTCATTAGCATATTTAGAAACCGTACCTTCAGTCCCTTCGTCCAGGTCATTTATATAAACTTTAAAAAGTTGAGGCCCCTTTTTACAATTTATATAAATTGATTTTATATAACATATATAAAATTATAATATAAAATTATGGCAAGTATAGTAAGGCACCTCTTGTACTGTACTGAAAGAAACTGATCTGTATTGCACTTTACGTAATGTCAAATTTGAACTGTTATGCAATGTACTCCACAAATGTTGCGAATAAATTATATTTTGTGTGGAAAAACCCTTTTGATCAAAATATTAATAGCAACCTATAACCAATGAGTTGTGGCATTCAGAAAAACACAAGTAGTTATTTAAGCAATTATTCATTGAACCTAAATTGTATAGTTTTTACTACATAATAACTTTGAGGGATGGGACAGAAAGTGACTTTGAAAATAACGAGTTGCAAAAGGAACAGGAAACAAACTTACAAGGGATATGAAAGCTAACAGTAAAGGATTTTATAAATGCATTAAGACAGAGTGGTAAAGGGGAATGTAGGCCCATGAAAAGCAAATACAAGTAAGCTATCATGGGCAATAAGGAAGTGGCAGACATGTTAAATTAATACTTTGTATCCTTTTCACAGTGAAGAAAGAAGACAAAATAGCAGCACATCCACTAAATTCCTCCCCTTGACCTATTTTTAGGTACAAGGGGACCACACCTCAGGAAAGATATAAAATTCTTGAAGTGGTACAGCACAGATTCGCCAGAATTATTTCATAGAATATACAGCACAGAAAGAAGCCAAAGGGTGCAATTGACTGCACTTGTGATTATGTTCCACAGATACCAGTGATTAAAAGTTTAAAATATGAGGACAGGTTGCATAAACTTAGTTTGCTTTCTCTTCAGTTTAGATGGCTGTGGGGTAATCTAATCAAGGTGTTTGAAATGTTAAAGGGATTTGGTCGAGCAGATTTCGGAAAACAATTTCATCTGGGAATCCAAAACAAGAGGACATAATCTTAAAGTTAGAGCTCTAAATTTAGAGTCCATTTGGAAGTGAAAAAAGGAGGCACTTTTTCATATAAGGGCTAGTGGATATTTGGAACTCTTCCCCAAAAAGCTGCGGGTGTTGGGTCAGTTGAAATTTTTAAAACTGAAATCAATTATTTCTATCAGGGATATCAAATTATTTGAATCAAAGGTGGATAAATGGAGTTGAGGTACAGAACAAACTGTAATCTAATTGAATGATGGAGCAGGCTTAGAATCATAGTCATTATTACGCCACAGCCAATCGTGTCCATGCAGCTCTCTGTAGAGCAGTCAAGTCAATTCCATTCCGCCACTCTATTCCCCAAGGATGAGAAATTTCCACCAAATGGTGGATTTCCAACATTAAGGTTGATGAAATCAGCAATTGGCTTCTTCCGACCCGCCAAAGCTTTCAATCTGGCCTTGTCTGTGATTGGTCTGTGTCTGTGACTGACAGTGGGTGCCTGGGCGGGGTGAGTGCTGATTGGCAGTTTGTGGCGCAGGCGTGCAGAGATCGGCCGCTCCTGCTGTTCTTGGGCAGTTCGGTGAGTGAGTGGGAATGGCTGCTGCGAGGGGAGAGGGAGAAGTAGCCAGCACACAGCCAGAGGCATTGGGTGGAGTGGTGCTGAGGGAACGCAGAGAGAACCAGGCAGCCCTTTAAACCAGCACCAACCCATGGAGCAGAGGGAGAGAAAGGGGGGGGAAAGACACAGAGAGAGGAGAGAGAGAGAGAAAAACACAGACACTTGGGGGTGAAAGACACCGACACAGAGAGAGGGGGAGAGAGGCTGAGTTACAGTGGTGTTGAGTTAAAACCTTTTGAATTGGTCCCTCCTCCCCCAGAACTGGTCCCAGTACCCCAAGAATCTGAAGACTTTCCTGCTGCACCATGCCTCAAGCCACACATTGGTTCTCCCTATCTTCCTATTTCTACTCTTATTAGCGTGTGGCACTGGGAGTAATCTAGAGTTTACTACCTTCGAGGTCCTGGTTTTTAACTTCCTCCCTAACTTCTGGAAATCTGACCATAGGACCTCTGTCATTGATACTGACATGTACTACAACATCTGGCTTACTCTTTACTCCTGCAGAATATTCTGCACCCTCTCTACACCCTGATGTGTTGAGGATCTTAATGGCCTACTGGGGTTCCTACATTAAGAAATTCCAATCTTCCCACTACCTGCTAACTCCTGCAGAACATCCATTTCCCACTGTTGAATTATCACTTCTATCTCTGACTCCTGCAACAACTTCCATGATCAGGTTCTAGCACTGAATTAGATTTCACAGTTTGTCATAGTGGAATATGAACTCACCCACTCCAGGGTTGCTGGACCAGTACCCATAAGCACTTGGTTACTGTACCCATTAATTACACTCTTGTTGAAGGGGGGGTGAAAGAATTTGGAATAAAGAATTCTCCGTAGAGACAGTAGAGCAAGTGTTTATTGATTTGGTTCCTGAAAAATAGTTTTTTCCTTGGCCGGCCCATCTGAATGGATAGCTCAGTTACATAAGTAACAATCTGTGAACAATCTACCACCGAGAAGAACAAGGGCAGCATACATATGGGAAGACCACCAGCAAGTTCCCCTCTGAGCCCCACACATGCTGACTTGGAACTATCTCGCTCTTCCTTCACTGTCGTTGGAACAAAAACCTGGAACTCCCTAACAGCACTGTATGTGTACCTACACCACATGAACTGCAGTGGTTCAAGAAGGTAGCTCGCCATCGCCTTCGCAGGGGCAAAAGGGATGGGCAACAAATGCTGGCCTTGTTAGTGATTGTCCCATACCATGAAGAAACTACAAAAAATAGTTTTCAAATTCTCAATTTCAACAAAAGGTCAAATGGTATAACAGGTCATTTTGTTCTTGCTTTTAGTCTCACTCTTTCTCTCTCTCTCTCTCTCTCTCTCACCTGCTCTATCAGTCCACCATCCCCCTCTCTCGTGAAAATAAGTATTTGAAAACTGTTTTCCTGTTACACCTCAAAAAGGGTACTAATGGTCATGCTCAGGCTTGTTTTGGAATCATTTAGATAAACAGACAAGCTTATAATTACTGTTATAACCTGTGGAAAGGCAAGCTTTCATTTGTTATGAAGATTAGCTGAGAGAATCATACACATGCACGCTTCGAGATTCTTCACCATAAGTGTGCTCCAACTGCAGCATCATGGAATGTTTGGTACAGGTGTAGATGTTGTCTGCCTTTAGCTGATAGATTAGTAACTTTGGAGGCTGTGACCTCCAATTAAGAACATTTGCAGAGGTACTTAAAGACAATAAAATATGTTGGGAAGTTAAACCATGCTATTGTGAAATATTTAACTTCTAAATATTTATTATATTAGAAACTTTATTTGAAACCCTTTGTAAAAGAAAACTGACAATGAAAGGTTTTCTCTAAAACCTTTTAGAGCAATTTGGTTCATTTTCTGTTCTTGTGACATAAATAGATGTATGATAGGCAGAAAACATGTGCTAGATACGTTGTTTTTAATATATCAATAGATATAATATTGATGGATGTGGTTTGTACCTTCTGTGGAATGTGAATGAGCACACAGTGTTATTTCTACTCTACTGCTCTTACATGATGAAGTGCTGCAAGGAGCGTGTTTGCAAATTTCCAGATCGGTCTACTGGACACCTGTTCGTAATTCAGCAGGCCATTTGTTTCAATATGTCACCGACCCAGGAGTAGCGCTGTTCCAGTTGCAGAGTGTTTTCTTGGCAGTTTCTCCTATGACTTGTCTAGAGGCAGCTGCAGGCAAGGGATTAGCTATGTCCTACCTATTCATGAACTTATAGCCACGTTACCATATTTTTCATGCCTATCATTTCTTCCTTTAAATATAGTGTATTGCACCACCACAAGGCTTCTGAATCCTTCACTCACAGTTACTTGGATTCCATCTTCAAGTAGATGGAAGCCACTCACAATTGTGTAATGGAGTGTGGACCTCAACACCCTGACATCACCGATGGAAACATTCCATAGAGATGAGCTACTTATGCTGCATACAAATTTCAATCGTAGCCTGGAGGATGAGTTCATAGAGTGTATTAGGGACAGTCTCCTAGAACAGTATGTTCTGGAACCAACGAGAGAGCAGGCTATCTTAGACCTGGTAATGTATAATGAGACAAAATTTATTAATGACCTCATAGTAAAGGATCCTTTGGGCAAGAATGATCATAACAAGATAGAATTTCACATTCAGTTTGAGGGTGAGAAATGTGGGTCCATGGCTGGTGTCTTAAACTTCAATAAAGGTAATTTCAAGGGTATGAAGACAGAATTGGCTAAAGTAGACTGGTAAAATAGGTTGAAAAGTAAGACAGTAGAAAAGCAGTGGCAGGCATTTAAGGAGATATTTCATAACTCTCAACAAAGATATATACCATTGAGAAAGAAAGCCTCTATGAGAAGGATGTACCATCCGTGGCTAACTAAGGAAGTTAAGGATGATATCAAATTGAAAGAAAAGGCGTACAACGCTACAAAGATTAGTGGTAGGCCAAAGATTGGGAAGATTTTAGAAACCAGCAAAGTATGGCTAAAGAAAATAGGGAGAAATTAGAATATGAGAGCAAACCAGCAAGAAATATAAAAGTATAAAAACAGACAGAAAAAGCTTCTACAAGTGTACTAAAAGGAAGAGAGTAGCTAAAATAAACATTGGTTCCTTAGAGGATGAGACGAGGCAATTAATAATGAGAAACAAGGAAATAGGAGACTTTGAACAGAATTTTGTTCTGCCTTTGGAGGCAGGCACAGAGGCGGGGTGGGGGGAGGGGCAGGGACAAACAGAATGGCAGGGGGTGCTGTTCTCCACCTTGCCCAGGCCCCCTGCCATTTGTCCAGGCCAATTGAGGTCATTAAGTGACCAATTAATGGCCACTTAAGGGCCTCTTTCTGCCTCTACCTCAATTTTGTAGAAGGTAGAAGGACCTGCAATTGCGTGGAGACTGGCAGCCTCCTACCGAGTTTGGGCAGGGGTCCCTCCTTTGGGGGCAATTCATGGCACCTGGAGAGCCTCCCCAGTGGTGATCACCTCCCTGCGTCCCCCCCCCGCCCCCCCGGAAAGACCCACCCTCATCAACAACTCCCCCCATCCCCCCCACCCTGCTGCCAGGGCCTGCCTGATTGGCCCCCAGGGAACCCGACCCCACTTACTTCTCCTGGTGTCTTCTCCTCTCTTGGATACTGCTGTAGCCCAGTGGCACTGCCGGTACTGCAGAGCTGCTGGCCTTCTGATTGGCTGGCAGCTCTGGAGGTGGAAGCTCATCCCTTAAAGGGATGGCGTCCCTGATGGCGGGCAGTTAATTGGCTGCCCACCATTAAATAGTGGCCGGGGTCCAATGGAAGGCTGAAGCAGGTTCTCCTCCTGCCTTCCAGCCTGTCACCTGGACCCCGTCACCAGAATAAAATCTGGCTCATTTGAACAAGTATTTTTTATCTGTCTTCACTGTAGAAGGCACAAAAAGCATCCCAAGAATAGTAGAAAGCCTAGAGGCAAAAGGGAGGGATGAGCTTAAAACAATCACTATCACTAGAGAAAAAGTACAAGGAAAGCTAATGGGATTAAAAGCTGACAAGTCGTTCAGACCTGATGGCCTGCATTCTAGGGTCTTAATAAAATGGCTGCAGCAATGGTGAATGCATTGGGTATAGTCTTCCTAAATTCCCTAGATTCTGGAAGCAGTTCAGAGAAGGTTCACTAGGCTGATTCCTGTTATGAAGGAGCTGTCATATGAGGAAAGGTTGAGCAGGTTGGGCCTATACTCATTGGAGTTTAGAAGAATGAGAGGTGATCTTATCAAAATAAATAAGATTCTGAGGGTGTTGACAGGGTAGATGCAGAGAGAATGTTTCCCCTCATGGGGGAATCTAGAACTAGGGGCACAGTTTCAAAATAAGTGGTCTCCCATTTAAGACATAGATGAGGAGGATCTATAGATGACCCCAAAAAGCTCATAAAGGAGCAGTCAACCTTTGGTTCATGAAATTGCAAGTGTAGGAAACTTATCTTGCAGCATCCACAAGGAAGTAAGTGGATCGATCTGCATTCGTGAAATTTTGTTATATTTTATAGCTGGTCCCATAAAATCAGCATCATAAGCAACTCTGCAGGCCCTGAGGAGATGCTTGCCTCTGAGCAGCATCCAGCCCTCATTCAGCTACCACATTTACCCCTTTTGCACTCTATGCTTCCTCTTCTGAATCACTAAAACCTTAGCATATGTAGCCCTGAAATTGTTTGGTTTTGGGAGGACATAAGTTGGTAATTATGACTTTGCAGGACCAAGAACTTGGGCTAGAACTTATGTACATTAGGACTGTGATCTAGAAGCACCCCAGCATAAATTCCAGTGGGTTTCAGGGTATGCTAAAGAAGGAGCTGCACATCCTGTGACATCCATGTGGAAATTATGGAGTTAGGATAGGATGAGAACACCCACCTTGCCATCTGCCCTTAAGAATGTGTGCTCCTATTTAAAAGTCGCAGTTTTCCAGAATCATGGTGCAAGTACTTGGTTAAGCGGACATGGCTGAACTTAGATTGCTTATGGAAACTTTTAATTATATCTTGCCATTCCCTTGAGTTATTTGTAAAATATATTGACTGTTCAACTCCTAAAGGGTGGCGCAGTGGTTAGCACCGCAGCCTCACAGCTCCAGCGACCCGGGTTCAATTCTGGGTACTGCCTGTGTGGAGTTTGCAGGTTTTCCCTGTGTCTGCGTGGGTTTCCTCCAGGTGCTCCGGTTTCCTCCCACATGCCAAAGACTTGCTGGTTGATAGGTTAATTGGCCATTATAAATTGCCCCTAGTATAGGTAGGGAAATATAGGGAAGGTGGGGATGTGGTAGGAATATGGAATTAGTGTAGGATTAGTATAAATGGGTGGTTGATGGTCGGCACAGACTCAAAGGGCCTGTTTCAGTGCTGTATCACTAAACTTGTTTTTTTACCCCCTAAATTCATCTTGCAGAGCCTCAGTCTTTGTTTACCTACATCATTGGCTCCCTTGTGGATCATGGTAACTGGTTGCTGTCCGTCCCCTTGCATAATATTTTTCAGTTTATTCTGATATGTCCTGCACCCTAGAACCTAGGAGGCAACAAAGCATCTGGGATTGTCAAACTGGAATCAAAAAAAATTGTGTCAGTCTCTCCAATTACTGCATCTGCTATCACTGGAAACATTAATTTGAAATCATTCTACTATGCCTATGATCTAGATAACTGAGGTCCCTGCTAAAGATGCCACGATGTTGTCATGGTTTCAATGATAGACTGCAGTGGAGACATTGGGGGAAAGTTTTCCCACGCAAGGAGAGGTGGGTTTTGGTGTATGCGGGGAGTTAAATCCTGGCTGGGTTCCGAGGAGAGCAGGGAACCCTCCCCCCTGGACTTGTTGGGAAACTAATTAAGATACTTGAAAAGCAAGTTCAGTAATTCTTTAACTAAGTTGAAAAATTCTGACTTCCACTGCCAGTGCACAGGTTCCATGATGTTTCTATATCACGCCAGGTTGGAGGAGGCGAGTGCACAACTGGAAGTCAGTGTTAAATAAACTAACCTACTCACAACAGTATAAAGGCTGAAATCGGCAAACATGTGGTTAGCCACAGTGAAAGGCTAGCACTGACGGGAGTAGTTCTTTCAGCCTAAATTCACTGCTTTCTTTTGGAATTGCAACTTTGTGCAATAACTTTCAAGTGCCTTGGCGTCTACTGAGCTGAATCTCAGCTTCTTGCCTGTGAGACCTCCCTGCACTATGGGAGTTAACAATACTCTATCCTCTAAGGAGGAGCAGCAGTTTGATCCAGCCCAGCTGCCACAGCAACAGAAGCAACAACTCCAGCAGCAGCAGCTGCCTTCTCCATAGCCACATACTGTTTCATGGGATAGAGGGGTTGGATATAGAGCTGCACCTCAAAGGAGGCGATGCCTCTAGCACAGGGTCTATAGGCCAGTGGGTCAGCTTCCTCGGGATGTCCGAACAACAGTGTCTCAGAAGGCTCAGGCTCTCGTGGCAGGTAGTCGCAAACATCTGCAGCCTTCTGGAAGCAGACCTCCGCCCAAGAGGACGATGCATTGCCAGTGGCTGTCAAGGCCACCATAGCCCTCAATTTCTTTGTGTCTGGCTTCGTCCAGGGATCTGCTGGTGACATATTCAAGATTTCACAATCTACAGCTCACAACTGCATCACTAAAGTCACCGATGCCTTGTTTGCCAAGACCACAAACTATATCCACTTTGACACAGATGAGGCGAGTCAAACCCAGAGGGCTTTGCTCACAAGATTTCCACAGGTCTAGGGGTGATTGATGGCACTCGTGCCAATCAAGGCATGTTAGATCAGGCAGGCATCTTCATGAATCTGAAGGGCATCCACTCCCTTAATGAGCAACTGTTCTGGGCCCACCACAGGATCATCATGCATGTCTGCGCAGGGATAGGCACCAACATGTTGCATCACGGACTTTTAACAAAATTATTGACTCAGCCGTGGATATGGGGGGCCAGTTAATCTGTATATAAAGTGTATAGCCAACCTAATTCCATCAAAACACAGTCTGATTTAAAACACATTTCTCCCTGTAAGTAAAGTGGCTAAGCATACAAGCCTCAATGGAGAGCAGCACAACTGTAATTTACAGTGCTGGGAAGGCACTTCTGCGATGGTTTCTCTCTGGGTCTAATACATCTCTCTCAAATCATGTAGGATCCAAAATTAACCTGCAAAAAGCCCCTCACTAATGATTGCTAGAATGTTCATTTAGACATTTATTTTCAATATTTTCAATGTGTGTACTTGGGTGGGGGAGTTAGGAGAGACATGGATTGCTCTCGTCCAAAACATTAAATGGCAATCAACCTGTCTGCCCATCTCTTAATCCATGTAATCATCATCATGATCATCAACTGAGGGAAGAATCACAGTCGCAAGCTGGACCAAAGCTGTCAATAGAATGTCAATGGATCTGCACTGGAGAAAGGGAAACTGAGGATTGAGTTGTTTTTCTTTTTGAAGCTCTTTTAAATAACGTTCTTCTCGATGGGATTACTAGAGAAATAAAGGACATCAACTTGTGCTGTTTGTTCAAAGTGAAGTCTCTCCTCCATCCTGACGTCAGTTGGAATTTCTCAGTGGACATCACCCTGACAGACTGGTGGACAGAGTAATAATCATCCAGGGGAACCTGACCACCCAACCTCTTAAAGAGCCTGCCTTCCCCCTTCACACAACACATGTCTGAGTGCTAGGACATGTTTCATTCAAGGCTTAGGTCCCTCTGCTTTGAACCCTGCCTCTGCAACCCTCTCGAGTATTCAGGTTCCTGGACTTTTCAATCACCAACTAGACTTCATCCACCCGTAATTGCATTTACACAGTAACATCATTCTTTCCGTCGGAATTAGTTTCGAAATTCATTCACAATAAGCAGAGATGACTTTTTTAAAGAATTGCAGTATTCATCAGGTCAACCAAATTCACAAAATCATTAAATATGTTTTCTTGTTCTTGAATTGGTGTCCTGGGTTGAGCGATCACAGGATCTGCGCTGGAATGATTTTTTTTCTATATTTGGAAGCTGACTTCTCATCTCTCACTGGAGGGGATGAGGTGCTTTCACCTAAAGTGATAGCGGAGATTCATTTAAAATGGTTATTGTTTAATTGATTCCCAACAGGGGAAACTGGAGAAGGATGTTTCGGGGGCATTTCCCACTATCGTTTGTCATATCTCAGCTTCATGTTCTAGGACCTAGCCTGATGCCCCGATGCTCCCTATCCTTTCTAATTACTTTCGCTGCTGGTAATTTTAAATGTCTTGCTTCAAGCTGTTAAACTTGTGTTTTAAAATAACCTAGCCGCTAGGTTATTTTAAAATACAAGTTTAAAGGCTTGGAGCACGACATTTAGAATTATCATGGACACTGATGTCCATGTATGGACATGTTGCCGACCCAGTGTCTGCGCAGGTGTTCTCTCTACCAAACAGCCTCAGCTATTGGTTCCTGGGAGACCATGGTATACCCACTGAATACCTAGCTGCTGACCCCAGTGAGGAACCCTGCCACAGAGACACATGGGAGGTATAACAGGAGCCATGTCAGCACCAGGGCAATAATCAAGCAAACCATTGGCTTGTTCAAGCTGAGGTTCCTTGACAGATGTGGAAGCACCCTTCTGTATGCCCCAGCAAGGGTCTGCAGGGTTGTTATGGTCTGCTGTGCCCTTCACAGCATGGCGCTGCAGAGAGGACTGGAGCTGGCGCAGGGGAAAGGTGGAGAGAGTCCGGCATCGTCAGCAGCCAAGGAGCCTGATGCTCTGTTGTCTGCAGCTGCACACCTGGCTGTCAGAGAAGCCCACAACTCATCCGGGCACGCTTTACTTGAAAAGTGTGCTCTGCAGCCACACCACCACCGCCCCCCCCGAACCCCTCCCCCATCACACCTTCCTACAGTCACCCAGCCAACCATCACAGACACATCTTTTCCTCCTCAAGGCTGATCATTCTATTCACAAAAGGACCAGGGTGAATGGGGGATGCAACAAAGTAGAGGCCATGAGAACAAAAAGTTCACAAGCTCATGCTTTTATTGAAATAACGAGCATTAATGAAACATTAACACTTATAAGCACAAAGTGAGTCCCTTTGTGCAACAAAGACATCTTCCTCTTATGCCTGCTATTATTTTTACATTGTGCTACCCCTATGGCCTCAGCTGAGCGTGAGGCAGGTTGCTCGTTCCCCTGTTCTGGTGCATGAGAATGCCTGTGGTGGACGTCCTCTGGGTTTTGGAGCCCATGAGGGCCCCACAAAAGCCTGCTCCACCCTGCAGTGTGTAGGGGCAGACTCTGCCATCAGGGCAGGAGTCTGCTTGTGCGGCTCTGAGGTGGGAAGGGCAAGGGCTGAGAAGTGGGGTGCCTTGAGAAGAGCCCCATTGCCATGTTCACTTTCTCCATTTTCCCTCTCAGGGCCCACCTGCATTTACCTGCTAGCCAAGAGCGAGAGAGCACTTGGCTGCATCCCATTGTAGCGTTGAGCCAACAAGGTGATGCTTTTCTCAATCCTTTATAAACTGGAATCCGAAGCATATAGGCTATTATTGTGAGCCAACATGCACTCGGTGGCCTACTGCATCTTATTCTTCATGAGGTTGGCCACTCTTTCCATGGAGGTGGTCATCAGCCAAATGCCTAAGACATCACGCACTCATGCTTGAAAAGGACTCTTCCCTTCTCTGTGCAAGGTTGTGCACTGCCTCTGTAAATTGTCACAGCAGCACATTCATTTTCCATTCCATTTCCAAGGATGTCCTTCCTGCCCATGGCCAATTAATGGCCACTTAAGGGCCTCTTCCCACCTCCACCTCAATTTTGGGGAAGGCAGAAGGGCTGCCAGGTAAAGCCTGGCAGCCTCCGAGCAGTATCGGGGGCGGAGGGAGGTGTGGGGAGTTAGAGGGCCCTTACGGCGGTGAATACCAACCCCCCAGGAAGACACCCCCTCCAACCTGATGCCAGGCCCTGCCTAAATGGCCCTGGAGACCCCAACCCCACTCACCTTTCCCAGGGGCTCTGGACATCCTCGATGCACAGGACCTCCTACAGTACTGGAGGTCGCCACTGCTCCCTGTGGCGCTGCTGGTACTGCAGAGCTGCTGGCCTTCTGATTGGCTGGCAGCTCTTGGAGGCGGAGCGCATCCCTTAGCACCCAATGGTGGGCAGTTAATTGGCTGCCCACCCTGGAATTGCTTCGGGGATCTGCCGCAGGGCTGAGGCCCATATTCCGGCCCATTGCCGGGACCCCCATCTTCAGAATAAAATACAGCCCAGGGACTCTCCACTGCTATCCTTGTCTCCAGCACCTGCTGCTGCTTATGTGAGATGTGCTCCTCACCATGTGCCACCCTATCTCTTTGTAATGTTGGACTGACTGAGATGTTTGCATCTGCGCTGTTGGAGGGTGTGTAGGAGTCATGTCACACTGCATCATCAGAGTGCTTGCTGGTCCTCCTCTGAGGACTCAGCTCTTCCCACATCTTCTCCGTCAGGACCTGCGATGTGCCTGTGAGAGATGGAGGACATGAGTTATTGCTGAAAGTAGGTGAACTGGGGTACAAACTTAGCATAGGGCAGATCATGCTATCTCATGTATTGGTGACATCAGTTCAACATGAGTGACAGTGAAGTGCCAAGTGGCAGTATGATATCTAATGTTGTCACCAGGTCTCTAGCCCAACCACCATCTCTCCATCGCCATCGGCCAGTACTGTGCAACCCTGCCGATCTCAAGGGCGTCCTCCTCCAACGTGGTCAGAGGTGCAGTGGCTGCAAGTGCCCTCCCCCCACCCCCCGCCCAGTTTTCTATCTCTCCCTGGAGTTGCGGGCTCTCTTGCAATGAGAAAAGTCAAAAGGTTTTGAGTGTCAGAAGTGAAATGAGTGCTGAGGATGGACAGAGAATACTTGAGGGTGATTGTGAGGAATGGATTCGAGAGAACAATTGGATGAGGTTTGGTGTGAATGTTTGTTAAGTTGGAGATTTGAGAAGGAAGGGGGCTGAAGAGCAAGGAATGTGTGTTAAAGCAAGGTGTGTCAGTAAGAGGAGTACTGTGCAGGCGAATGCTAGAGAGGTGAGAGAGTGATGACTGCCAGGTGAGAGTTGTATGACACTCACCTTGCCAGACATCATAAGGTCATTAAACCTTTTGTGGCATTGGATCCAGGTCCTGAACACCACAATCCTGCTGCTCACTGACTCTGCCACTTGCAGCCATGCCTGCTGCTCCTGTCCTTGGGGAAGAGGGCTTCTCTTTTGACCCTGACTGCATCCATCATGACCTTCAGGGATGTGTCTGAGAATCAGGGGACAGCTTTCCCACATCTTGCTTCTATCCTGCAGCAGTTTCCTCCTTTCCACTGGGTACATTTACTGCTGCACTCACCGCTGTCATTGTGAGCCCTGCTGGGATCCTTTTCAATAGAGATCCTTCATTGCATGATTAGGCACTTTATCCCCTCCGCCCTCCCTAATTGGTTGGGCAACCCGGAGGTGGGATGACAATGCCATGGCTCAGTGAAAGATCCTCAGCAAAGCCTGATAATTACTCAAAGCAGTTCCCAATCCATTTAAGAACCTGTCGTTTTGGCAGCAGCTAAGTCTGGAAAATTCTGCCCATTATCTCATGACATTACTTGTAGGAAGAACTACTAACTGGTTCATCTAGCTTCAGTACACATTCCACCCCTCTAGCTTTAGGTTGCTGAGGGAATTTTAATTCCTTGTAATCTACATTTGTCTTTATTTCATGATCCTCAACAGGGCCGGGACCAATATCCTCACAGGGGATTTTGCTCGTGCAGTTGGGGGGAGTTTAAACTAGCTTGGTAGGATGGAGGAACCTCAGATTAGATTCAGAAGGGAAAGAAGAGAAGTTGGAAATGGATGGCAGAAAATTAGTAACTGTGTTTGGAAGGCAGAGGAAACAAAGGCTAGAAAATAGACAACAAGGGAGTTTGGCAGTGCTAAATGGTATATACTACAATGCAAGAAGCCTAGGGAATAAGGCAGATGAGCTGAAGTACGAATTGACACATGGGAATATGATATTATAACTATTACTGAGACATGGTTGAAAGAAGCGCAGGAATCTTTTTAAAAATTCATTCATGGGATGTGGGCGACGCTGGCCAGGCCAGCATTTATTGCCCATCCCTAATTGCCCTTGAGAAGGTGGTGGTGAGCTGCCTTGAATGGCAGCTCAACATTCCTGGTTACAGGATTTTCAAGTGAGATAGAGACGGGGATTAAAAAAGAGGAGGGGGGTTGCAATATTGATTAAAGGAACAATTATATCTATGAGGAGGGAATGATATGGTAAAAGGATCAGCAAATGAGGCCATATGGATTGAATTAAAGAACAAAAGGGGGGCAATCACACAACTGGGAGTGTATTATAAACCCGCAAATAGTCAGAGGGAGGCACATCTCTGAGAAGTGCAAAAACAATAGGGCAGTAATAGTGGGAGATTTCAACTACCCTAATATTAACTGGGATAGAATTAGTGTGTAAGGCACAGGGAAAGCAGAATTCAGAATACATTCAGGAGAACTTTTATTAGCCAATACATAGCAAGCCCAACAAGAGAGGGGACGGTTCGGGACTTAGTTTTAGGGAATGAAGCTGAGCAGGTGGCAGGGGTATCAGTAGGGGAGCATTTTGATGGAATGATCATAATTCAACTAGATCTAGGCTAGTTATGGAAAAGGACAAAGATAGACCAGGAATAAAAGTTCTGAATTGGGGAAAAGCTAATTTTACTAAGATGAGAAGTGATTTAGCTGAAGTGGACTGGAAACAGCTACTTAACAACAACTTATATTTGTACAGCACCTTTAATATAATAAAACATTCCAAGGCACTTCACAGGAGCATTATAAAATGATGTATGACACGGAGCCACAAAAGAAAATATTAGGTTAGATGACCAAAGGCTTTTTCAAAACGGTAGGTTTTAGGGAGTGTCTTAAAGGAGGAAAGTGAGGAGGAGAGGAATAGGGAGGGTATTCCACAGCTTGGGGCCTAGGCAACTGAAGGTGCGGCCACCAATGGTGGAGTTATTAAAATCAGGGATGCACAAGAGGCCAGAATTAGAGGAGTGCCAAATATCTTGGAGGGTTGTGGGGCTGGAAGAGATTGCAGAAATTGGGAGGGGTGAGGTCATGCAGGGATTTGAATACAAGGATGAGAATTTTAAAATCAAGATGTTGTCTGACTGGGAGCCTATGTAAGTCAGTGAGCACAGGGGTGATAGGAGAATTAAGACATGGGCAACAAAGTTTGGATGACCTTGAAGGTAAATCAGTGACAGATCATAGGCATTCAAGGAAAAGATAGCTTGGGTTCAGAGCAAGTATGTTCCTTTAAAGAAAAAGGTTGAGACTAACAAATCCAGAGCCCCCTGGATGTCAATGGGCTTAAAGGAGAGGATAAAGAGAAAAAGGAAAGCTTATGACAGATACCATGAGCTGCAGAAAACCTATAAAATGTTTAGGGGTGAAATTAAAAAGAAAATTAGGAAAGCAAAGAGAGGATATGAAAAAATATTGACATGTAAAATCAAGGAAAACCCAAAGATCTTTTATAAATACATTAAGAGCAAGAGAATATATGAGAGAAAATAATCTTGGCAAGCAGTTCGAAAATTACAAAAGCCTGAATATTCTAACAAAGTCACAAGTTTTATTATAACAGTGCAAATTTTAATACAATTAGCTGCAAATGCTGTAGTGAAGAAGATTAACTCATTCACTACCATCTCTTTACCAGTTGCCATTTGTTTTCCTGTCATCTAGAATTGCATGAGGAAGTTGTCTCTTCATTCATAAAATTGCTCAATCTGGTTTTGCTCCTCAATACAGGATTATTTTACCTACTTTCAAACAAACTTAGGATGTAGTGATGGATTCCCTTACCAAAAACCGTTTTAATTCGCTAAGGGCAGAGATCTCATTGAGGCACATAAAATATTAAATTGTATGGATTAACTATTACTTAAAAGCAAATCAGAAAGATGGAATCAGAGACCTAACTGCAGGTAAAATGCAGATTATTTATTTACCAGCATTTAATTTTGTATTTTTATTTTGTAGTAACATTTTCCTTTTTCATGGTATTACGGCAACATGTTACCTCCTCCAGACAAGAAAACAGTTTGCTCTGAACCGTGGATGTTTCCACATCCAGTGCCTTTGCAATTCTGGCCCTAGGTGAGACTGGCTCTTCCAATTGTCCCTCCCCCAGGAGTTAGAATGTAGTGCTGTATGTAACATTTAAGTCAAGCACAAGCAACCTTACGGAACAAAGGCAAGTGAGCTTCAATTCCACTTAAAAGATCTAATTTTAACCCTGTGTGGTGTGGAGTAATTGAATCATCAAAAACACATTTGAATTAAAAACGTACACAGCCCTTCCCCCTTCCTCCCCAACACATTTCCATGATTGCAGATGTACAGTAATTAACCATTCTTACTTCACAGAATCATAGAATAGTACAGCACAAAAGGAGGTCATTTTGGGCCATATCTTTCAAATAATCCAGTTAGCCCCACCCTCCTGCTCTTTCTTCATATCTCTGCAATCTTTCTCCTTCAAATATTTATCCAATTCCCCTTTGAAGGCTGCTATTGAATCTGTATCCACCATCCTATCAGGCAGTGCATTCAAATCCTAATCACTTGATGCATAAAAAGGTTTTTCCTCATGTTGCCTTTGGTTCTTTTGCCATTCACCTTAATCTGTGCCCTCTGATTATTGACCCTTCAGCCATTGGAAACAGTTTCTCTTTATTTACTCTATCTGAACCCTTCATGATTTTAAACAAGTCTATCAAATCTCCTTTTAGCCTTCTTTGATCTGTGAACAACCCCAGCTTTTCCAGTCTGCCCTTTGGACAACGTAATTGCTCATTCCTGGAAATATGCTAATAAATCTCCTTGTCTGTACCCTGGCCAAAGCCTTCATGTCTTTCCTAAAGTGTGTTGCTCAGAATTGGACACACTGCTCCACCTGGGACTGCACTATTGTTTATAAAGATTTAGCTTAACTTCCTGGTTTTTGTACTTTTAGAAAGCCCAGGGTCCCATATGCTTTATTAATTGCTTTGTTAACCTGTCTTGCCACCTTCAAAGAGTTGTGTATAAGCACCCCAAGGTCTCTCTCTTCTTGTACTCGCTTTAAAATTGTACTATTTAGAATGTCTTGTGTCTCCTCATTATTCCTACCAAAATGTACAACTTCACACTGTTCTGCATTGAATTTCATTTTTTTCTTGCATTTCTTAATTGTCCATTTGTATGTAGTCTTTTAGTGAATAACCTGGAGTTGTAAAGGGAATACTCACTTCACAGTTCACACAAAGGCTTCCTGCAATTAGAAAGAAAGACTTCAGCAACAACAACTTGTATTTATACAGCGCCTTTAACCTCCCAAGGTGCTTCACAGAGGTATTATAAAACAAAATAGGATACCAAGCCACAAAAGGAGATATTAGGGCAGATAACCAAAAGCTTGATCAAAGAGGTGGGGTTTAAGGAGTGTTAAGTGGGATGGCGAGCCAGAGAGGTTTAGGGAGGGAATTCCAGAGTTTAGGGCCTAGGCAGCTGAAGGCACAGTCATGAATGGTGCAGCAATTAAAATTGGGGATGCTCAATTAGGGGAGCGCCGATATCTCGCTAGGTTATGGGGCTAGAGGAGATTACAAAGATAGGGAGGGGCCAGGCTATAGAACGATTTGAAAACAAGGATGAGAATTTTATTATCAGGGCGTTGCTTAACCGGGAGCCAGCGCTGGCCAGCAAGCACAGGGGTCAATGTTTTCTCTAAGCTGTACAGCAACCTGAAAGTCCCCACGGAGGCCACACACAAATTGGCCCCTTTAAATAAATGCGCATGCGCGGCCATGCCAAATAATTTATATGGGTCATGCACTTAAAGAAATCGCCCATGCATTCGAAACAACGTTGGTGATGTGTGAATGAGATTTGATGCAAGTTACGACATGGGCAGCAGAGGTTTGGATGACCTGAAGCTTACGGAGGGTAGAATGTGTGATAGCCAGTCAGGAGTGCATTAGAATCGTCAAGTCTGAAGGCAAGAAAGGCATGGATGAGGGTTTCAGTAGCAGAAGAGTTGAGGCAGGGATGGAGTCGGGCACTGTTACAGAGGTGGAAATTGGCAGTCTTAGTGACAGCATGGATGTGGGGTTGAAAGCTCAGCTTGGGATCAGATATAACACCGAGGTTGCGAACAGTCATGTTCATCCTCAGATAGTTGCCAGGGAGAGGGATGGAGTCCATGGCAAGCGAGTAGAATTTATGGCAGGGACCGAAGATAATGGCTTCAGTCTTCCCAATACTTAATGGGAGGAGATTTCTGCTTATCCAGTACTGGATATCAGAGAAGCAGCCTCAATCATCTTACCAAAATTTAGAGACAGTGGCAGGGTCGAGAGAGGTGTTGATGTGGTAAAGCTGGATGTCATCAGCATACATGTGGAAACTGACTTATTTTCCAATGTTGTTGCTGAGGGGAAGCATGTAGATGAGAAATAGGAGAGGACCAAGCATAGATCCTTGGGGGTCAGCAGAGGTAACTGCGGGAATGAGAAGAAAAACAATTGATGGCGATTCTCTGGCTACAATTAGATAGATAAGAATTGAACTAGGCCAGTGCAGTCCCACCCAGCTGGAGGATGATGGAGAGGCATTGGAAGAGAATGCTGGGATGGTGTAATCAACTGTGTCAAAGGTTGCAGACAGGTGAAGAAGGACGAGGAGGGATAGTTTGCCTTTGTCACAGTCGCATAGAATGTCATTTATATTGCACTTATATATTTCCTTTCATGACCACAGGATGTCCCAAAGCGCTTCACAGCCAGTGAAGTACTTTTGATGTGTAGTCAGCGATTGCAAATTGGCTGCTGTGTTTCCGATATTGTATTCAGCAAGCTCCCGTAACAGCAATGTGATAATGACTAGATGTTAATTAAGGTATAAATATTGGCTAGCACACAGAGGGTAACTCCCCTGCTTTTCTTCAAAATAGCTCTATGGGATATTTTATATTCGCTGAGAGGGCAGGTGGGACCTCAATTTAACGTCTCACCTGAGGGATGGTACCTCCGACAGTGCATCACTCCCTCAGTACTGCATTAGAGTGTCAGCTTTTGATCTTTGTGCTCAAGTCCTGGAGTGGGACCACAGTCTTCGGATTCAGAGGGAAAAAGTAAGATTAAGGAGAATCCCAAGGCTTTTTATACGTATATAAAGAGCAAGAGGGTAACCAGGGAAAGGGTTGCCCACTCAAGGACAGAGGAAGGAATCTATGTGTGGAGCCAGAGGAAATGGGCGAGGTACTAAATGAGTACTTTGCATCAGTATTCACCAAAGAGAAGGACTCGAGTCATGTCATTATCAAAAAGGAGGAGGTGTTCGGCTTCTTGCAAAGCATTAAGGTAGATAAGTCCCAGGGCCTGATGGGATATACCCCAGAATACTGAGGGAGGCAAGGGAAGAAATTGCTGGGGCCTTGACAGAAATATTTCTATCCTCATTGGCTACAGGTGAGGTCCCAGAGGACTGGAGAATAGCCAATGTTGTTCCTTTGTTTAAGAAGGGTAGCAAGGATAATCCAGGAAATTATAGGCCAGTGAGCCTTACGTCAGTGGTAGGGAAACTATTAGAGAGGATTCTTCGGGACAGGATTTACTCCCATTTGGAAACAAATTAACTTATTAGCGAGAGGCAGCATGGTTTTGTGAAGGGGAGGTCGTGTCTCACTAATTTGATTGAGTTTTTTGAGGAAGTGACGAAGATGATTGATGAAGGAAGGGCAGTGGATGTTATCTATATGGACTTCAGTAAAGCCTTTGACAAGGTCCCTCATGGCAGACTGGTACAAAAGGTGAAGTCACACGGGATCAGAGGTGAGCTGGCAAGATGGATACAGAACTGGCTCGGTCATAGAAGACAGAGGGTAGCAGTGGAAGGATGCTTTTCTG
The DNA here is from genome assembly GCF_036365525.1 of Heterodontus francisci. Lineage (NCBI taxonomy): Eukaryota > Metazoa > Chordata > Chondrichthyes > Heterodontiformes > Heterodontidae > Heterodontus > Heterodontus francisci. The sequence continues at coordinate 71,702,371 of NC_090379.1, forward strand.
AATGGAGGGCTGTGACTAGTGGTGTTCTGCAGGGATCAGTGCTGGGACCTTTGCTGTTTGTAGTATATATAAATTATTTGGAGGAAAATGTAGCTGGTCTGATTAGCAAGTTTGCGGACGACACAAAGGTTGGTGGAGTTGCGGACAGTGATGAAGATTGTCAGAGGATACAGCAGGATATAGATCGGTTGGAGACTTGGGCGGAGAAATGGCAGATGGAGTTTAATCCGGACAAATGTGAGGTCATGCATTTTGGAAGATCTAATGCAGGTGGGAATTTACAGTAAATGGCAGAACCCTTAGGAGTATTGACAGGCAGAGAGATCTGGGCGTACAGGTCCACAGGTCACTGAAAGTGGCAACGCAGGTGGATAAGGTAGTCAAGAAGGCATAAGGCATGCTTGTCTTCATCGGTCGGGGGATAGAGTACAAAAATTGGCAAGTCATGCTGCAGCTGTACAGAACTTTAGTTAGGCCACACTTAGAATATTGCGTGCAATTCTGTTCGCCACACTACCAGTAGGACGTGGAGGCTTTGGAGAGGGTACAGAAGAGGTTTACCAGGATGTTGCCTGGTCTGGAGGGCATTAGCTATGAGGAGAGGTTGGATAAACTCGGATTGTTTTCACTGGAATGACAGAGGTTGAGGGGCGAAATGATAGAAGTTTACAAAGTTATGAGCGGCATGGACAGAGTGGATAGTCAGAAGCTTTTTCCCAGGGTGGAAGAGTGAGTTACTAGGGTACATAGGTTTAAGGTGCGAGGGGCAAAGTTTAGAGGGGATGTGCGAGGCAAGTTCTTTACACAGAGGGTGGTGAGTGCCTGGAACTTGCTCCCGGGGTAGGTGGTGGAAGCAGGTACGATAGCGACGTTTAAGGGGCATCTTGACAAATACATGAATAGGAAGGGAATAGAGGGATACGGTCCCCGGAAGTGCAGAAGGTTTTAGTATAGGGAGGCATCAAGATTGGCGCAGGCTTGGAGGGCCGAATGGCCTGTTCCTGTGCTGTACTGTTCTTTGTTCTTTTGACAGCAGGTAGGTGATTGGTTGGTGAATATTTTAAAACTAGGGCAGTGGTTTAAAGTAGGATTGGGAAATTATATAGTACTGTATTAAATTTATAGCTTAACTCATTAAATGAATTAATAAAATTTCAATCAGGTTAAGTATAATAATAAATGAATTAATAAGAGTATTAGCATAAAGCAAGTCTAGAGGCATTAATTAAAATCAATAGTTTAAACAAGGTACTAACTAGATTCAAAAAGAGACAACAGAGTTTTTTTTTATAGATCATGAATGGGCAGCTGAGACCTGCTTAAATGGAGAGAGATTGCAGAATTCTGAGATGCAGAGGGATTTGGGTGACCGAGTACACAAAACGCAAAAAGTTAGTATGCAGGTACAGCAAGTGATTAAGAAGACAAATGCAATGTTATTGTTTATTGCAAGGGGAATGGAATATAAATGTAGAGATGTTTTGCTACTGTTGTACAGGACATTGGTGATACCACATCTAGAGTACTGTGTACAGTTTTGGTATCCTTACTTAAGAAAGGATATAACTGCATTGGAAGCAGTTCAGAGAAGGTTCACTCAGCTGACTCCTGGGATGAGAGGGTTATCTTATGAGGTAAGATTGGACAAGTTGGGTCTGTATTCATTGGAGTTCGAAGGATGAGATGTGATCTTATTGAAACAGATAAGATCCTGAGGGGACTTGAGAAGGTGGATGTGGAAAGGAGTTTCTCCTTGTGAGAGAGACGAAAACTAAGGGGCACAGTTTAAAAATAAGGCATCTCCCATTTAGGACAAAGATGAGGAGAAATTTTTTCTCTCAGAGGGTCGTGAGTCTGCGGAACTCTCTTCCCCAGAGAGTGGTAGAGGCAGGTTCATTAAATGTTTTTAAGGCAGAGGTAGACAGATTCTCCACAAACTAGGGAGTCAAAGGGTATCGGGGTAGGCAGGAAAGTGGAGTTGAGTCCACAAACAGATCAGCCATGATCTTATGGAATGGCGGAGCAGGCACAAGGAGCTGAATGGCCTACTCCTGCTCCTAGTTCATATGTTGCTTGCAGTTGTTGCACCATGTGGAAACTTCAGGACATTTCATGTGTCTTGGGGGACCACGTGTTCAAGAAGTGACTCCAGCTGCTTGAGTTCGAGCTCAAGATTTCTGAGCTTGAAGGCAGCTGGAGTCACTGCAGAGCGTCAGAGAAGATGAGTGTTTCCTGAATTGTATGTTTCAGGAGGTGGTTACCCAACGGGCAGTGAGAGTTCAGGATAGTAGATCGGTGGCCATCCAGAAGAATAGGAAGAGGCAGGAGGTGCAGGAGTATTTGGCGTGTGTTCCGCTCTCAAGCCCGGTGCTCAGCTTTGGAGACTGTTGGGAATGATGACACCTTGAAGGAATGCAGTCCAGACCATGGCACCAATGGGCAGAGACTGCACAGGAGGCAACAGTAAAGAGCAGAAATACAGTCGTTATAGGAGAGTCCATTGTTAGTAGGACATACAGTCTTTAAGTAACCATCATAATGAGACCTGCATGGTGTGTTGCCTCCCTGTTGCCAGAATAAATGACATCACGAAGAGGGTGCAGAATATTCTGTCAGTACCAATAACATAGAGAGAGCAGGTATTGAGGTCCTCTGGTCAGATTTTCAGGATCTATGGAGGAGGTTAAAGAGTAGGACTTCAAAAGTAATAATCTCTGGATTACACTGAGTGCCACGTGCTGGGAAGAGTAGAAATATGAAGATAGGGAGAATCAGTGCATGACTTGAGGCATTGTGCAGGAGGAAGATGGTGACCTAGTGGAAATGTCACTGGACTAGCAATCCGGAGGCCCAGACTAATGCTGTGACGTCACAGGTTCAAATCCCACCACGGCAGCTGGTGGAAATTAAATTCAATTAATAAAAATCTGGAGTTAAAAAGCTGGTGACATGAAACTATTGTCCATTGTCGTAAAAACCCATCTGGTTCACTAATGTGGTTTAGGGAAGGAAATCTGCCCTCCTTACCTGGTCTGGCCTGCTTGTCACTCCAGACCCACAGCGATGTGGTTGACTCTTAAATGCCCACTGAAATGGCCTATCAAGCCACTCAGTTATACCAAACCACCAGAGAAAAGTCTAAAAGGAATAAAAACGGATGGACCACCCTGCCTCGACCTAGGCACTGGAAATGACAACGGCATACCCAGCCCTGTCGACCCTGCAAAGTCCTCCTTACTAACATCTTGGGGCTTGTGCCAAAATTAGGAGAGCTGTCCCGCAAACTAGTCAAGCAACAGCCAGATATAGTCATACTCACGGAATCGTACCTTACAGACAATGTCCTAGACACCACCATCACCATGCCTGGGTATGTCCTGCCCCACCGACAGGACAGACCCACCAGAGGTGGCAGCACAGTGGTGAACAGTCGAGAGGGAGTTTCCCTGGGAGTTCTCAACATTAACTCCAGATCCCAAAAGTCTCATGGCACCAAGTCAAACATGGGCAAGGAAACTCCTGCTGATTCCCACCTACCACCACCACCCCCCTCCCTCAGCTGATGAATCAGTACTCCTCCATGTTGAACACCACTTGGAAGAAGTACTGAAGGTGGCAAGAGCACAGAATGTACTCTGGATGGGGGCCTTCAATCTCCCCACTACTGACCGAGATGGCCAGGTCATAAAGGACCTCGCTGCTAGACTGGGTCTGCGGCAGGTGGTGAGGGAGCCAACAAGAGGGAAAACCTACTTGACCTCGCCCTCACCAATATACCTGTCGCAGACGCACCTGTCCATGACAGTATTGGTCCGAATTCCCATCTTCACATTGAGGATACCCTCCATCATGTTGTGTGGCACTACCACCCTGCTAAATGGGGTCAATTTGGAACAGATCTAGCAACTCAAAACTGGGCATCCATGAGGTGCTGTGGGCCATCAGCAGCAGAATTGTATTCAACCATAATCTGTAACCTCATGACCTGGCCTATCCCCCACTCTACCATTACCATCAAGCCAGGGGATCAATCCTAGTTCAATGACGGGTGCAGGAGGGCATGCCAGGAGCAGCACCAGACATACCTGAAAATGAGAAGTCATAGAGTCATACAACACAGAAACAGGCCCTTCGGCCCATCGTGAGCATGCGGCCATCAAGCACCTATCTTTTCTAATCCCATTTTCCAGCACTAGGCCCGTAGCCTTGTATGCTATGGCATTTCAAGTGCTCATCTAAATACTTCTTAAATGTTGTGAAGGTTCCTGCCTCTACCACCCCTTCAGACAGTGTGTTCCAGATTCCAACCACCCTCTGGATGAAAAAGAATTTCCTCAAATTCCCTTTAAACCTCCTGCCCCTTACCATAAATCTATTCCCCCTAGTTATTGACACCTCCGCTAAGGGAAAAAGTTTCTTCCTATCTACTCTATCTATGCCCCTCATAATTTTGTCTACCTCTATCAGGTCTCCCCTCAGCCTTCTCTGCTCTAAGGAAAGCAACCCTAGCCTATCCAGTCTCTCTTCATTGCTGAAATGCTCCAGACCAGGCAACATCCTGGTGAATCTCCTCTGCACCCTCTCCAGTGCAATCACATCCTTCCTATAGTGTGGCGACCAGAACTGTACACAGTACTCCAGCTGTGGCCTAACTAGCGTTTTACACAGCTCCATCATAACCTCCCTGTCAACCTGGTGAAGCTACAACACAGGACTACTTGCATGCCACACAGCGGAAGCAGCATGCGATAGACAGGGCTAAGTGATCCCACAACCAACGGATCAGATCTAGGCTCTGCAGTCTTGCCACATCCAGTCATGAACAATTAAACAACTAACAGGAGAAGGAGGCGCCACAAATATCCCCATCCTCAATGATGGGGGAGCCCAGCGCATCAGTGCAAAAGACAATGCTGAATCTTTTGCAACAATCTTCAGCCGGAAGTGCCGAGCGGATGATACAGCTGCGCCCCCTCCTGAGGTCCCCAACGTCACAGATGCCATTCTTCAGCTAATTCAATTCACTGCACATGATATCAAGAAATGGCTGAAGGCACTGGGTACTGCTAAGGATATCAGCGCTGACAACATTCTGGCAACAGTACTGAAGACTTGTGCCCCAGAGCTGGCCGTGCCCCTAGCCAAACTGTTCCAGCACAGCTACAACACTGGCATCTACCTGACAGTGTGGAAAATTGCCCAGGTATGTCCTGTCTACAAAAAGCAGGACAAATCCAATCCAGCAAATTACCGCCCCATCCGTCTACTCTTGATCATCAGCAAAGTGATGGGAGGTGTCGTCAATAGTCCTGTCAAGCGGCACTTACTCAGCAATAACCTGCTTACAGACACTCAGTTTGGATTCCATCAGGGCCACTCAGGTCCTGACCTCATTGCAGCCTTGGTCTAAACATGAACAGAAGAGCTGAACTCAAAAGGTGAGGAAAGAGTGACTGCCCTTGACAACAAGGCAGCATTTGGCCAAGTGTGGCATCAAGGAGCCCTAGCAAAACTGGAGTCAGTGGGAATCAGGGGGGAAACAGTTAATTAATCCAGCATGGATTTGTAAAAGATCATGCTTGACGAATCAAATTGATTTTTTTAATGAAGTAACAGAAGGTTGATGAAGGGAAAGCAATGGATGTTGTCGATATGGATTTTAAGAAAGCGTTTGACAATGTACCAAATAAAAGGCTGGTTAACAAAATTGAGGCTCGTGGACTAGGAAGGTCAATGTCAACTTGGATTTAAAAAATTGGATTAAAATTAGCGATTTGTGGTAAATGGTTGTCTTTCAGACTGGAGGATGATAGTGGTGTCCCCCAAGGTTCAGTGCGGGACCGCTGCTTTTTTAATATATATAGATGACTTAGAATGGAATACCAAGTACAATTTCAAAATTTGCCAATGATACCAAACTTGGAGATGTGGCAATCGACTACAGTAGGACATGGATAAGTTAGCAGAATGGACAGACAAGTGACAGATGGGATTTAATACAGAGAAGTGTGAGGTGATGCATTTTGGCGGAAGGAATAGGGAGAGGCAATACATACTTAAAGGCACAGTTCTAAGGAGTGTGCAGGGACAGAGGTACTTGGGGTTCATGGGCATGGGCATGAAGGTGGCAGGAGATATTGAGAGAACAGTCAGCAAAGCATATAAGATCTCGGGCTTCATAGATAGAAATATTGAAGGGAAGTTATACTGAACCTTTATAAAGCTTTGGTTAGGCCCCTTTGTGTCCAGTTCTGGTCACCACACTTTAGGCAGAATGTGAGGGTCCTTGAGAGGGTGCAGAGGAGATTTACCAGAATGGTTCTGGGGATGAGGGATTTTAGCTGTAAGATTAGGTTGGAGAAGCTGCGATTGTTCTCCTTGGAGCAAAGGAGATTGAGGGGAGATTTGGTAGAGGTGTACAGATTATGACAGGTTTAGATAAGGTATACAAAAGAAAAGCTGTTCCCATTAACTGATGTTGCAAGCACCAGGGGACATAGATTTAAGGTTTTGGGCAAGGGATGTAGGGGAGATGTGAGGAAGAACTTTTTTATGCAGCAAGTGGTAATGCCTGGAACTCGCTACTTATGAGAGTGGTGGAAGCGCACACGAGGAGTGATTTCAAAAGGAAATTGGATGGGCACTTGCGTGAAATAAACTTGCAGGGCTAAGGGAATAGAACAGATGAATGGGACTGATTGGATTGCTTAACGTAATGCTGACATGGACTTAATGCATTGAGTGGCCTCCTTCTGTGCTTTAATGACTATGATTATGACTAAGTCTGTGGAATTGGGAATTTTCCTTGAGGCTTACAATATCTTTATGTGACAATCGAATAAACTAATTGAGAATGTTGCTGAAAATAATATATAGACCCCATTAACAAAGCTTTCCCTAAATATTTTTCTTTGCATTTTTGGGTGGGTAATTTTTCATCAGATTTGTTATCCTGTTTTTTAAAAGAAAAGTTTTTAGAGCTTTAGCCAAGACATTTTGAATATGTGGCTTTAGTACATTACAGTCTAAAATTTCAACTATCTAATTGATTGGAGAAGAAGTCTTTGGAGCATTCAATTCAATAGTCAGTGATCGTTCTTACTGCATTTTCCTCCATGCTGTGATTTCCACTTTCTGATGATCAACAAAATCGTTGGAAACAGATTGTTAATTCTTACATTTTATGTATATTGTATTTGCATTTTGAAATGTTCTGGGATTTATAGCAATATTAATTTTGCAATCATTTAAATGTATAACAATATATGATGCACACTACAACACTTATTTTACACTGTATAGATTTGATGTACCACTAAATTAATTTACGTATTTTGGTTACAGAAGTATTGGCTGATTTAAAGAATGCTGCTATGTTTATTTGAAAACCTTTGACCTTTCTATAAAGCCTGTTGTGTGCTATGATTGATATGTATGGCAGTTAATCTTGCTTTGTGCCATAATTATATGATCATTAATTAAAACCATTATATGAAGTCAATAGTACAGCTATAGAATTTAAAACAAATTTTTATCTACCTATAGCAAACAATAAAATGAAGATCAATTAAAAGTCGTGCAATGCTTCTCCCAACACTGATATTTCACCTTGAGCATGAAATTTACCCAATTTCTTTATAGAAATCAAGATGATCAACTGTTTGGATCATTTGGGTTTTGCCTAACGTTGAATATTTGGGTAACAATAAAAAATATGGAGACATGTTGAAGCGTTAAACAGCTAGTAATAATACTTTTGAGGCTCCAAAAAGAGCACTTTGTCAAAACTCACATGAAGGGATAATTAGGCAAATAAAGGTGATGCAGCGCAAAAGTAAATTGGTGCTCAAATGATGGAATAAGTGGGATAGATATCATTTACATGAGGTTAAGAATTTGTTTTTCATGTTTGCCTTAAAAATAGATTTGCCTCTGTAAATCTATTTCAGTATTTGAAATACATACAGGCAAGATTATTCTTATTGATCTGAACTAATTTAAAGACTTTAACATAAGAAAGTGTAAAAAAGTGAAGCTGCACCTGAAGTATTTATTATTTCAATATTTAAAATGTTTGCTGATTGCTTGCATGGCTTTTAAAGTTATTGGTATGGCAGCTTAAAGGTAGTAAATGAATGTAATGAAGTCAAACAACAACATTCAGTACAGCACTAGGTAAGAGAAAATGACAGTAAGTTGAATGGAAACTTCATACTTAACTTTTTTTTAATTAAAATATATATGCTTCTTGCTCAACTAATTCAACTGCCTGTTAGCCTGACAGATACATGTAAATTCAGACAGCCCTTTCACTTCTACGATTTGGATTCATTTCAGACTAATGGAGTGAGTGTGCTGTCTCAATGGATGGTGGGGTGCTAATTTAGATGAATTGCCAACTAAATCTAGTTCTTTTTGCTTAAAATTTAGAACTGAAACAATACTGTCTACATAGAGGTCACAAGTTTAATTTTAAGAAATGGAAATTCCAGATTTATAGGGTGATGTTTGAATTTAAAACATATTTATGTTGCAAATGTTCAATTTAAACTGCTCTGTATCTAAACTGGAGGCTGTAATTGCTGGTTTTTGATACAAAAGAGTGTTCAGTTTTCCAGTGTGAGCATTCATGATCCAGAGGACAAATTCTTCCCTAGCCCCTAGTTTAAAAGAAATTATGTATTTGAATTAAAGAAACAATTTATTTTTACATATTTGTTATTTTTCATTGATGCTACATTAGATCTACATTTATAAACCATGAAATTAGAAATTTGTATGTGCATAATTATCACAAAAAGAAGAAACAGCTTGAAACTACATTCCATATTACATTTACTAATATTAATTATTCAGTGGTGGATGATGGGTTGGAAATCTGTATGTGTAATCTTCTTACACTAAATAATACACCTTCAAATCCAAGCAGTCTAGACCTTTGGAAATCATGACTCCAAATTATTGTCATAATGGAGTAGTTTTATATTGTAGATTTGTTTATTATAATTGTTCTGAGAGTACGAGATCTCACTGCCCATATTACTGTCTCTGACCATTAGCAACTATCCGAAAGCAACTTTATTTCTCTTTTCTCAACTGGGTGTGGACATAGATCTTTAGAGGGTATAAAGGAAAGTTAATTTACATTATAGCACCCATTCTGGAAATATTTAACTAGACCGTGGACACTGTTGTTCAAAAAATTCAACAAGCATAACTTAGTTAAAATCTGGGAATAAACTCGGAGAAGTGATGGGATTGAATATGACTCAAAGCTGTTTGTTTTGGACATATCTTGGTATTCAGTGACCGACAGGTTACCTGACTGGGTCTAATAATAGCATTATTTGCGTGCACAATCCTATCTTTGTGCTCTCATGTTTGCTCTTGTACATATGCTATATTGCACCTTGCTACATGGTTAAAACACCTCCAAAGCAAGCACAAAACATAGGAACTGAAGAGAACATGCAAGACTTTGGAACTGTTTCTCAAATGTATCAGTGCTATTGTTCATATTGAAACTATAATGGAAAATTTAAGCAAACATTCCTGTTCTACATGGATGGCAGCGGTCCAAGCCTTTTTTTGTGAATATATAATGGCTTTGCTCATTAAAGAAAAAAGCATGTTTGAACAGCCTCTAATTCAGCAATGCTAATTTGGGTCAGAAGTTCACATGTAGGTAGGGCAGGACATGTAAGATCTTGGACATATTTTGTAGAAACGTTTGATTAATTTGGTCACATGTTTTTCACAAGAACTTGCATGGCAGGTTTAGCCAGTCATTCATTTGTTCCTTTCAGAGTAAAATGAATATGAAAAATGGTTATGAACTGACTGAGGTATTGGAATATTAATTTTATTTCAATGGCCTACCATTTGTTTTTTCTCATCAATACTATTACACATTCAATGACATGATTATCTTTTAATGTTTGTGTCAGATACACTTACAGAAGTTTCCCCACTCCTTGATTATCCATCTGCATTTTCAGATTTGCAATCCAATTTTGTGTTCACTTGTGTAAAATTTAATAAGATTTGGCATGCAAGAAGTAAATCTTCTTGAACCAAATTGTTTCCAAATCATCTTTCTTGTTGGTTGATAGGTTTGTATTATTTGCTCGGCATTTCATGAGACATTTTATTCTCCTTGCCAAGGAGGTTGAGCAGCCCTTCATATTATTTCTCGGGGTTGGGGAACCTGCACTACAGTATGTGGCCTGTTGAGCAAGGTTTTTAGTTGTGCTGCTAATGGAGTAGGAACCTGCCATTGGCATGGTCATTAGGGGATTTCTCTCTGGCACTGTGAACTTTGGGGTTAGTGGCAGAGGTCCCAGTCAGCACTACTGTGGGTTGCACCAGCTGTGGATTTTCAGTCCTAATGTCTTTATTAAAGGAGGAATGAGGAAAGAATTGAAAAAATTGTGAGGTAGGAAAGAAAGAACAAGCTTGAATTTATATAGCGCCTTTCACAACCTCAGAAAGCCCTTATTAAAATGTAGCCACTGCCATATGTCCAACATTACAACAGTCAGTTTGTGAACAGCAAGTTCCCACAAACAGCAATGAACTCATGAACAGAATCTGTTATCTCTCAGCCAGTGTCCTTATATGTGTTAGCCAAGACACTAGGAAAACTCGTCTGCTTTTCTCAAATAGTGCTATGGTTTTTTTAGATTAGATTAGAGATACAGCACTGAAACAGGCCCTTCGGCCCACCGAGTCTGTGCCGAACATCAACCACCCATTTATACTAATCCTACACTAATCCCATATTCCTACCAAACATCCCCACCTGTCCCTATATTTCCCTACCACCTACCTATACCAGTGACAATTTATAATGGCCAATTTACCTACCAACCTGCAAGTCTTTTGGCTTGTGGGAGGAAACCGGAGCACCCGGAGAAAACCCACGCAGACACAGGGAGAACTTGCAAACTCCACACAGGCAGTACCCGGAATCGAAGTAAATTCACATTCCAGCATGTATGGAAACAGATTCAAGCAAAAAATATAGGATTGCATTATTGGGCGTGTACCTGACATTTAAGTTTGAGTTCTTTGAAAAATTATTTGTGATGAAGTTAACATGCTTTATTATTGGATACTTGTGATTTTACTCTTTTTGATCATCTTTAATGATCTATATGACCTATTGCAGATGACACTTCTACTTCAACACCTCTTTCTCTCTCACCAAGGCTTGCTAAATACAGCACTGAGAGGAAATATGTAGAAGTGCAATTATTGATATTCTTAAAGCTTGGTGAGATCCTTATTTTTCTTAAAAGTAAATCACTTTAAAGCCACAATGCTTTCTGAAACCTAATCATACAATTGATGTTTACTTGAAATTCAGTACCTAAAGTTCCACATGTAACATATATTAACTTTAATGACCCAAAATTTACTCAGAAAGACATACACCAAATGCTTTATCTCTACAGATGCAATGCAGAAAAACAGTATCTTATGTGTTTACCTGAGAGAGCAAATGGGGTTTTGACTGAACATCTCATTCAAATGTTGGCACCTCCCAACAGTACAGTACTCCCTTGGTACTGCACTGCAGTGTCACCCTAAATTATATATTCAAATCTCTAAAGGGACAATTGAACCCATGACCTGCTGATTCAGAGGTAAGTGCTACAACTGAGCCAATGCTGATGATACTTGAATGCAGCCTGCAAGTTGCTATTGTTGGAAATTATTAGGCCTTTGTTTTCTGATGAGTAAGCCACGTCATTTTAAAGTTTCTTTGAGAGCTTGAAGGTATGCTGTGCACAAATGTATGTATCCTTATTATTGCATCAGAAAGACTGCACAGGGGTTTCCAAATGATCTTCATACAAACAAAGTCAACATCTGGTTGAGGTGGAGCTGTGTGTTGCAGCTATGCTGTAGCAATGTAATTAAGTTACTTAGCAAGACAAACTTGCTCAATGTGTTAAAACTTTCTTCTCATCTGTGCCAATGGTCACCTCACATGTGGTTTTTTATTCACATGCTCTCTAATTTTTTCCCAGACAGCATAGACAGCAGGCTTCTGACAAGGGTGCATGCTGGAACAGGCAGTATATTTAAATTTTGGTAGCTGCTAACTTGTGCAAGTTAAATTAGCTCTTTTACACCTGCTGCTTCATTAGATATCCTGCACTTGTCATTGCTTAGCCCAGTCTGCAAGGGAACCATTGAATAATTATTTAAGCTGATCTAGCCAAATCTTACAGGCTCACACAAAGCACATTAACTCAACATGTGTTTGTATGCTTCCAATTGTGAAATTGCTCCATTTTAATTGAAAAAGGAGCCCTTAAGTTAGAGATCTTGTTTTGAAAGGTGAAACTATGGCTGGTGTGGAAAATCGAAACATATTACACAATTGATGACTCCTTCAATCACTTTACTGATGATTGGAAGGAGGCTGATAGGGCGATATTGACCAGATTAGGTTTATCATGCTGCTTGTGGATTGGACATGCCTGGGAGATTTTCTACTTTATTGTGTAAATGTCAGTGTCATCGCTGTACTGAATTGGCTTGGCTGTGAGTCAGCAAACTTGGGTGTACAGGTCTTCCATGAGTCTTCAGCACTGCAGCCAGCATATTGTCAAGACTCATGACCATCGTTGTTTGCGTGTGTACTCAACCACTTTATAATGTCACATGAATTTAACCAAATTTCAAGACAGAACATCAATAATGGAGGTCCTCGAGATGAGGTTGAATAGGAGCATCTACTTAGCGATTCTAGCTGAATACATTTTATGAATCTGAAGCATGTAAAAAGTTTCACTAGTGATTTCCACAACAATTTTTCTCTGCAGCCATATACCATATGTTTGTATGCTGTTATGGAGGAATAGGAGAGGATAAAGGGAAAAAGTGAGGCAGACTTCAAGGAGGTTACACCCTATCAGATGTTAAGCCATGCCCCCCCACCTCCCCCCGCCCCACTAAAGAATATACAAGAAATTGAGTCTTTAGAGGAGTTGTGTATTAGAATACTATGCTTCAACAATAGTTAAAAGGTGAGTTCTGTCACCTACTTCATGACAACCTGAAGCCACAGTCATCTGCCAGCATTGCTCTGTCTATAGCTATGAAGGTGACAATGAAAGCATTCAGTCTTTGATACTGTGTCATTTCAGTGAGCATTGGGGATCTCTAATATAAGTTAGGCTACAAATCAAGAATTCCTTTGTCAGGTGACTGACAAATTTCAGGAAAGGTGAGAAATTTATTACTTTTAGAGAGTCATAGAGAGATGCAGCACCGAAACAGGCCCTACGGCCCACTGAGTCCGCGCCGGCCATCAACCACCCATTTATACTAATCCTACATTAATCCATTTTTCCCGCTCACATCCCCACCTTCCCTCAATGCTCCTACCACCTACCTACACTAGGGGCAATTTTTACAATGGCCAATTTATCTATCAACCCACAGTCTTTGGCATGTGGGAGGAAACCGGAGCACCCGGAGGAAACTCACACAGTCACAGGGAGAACTTGCAAACTCCACATAGGCAGTACCCAGAACCGAACCCGGGTCCCTAGAGCTGTGAGGCTGCGGTGCTAGCCGCTGTGCCGCCCCAATAGCATCACAATAAGGCAGCAATGAAATATAGCCATCCAGTTTTATGGGTTTGCTTGCCTCTCCAGGGTCATGGGTGCAATTGATAGCATCCATATTAATTTGCAGTCTCCTATATAACACTCCTCATCCACTTCAATACAAAGAGATTCCAGTCCGTCAGCGTACAGATTGTGTGTGCCAACATGCAAAGGATCCTGAACGTCACCGGGAGATATTGCTATGTTATGTACATGAAATTGAGCCCTCCATGACATCTTTGCTAAAAAAAATCATGTTAGCAGATGACTTGTGAATGAGTCTACTCCCAGTTCAGTCTGGATAATGACTCTTAAGTGGCCTGAGCAGCAGCAGAGGAGTGATACAACAAGGCACATGCTTCCACAAGACCATTGGATCTTAAAGAGGCTAGTGGAGCTCTGCAATGTACTGCAACTTTTATGTCATGCATTGTTGTACTCTTCAAAAGGGTTTGGACTTGGACATTGCTGTGGAGGTGGTTCTAGCTGCTTTGGAGGCATAACTAGAGAACAACATGACCTGCACTTCAAGTCAGTGATTGAAGCAGAAACTATGTAAATACTTGAGATTAGATTGATGGAAGAGGGAGCAGTTCCATTGGGATGGGCTCCACTTAAACCGGGCTGGGATCAGTGGCTGGGTGAATCATACAACTAGGGAGGTGGATAGGACTTTAAGCTAAAAGTAGGAGGGGGTGTGTGCTGACAATACAAAAATAGGTGAGAGAGCATGTTGTGATGAGGACATAAGGAATCTGCAAGGGGGTATAGATAGGTTAAATGAGCGGGTTAAAAACTTGGCAGATAGTGGCGGCACAGTGGCGCAGTGTTTAGCACCGCAGCCTCACAGCTCCAGCGACCCGGGTTCAATTCTGGGTACTGCCTGTGTGGAGTTTGCAAGTTCTCCCTGTGTCTGCGTGGGTTTCCTCCGGGTGCTCCGGTTTCCTCCCACAGCCAAAAAGGACTTGCAGGTTGATAGGTAAATTGGCCATTATAAATTGCCCCGAGTATAGGTAGGTGGTAGGGGAATATAGAGACAGGTGAGGATGTGGTAGGAATATGGGATTAATGTAAGATTAGTATAAATGGGTGGTTAATGGTCGGCACAGACTCGGTGGGCCGAAGGGCCTGTTTCAGTGCTGTATCTCTAAATCAAATAAATAGAGTTTAATGTAGGAAAGTGTGAGGTCATGCACTTTGGTAGGAAGAATCAAAAGGTAGACTATTATTTAAATGGAGAGAGACTTCAAAAAAGTGCAGCACAGAGGGATCTGGGTGTTCTTGTGCATGAAACACAAAAAGTTAGTATGTACAGGTGCAGCAAGTAATTAAGAAGGCAAATGGAATCTTGGCTTTTATTGCTCGGGGGTTGGAGTTTAAAAGTAGGGAACTCTTGTTACAACTGTGCAGTGTGTTAGTGAGGCTGCACCTGGAGTAATGTGTACAGTTTTGGTCCCCGTATTTAAGAAAGATATACTGGTATTGTAGGCCGTTCAAAAGAGATTCACTAGGCTGATTCCTGGGATGAAGGGGTTGTCTCATCAAGAACAGCTAAACAGGTTAGGCCTTTATTCATAAGAGTTTAGAAGAGTGAGAGGTGATCTTATTGAAACGTACAAGATTCTGAGGGAGCTTGACAGGGTAGATGTTGAGAAGATGTTTCCACTGGTGGGTGAATCTCAAACTAGGGGACATAGTTACAGAATAAGGGGACACTCATTTAAAACTGAGATACGAAGGAATTTCTTCTTTCAGAGGGTAGTGAATGTCTGGAATTCTCTACCCCAGAGAGTTGTGGAGGCTAGATCACTGATAGTATTTAAAGAGGAGATAGATAGATTTTTGAAATATCGGGGAGTTGAGGGCTATGAGGAGCTGGCACAAAAGAGGAGTTGAGGTCTGGGGCAGATTAGCCATGATCTTATTGAATGGCGGGGCAGGCTTGAGGGGCCGAATATACTACTACTCCTATTTCTTATGGTCAGGTAAAAGGAAATTTAGAAATCTAAAGAAAAAAGTCAAGGCTACAGAGCAATTTGGGTAAAGATAAGCAGACAGCAACAGGAAGGAACAGAGAGTTTAATGATAATAGTACATCAGCAAATAAGGTCCATGCAAAAAATAGTGGTTAAAAAAATAAAATTAGAGGTTCTTTATCTGAATGCACGAAGCATTTGCAATAAGATAGACAAACTAGCAGCACAAAAAGAAGTAAATGGTTTAGATCTCATTGCCATTACAGAGACCTGGGTCTGAATTTTATGGGTCTGTTTGAGACAGCAGCGGAGGCAGGTGGATGGGGGGGGTGGTCATAAAATTAGGACGGAAGACATCAGGCAGGAAGTCCGACATCTTGTCGTTCCTTCCAGATTTTTCTATTAGTCGCCTGACATGGAGAGCTGGCCTCGCACAATCACAAGGCAGGAAGCCAATTAAGGTAGTTAATACCAATACGCAGCAATTTTATTCTCAGTTCTGAATTTTCTTTGGGTGAACGGGAACCATGGGGCTTCAGGGCCTCGCCTGGTGCGAGGATGCGCCAAAGAGGTGGGTGCTCAGTGTTGACTTCACTGGGAAGCCATCAGATGAGCTAGTGTTGCTTGCCAAGAAGGGTGGAGGAGGAGGGGCATCAGGGAACAGTGCCAGGAGTTGGGAATCAAGGTGTCAGCACTACGGGGCACCCACAACAGGGTGGCATCGAGGCAAGAGGTGTTGGGAATGTTTCTGTGGACTGGAGGCCTTGAACTCAGGGAGAGGTAACCTCTCATGCGCCCCCCTGGAGGAGGAGAAGCAGAGAAGAAAGAAGCTTCAGGGACAAGTTGGGGAGCAACAGCATATTGGGGGCCCACAGGAAAGGCCTGTTCCGGGCCCAGGAGGCGAGAAAAGGCTGTAGAGAGGTACAGCAAAATCCCTCAGCACGCAGAAGAAGTCACTCTCTGGAGAGGGTATACTAGCCAAGGCTTAATGACCTACAGATGTCTGAGTGGCAGTGCCTCCGAAGAATGTGACTCTCTAGGGAGGCCATTGATGATCTTTCTGCCATGATGCAGGATGAACTGAGGCTCCTGGAACTTGGCGGACCTGATGCCAGTAACGCTGAAAGTCACCGTGGCTCTGAACTTCTACGTCACCAGATCATTCCAGGGGTCCACTGGAGATATGTGTGGAATCTCCCAGTCTGCGGCACATCACGGCATCAAGAAGGTCACCAATGCCATGTTCAGGAGGGCAGGCAAATATGTACGCTTCCGCACCGATCCAAACAGTCAAGTTGAGAGGGCTATAAGATTCAGGGACATCGTTGGATTCCCCAGATGCACACATGTGTCAATCAAAGCACCCACAGACCTGTCTGCTGCCTTCACCAACCAGAAGGATTCCACTGCCTCAATATCCAACTGGTCAGCGATCACAACAAGAGCTTTCTTGATTATAAAAACAAAAAGTGCTGGAAATACTCAGCAGGTCTGGCAGCATCTGTGAAGAGAGAAGCAAAGTTAACATTTCAGGTCTGTGACCTTTCATCACCATCTCTATATGTGCACTTGCTTTCCTGACAGCTGCTATGACTCCTTCATCCTCTGCCAGTCCAGGCTGCCTTGGTACTTCATGCCATCCCCTAAAATGCATGGATGGATCCAAGGGGACAAAGGAAATCCTTTGAAGAGATGGCTACTGACCCTTCTACAGGAGCCCTGGACAGAGGCGAAACAACCAATGCCAGCTGCTGAGCAGACCAACCATTGGGCAGGCCATCGGGATTCTGAAGATGCGGTTCCAGTGCCTGGATCAGCCAGGTGATGCATTCCAATACCCTCCTGCAAGGGTCTCGGTCATTATGGTTGTCTGCTGTGCTCTCCATAACATGGCTCTCCAGAGATGTGTGGGCCTTGAGGACAGTGAGGTCCTGAAATGGGTCAGCTTATCAGGGGAGGAACAGGAGGTAAGAGAAGAGGAGGCAGAGGGGGAAAACACTGAAAAGAGAGGTGACCCTGCTGCATGACAAGGTGGCCTCCTCTTGCCACTCTCCAGGAAGACACCCTCCCTCCGCTCCTTCACAGCCTCCAGCATTAGATACAGGTCAGCATCAATGAAGCGAGGGTCTGCCCTGCCCCTCGTGCCAGCTCCCCTGTGACATCTCGCTTCCCTTTGCTGATGTGGAAGGCAGATCTCTCCCTCAAGACAACCAGCAGGCTCGGTGATGGCTGCTGTAGGAGTTTACATGAGCCCCATGCTTGATCTGACCCACTGCCATTTTCGATCCCACTACCTATAAGTGGACAGGAAACCCGTCTCTACACCATTGAAAATTGCAAACTGAATCAGTTTCCCATATGAGGCGGTTTTCTGACCCAACCGTTCCTGTTTCCCGCATTCATAATGAAAATCCAGCCCGTGGTTACAAGGTGGCCAAGGTTGGGAAATAAATATTTCAAGGTACACAACATTTCAAAAAGGCAGGCAGAATGGAAGATGAGGAGGAGGAGTCCTGACAGTAAAGGATAGCATAAGGGCAGTAGTAAGAAAGGGTCCTGGCTCACAAAATCAGGGAGCAGAATCAGCATAAATGGAGATTAGGAATAACAAGGGTCAGGAAATGCTGGTGGGAGTAGTTTATTGGCCTCCTAACAGTAGTTATACTGTTGGACAGAGCATTAAACAAGAAATAATTGGAGCTTGTAACAAAGGCAGTGTAATAATTGTGGGGGACTTTAATTTTCATATAGCTGGACAAATCAAATTGCAAAAAACTAGTCTGGAAACTGAGTTTGTAGAATGTTTTCATGACAATTTCCTGGAACAATAGGTTGTGGAACCAACTAGGGATAAAGTTATTTTAGATATAGTAATCTGTAATGAGGCAGGGTTAATCTGTAATCTCAAAGTAAAAGATCATCTGAGGAGTAAAGTAATTATAATACAATTGAATTCCATATTACGTTTGAGAGCAACATACTCGAGTCTCAAACAAGAATAGTAAAGCCAATTATATAGGTATGAGGAGTGTTACAAAGGTTTTTTTTTACTCAGAACTTAGAATTCTGTGTGTTTTAAAAACTGAGAAAAGGATTTTTTGCTCAGTGGAAGACACCTACAAATAGTTGGAATTTCTGCAATGTTTTGAAAGGAAGCTCATAACAAAAGTTGAACTTTATGGGTGCTTTGAAAGGAAGTTGAACTTGTACAAGGACTGGAAAGCAGGCAATTTCAAGGAAATCACAGGGCGCCTTCCTCAGAGCAGTTTGTTTGAAGGACAAGAGACACTGTCTGGACATGTGACCATGTTCAGGAAGGTTTTTTTCACTTTGGACCCTTTAAAAAGCCAGTGAGTTGGACAAAGGGCAGGCATTTGCAATCTTTGCTTTGACCTACTTGGAGCAAGAGAAAAAGACCCAGAAAAGTGTTACTTCTCTCTGGAAAGGAATCCTGCAGCTCTTGAGAAGAACCCTGCATCCAGTGTGGTTCCTGCTGCCTCCTGTGTTCTGAGAAATCCTGAAATCTGAAGAATTCTTCTACTGCTAGACTGCTGCTGACCCAAGCTACACCCCGATGGAAGACCTATGTGATGCCTGTTGCACTTAAATTGCCGTGAACGCCTACCTATCACAGACTGTTCATCAACCTCGCCTGGAGATATTGCGAGTGACATCCAACTATTCGACCCTGGGACACCTCACCGTACTGAAAACATCCTACCAGAATGTGATAAACTCAATTATTTTTGTTATTCCTTCTATTCCTAAGAAACAGTTGTAAACCAAAATCCTTTTTCCCCGGATAACCATTTTTAAAAAATGTATGTGCATGAGGGTTAAGGAAATAGGGAGTTTTTCATATATACAGATTTATCTCATTAGTAGTTAAGACTTATTATTTCTTTTCTAATAAATAGTTAATGTTGTTGTTTAAAGAAACCTGGTTTGGTGTGCTTTATTCTGGGGAAAAATAAAGTATTTAATTTGACTATTCTTCGGTAGGTGGGTAACTTTATTTGATATGCTATGACCTGTGGAATAGTGGGACTGAATTAACAGTGCATTGCTCCCACCTTGGTCGTAACAGGAGAGAGCTGGTTAAGGTTGATTGGGTTAATAAATGAAAAGGTATGATGGTAAGCATTTAAAGAAACAATTCAAATGTTCAACAAAATATGTTTCATTAAAAATCAAAAACTCAGCGAGAAAGATCCATCCATAGCTTACTGGGGAATTTAAGGATAATATTAGATTAAAAGAAGAAGCTTATAATGGTGCAAAGATTAGTAACAGTTGGAGGATTGGGAGAGTTTGAGAAACCAGCAAAGGGCGACCAAAAAGTTAATAAAATGGGAAAAAATAAATTGAGAGTAAACTAGCAGGAATATATAAACAGATTGTAAGAGCTTTTACAAGTATATAAAAATGAGAGTAGCTAAAGTAAATGTCAGTCCCTTAGAGGCAGAGACAGGAGAAATTATCATGGGAAATGAGGAAATGGCAGAGATGCTGAACAAACATTTTGTGTCTGTCTTCACAGTAGAAGACAAAAGGATCGTACCAGAAATAGAGGATAACCAAGGGGCTAATAAGAATGAGGAACTTAAGGTAATTAATATCAGCAGAGAAAAGATAGTAGAGAAACTTAAGGGACTAAAAGCCAACAAGTCCCCAGGACCTGATGGCCTACATCCTAGGGTTCTAAGAGAAGTAGCTGTAGAGGTAGTGGATGCACTCATTATAATTTTCCAAAATTCCTGAGATCATGGAATGGTTCCAACAGATTGGAAGTAAGTAAATGTAAGACCACTATCCAAGAAAGGAAGAAGAGGGAAAACTGTGAGCTACAGTCCAGTTTGTTAAACATCAGTTGTTGAGAAAATGCTGGAATCTATTATTAAGGAAGTCTTAACAATGCACTTGGAAAATCATAGTATGATCAGAGTCAACATGATTTTATGAAAGGAAAATTGTGTTTGACAAATTTATTAGAGTTTTTTGAGGATGTAACTAGTAGCGTTGATAAAGGGGAGCCAGTTGATGTAGTATACTTGGATTTCCAAAAGGCACTCGATGAGGTGCCACACAAAAGGTTAATATGCAAAAGGTAAGGACTCACGGACTTAGGAGTAATATATGAGGATGGATGGAAGTCTTGTTAACGGACAGGAAGCAGAGAGTAGGGATGAACAGGGAATTTTCAGGTATTCAGGCTGTAACTAGTGAAGTACCGCAAGGATCAGTGCTGGGGCCTTAGCTATTTACAGTCTATATTAATGACTTAGACGAAGAGACTGAGCGTAATGTATCCAGGTTTGATGATGAAACAAAGCTGGAATGTAAACTATGAGGAGACTGAAAAAAGATATAGACAGGCTAAGCAAATGAACAACAAGGTGGCAGATGGGATATCATGTGGGGAAATGTGGGGTTATTCACTTAGGTTTTGAGAATAGAAAAGCAGAATATTTTTTAAAGGTAGGAAACTTCTAAATGTTGATGTTCAGAGAGATGTGGCTGTACTTCTTTTTCTTTCTTTTGGGCCTCCTTATCTCGAGAGACAATGGATACGCGCCTGGAGGTGGTCAGTGGTTTGTGAAGCAGCGCCTGGAGTGGCTATAAAGGCCAATTCTGGAGTGACAGGCTCTTCCACAGGTGCTGCAGAGAAATTTGTTTGGGGCTGTTGCACAGTTGGCTCTCCCCTTGCGCCTCTGTCTTTTTTCCTGCCAACTACTAAGTCTCTTCGACTCGCCACAATTTAGCCCTGTCTTTATGGCTGCCCGCCAGCTCTGGCGAATGCTGGCAACTGACTCCCACGACTTGTGATCAATGTCACACGATTTCATGTCGCGTTTGCAGACGTCTTTATAACGGAGACATGGACGGCCGGTGGGTCTGATACCAGTGGCGAGCTCGCTGTACAATGTGTCTTTGGGGATCCTGCCATCTTCCATGCGGCTCACATGGCCAAGCCATCTCAAGCGCCGCTGACTCAGTAGTGTGTATAAGCTGGGGGTGTTGGCCGCTTCAAGGACTTCTGTGTTGGAGATATAGTCCTGCCACCTGATGCCAAGTATTCTCCGAAGGCAGCGAAGATGGAATGAATTGAGACGTCGCTCTTGGCTGGCATACGTTGTCCAGGCCTCGCTGCCGTAGAGCAAGGTACTGAGGACACAGGCCTGATACACTCGGACTTTTGTGTTCCGTGTCAGTGCGCCATTTTCCCACACTCTCTTGGCCAGTCTGGACATAGCAGTGGAAGCCTTACCCATGCGCTTGTTGATTTCTGCATCTAGAGACAGGTTACTGGTGATAGTTGAGCCTAGGTAGGTGAACTCTTGAACCACTTCCAGAGCGTGGTCGCCAATATTGATGGATGGAGCATTTCTGACATCCTGCCCCATGATGTTCGTTTTCTTGAGGCTGATGGTTAGGCCAAATTCATTGCATGCAGACGCAAACCTGTCGATGAGACTCTGCAGGCATTCTTCAGTGTGAGATGTTAAAGCAGCATCGTCAGCAAAGAGGAGTTCTCTGATGAGGACTTTCCGTACTTTGGACTTCGCTCTTAGACGGGCAAGGTTGAACAACCTGCCCCCTGATCTTGTGTGGAGGAAAATTCCTTCTTCAGAGGATTTGAACGCATGTGAAAGCAGCAGGGAGAAGAAAATCCCAAAAAGTGTGGGTGCGAGAACACAGCCCTGTTTCACACCACTCAGGATAGGAAAGGGCTCTGATGAGGAGCCACCATGTTGAATTGTGCCTTTCATATTGTCATGGAATGAGGTGATGATACTTAGTAGCTTTGGTGGACATCCGATCTTTTCTAGTAGTCTGAAGAGACCACGTCTGCTGACGAGGTCAAAGGCTTTGGTGAGATCAATGAAAGCAATGTAGAGGGGCATCTGTTGTTCACGGCATTTCTCCTGTATCTGACGAAGGGAGAACAGCATGTCAATAGTCGATCTCTCTGCACGAAAGCCACACTGTGCCTCAGGGTAGACGCGCTCGGCCAGCTTCTGGAGCCTGTTCAGAGCGACTCGAGCAAAGACTTGGCTGTACAGGGAACACAGAAAGTTAGCATCCAGGTGCAGCAAGCCATTGGGAAGGCAAATGACATGTTGGCCTTTATTGCAAGGGGATTGGAGTACAAGAATAAGGAAGTTTTGCTACAATTGTATAGGACTTTGGTGAGACCAAATCTGGAGTCCCATGTTCAATTTTGCACAAACTTGTATTGAAGGCAGTACAGCGAAAGTTCAATGAATTTAAGACATGGATTAATCAAAGACAGTCAGCACTGATTTGTTAAAGGAAGGTCGTGTCTGACTGACATAATTGAATTTTTTGAGGAGTTAACGAGGAGGGTCAATGAGGGTAGTGCATTTGATGTCGTCTGTATGGATTTTAGCAAGGCTTTTGATAAGGACCCACATGGCAGACTGGTCATGAAAGTAAAAGCCCATGGGATCCAAGGCAAAGTAGCAAGTTGGATTCAAAATTGACTCAGAGGCAGGAAGCAAAGGATAACAGTCGATGGGTGTTTTTGTGACTGGAAGGCTGTTTCCAGTGGGGTTCTGCAGGGTACAGTACTAGGTCCCTTGCTTCTTGTAGTTTATGTCAATGATTAAGAAGTTTGCAGATGATACAAAAATTGACCTTGTGGTTGATAATGAAGAAGAAAGCTGTAGACTGCAGGAAGGTATCAATGGACTAGTCAGGTGGACAGAACAGTGACAAATGGAGTTCAGTCTGGAGAATTGTGAGTTAATGCATTTACGGAAGGTTAACAAGGAAAGAGAATGCACAGTAAGATATTAAGAACTGTAGAGGAACAGAGGGTCCTTGGAATGCAAGTCAACAGATCCCTGAAGGTGGCTGGACAGGTAGATAAGGTGGTCAAGAAGGCATATGGAATACTTGCCTTTATTAACTGAGTCATCGTGTATAAGAGTTGGGCAGTTATGCTGGAACTGTATAAAACACTAGTTCGGCCACAGCTGGAGTACTGCATGTAGTTCTGGTCGCCACATACTATGAAAGATGTGATGACACAAGAGAGGGTACAGAGGAGATTTACGAGAATGTTGTCTGGACTGGAGAATTTTAGTTATGAGGAAAGATTGGATGGCTAGGGTTGTTTTCTTTGGAACAGAGGAGACTGAGGGGAGACCTAATTTTGAGGGGCCTAGATGGAGTGGATAGGAAGGTGCTATTCCCCTTGGTTGAGGGATCGATAACTGCAGGGCATAGATTTAGGGTAGGAGGTTTAGAGGGGATTCGAGGGGAACTGTTTTCACCCTGATGATGGTGGGAATTTGGAACTCACTGCCTGAAAAGGTGGTAGAGGCAGAAACCCTCATAACATTTAAAAAGGTCTTGGATATGCACTTGAAATGCCATAGCCTGCAAGACTATGGACCAAGATCTGGAAAGTGCGATTAGGCTGGATGACTACTCGTCGGCTGGCATGGGCCAAATGGCCTCCTTCCATGCTGTAGATTTCTATGATTCGATGAGTTTGGTTCCTGGGTTGAAAGGGTTGTCCTCTGATAAAGGCTGAGTAAATTGGCCCTATACAGTCTGGAGTTCATAAGAATGAGAGGTGATCTCATTGAAATGTACAAGATTCTGAAGGGTAGACACCAAAAGGTTGTTTCCCCAGGCTGGGAAATCAAGAACCCAGGGGCACAGTCTGAGGATAAGGGGTCATTCATTTAGGACTGAGATGAGGAGAGGGTTGTGAATCTTTGAAATTGTCTACCCCACAGAGTTGTGGACACTCCATCGTTGAGTAGATTCAAGGCTGAGGTCGACAGATTTTTGTTCTCACAGAGAATCAAGGAATATGGAGATGGACAAGAAAGTGTAGTTAAGGTAAAAGATCAGCCGTATCATCATTCCCTCACTGTCGTTGGATCAAAATCCTGGAACTCCCTTGCCAGCAGCACTGTGGGTGTACCCGCACCAGATGGACTGCAGCAGTTCAAGAAGGCAGCTCACCACCACCTTCTCAAGGGCAGTTAGGGATGGGCAGCAAGTACTGGCCTTACCAGTAATGCCCAGAACCCATGAATTTAAAAAAAAGGGTAGGTAACGAACAGTGCTTGGCAAAGTCAGTTAATTTACTGTGTGTCTCATGACAGTTTTTGTGCTACTTTGCAAGAATTTCTAACACAGGACAACATGGCAGAAGCAGGCAAGCAGGAGACAAGGGAATGGCACAGAGATAGAAGAAGGTACCATAACTTCACAGGGTATGGTCTGCAAACAGGCTTCATTGTGTAAATTCCCCTCACCTATAATTTTGTTCTTAACTAATATGTAGATTTAGTACTCGCTTGTGTGTATTAAGACACAGCTCTATGGTGTACTGAAATATAGATGAAATAATTTAATTTAAAGTTAATTGCTCCAGGTATAACAGCAGGCAGGTGTTGTATTATTTACACTTACAAAATTCCATATATAGAATGTATGCCTGTTATTTGTTTAGAGAGAAGGAAAGATACGTTTTTTTAAAAAGTACTTTTACACACAACTTGTTAAAGGATAAAATGCCTTTGTTGTGAGTAAATATTTGCTAAGTCATTGGTTTTAGGAGAGGGGTCAGTTCAGTGTGGAGTCTTGGTTTCCATGCAGTGCCATTGATTAGCTATCAGATGAAAAATGTTAATCAGTAACTTTGGGTGTTACTGATCAGTTGAAATGCATTTAGCTTTAGTCAAAGATGGTCTAGAGTGAAGCAATTCCTAATCCTTTGCCTTTCCTGCAAAGATTGCACAAGTTTGTTTAGAAAGGAAAATCTGTTCATTTGTGGTTAACCAATTCTCTATAGATCTTCTTGTCATCACTACTGGATTGTCATACTTCACATGTTTGCATTTAATTAGACAGAATGACAGCCTATTTCACACACTATAGCTATCAATATCAAATAAAACTGATTTCCTTTTGGTCAAATGACAGCCTATTTCAGCTAATTAAAAAGTCACAGGACAAACTGACAATGTGTACGTAAGCACTATTGCTTAGAAACCAGTGTAGGAAATAATTTATAATGGATTCACAGGTTAGAGCCTTTGGAGA
Source organism: Heterodontus francisci (assembly GCF_036365525.1). Classification (NCBI taxonomy): domain Eukaryota; kingdom Metazoa; phylum Chordata; class Chondrichthyes; order Heterodontiformes; family Heterodontidae; genus Heterodontus; species Heterodontus francisci. The sequence continues at coordinate 71,728,061 of NC_090379.1, forward strand.
GAGTTCTGTGCATGTGTTCTTACAAGCGTAGCAAAGCTCCGTCCCTAGTCGTTAAAGTTTAAATGATTTGAGAGTGATGATGGGAACAGGTATACTCTCACTACATTTAAGTGTGTTTTAAAAGGTGCTCTGGAAGTCCAAAGGATCTTGAGCACATTTTCAACACAGTTTGACTTCACACCAGAGTTATACTCTGGCATGCATTGTGAAAATGCCTTCTGTAGAGGGTCTCATACCACTCCCTCTGGAGCACAATTGGAACCAACTCTCAGTCATTTTACCCTTCTGGCTTTTTAATTATACTGTCACTTATATTTTGCAATGATATTACAGTTACAGTATAAACATACACTAACTTGCACTTTGCATTTTGGTGGATGTGGTAAATACTAGATGAATCACTTTTCTATTTGTACAAGTAGTTGTGAGTACAGATGGATATTTTCCTTTCAAAGCAAAACCATTGTTGCTTGAATGATCCAGTGATTAAATGTTTGCACGGTGCAGTACTGAGCCATTCAGATCAAGCAGGCCAGATGTTTTTTTCTCCCCTCCCATTTCTGTTTTCTGCTCCGCAGGCAGTGCGTCATGCTGAGTAGAGTTCTGCAGGTGCTGACAGCTTCCTGATAGCCCACCATGCAAGTGCCTAGAAAATAATTCTTAGCAGCAAAGTCAAACATGGGGGCGAGGAATCACAGCCAAACTCTGGTTCCTGGTCTGTACTGTCAACAAATCTTTGCGTCCTTGGCACAGTGGGAGCACTACAGTTGGCCTTTTAGGATAGGTAGGAGAAAACATAGCCAGGATTTCTGCACCTGATCCCTGTCCTATTACCTGAGCTGGCAAGTGTCTATTTTATGTGGATACCAACTGAAGATGCTGAATGTGGCTTGCCTGTGACTCCTCTCCCATGTTTGCATTAGCTGCTGAGACTAGTTGTCTATCCTTATGTATATCAGAAACCTACTATTGCATGCAGCACTCCAGCAGCATGATGCATTGCTTCTAGAGAGGAAAAGAGAAAGCAGGGAAAAAATAACTAATTTGCTTACTTATGGTATCGTTAAAATTTTTGATGTTTTAAATTGAACCTCTAACGTAGAATTCTACAGTAAGTTACACTTTTTTGCTATTAAAGATTCACAGGCAAAATACAGTGGCCCAAATATTCCTATCAAAATAATGTTGAGACTAGTAGTGCTCACCTTTATTTATGTGCAAATGTTACAGCAAGGGGCAGATACACAGTTGAACTTAAATATTCCAAAAGTTGCTGTCCAAGTTATGCCACTCTGCTGTTAGCTTTGCAAAAACAGTATCTCACTGTCTGGCTCACCATTGAAATGCATTGAATGACTTTGCTGCATTTGCGTGGTAAATACAAACTAAACTCATCACAAAGGTTAGTCTTGTCCATTCCAGTCTGAGTAATCTTTTAACAGCATAAGTGTTAATTACTGACAAACAACCTCTCCAGCACTGAAAATTAACTGTTATAATGTGAAGATTTTAATTATTGTTGGAGATTTTTAAAATGGTACATCTCTTTCTTTCTCTCTCTCTCAATCTAATCTTATTTCCCCTTTTTATTTCTCTTTCTGTACCAGTCCTTGGACTGTTAATTTCACAATCCTTCAATCTGATTGGTTAAGGAGACACACAGTTGCTTGCAGTTCACTTATGCCCCAGATACCCTGTTTCACTCCCTGCAACGTTATCAGTTTGCACTTTCAGCAACTTGCCAAACAAAAAATTTAAAAACCTAAGCATGCAAGGGCAAGTTGATAAGCAGAATGTTAAGAATGATAAGCAGCATTGATGTCCTGCTACAGCAAAAATTTGGCCCAACTAATGTAGCATTAAATGGATTCAAACTAGCAAAAGGTAAATTTAGGACCTACATGCCACGAAATTCAGTAAGACCTGACAATGGCCACAGGGATCACAATGTCTTGCGATGCAGGTAGTTCGCAAACTGCATTTAAATGATAGTACTGTGCAGCCATTGATAAGTGTGCTGTTGCATGGCTGCACGCCTGAGCAGGGAACACAAAATCGTGAAAGCTAATCACGAGTACAAGTTGGCCTGCACTGCTTAAAGCCAACCTGCACCTCTTCAAGGGGAGGTTCATTTTGGCTGGAACAAATGCTGGTAGTCAATGTAAAAGTGAGTTTGACTTGGGAAAGATGCAAGAATGGCAAAGAACGGGCTCCAGGACTTTTCGATGTTGCGCTGGAGGCCTTGGCCGAGGAAGTGCAGAGGAGGAGAGATGTCACATATCTGCAGGAGGCCCTTCAGACAAAACCTCAGTAGGCTGTTGGACCAGATAGCTGTGGTGATCAATGACCAGGAGTCTAGCCGCGAGGACTTGGATGCAGTACCGCATGAAATACAATGACCTCTCACAAGTTGTCAAGGTGATTAAATGCATCTTCAAGTGCCATATCCCACCAAGTGCATCACTGGCCTCATACACTGCTGAATGCACCACACCTCCATCACTCACCTACAACAATCTCTATCAATCACTATTTATACCTAGCATTCAAAGTTTCACATCACCCTCACACAGTTAATGCTGCTGTAAGCCTCACATCCACATCGTTCAGCTTGTACGCACTGCTAGTTATTCAATCATGCCAGCCACACTCACTAACAAACTTCCCTCCCTCTTGCAGGACAAGGTGGCACATAACTGGAGGTAGCAGCACCTAACCAATGGGGACAGGCGTGGTTGCATGTCCTTGCCCTAATGGAGGAGTAGGTGCTCACCATCATTGTTAATGGCCAAGTCTGAGGCTGTGACCAGTAGTGGGGCTGAAACCATTGAAGATATTGGTACGCTCATACCAAATCCTCCTCCTCGCATTTCACTTATCCACAATCTCTTCTGATTTACAAGCATGTACCTCTTGCTTTCCATCCCTCCCTCACAACAATCTTACTTTGTGCTTTCTACTTTCAGATACCCAAGAATTGTAACCTGGCTAGCCAATAGTGGAAGAGAAACAGATGTAAGAGCAGGAAGACACCAGCTCAGATACTGACAGTACTTTAAAGGATAGCTTAGAGGAAAGATCCCCACATTGTGAGGGGGCAAGGGTAATACAGGTGCCAGCTTGCTGGAGAGCAAAGTTGCACACTAGTGCTGCTTCAGAGGACTTGGATGATGACTTCGATTGAGCAGCCTACAGAAGAAGGCAGATGGGTATGCACACTGAAATGCTTGGTCTATCGGCAGACCTTCCAGAAAGACTGCAGTCAATGTGAAGGAGCATCGAGGAGTCTGACACCGGCTTGGCACAGCGCTTGAGGCCCATCTTTTCCAGCATGGAAGTGGTAGCCAACTCCATGAGAACAGTTGCGGATCCATCAATGATGCAGCATCTGATGGCTGATGTCTCAGCTTCCATTGCAGCACAAGCAGGAGCCACCCAATATCTGAATGCTGCAATGGAAGCTCTGACTTGAAGTCATGCAAGCTCAGCTTGTTGTTGCAAAGACTCAGATTGCTACCATCATAGCTGCGGATACCAGTGTTCAACGGGGCTTGCAGGGTGTCACAGCAGTCTGGCAATCTGTCCTCCAACACATTGCTTTGATTGCTTACATTCTACCCTGGGGTGTGGCAATGGTAGTGACTGCTGCCAAGGTGGTCCAGTTCAAAGCCAGACCTTCTAGGGCCAGAGCTGCTCAAGGTCATCCTGCAAGACCACCTGCTGTCTCTGCCACTGAAACTCAGCAGAATTCCACCAGCCAGCTATGGATAGGAGCACTAGGATAGGCAAAGGAAATAAGGGAACTCACAAGGGTGAATAGGTCACTTTTGTATGCAATATGGCAGTATTTGATTTATAAATTTGATTTGGAATGCTTATTTTGTGATTGCTGTTATTTTAGCATTGTGTCCAAGAGGACACTGGTGGTCAGTGATAAAGGGAAGGGAAGGTGTGGAACTATTGGTGAATGGTGGGGGGTAGGGGGGAGGGGGAGTTGCATTTACTGGTACCGCAGTCAGATGAGTCAATCACGGCCTGATCAGAAAGAGACTATGTTGCTTGCCTCCTTCCTTCCCTCTCCACATTCTCCTTTCTCTTTCGCCTCTTACTCCTGCACTTCAACTGATTTTGATACATGCCCTGGACAGCAGGACTCCTCCAGCATGGTATGGTCAGTGGAAGTATTGTTTAAACACTCCAGTGGCCTGATTAATCACATTTTGTGTGTCAGCATGACTTTTGTTATATGCATGCAGCTTACGTGTGTGGGTTGTGCACCAGAGTCATTAGCCATGTGATCAGATTGCCCTTGTCGCCCAGTAGCCACCTCTGGTTTGTCTTGATGGCTCAAATACAGTGGATGCCACAGAATGAAGACATCATGACTGCTGCCAGAATACTGGGCATTGACCTGCATGATACACTGACTATGGTCGCACACCAGCTGGATATTGAGGGAGTGGAATCCCTTCCACTTGAGGTACATTTTTGTTATTCATTCATGAGATGTGAGTATTTATTGCCCATCCCTAATTGCCATTGAGGAGGTGGCGGTGAGCTGCCGCCTTGATCCGCTGCAGTCGCAAGAACACAAGAAATAGGATTAAGAGTAGACCATATGCCCCATTGAGTCTGCCCTGCCATTCAATACGATCATGGCTGATCTTCAGCTTCAACTCCACTGTCCCGCCCACTTGCTATATTCCTTGATTCTCTGAGAGACCAAAAATCTATCTATCCCAGCCTTAAATGTATTCAACAATGGAGCATCGACAGCCCTCTGGGGTAGAGAATTCCAAAGATTCACCACCCTTTAAGTGAAGTAATTTGTCCTCTTCTCAGACCTAAACAATTGGCCCCTTATCCTGAGGCTGTGACCCCGTATTTTAGATTCCCCGACCAGTGGAAACAATCTCTCAGTGTCTACCTTATCCAGCCCCTTCAGAATCTTATATGTTTCAATGAGATCGCCTATCATTCTTCTAAACTCCAGAGAGTATAGGCCCATATGGTGTAGATACACCCACAGTGCTATTAGGGAGAAAGTTCCAGGAATTTGATCCATCCCATCCGAGGAGTTGACATGCGGCACCTCCAAAGTAATTGTGTGCAGTCATTTGCACCCTGCATCATGACAAAGCCCTGTGCTCACTCTACCTGCTTCTCTCTGGCAAGAGCAAATGAAATGTACTCAGCTCTCTTGGAATACAGAACCTCAGTGGTCTTCCTTATGCAACAGTGGACAGTGAACTGGATGCTGCTTCAAATATTGCCTGCTCCAACCTGGAAGGAGCCAGACACAGCCACCTTCAGAGGCAATGGCACTGCCATTCTTGCTCTGCTGTAAGTCTGTAGTTGTGGCTGCAGCAAGTGGCATCCGACACACTGTTCCTTGCTTAGGTTGAGGTAGGAGAATTGCTCCCGGAATACGCTGGGCTGTTATGGCCTCCTGCTGAGAGCCTTTCTCTCCCTCTGCTTGGGTAGGGCGAGTGTTACAAGTTGAATTCTTTTTTTAAAAAAAAAACCTCTGATGGGTGAATGGCCAAATCACATGCTTCAGTTCAGACACACTTCTATCATAATACAGTCCAACTGACTTCGAATGTAGTGTCAGATTGCTCTACCTGTGGAGAGGAAATAAACATAGGTATCATTCCAAATGGACAGTATTATCCACACACATCCACAGAAAACTTTTATTTCTGTAGCTTCTGCTTCTCTTTTTTTCCTTCCAACTGTCACATTTTGATATAATGCCATTCATACATGCCAAGACATGTCAGCCTGTGATCAATCTTGCCTATACAGTAATGTAAGCATTTTTGCTAAAAGGTAGATTCGACAGGATTAGGTCAAAAATATGTTACCACAGCTACATCAAAACAAGAACAGTTACAAATTGGAATTTAAGGGATGATTCAGCACCTTGGCAAAATAAAGTCAGGTTCATTGCATTCCTGTGATCCACTGACAACTTGAAAAGGGATTCAGCAAGTTCAGTTTATTAGAATAATTTGAATGCATTCCCTTTGCATTTTCCATCACTTCAGGAATGATGATGAATGGAAGGGAGCATAAGCTCTTGATAGACTACATCTTTATTTGAATATAGGCTTGGATGCATTTTTCTTTATTCTTTGGCTGCATTGAAGAGCAGTTATGTTAAGTCAGAAAGAGAACATGGGCAGAACTGCCCCTTTCAGTGATGACTTTTTGGGTGTTCCCCTGGCAGAGGTGCAGAAGAGGAAGGTCACCTTATAAGGTGTTCAGAGGAATCCTGTGTGCTATAATGTGAATCAAGTCTGACAGATGTGGTTGATACCGTTAATACTGTCTCCCACACCCATAGCCTATGGGAGCAGATAAGTCTGCTGACAGTTTGATTCTCATGATCTTGACAGTCACTGACCATTTTAACACTGGGTGGCACGCTGCCTGCATGTGTCCTTGTAGCAGATGGCACAGCTATGAATCTGGCTCTGGGCTGAATTGGAGCCTATGGAGCCAGTTCTTTATGCATTTTGCCTGGTAGATGCATCCAAGCCTGCAGATGTCTTTCATGGCATTATGATGGGTGTGGCCAATTAGGTGGTGCTGATTGACCTCCCTGACTTTCTTTCTTTGTTCCAGTACCACTGAAAGCATGAAACATTGTGACTGGGGTACTTTCAAAATAATAGCCAACATTAAAGTTAGTGAAAGCCTCACAGATTTCACACCACTGACACCTTGAGCATTCTGCTATTTGGAAAGAAATGCAAAGCCCTCTCATTGCCAGTTGTCCATGGGGAAAGTAATATTGTTTGTTGTTTTGGTAAACAATGCATTAGTCACCTCCTTAATACATTCATGTGCTGCAGATTAGCTCATGTTTCCTTGGAAGCCTGGAACGAGACTGAGGCATTAAGGACAGAAGCTGATGCAACTTTAGCAGCCATTGGCAATGTGCACTTGTAATGGAATTTAGCTATAGGTCAGATTGCAGCATGTTGCTACACAGATTTCCTACACAGATTTCCTAGCACAAATCAAGTTAAGTGTGCCTCTGCCTGTATATGTAGCAGCAGGTGGTCTGAGGCCTCCTTTTGTCCAATTCCAACTGCCTGGTGGTCCTCCATTGCTCCTCTACTTCATGCAGAAAACTTAAATAAAGTGGAATTCTCAGAGAATCCACATACTACTCTCAACTCTTGCGCATGGTACTATGTAGAGCCATGTTTGATTGGTGCATTTGCAATCTGTTGGATCTCTCAGCCACTTTCTAAACTTACTGAACAGCCTGTTATGAGAAAGCAGAGGCTTGTTTTACAGGTTCAAATATATGACTCTGCTCACATCCAGCATAAATGACAAAAGATTGCAGGAACATCTAAATGTCATTATCTTTCTTCATCAGTGTACCAAAATGAAGTGCCAGTCCAAAGGTTCATCGGAAATGCAGTCAAATTACCATTGGAGATCTGACGTAAGAGATCTCCACCCATACTTGTAACCAGTTAGATCTGATCATGGCTATTTATGTTGTGTAGAAGTGTAGTGCAGACCAGCAGTCCCAGTAATCATTTCTGGGGGATGATGGAACACAACCTATATCAGAAAAAGATCAGTAAAGGGCACCTCACTTATCCTTGCTTTTTTTTCAGCTATGACCTATTAAATTGCCCAGCTGTGAATCACACTGCGACCACCAGCCCGCTCAGGAGAGAACTCTGCATGGACATATAACGACACATATGCAAAACTCTGTTCCCATCCAGTAAATTTTTAATGTTTTAAGGCAAAGTCACATCAACTCCTGATCTTTATGCCTCAGGCTCGTTCCAGGCTTCCAAGGGAACATGAGCTAATCTGCAGTACATCAATGTATCAAGGAGATGACTAATGCATTGTGCACCAAAGCAATAAACAATATTACTTTCCCCATGGACAACTGGCAATGAGAGGGCTTTGCATTTTTTTCCAAAAGGCAGAATGCTTAAGGTGTCGGTGGCGTGAAATCTGTGAGGCTTTCACTAACTTTAATGTTGGCTATTATTTTGAAAGTACCCCAGTCATAATGTTTCATGCTTTCAGTGGTACTGGATGAAAGAAAGAAAGTCAGGGAGGTCAAGTCAGCACAAACTAATTTTCAGGATCTGAGCAAAATATGGCCAGAACCAGTGGCACAAGGCCTTCTCACCAATTAAGTAGACAAAAAATGTTTTTAAATACTTAACATAAAAGCTCTCAAAGTATTCTTCAGAAGAAATCATCAAGATCTTCTGCTCGAGTTAGACCGTCTTCCCAGAGTATCTGGGATCTGACAGAAAATGCTTTGGGAGCCACTCATCCTTGGTTCTTCTGACATTTTCTGTCAAAAGTGCCATGGACATAAAATACAACCAGCCAAATTTGGGTAAGCATACTATAATGAGATGAAAATGATAGACATACCTCAGATGTCATATTTGCACCTTAGCAGTGCATTCTTAGTGTCCAACATCACTGTGGACAACTCAGAGGATTTTAAAAATTGAGGTTGGAAAGCTTATGCAGTCAGACAGGGAGATTGATCGCATAAGCTAAGATACTTTTAAGTAAAATCAAAAAACATCAGCACTTGTGCCAAAATTATTTAATTAGCTAGGTCCGGGCACATTCTCGCAGCAGCTAGACCTCCTGTCCCACCACACTTATGTTGACATTATGGCCTAGTGGAAAATTTAGGCTGGTATGTCTTCCTAGCTCCCCTTTTAAATCATTACTTACTTATCCAGAAGCTCCTGAGTAATTCTGGATTCTTGTTTTACAGGTGCAAATGTATGACTCTGCTCACATCCTGCATAAATGACAAAAAATTGCAGGAACAGCTAAATGGCATTATCTTTCTTCAACAGTGTACCAAAATGAAGTGCCAGTCCAAAGGGTCATTGGAAATGCACAGTCAAATTAATGTTGGAGATCTGACATAAGAGGTCTCCACCCATACTTGTAACCAATTAGATCTGATCATGGCTGTTTATGTTGTGCAGAAGTATAGTGCAGCCCAACAGTCTCAGTAATTAATTCTGGGGGACGGCGGAACACAACCTATACCAGAAAAAGATCAGCAAAGGGCACCTCACTTATCCTTGCTTTTTTTTCAGCTGTAACCTATTAAATTGCCTGACTGTGAATCATGCTTCGACCACCACCCCACTCAGGAGAGAACTCTGCACATACATATAACGACACAATTGCAAACCTCTGTTCCCATCCAGTAAATTTTTAATATTTTAAGTCTCTGCTTTCTCATAACAGGCTGTTCAGTAAGTTTAGAAAGTGGCTGAAAGATACAACAGATTGCAAACGTACTCTTCAAACATGACTCGATATAGTGTCAAGTGCAAGAGTTGAGAGTAGTATGTGGTTCACTGATTCACTAATGTCCTTTCAGGAAGGAAATCTGCTGTCTTTACATGGTCTGGCCTACATGTGACTCCAGATCTGCAGCAATGTGGTTGACTCTTAACTGCCCTCTGAAATGGCCTAGCAAGCCACTCAGTTGTCAAGGGCAATTAGGAATGGGCAATAAATACTGTCCTTGCCAGCGACGCCCACATCCCATGAAAGAATAAAAAAATGTGCATCTGAAAAGTGGCAATACCTTTAGAGTTATGCCTTTTGTTGTCCTGCAATATATTAGCACAAGTAAACCATAGAGTAAAACAAGATATGGAGAGTGATGATAATCCTTATCTGATGATTTGTTGTTTATAACATTTAAAGCTAAAATTCCTCCAAAATACAAATTCTGCCAAAGTCTTAAATAGAATGAGCTGCCTTGTGGCATTACATTCAGTTTGTGATTGGTGTCTAAGTGAGTAAAGCATTAGTATCGTATCAAATGCAAGAGGAATTTCTCAAAAACTAAGATATTTGAATTTCCATTCTTTTATTTATCATTAATTACACTTGTTAACAAAATGGATAAATCTAGAGCTTAAGAAGTGGAATAGTTTCTAGACACAACTAACATCGAAACAGAAAATAGGAGCAGGAGTAGGCCCTTTGAGCCTGCTCCGCCATTCATTATGATCATGGCTGATCATCCAACTCAGTAACCTGATCCCGCTTTTGCCCCATACCTTTTGATCCCTTTAGACCCAAGAGCTATATCTAACTCCTTCTTGAAAACATACAATGTTTTGGCCTCAACTGCTTTCTGTGATAGCGAATTCCGCAGGCTCACCACTCTGTGGGTGAAGAAATTTCTCCTCATCTCAGTCCTGAAAGGTTTACCTCGTATCCTTAGACTATGACCCCTGGTTCTGGACTCCCCCATCATCGGGAACATCCTTCCTGCATCTACCCTGTCAAGTCCTTTTAGAATTTTATAGGTTTCTATGAGATTCCCCCCTCACTCTTCTGAACTACAGCGAATATAATCCTAACCGACTCAATCTCTCCTCATACGTCAGTCCCGCCATCCCAGGAATCAGTCTGGTAAACCTTCGCTCCACTCCCTCTATAGCAAGAACATCTTTCCTCACATAAGGAGACCAAAACTGCACACAATAATCCAGGTGTGGCCTCACCAAGGCCCTGTATAATTGCAGCAAGACATCCCTGTTTCTGTACTTGAATTCGCTCGCTATGAAAGCCAACATACCATTTGCCTTTTTTACTGCCTGTTGGACCTGCATGCTTACCTTCAGCAACTGGTGTATGAGAACACCCAGGTCTCGCTGCATATTCCCGTCTCTCAGTTTATAGCCATTCAGATAATAATCTGCCTTCCTGTTTTTGCTACCAAAGTGGATAACCTCACATTTATCCACATTATACTGTATCTGCCATGCATTAGCCCACTCACTCAACTTGTCCAAATCACCCTGAAGCCTCTCTGCATCCTCCTTACAACTCACCCTCCCACCCAGTTTTGTGTCATCTGCAAATTTGGAGATATTACATTTAGTTCCCTTATCTAAATCATGAATATATATTCTGAATAGCTGGGGTCCTAGCACCGATCCCTGCGGTAGCCCACTAGTCATTGCCTGACATTTGGAAAAAGACCCATTTATCCCTACTCTTTGTTTCCTGTCTGCCAACCAATTTTCTATCCGTCGCAGTACACTACCCCCAATCCGATGCGCTTTAATTTTACACGCTAATCTCTTATGTGGGACTTTGTCGAAAGCCTTCTGAAAATCCAACCGATATCAACTACTACCATCTTGCTGTGTCTCATGACATGACATTATATGTTTTATGTTTTGTTATTCAGTCCAAAGCAAAAGAACACTTGTCCATGATTTATATACCTAACACCCCTTAAGCATTGATTTTATATTTGTTTTACAAATTATTATTGGTATATATAAATAATTTAAATACAATTAAATTTAACAAAGAAAACTTAACTTCTCATATTTATTTCTGTTCATTCAGCTTACACAAGTCGTTATCTCAAGAGGCCAGTCTCTCAGACCAGTTCAACATTGCTCTCGGCACTTATGACAATGCTTTAAGTGCCAGCAAGGACATTGTGTCAGCCACACACCACCAAAATGAGGATCTTGCAAAGCAGTTACAACTGGCTGTGACAGAGCAGTCAAACATGGAGATTAAACTGCAGCAAGCCTTGGAAGCCAAATATGAACTGAATGAAAAAGTTCAGAAGTAAGTGAATGCTTTGACAATATTTTAATAAATAAAAGTATACTTTCCTTTATCCTTAATTCTTCTGCTCTGCTTTTGATTGTGTTCAACACAAGTTTAAAAAACACAGAAATGCTGGATTTTCTTTTAATAGAACGTTTTCTAAAGGACCTATAGTTACTAAAAGAAAAGTTAGCAACATGATGCTTCCAGTATAAAACATTGCTGAATTTATAGCACTCTTGCCTCTAAATCCGAAGTGGTGCATTCAAGCTGTCTGTCTGGATTTGAGAAAATAATCCAGACTGAATTTTAAGGGATCGTTTGAGACGGCAATGGAGGCAGGGGTGGGAGGACATAAAATAGGAATGGAAGATATTACTTCCGGATTTTGCTGTCGGCGGCCAACATGGAGGGCGGACTTAGCACATCCAGGAGGCAGGAAGGCAATTAAAGGTACTTAAGAGTCCAATAGACAGCAATTTTATTCTCCGTTTTCCACTTACCTGATGGTGCGTGGGAACCACTGGGCTTCAGGGCCTGGTTTGGTGAAAGGAGTTGACAGGGATACGAGAGCTCAGTGTTGGCATCACTGGGAAGCCATCAGGTGAGGCAGCGTCACTTGACAGTGGAGGGGAGGGCATCAGGAAACACTTTTAGTAGTGGAGCCAAGGTGTCAGCACTGAGGGGGAGCCGTACCAGTACCACCTCATCGGAGGCCACAAGTGCGGGGAAAGGGGGTGGTGGGTGACATTTGCCTTGATGGCCTTGCACTCAGAGAGACGACTGCCCTTGATATCAAGGCAGCATTTGACCGAGTGAGCATCAAGGAGCCCTGGTAAAATTGAACTAAATGGGAATCGGTGGGGGGATAACTTTTCACTGGTTGGAGTCATACCTAGCACAAAGGAAGATGGTTGTGGTTGTTGGAGTCCAATCATCTCAGTCCCAGGACATTGTTGCAGGAGTTCCTCAGGTTGTATCCTAGGCCCAACCATCTTCAGCTGCTTTACCAGTGATCTTCCTTCCATCATAATGTGAGAAATGGGGATGTTCATTGATGATTGCGCCATGTTCAGTCCCATTCGCAACTCCTCAGATACTGAAGCATTCCCTGCCTGCATGCAGCAAGACCTGGACAACATTCAGGCTTGGGCTGGTAACTGCCAAGTAACATTCACGCCACACAAGTGCCAGGCAATGACCATCTCCAACAAGAGAGAATCTAACCATCTCCCCTTGATACTCAATGGCATTATCATCGCTGAATCCCCCACTATCAACATTCTGGGGGTTACCATTGACTAGAAACTTAACTGGATCAGCCACATAAATACTGTGGCTACAAGAGCAGGTCAGTGGCTGGGAATTCTGCAGTGAGTAACTCGCCTCCGGACTCCCCAAAGTCTGTCCACCATCTACAAGGCCCAAGTCAAGAGTTTGATGGAATACTCTGCACTTGCCTGCATGAGTGCAGCTCCAACAACACTCAAGAAGCTCGACACCATCCAGGACAAAGCAGCCCGCTTGATTGGCACCCCATCCACCACCCTCAACATTCACTTCCTGCACCACCGACACACAGTGGCAGCAATGTGTACTATATACAAGATGCAGTGCAGCAACTCACCAAGCCTCCTTCAACAGCTCCTTCCAAACCCGCGACCTTTTCCACCCAGAAGGACAAGGGCAGCAGATGCATGGGAACACCACCATCTGCAAGTTCCCCTCCAAGTCACACACCATCCTGACTTGGAACTATATTGCCGTTCCTTCACTGTTGCTGGATCAAAATCCTGGAACTCTCATCCTAGCAGTATTGTGGATGTACCTGTACCAGATGGACTGCACTGGTTCAAGAAGGCAACTCACCACCACCTTCTCAAGGGCAATAAGGGATGGGCAATAAATGCAGGCCTTGCCAGTGACGCCCACATCCCATGAAAGAATAAAAAGAAACCTCTCATGGGCCTTATTCACCCTGGCTTCGAGACCCACGCTGAAGAGGAAGAGCATAAGTGAGGGAGGGAGATGCATGAACCAGCAGGGGCACCACTGCACATAGGAGGGCCTGCCTCAGGCATGGGAGGCTGGAGAAGGATGCAGAGGGGCATGCCAGCTGTATGCTCCGGAGAGGTTCTACCAGCCGAGGCTCAACTACCTGCAGATGTTTGAGAGGCAGTATTTTCAAAGACTGCACCTCTCCAGGGAGGCCATCAATGATCTATGTGCCATAATGCAGGATGATCTGAGCTCCATGGGACTTGGTGGCACCCATGCCATGGCGCTGAATTTCTACGCCACTGGATCATTCCAGAGATCCACTGGAGATATGTGTGGAATCTTCCAGTATGCGGCGCATCACTGTATCAAGAAGGTCACCAGTGCCCTGTTCAGGAGGGCTGGTGACTACATGCGCTTCCACACTGATCGAAACAGTTAAGCTGAGAGGACTATAGGATTCGAGGCCATTGCTGGATTCCCCAAGATGCAGGGGTTATCAACTGCACATATGTGGCCATCAAGGCTCCCACTGACCAGCCTGCTGCCTTCATTAATCAGAAGAGCTTCCCCTCACTCAAAGTGCAACTGGTCTGTGACCACCGCAAACGGATCTTACAGGTGTGTGCACGATCCCCAGGAAGCAGCCATGACGCCTACATACTAAAGTAGTCCCTTTCATTGTCATTTTCGTACTGTTCAGAGAATAGTATAAAATAAATAAATCAGAGAAAATAGTATTTTCATTACATTCTTGGCTTTGCGGTCTCAAAGAGTAAAACATTGATAAATTTGTGGGGTGAAAAATCACCTCTATATTAATCTTACACAGCAGCCCAGAACTGATTTGTTATTTCTGGCAACTTTGGGGTTTAAAAGGTCACTGGCATTTTTGAAAGTTAATTCTGGAATGAGACCTTATTTCCACCCCTTACTGGCAGCGTTGTAATTTCTATCATAGCTAGGACTTTCTCAAAGTGCGCACAGTGATGCTGCTGGGAGGTAATTAAAGTAAATGCTAGTGTAGAGGAACAGCACTTGGAATGCCAAATACCCAAGGCTTGATCTCCCATTGCACCAAGGGTAATTAATGATGTGTTAAGAGTTGTATCTGTTGCCAGCATCAACAGAGAGGCAGAAGTGCTTTATTCTGGAACCTGCAGCCTGAAGCAGTTTTGAGGAGTGATTGATGGAGTCCCAGAAGAGCTTTTAAAGCACCTCTTCTTTTGCCTTACCCCGGATGAAGCTGGCCTCATCACTTAGATCTGATAGCCTGTGAGGCCACTAGGCTGTTTTTATTCCCAGCCATGGTAAATGGTTTTGAGGACCAGATATGGGTTTCCCAATGAGAATTCCCCTATTTTCAATTTTAGCAGGAGAGGAGAAGCATGGATGAAAGGAGAGTGAATCAGCATATGAGGAGGAGGTGCCCAACAACTTATTACCCCTATAAGGTAATTACAGGCCATGCCGATCCTGTGATGTTCTCGCTGAAGTCTTCTGCATCAGAAGAGTGCACTTCACCAAAGATGCAATAGGAGAACTCTGCCAGCTACTATGTGAAGACCTGTGACCAAGATCATCTACCCAGTCAGCTTTGCATATTGCTGTGAAAGTGGCAATTTCCCTAAGTTTTACTCAAGCGTTCGTGGGGTCATCTGGGATACCTTTTTGAAATGTATTGATCAGGTAACTATCAATCTTTAGAAGCTAGAACATTCAACTGGTTTGGCATGATAGGGCCAACTTTCCCAAGTGCAGCGTGCACTATATGGCATGCACGTGGCATTTCATGCTCCTACATTTGACCCTGTCATCTTCCTTAATGGAAAGGTGTACCATTTTCTATACATCCAGGTTACCCTGAGCTCTGCAAGGAAGATAATCAAGACAGAAGTAAAAATAAATGTCTTGTGTTGACGATGCTTACCTTTGCTGCCATGACCCCTTGAAGAGTTGTATTAACAATCGCTGAGGAATGTTACAGCAAGGCACATGCATCTACCAGGGTTGTCGTAGAGAGATTCATAGGGTGCTAAAGCATTTCTGTTGCCTTGTTAGATCAAGAGGGACTCTGCATATGCTCCAGATCATTTGTCCCACATAGTTGTATCTTGCTGTGCCCTGCGCAACTTCGACATCCAAAAAGGTTGGGACATGGAGATTCCTGGGGAGGTGGCCTGTGCAGCTTTTGAAGCAGAATAACATAGAAAGAAGCAGCAGGTGGGCCATCCCTCAAAGGAACTGTCAGTGACAGGCTGCAAGGACATCAGAACTCAACTTATCAGCAAAGTGTTCTTGTATTTATCAGTCTTTCAATAACACCAATGCTCCTTGTTCCCCAGTTTCAAATAAATGACAGATTCTTCAAACTGATAACCCACCCTAGAACTTCTCGTTACATCTTTGGCCTTGCATGATCATGCAAGTCTAATTAATACGAATGTGTAACTGAACATGACATGTGCACTCTTTTTCTATGCCTATAATCTCTAGAAGTAACTGAGCACAAGTTAAATGCACAATCTTCTTTATTACAGTGAACTCAAAAGTAAACATGAGCCATTTTAACTCTTTCATCACACTGTCCTTTCCCTAGTGCTTCTCTTAGGTGCAACCTGAGGGTCAGTATCACAAGAAGTGTTTGGCTGATGACGATGTATAAAACGTTCATGGACTGAAGTGACTCTCTTCTTATTCTAGCTTGGTCTTGGGAGGAAGCCACAGCAGGTTGCATCTCTGAAGCGTATGTTTTTAGTTTTAGTTTTAGAGATACAGCACTGAAACAGGCCCTTCGGCCCACCGAGTCTGTGCCGTCCATCAACCACCCATTTATACTAATCCTACACTAATCCCATATTCCTACCACATCCCCACCTGTCCCTATATTTCCCTACCACCTACCTATACTAGGGGCAATTTATAATGGCCAATTTACCTATCAACCTGCAAGTCTTTGGCATGTGGGAGGAAACCGGAGCACCCGGAGGAAACCCACGCAGACACAGGGAGAACTTGCAAACTCCACACAGGCAGTACCCAGAATTGAACCCGGGTCGCTGGAGCTGTGAGGCTGCGGTGCTAACCACTGCACCACTGTGCCTGGACAGCCTGGTGACATCTCCTACATGTCACTTCTGTGATCTGCTGAGAGGGAAAACCAGAAGCCTGCCATGCACTAAGAAACAGCAGCCATATACAGGGCCACTCCAGCCTTTGCCATTGAACTGGGCCTTGCCTGAAGGCTGGCTGGTCTATTGGCAGCTATCAGCGTAAGCCTTTTGTGCACTCCCTCTAAAGCGTTCACATCCTTCCTAAAGTGGAGTACTCAGAACTGGACACAATACTCTAGTTGAGGCAAAACCAGTGTTTTATAAAGGTGTTGGAGCACAATAGCATGATATCAGAACTGAAAGCCCTGAGAGAAATCAGCCTGCATGCCAGCCTCTAGCTTTTGAAAGCTAATACAATGGGTGCTGCCTAAGTGATAAAGAGGAAATCTCATAAAAGTGCCTCATGTGACCATGTGGAGGAGGTGGTTCTGGCACTGAGTGCCTCCTCTTTTGCCCCCAGAATTGCAGACAATTGTCGGAAAAAAATTCAATGACCTGATGCGGGTGGGCAAGCGAACACACACTGGCAAGTCTCCCATTTATGCTTGGGTACTCTGGGCGCTAACTTCCTCTGCAATTTCTCAAATTAGAAAGTGCACAGATTACCCTTTAAACTGCACTGTGGCTAAGTGCTCACTATCTCTGTAACTTACAAATATGTGTTTCCATATCCTTAATATGAATTGCTTGCATACAGAATACCGTTAAAGCCATTCCTTCAATTTAGCAGGGTGATACCATCGGGACATTAAAAAAAAAAGACCAAGCATATATCCTGAAAAGTGCCAGGAATTGAGCCAAAGTTAGAAATATGGTGCAATAACTTTAAACACAGAAGCCAATATTTTAAGAATTCAATGAGGAAGCCATCAGATCTAAACATTCTGCTAGTTTGAAAGGATTCTGAAGCAATTCCACCAGGGTCACTTTTGCAATCAGTGCAGCCTGATCCCCTTTCCTTCAGATCCACAGAGGAAAACTAGATAGGTTATTGTGAATGACCATAGAAGCAATCCTCGATTCTGCATGATCTAACAACAAAGCTTATTTAATTCATAATTGTAGCAAGTGTTGGTTGCTTGAGGAATTCTGGCTCAGTGTTGATGAGCTGGAGTCTGAGCTTCGGACAGTGCAACACATCAAGGAGGGGGAGAGTTACCTGGACGTTGTGTTTCAGGAGACAGTCACACCCCTTAGATTAACTACCTTGAATTCAGTCAGTGGTAAGGGACAGGAGGGTGTGACTATGAATGAGACAGGTAGAGGGATCCAGGAGGTAGTGTTGCAGGAGCCTCAGCCCATGTCCTTGTCCAGCAGGTTCGAGATTCTTGCTCCCTGTGTGGACGAGAGCAGGAACTGTAGGGAGGATGAGCAGACTGACCATAGCACCATGGTACAGGGAGCCATTTAAGTGGGGGGAGAAAAGAGAAATGTAGTCGTAATCAGGGATAGTATATGTAGGAGCATAGACACTGTTCTCTGTGGCCAGGATCGAGAGTCCCAAAGGCTGTGTTGCCTACTGGTGCCAGGGTTCAGGATATCTCATCTGGGCTGCAGAGGAACTTGGAGTGGGAGGGGAAAGATCCAGTTGTCGTGGTCCACATAGGTACCAGCGATATAGGTAGAATGAGGATAGAGGTTCTGCTGAGGGAATATGAGCAGCTAGAGGCTAAATTAAAAAGCAGAACCAAAAAGGTAATAATCTCCGGATTACTACCTGAACCATGAGCTAATTGGCACAGGGTTAGTAAGATTAAAGAGGTAAATGCGTGACTCAAAGATTGGTGTGGGAGAAATGGGTTTGAATTCATGGGACATTGGCACCAGTACTGGGGAAGGAGGGAGCTGTTCCGATGGGACAGGCTCCACTTGAATCATGCTGGGACCCAAGTCCTGGCAAGTCGCATAACTAGGGCTGTAGATAGGGCTTTAAACTAAATAGTGAGGGGGGGTGGGGGGAGGGTTTAGTTGCATGGAAAATTAGGAAGTCAAAGTTAAAGGAGAAGGTAGGAGTGCAGGTTAGTGATGAGGCTGATTGTTACCAGAAAATAAAAGGAAGGGACAGAACGTGTGAACATCATATTGCACCAAGGAATCATGCAAGAGTAGGAAAATTGGATAACAGAACAAACTTAAAGGCTTTGTATCTGAATGCACGAAGCATTCGGAATAAAGTAAATGAGTTAACAGTGCAAATAGAGATGAATGGGTATGATCTAGTGGCGATTACTGAGACGTGGTTGCAGGGAAACCAGGTTTGGGAATTAAATATCCGAGGGTACTCAGTATTTCAGAAGGACAGGCAGGAAGGAAAAGGAGGTGGTGTAGCTTTGTTAGTAAAGGAAGAGATCAGTGCTGTAGTGAGAAACGATATAGGCACTGGAGATCAAGACATAGAATCAGTCTGGGTAGAAATAAGAAATAGCAAGGGAAAGAAGTCCCTGGTGGGTGTAATCTATAGATCCCCAAACAGTAGTTCCGCAGTGGGGCACTGTATAAATCAGGAAATACTGGGGGCTTGTAAGAAAGGTACGGCAATAATCATGGGTGATTTTAATATGCATATAGTCTGGATTAATCAAACTGGCAAAGGTAGCCTTGAGGGAGAGTTCATTGAATGTATTAGAGATTGTTTTTTGAGGCAATGTGTTGGGCAACCAACCAGGGAGCAGGCTATTCTAGATTTGGTATTGTGTAATGAGGTGGGATTAATTAATGACCTCATAGTTAAGGATCCTGTAGAGAAGAGTGATCATAGCATGCTAGAATTTCAAATTCAGTTTGAGGGCGAGAAGCTGGAGTGCCACACTAGCGTTCTAGAGTTAAACAAAGGTAATTACATAGGCATGAGGACAGATTTGGCCCTATTGGACTGGGCAGGAAGACTAAAAGGTAGGACAGTTGATGAGCAGTGGCAGATGTTTAAGGCGATATTCAATTCCTCCCAACTAAAATATATTCCAGAGAGGAAGAAAGGATTTAAGAGGGGGAGAAACATCCATGGCTAAGCAAGGAAGTTAAGGATAACATAAAGACAAAAACTAAGGCATACCATATTGCAAAGGCCAGTGGCAGGCTGGAAGATTGGGAAACTTTTGAGGATCAACAAAGGGTTACTACAAAAGTAATAAAAAGAGCGAAGGTAAATTATGAAAGAAAACTAGCGCAAAATATAAAAACAGATAGCAAAAGCTTCTATAAGTATATAAAAGGGAAGAGAGTAGCTAAAGTGAATGTTGGTCCCTTGGAGGATGAGACTGGGGAGTTAATAGAAGGGAACACAGAAATGGCGGAGACACTAAATCAGTATTTTGCCTCAGTTTTCACGTTGGAGGACACTAGTACCATTCCAATAGTAACAGGTAATGCAGAGGTTATAGAAAGGGAGGAACTTAGAACAATTATCATCACTAGGAACAGGTATGGAGAAACTATTGAGATTGAATGCAGACAAGTCCCCAGGGCTTGATGGCCTACATCCTAGGGTCTTAAAGGAAGTGGCAGCGTAACTGCTGTTTGGGGACCTATAGATTACTCCCACCAGGGACTTCTTTCCCTTGCTATTTCTTATTTCTACCCAGACTGATTCTACGTCTTGATCTCCAGTGCCTATATCGTTTCTCACTACAGCACTGATCTCTTCCTTTACTAACAAAGCTACACCACCTCCTTTTCCTTCCTGCCCATTCTTCCAAAATACTGATCCATTGGTTATAATATTCCAAAATTCCCTGGATGCGGGAAAGGTTCCAGTGGATTGGAAAAAAACTAATATAACGCCCTTATTCAAAAGTGGGGGGGTGGCAGAAAGTAGGAAACTATAGACCAGTTAGTTTAACACCTGTCATTGGGAAGTTGTTAGAATCCATTATTATGGAAGTAATAACAGGACATTTAGAAAGTCAAAATGCAATCCATCAGAGTCAGCATGGTTTTATGAAGAGTAAATCATGTTTGACTAATTTGCTAGAGTTCTTTGAAGATGTAACAAGCAAAGTGGATAATGGGGATTCTGTAGATGTAGTATATCTGGACTTCCAGAAAGCATTTGATAAGGTGCTGCACAAAAAGTTAGTACACAAGGTAAGATCACATGGGGTTAGGGGCAATTTATTAGCTTGGATAGAGGATTGGCTAACCAACAGAAAACAGAGTCGGGATAAATGGGTCCTTTTCTGATTGTCAAGATGTAACTAGTGGGCTGCCACAGGGTTCAGTCCTCGGGCCCCAACTATTTACAATCTATATTAATGACTTGGATGCAGGGATAGAAGGTACTATAGCCAAATTTGCAGATGACACTAAAATAGGTGGGATAGTAAGTTGCAATAAAGAAATAAGAAATTTACAAATGGATATGGATAGGTTAGGTGAATGGACCAAAATTTGGCAGATGGAGTTTAACATGGATAAGTGTGAGGTTATCCATTTTGGTCGAAAGAATAGAAAGGCAAATTATTATCTAAATGGAGAGAAACTTCAGAGTGCTTTGGTGCAGAGGGATCTGAGTGTCCTCGTGCATGAATCGCAGGAAACTAGTATGCAGGTACAGCAGGTAATAAGGAAGGCAAATGGAATTTTGGCATTTATTGTTAAAGGAATAGAGTATAAAAGTAGGGAAGTGTTGCTGCAACTGTACAAAGCATTAGTGAGACCGCACCTGGAGTATTGTGTACAGTTTTGGTCCCTTTACTTGGGGAGGGATGTAGTTGCATTCGAGGCAGTTCAGAGGAGGTTCACCAGATTGATTCCAGAGACGAGGGGTTTGTCTTATGAAGAGATTGAGTAGCTTAGGCCTTTACTCTAAAGTTTAGAAGAATGAGAGGAGATCTAATTGAGATATAAGATGATTAAGGGGATTGACAAAGTAAATGTAGAGAGGATGTTTCCTCTTGTGGGGCAATCTAGAACGAGAGGTTATGGTTTTAGGATAAGGGGTAGCAGATTTAAAACAGAGATGAGGAGAAATTACTTCTCTCAAAGGGTCGTGAGTCTGTGGAATTCACTACCCCAGAGTGTGGTGGATGCCGGGACATTGGGTAAATTTAAGGAGGAGATTATTGGGTAAATTTAAGGAGGAGATAGACAGATTTTTAATTAGTAATGGGTTGAAGGGTTATGGAGAACGGGCAGAAAAGTGGAGTTGAGGCTGAGATGAGATCAGCCATGATCATATTGAATGGTGGAGCAGTCTCGAGGGGCTGAATTGCCTATTCCTGCTCCTAGTTTTTATGTTCTTATAATTAATTACACGAGAATGAGTGACAAGTCAAACACCCCAATTCATCTCAGAAATGATGCAACCGTTTTGTTGATTCTGAAGGAAACTCTTTATTTATTTGTTGTCTTGAGCTTCTGTGAGTTGAGTTAAGAGTCCTTAAGTGAGGAGCCAAAAGGAACTACCTTTGTACCTCCTCAAGGGCAAGCAAGCTGTCTGGAATCCAACTAGCCTGTGAGCATATGTGAGCTAGTAAAACCGCTCCTTCAGCTGGTTCTGGAAAACAGCAGCCTCCCTCTTCTTATAGAATCATAGAATGGTTACAGCAGAGAAGAAGGCCATTCAGCCAGATCTCTGCAAGAGCAACTCTACTAGTTCCATTCCCCTGCCTGTTCCTTGCAGCCCAGTAATTATTTTTCTCTTCAGGTGCTTATCCAATTCCCTTTTGAAAGCCAAGATTGAAACTGCCTCCACTATACTTTCAGGCAGTGCATTCCAGATCCTAACTGCTCACTGCGTAAAAAAAGTTCTTCCTCGTGTTGAAGTTGCTTCCTTTGCCATTCACCTTAAATCGTTGTCCTCTGGTTCTTGGCCCTCCCACCAATTGGAACAGTTTTTCCCTATCTGTTCTGTCTGGACCCCTCATGATTTTGAGCACTTCTATCAACTGTCCTCTCAACCTTCTCTTATCTAAGGAGAACAACCCCAGCTTCTTCAATCGATCCATGTAACTAAAGTGTCTCATCTCTGGAACCGTTCTAGTAAGCCTTTTCTGCACCCTCTCTAAAGCGTTTGCATTCTTCTTAAAGTGTGGTGCCCAGAATTAAACACAATACTCCAGCTATGGCCAAACCAGTGTTTAATAAAGATATTGGAGCACTATAGCATGATAACGGAACTGAGAGGTTATACCTATCAGGAAAGATTGAACGGGCAAGGCTCTTTTCTCGAGAACATCGAGGGGTGACCTTGACAGAGATCTTTAAGATTATGAAAGGATTTGATAGGGTAGACATAGAGAAGATGTTTCCACTTGTGGGTGTGACCAGAGCTAGGGGACATAAATATAAGATAACCACTAATAAATCCAATAAGAAATTCAAGAGAACATTCTTTACCAAGAGAGTAGTTAGAATGTGGAACTCAAGACTATGGGGAGTAGTTAAGGCAAATAGCATAATGCATTCAAAGAGAAGCTAGATATGCACATGAGGGGGAAAGGAATAGAAGAATTTGTTGATGGGGTTAGATGAAAAGGAGTGGGAGGAGGCTTGTATGGAGCATAAACACCAGCATGAACCTGTTGGGCTGAATGGCCTATTTCTGTACTGTAAATATTTTGTAATGCTTTCTAACATAGAAACATTCAGCCACTGCAGCCTGTTCCAACATCCCGTCAGATCATGGTTGATCTGCACCTCAACTATACTTACCCACCTTTGATCCATAATCTCTTGGTGCCAATGTTCCTTTTAAAATTTAGTTATGGTGCATGGCCTGTTTTTTTCAGTGTGTAGTCTCTTTAAATCTTTTTCTGTTACTGCGTAACACATTTTTTGTAACAGAACAAGGCCTACTCTGTACCTTTCAGGCTGCTGCACGGCTGCACACCCACACAGCTTAGTGGGGAAATTGCTTGGTATCTTTACTTAACCAAAATTATTGATCTCCGTCTGACATTTCGGTTGACCCAGTATTTTGGCAGATGAGGTCCTGCTTTCCACTACCCTTTGTATGAAAAAGTACTTCCTGATTTCACTCCTAAATGGTCTCACTGTAATTTTAAGATTGTACTCCTTTTATCTGGATTCCCCTACAAAAGCAAATAATTTATCAAATACCTTTAACATCTTTATCACCTCATTTACATCACACCTCAATCATCTAAACTCAAGGGAATATCATCCAAATTTATGCAACCTGTTCTAATAATATAACACTTTAAGCCCTGGTGATATTGTGATGAATCTGCACTATGTGCCCTCCAAGGCCAATATATCTTTCCTAAGGTGTGGTGCTCAAAACTGAGCACAGTACTCCAAATGAGGTCTGATCAAGGCTCTGTACAACTGAAGCATCTGGAATCTCTTTCCCTGTGACTTAGCTACTTGCCAGCGAGCCTTCCCTTGCTACTGGCTGGCAGTTTCCATCGATTTATGACGGGCAGCTAACTGGCAGCATGCAGTTGATGTCCTGGTGATAAAATACCCTAGGCCGGAAATCTGGGTCTGCAAGTGTGTTTTGCTTTGTAAGAAGCTAAATACAATGTGTGTAAGTGTTACATATCCATACCGCTGCCTATTTGTGTTTCGAATAGATTCCTCATTGAGCAAACAGTTTATGTTAATTGGCAGTAGTTTAGGTTATAACATTCTAACTGAGGATTGTAATTTTAGTTTTGCAGTGGTTTAACTATGCAGTTCAGCATAACCTTGCATGATATGTGCTCTTCAACATAAGCAATAGTTTGATTGAATTCTAATAGAATATTATATAGCAGAATGCAGGTAGATTTTTTCCTTTTGTACTTAGGTGTTAAATAATTGCCTAGATGGAGTATTCAAGCCAGTGTCCTTAGTATCTTGCTCTACAGCAGCGAGGCCTGGACAACGTATGTCAGCCAAGAGCGACATCTCAACGCATTCCATCTTCGCTGTCTCTGGAGAATCCTTGGCATTAGGTGGCAGGACCGTATCTCCAACAAGGCGGCCAACATCCCCAGCATATACACCCTACTGAGCCAGCGGCGCTTGAGATGGCTTGGCACATGGAAGATGGCAGGATCCCCAAGGACGCATTGTACAGCGAGCTCATCACTGGTATCAGACCCCCGGCCGTCCATGTCTCCGCTTTAAAGACGTCTGCAAACGCGACATGACGTCCTGCGACATTGACCACAAGTCGTGGGAGTCAGTTGCCAGTGATCGCCAAAGGTGGCGGACAGCTATAAAGACGGGGCTAAAGAGAGGCAAGTCGAAGAGACTTAACAGTTGGCAGGAAAAGAGACAGAAGTGTATGGAGAGAGCCAACTGTGTAACAGCCCCGACAACCAATTTTATCTGCAGCACCTGTGGAAGAGTCTGTCACTCTAGAATTGGCCTTTATAGCCACTCCAGGCGCTGCTCCACAAACCACTGACCACCTCTAGGCACTTACCCATTGTCTCTCGAGGCAAGGAAGCCAAAGAATAGTTGGAGTATATAGAGGAAAATTGGACAAGCTGTATTACAGGCATGTGATCCTCTTTGCCCAGTTTTTCTCTCTGCACTCGAACCAGACGATATTTAACACCCAAGTGAAAGAAAAAGGAATGTCTATCCAACAAGTATACATAAGTTTTGTTATTTGCCTTATCACACTGAGGAGTGCTGTGTTCAGCTTGTAGTTGCATGTGAGAGACCTTTTCAAAAATCAGAGGAATCATGTAACAAAATAAAACATGTTTGTCTATGTTATTTATCTGATTTTTTTTCCGTACTGGTCACAGCACACACAAGATTCAGATCAGTTACTGCTAGTTGTTTTTGCAAGTTGTATGGAATACCTGACTGTGGCTAATTTTCAGGTCTCAGAGCACAAGAAATACGCATAGTTCTGGAAGTCCTTGGATTGGAACCAGTCTCACTCATTCAAAGTATTTATCATTGATCAATGAATCAAGCCATTCTATGCAGTTCAAACATTCTATGTGATTGGTAACTTAATCTCAGTAATATAGTTGAGAGAAATTGAGTTATAAATGTTTGATTCAATATATTTTCAAAGGATTTGAATGATACATGATGCTGACTTTCCTCAGTGTGAAGCCTTCGTGAGTATAAAGTTATTCAACGTCTTTGTGATAGCTTTGGCCACATAAGAATTGACTGTCCATATTTCAAGGATCAAGTTTATGTTGAGGGTAAGTGCAGAAGTGTGTTTGTTGCTGTGGCATTTCAAAGTGAGTAGAAAAGCTTGCAATTGCTGTAAATATGGGGACCAAAATTATTTAGACATTCCAGACTACTCATGTCATAACTCCAGAAGGACAAAAGGGCCAGTGAACAGGTCTTGCAAGGCAGATTTGAGAGCTCAGATGTGCGATGCAGAGACACCACTCATACCTTCAAGACCAGTGGTGTGGAGGGACTGGGGTCAGAAGAGTGACTTCCTATACTGAGAATCCCTGAGAACTCCATCTCGCAGAAGGTAGACCTCTTCGGACGTCAGTATGCCTAATGAGAAGTGATGTACTGTTCTGTTCCTCAGCAGTTGTCGGAACCACCTTACATTTATCTAATGCCTCTCACTTCCTCAGGATATCCCAAAGCACTTTATAAACACTGAGCTATTTTTAAAGAATAGGCAAGGACAACAGCCAATTGTATATAACAAGGTCATGCAATTATCCATGAGGTAAATGACCAGTTTATCTATTTCATTGGTGCTGGTTGAAAGATAAATGTTAGCTAGGAGCTGTGATAATATCTCTGCTTTTTAAGCAGGCAGACGATGCCTTGGTTTAAACATCTCATCTGAAATATAGTATTTCTATTAATGCTGTACTGCTTTAATACTATACTAAATTGTTAGTTTAAATTATATCCTCAAGTCCTAGAATAGGGCCTGAACCCACAACATTCTCATTTTTTTATATTCTTTCATGGGATGTGAGCATTGCTGGCAAGGCCAGCATTTGTTGCCCATCCCTAATTGCCCCTGAGAAGATGGTGGTGAGCTGCCTTCTTGAACCGCTGCAGACCATCTGGTGTTGGTGCACCCACAGTGCTGTTAGAAAGCGAGTTCCAGGTTTTTTACCCAGCGACAGTAAAGGAATGGCGATATAGTTCCAAGTCAAAATGATGTGACTTGGAGGGGAACTTGCAGATAGTGGTGTACCCATGCGTCTGCTGCCCTTGTCCTTCTAGATAGTAGAGGTCGCGGTTTGGAAGGTGCTGTCGAAGGAGGCTGTCGATGTTGTATACATGGACTTCAGTAAGGCGTTTGATAAGGTTCCCCATGGTAGGCTGATGGAGAAAGTGAAGGCTCATGGGGTCCAAGGTGTACTAGCTAGATGGATAAAGAACTGGCTGGGCAACAGGAGACAGAGAGTAGCAGTGGAAGGGAGTTTCTCAAAATGGAGACGTGTGACCAGTGGTGTTCCACAGGGATCCGTGCTGGGACCACTGTTGTTTGTGATATACATAAATGATTTGGAGGAAAGTATAGGTGGTCTGATTAGCAAGTTTGCAGACGACACTAAGATTGGTGGAGTAGCAGATAGTGAAGGGGACTGTCAGAGAATACAGCAGAATATAGATAGACTGGAGAGTTGGGCAGAGAAATGGCAGATGGAGTTCAATCAGGGCAAATGCGAGGTGATGCATTTTGGAAGATCCAATTCAAGAGTGAACTATACAGTAAATGGAAAAGTCCTGGGGAAAATTGATGTACAGAGAGATTTGGGTGTTCAGGTCCATTGTTCCCTGAAGGTGGCAACGCAGGTCAATAGAGCGGTAAAGAAGGCATACGGCATGCTTTCCTTCATCGGACGGGGTATTGAGTACAAGAGTTGGCAGGTCATGTTACAGTTGTATAGGACTTTGGTTCGGCCACATTTGGAATACTGCGTGCAGTTCTGGTCGCCACATTACCAAAAGGATGTGGATGCTTTGGAGAGGTGCAGAGGAGGTTCACCAGGATGTTGCCTGGTATGGAGGGCGCTAGCTATGAAGAGAGGTTGAGTAGATTAGGATTATTTTCATTAGAAAGACGGAGGTTGAGGGGGGACCTGATTGAGGTGTACAAAATCATGAGAGGTATAGACAGGGTGGATAGCAAGAAGCTTTTTCCCAGAGTGGGGGATTCAATTACAAGGGGACACGAGTTCAAAGTGAAAGGGGAAAAGTTTAGGGGGGATATGCGTGGAATGTTCTTTACGCAGAGGGTGGTGGGTGCATGGAGCGCATTGCCAGCGGAGGTGGTAGACGCGGGCACGATAGCGTCTTTTAAGATGTATCTAGACAGATACATGAATGGGCAGGAAGTAAAGAGATACAGACCCTTAGAAAATAGGCGACAGGTTTAGAGGGAGGATTTGGAGCGGCGTAGGCTTGGAGGGCCGAAGGGCCTGTTCCTGTGCTGTAATTTTCTTTGTTCTTTGTTTGAGGCTCGGCGAGTTGCTGCGGTGCATCTTGTAGATGGTACACACTGCTGCTACTGTGCGCCAGTGGTGGAGGAAATGAATGTTTAAAGTGGTAGGTGGGGTGCCGAACAAGCAGGCTGCTGTGTTCTGGAAGGTGTTGAACTACTTGAGTGTTTTTTTTTTTATTGGCAAGTTCATTTTATTTACAAAAATGGAGCATCACATAAGTTTGCTTCTCCCAGGTGAAGACAGCAGAAAGTTGATCAACAGTTGAGTACTTCCATTTCACTGCATTAGATTGCACTCCTGCTCCTTTTGTAATTTAGTCCAACTTGACGAAGCCGATGTCTTTGGCGTATTGTCTAAAACATTGGCGGCACATATTTAGGCCGTACTTCCGGATCAGGCCGTGTCCCCCACACACTTATCCAGGCAACTGGAGAGTATTCCACCACACTTCTGACTTGTGCCTTATAGATGTGGACAGGCTTTGGGGAGTCAGGAGGTGATTTACTTTCTGCAGAATTCCCAGCCTCTGACCTTCTTTTGTAGCCACAGTATTTATATGGCTAGAAGGGCACCGGGCAAGGATGGAATCCCAGCTGCACTGCTCAAGCACGGAAAAAGTCCTATATATTGCCACACCTTTATGATCTTCTTCTCTGCTAGAGAGCAGGCTCTGTTCCACAGGAGATGTGTGATGCTAAAATCATCACACTATACAAAAACAAAGGGGACAGAGGAGATTTCAATAACGACAGGGGCATCTCACTCCTTAGCGTTACGGGGAAGGCCTTTGCTAGGGTCATACTTAAAAGACTCCATTTACTTGCAGACCGAGTGTAGCCGGAAGCACAGTGTGGTTTCTGTGCCAGCAGATCTACTGTGGATATGATCTTCTCCATACGTCAGCTACAATGGAAGTGTAGGGAACAGAGTATACCCCTTTACCTTACTTTCTCATAGCAGAGCAGAGCTCTACAAGGTTTTGAAA
Source organism: Heterodontus francisci (assembly GCF_036365525.1). NCBI lineage: Eukaryota > Metazoa > Chordata > Chondrichthyes > Heterodontiformes > Heterodontidae > Heterodontus > Heterodontus francisci. The sequence continues at coordinate 71,757,133 of NC_090379.1, forward strand.
ACATTGGCTGTCCACCGCAGCTCCTCAGTCACATCCGATCCTTCCATGACAACATGCACTACACTGCACAGTTTGATGGTTCCACTTCCAACAGTTTCTGAGTGAAGAATGGAGTGAAACAGGATTGTGTCCTAGCCCCCACTCTGTTTGGCATCCTCTTCTCCATGCTCCTGACATTTGCCTTCCCTGCAGATAGGGAAGAAGTCTATTTGCACACTAGGTCGTGGCAAGCTCTACAAACTATCAAGGCTAAAAGCAAAGACAAAAACACATCATGTACTGATCAGAGAATTCCTCTACACTGATCACGCTGCGCTAGTTGCTCACACGGAAACTCAGCTACGAAGATTCAGTGCTTGTAACTTGTTCTCCTTGACTATAAGTGCCAAGAAGACGTAGTCCTGGGACAAGGGTTGCATCTCCGTCCCTGAACACACTAAATAACGCCTCACTGGAAGTGGTTAGCCAATTCTGCCAACTTGAGTCCACGGTGGCAGTCTGTCCCTTGATGCAGAACTCATTACACACATAGGGAAAACAGCTACCACCTTTGGCTGATTTGCGAAACACACATCGGATAACACAAAGCTGACGCTTGGGTCCAAGCTGATAGTTTATAAGGCCTGTGTTCTCAGCACCTTGCTGTATGGCTGTGAAGCATGGGTGACTTACAGCTACCAGGAAAAGAAGCTCAATAATTTCCATCTTTGCTGTCTGCGGCACATTGTGGGTAGAGTCATAGAGTTATACAGCACAGAAACTGGCCCTTTGGCCCATCATGTCCATGCCAGCCATCAAGCACCTATCTATTTTAATCCCATTTTCCAGCACTTGGACCATAGCATTGTATACTATGGCATTTCAAGTGCTCATCTAAATACTTCTTAAATGTTGTGAAGTATATCCTGGCAGGACAAAATCACAGATGTGGCAGTCCTCTCAAAGGCAGAGCTCCTAAGGGCATTGGCACTAATCAAACAGAGACGGCTTCGGTGGATAGGACATGTCCGCAGGATGGAAGGTGGTCGCATACCCAAGGACCTTCTGTACGGTGAGGTAGCCGGGGCCAGATGACCAGTGGGGCGCCCACAGCTCTGTTTCAAGGATGCTTGCAAGCGTGACATGAAGGTCCTAAATGTCGACGATTGCACCTGGGAGACACTAGCTGGCGAAAGAGGGAACTGGTGACACATCCTGTGGACTGATGTGCACTACCGTGATGACCAGTGGCTACAGCAGCTCGTCAACAGGCACCAACGTCAAAACAACAACTCACAGCATCACTTGGCAGCTTTGCATGCAGCACTTGTGGCAGTACCTGCCTCTCAAGGATTGGCCTTCACAGCCATCAACAAAGGTATACTGTTTTGTGAGTGTTTCTATTTTTCTTTGCAAAAAGTGCTTTAAGAGCTGATATTTGAATTGTCAACTGAGTGAAGTGTGCACAGACTGCAAGGCATCTGTTTCCAAGCAGCTCAACAGGGAAATGACAGGAAGATTTATGATTGTCACAAGACTTGATTATGGGTTTTAGTTTCACTTGTCATTGTGAAAGAAGTGTGGGCTGGACCAGCAGCATGCAGTGAGAACTGGCTGGGACCTGTTTTGCAGACCAGAAAAAAGACCTATTCTCTGTGAAAGAAGACTTGCATCTCTTGGAAAAAGAAATCCTACATTTGAGGTGTAGCAATGGTCTGCCTGGAGAGTGGAAAAGACCCCTGGAGAGAGAAAAGACCCTGGAAGAGAGGAGTTGCTGCTCTCTGTGGATGAAAACTGCTTTGCAGTGAGGAAGCCCTGCATTTGAAAGGTAGCAGATTCCTATTGCCTCCAGTCTCTGAAAAATCCCTGCCCCAAGAGTGATTCATGTTGCCTCTTGTGTTTTGGGAGTTCCCAAAAGCTCAAGAAAGCTTCTATTGCTAGACTGCTACTTCAAAACCCAAGTAGACCTGTTACTACACCCTTTGTTGAAAGATCTTTGTGATGCCTGCTGCAGGTGAGTTGCCGAAAACGTCTACCCATCACAAACTGTTCATCAACCTTGCCTGGAGAGACTTTAAGTGGCATCTGCCTATTCGACTCTGGGACACCTCACCGACATGGAAATATCCTACCAGACCGTGACAACCCAATTATTTTATTATTCCTAAGAAGCAGCTGTAAACTGCTTATTTCCTGGTTAACTGGTTTTTGAATGAATGTGTGTGTGTGCATGAGGGTTAGGAAGAATAAGGAGTTATAAAATCATTTCATATATAGATTTATCTCATTATTATTTAAGACTTTATTAATAAATAGTTAATTTTGTTGTTGCTTAAAGAAACCTACTTTGGTGTGCTTTATTCTGGGGACAAATAGAGTGTTTAATTTGTCTACTTTCAAGCAGGTGGGAAACTTTACTAATATTCTATGACCTGTGGAGTAGTGGGACTGAATTAACAATGCATTACTCCTGCCTTGGTCGTAACAACACCAAGAGAAGACATCCCACTTCAATGGATTGTTTGCTGTGTGTCCATCATCTTTCGTAGATGGAAGGATGTCAACCAGGTGCAGTTCAGTTTCTGGTCAATGGTAACCCCCAGGATGTTAATAGTGGGAGATTCAATGATGGCAATTCCATTGAATGTCAAGGGGAGATGGTTAGATTCTCTCCAATGTGCTTCACAAGTGCGTTATAAAGCAAAATATAACAGCATGCCACATAAGGTGATATTAGGGCGGATAGCCAAATGTTTGATCAAAGAGGTAGGTTTTAAGGAGCATCTTAAAGAAAGAAAAAAAGGTAGAGAGTTTGAGAGGTTTAGGGGTGGAATTCCATAGCATTAGGGCCTAAGTAGCTGAACGCACAGACATCAATGGTGGAGCAATTAAAATCAGGGATCATCAAGAGACCAGAATTAGTGGAAATTCCAATTCATCCTGCCTGTCCTATGAGATTTGTTAATTCCATGTTCCTTTAATTTATAAGTACCCTTGCTATGACTTCAAAATCCTGTGATATGTTGTTTGCACTATAAAAATTGAACAGCAAATTAGTATTATCCCCTCTAGCAAAAATCCTGGGAAATATTCTTTTCATGTTTCAAGCATTTTACCTCGTTTAACTTCACTGACACTTTTATTTTGTTAGAATTCTGACTTCCTCTTAAGGTCAAAGTAGTTTGCTTATGCTCATGGTAAGTTTGCCAATTGTACTGTTGTTTTAAGGGTTAGAATCTTGACAACAGCAGTAATGTAACTGCTATCAGCACAAGATGAAAAGATATGTTTTGTAGCAATTTTGTGCCATTACCAGCCTATGCTGGCAATTTTCTTCTGCTGTTTTGGCACCAGCATGCTTTAACTATTAACATAACACCAACCCCAAGGTGTAATATAAAAGCTGCACAAGGTTATTTGACAAGTAACATTTTTAAGTAATGTCCCTTGAATAATTTCCAACACAACATTTTATTGTCGAACAATAAATTGTTCTGATAGTCTGCATAAGTTTTGTGATTAAATACCAATCTCAGTAAAGTTAGTATACTTTGATCTGTTCAGCAAGAAAATAATAAATTAAGCACTGATTGGTGCTAAAGTAACCTATTTATTCATTCACTAAGTACTACAAATAATACTTGTCAAAGTTTGTAGTATATTAGGGAAATGTTCAGCTTTCTAAATTGTGAAAATTTGTGAAAGTTGACACTTTGTTTTCTGTTAAATTATTCCACTGTTTGCTGTAGTTCAACAGTCTGCTCTGGAAAACAATAAATGGAATGTGTAACAGGTATTTACAGTGAATCAGGGAACTGACAAAAGAGTTTGCTATTAGTCTTCAGTATTGATTAGCCGCAGTCCATTAGATGATATACGAGTGCTTTAGGCATAAGTGGCATGATGTCTGAAAATTCCTATTCATAATCACGTCTGCAGCTTAGAGCGCCAAAGACCAGAGCTGTAATCTTTCAGGGGTATCTAGGGAGTTTTACAGCAATAGTGTGCCTTTGCTTCAATGTCATACCTATTTATTTCTTTATTCTTTATGTATATATATGTACACATATGTCTGTGTATATTTGAAGTCTATCAACGATGAGAGAATAAGCTACAATAAAATAAGCTTAGAATTTGCAGCATTTCTGCAGTGTTGTTTTTAAGCATACCCTCTGAAATTCTCCCAGCAATGCTAGTTGAATCTGTAAAGGGTCACATAAGGGTTCTTAGTACAGAGTAAACAGACTTTCTACAAACTCAGCTGCTTGATCTGTTTGCTGGTTAAATTAGTAGGTGGGTTGGACAGGCATGGGTTCTTGAAAGACAGAGAGGTTTCTACGGCTTTTAGATAAAGCAATAGTATTGTGCTCAAAGACTTTACAAAATTGTTCAATTTTGCTGCAGAGGATTGACTTCAGTTGTGGTGGTAAGTATCCTGGCAACCATGGCCAGAGCAAAGGACAACTTGTGTGTGTGTGTGTGTGTGTGTGTGTGTGTGTGTGTGTGTGTGTGTGTGTGTGTGTGTGTGTGTGTGTGTGTAAAAATTTATATTTAATTTCATTTTTCCACTTTGATCACTAACAATGCCATCTCTAATCACTTCCTCTTCGCCCTCACCATCCACATTCCTCCTGCACACCACCAATCCCACTATCCTCACCATCTGTCCCTGGAGAAAACTTCACTCCCACCAACTTCCACCTGCCTCTGTTGACTTGATCAATAGCTTTCTTGGTTCTGCTGTTGTTTGCACCAGGTCCTTCATTGCCTCCTACCCTTGCCATTCCCTTATACACTTCTCAACTTGCTAATTCTTGATGAAAAAAAGAGAAGATATGGAAGGATGTCCATTGTCCCTTTTTTGGTCTGGCGTCTGGGTATACGGAGACAGGTCACTGGGGTCATTTCAGAAGCAGTCTGTGCTGGAAATGTCGAGAATTATTCTACTAGACTTTCTAGGAGAAATGTGGCATCAGGGTTTTCCGCCAGCACACACTTGAATAGGAGGAGTTTTTCCCAGCTTCTCAGGAGCTATGTAGCACCAGGGATTTTAGCTCTCCCACACTGGATCTTTGCAGAATTTCTTCAAAGAGGTAGAGAAAGAGGTGAGCTGGGTGATTTCTTTTTCCTTGACAGGAAAAAACACCAACTATCTTCAAACCGTTCACATCCACCTAAACTGAAAACAATTCCAAACCCCAAACAGAAAGTCGACCCCCTGACTGCCATAAACCTTGACATGTGGCTTCTCTGTAACCATTTTTCCCCGGATCACCAAGGGTTCTGTTGTTTACTGAGCCCAAAGCACATGACTTCCAGCACAGGTGATTTTTCAAACAACATCTCAAGTGTCCTTTTGGTAAACGTGGTAAAAAAAAAACACATCCATGGAATCTTTTCAGTTTTAACACAAGTCCTCAAAAAAAATTATTTTAAATGGAAGCACTTTCATAACAAAATCCAGACGACTGATGTCACCTGGGGCCCAACTTTTAATGGGTCTCAACAGCAGAGGTCAAAGGCATGGAAAATGAACATCTCTTTCTATTGGCCCTCCATTTGTTGGCATTAAAAAGTGGAGAGTGACACTCAGTGGTCACAGGTGTCCATCTGGATGCTGCTCTCCTGGAACCAGCAAAATCAAATTGTCTTTATTTAAAATGGGATGTTATACATTTTTGCCCTAGTACTAGTACTCAAATATTGACTGATATAGTACTACCCCATAAAGTCAAGTCCATAGCAAACTGCCCATGTTGGCACAGTGCTATACCACCACAAAATCTCCATTTTGTAGAAGACTAAGAATTCTGACACAAAGACAAATAGCACAGTAGCAGAAGGACTGTACTAGAATATAGTGTTGCCTTAAAATTTCAATGCAGTGCAACAGTAAAAGATCTAGGTAACGGGTAAAAGTCATTTGCCTGGATATTAGCAGGTTTTACAGAGTGGCAGAATTTCGATGGAAGTCTGAGTATCAGTGTCACAGTGTGCGTTTTTTGTCATTGACGGGTTCCCTGCCCAGTAGTCAGCCTGAATGTCAGGCTTGGCTTGCAGTCAGGTGGGGAGGACTCTGGCACAGGCTGCAGGAGCGGGTATGTGTGTTCGCTGACACCATTGTTGGAGTGGTGGGGGTCGATCCGAAGGGTTTTTGAGTGAAATTGGGGTCTGATGGAGGGGAGTATTCCAGCCCACAAGCAATGCTGTAAATGCACTTAGCTTCTCTCCTAGCTGTCCTCGCTTCCATTCTGCTCCCGGGTTTCCCAAAATCTGGAAATCCAGCTGGCTACTGTAAAACCTGCAAAGCTAGTTAAATTAGAGGCTGTAAGACTCATTAAAATATTTATACGGTCAGCCTGCCTCCGTTAAACTCGGCAGTAGGTGGGTTGGGATCAGGTAAATTTTAGAATTATAACATCTGTCCCAATCACAACACACCTTTTTTTGGCTGCTAAAATTCAACCATTGTGTTTGAGGTTAATGAATTCTTAGTGTAAGACACACTTTTGCATAAAGGGTATCTAGTTGTATAAAATAACCTCCACCCGTAGAAAAATAATACTTCATCTCTCTGACAAATGTGTTAAACCAATTCATACAAATTACTTTTTGAAGTCCAGCAATTGTTGCTTTATCAGCCAATGAACATTCCACAAATAGCAATGAAAGGAATGGCCAGTTAATCTGATTTTTTTTGGTGGAGTTCTGATGAAAGGTCACGACCTGAAATATTCACTCTGTTTCTTTCTCCACAGAGTAGTTCCAGTATTTTCTGGTTTTGTTTCAGATTTCCAGCATCTGCAGTATTTTGCTTTTGTATTTGTGTTTAATTCACTGCCACTTCTCTTCCAGGAATGCCCACCTTGAAGAGGTTCTGCTCTTCTGTCCAATGGGATTTCCGTTTGTCTCTTCTCAGTTCTGATGAAAAGTCACGATCTGAAACGTTAACTCTGTTTCTCTCCCCACAGATGCTGCCTGTACTGCTGAGTATTTCCAGCATTTTCTGTTTGTGTTTTTTTTTGATGATGTTCATTAAAAAAAGAATGCTGTTAAGTATATGAGAACTCTCTGCTCTTCTCAGTAAGTGTTACAGCAGTAAGTGTTACAGTATCTTTAACATCCACCTGAACAAGCAGATGTGACGTCAGTTTAACATCTCATCTGAAGGGCAGCATCCCTCAAACTGCACTGGAGTGTCAGGTCAGGTTAGAAGATTTATTCCTTGAGTGGGATTTGAACCCACAGCCCTTCTGATTCAGATAGGTAGTATAACACTTACATACGTACAAATGTATAATTAAAACAACATATCCTATTACATATCCAATGGTGTTTGTTTTTAGTTTTTTAGTTTTAGAGATACAGCACTGAAACAGGCCCTTCGGCCCACCAAGTCTGTGCCGACCATCAACCACCCATTTATACTAATCCTACACTAATCCCATATTCCTACCACATCCCCACCTGTCCCTATGTATTTCCCTACCACCTACCTATACTAGGGGCAATTTATAATGGCCAATTAACCTATCAACCTGCAAGTCTTTGGCATGTGGGAGGAAACCGGAGCACCCGGAGGAAACCCACGCAGACACAGGGAGAACTTGCAAACTCCACACAGGCAGTACCCAGAATTGAACCCGGGTCGCTGGAGCTGTGAGGCTGTGGTGCCACTATGCCGCCCCCAACAGTTATTTCAAAAACTCTCATGAAAAAGAATGGCAAGTATTAATTTTGCCATTGCCATGTAGAAATATTCACTATTTAAACAGAAAAAGTTATTTCACACTAAAATCTGAAATATGAGTACAAGACTATGTATAGGTGTTATAATTCTTTCAAGTAAGATTTTTGAAGTTTGTTTAAAATGAAAATGCCAAAAAAGAAATCTAAGTAATTTATTTCAGAAGTCCATTCTTTCACCATAGTTTTCTTTAGATATCTTTTAACAAAATAGGAACTAGTAATTAACTTGAAACCTGTTTTGTTATTTCAACTTTATTTTCTTCACTAGTTTCATATTCTTTCATGATACTAGAATACTTGGTATGTATTCCTTGTGAAGGATGTAAACACTCATTAGTAACTACAGGCAGGCCGAATCCAGCACAATGAGGCTAAGCAATGCAGCATGAGAATACGAATGAATATGAAATAATTACACCTCAATGTGAACTGACCCCTCAGCCTTGGAAATCCATGAGAGATTATGTGGGTTGTTAGAGGAGGTTCTGACACTCTTTCTAACACAGCTGTGAGAAAAATTTGGCTGGAACCAAGTATTCCATATGTGATGTAGTTGGTAAAAGAAACCATGAGGAGCAGGGAATTTAACACATTGGTGCAGAAAGTTGCTTCATTGATGGAAGCTGAAGAGAATGTAAAATTGCTGGAAGAGACAAACTAGGCAATGAGAACAGAGCTCTTTTCATGATTGTTAATGTGAACTTTAAAGCTACAGCTGGTCTCCCCAAAAGCTGAATCTAGGGGAATTGTAATTTATTTGGGGGGTGGGAGTTCAATTTGAAAAGAAGTAATACTTTCCCTTGTTTGTTGACCTGAAATAATGTACAAATTGTTTGCAAACAGTAGCTTCAATTTTATGTTGTGAAAATCCTAGAAAATTAGGTGCCTTGTTTTTTTTCATGTTACATATTTCATTAAATATTAGCCTTTCCTATTCATGGAGCAGTTATATTACATCATTAATCTTGTATTGGTCAGCTTTGTGACTTGTTGAAAGTATTCAACAACAAGATGTTATGTTACTGGTACTAGAGATGGCTCTTTTGCAGCCTGTATGCACAAGTGTTATTGATAAATCAATATAGGTGTATATTAATGTACAAACTTCCATCTAAAAGTTTGAGGTAAACTGTGAATGAACACACAGGTCATAGTGTCTCTATAAGATGCTGTAGAGCGTAGACTGTGATAGCTTTAGGCATGCAGCTAGCATTGCAATATCTGCCGCAGTTTGGCAGTAGAATTAAGTACTGGCACATGGTGTGTGATGTGAACAAATATGTTTAACTGTACACATGTTCAGTATTAGAAATGTTCCAAAATCTGGATTTGCAAATCCAAATTTCCAAAGATATTCCAAATAGAATTTAACTAAGCACAGTCAAATCAGTCTGTCTTGCAGTACCTGTTGCCTAAAACATTGTCATGCTTTGTAACAAATATGAATTTATTTCAAAAGAAATAATTGAGGATCTAGCAGCTGAATATTGAAACCTAAAATTTTGCTCAGTTTGCCAACAGTTTTATTTACGTATATGATTTTAAGGATTGGTAAGCTTCTAAAAGATCTTCTTGCATCATGTAAAAAAGAAAATCATACTACAGAAAATGTGCCATGTGCATTCTGAAAACAATGGAACTTACTAGTTCATCTCCTGTTCAGAGAATGATAAAAATCATGAAAATAAAATCTGGAGATGAGTCAGCATCCTGTACCAGTGTCTGTGTTGCACAGTACATCTTTGTTTTCTAATGACCACCATGCAAGCCTTTCTACAGTTCAAACACTGCCTCTTTCAGTCTATGAATTCCTAATACTAGTTCCTCTTTTCTTCCTGCAGGTTGGAACGGCTGGTGGATGTCCTGAGGAAGAAGATTGGAACAGGGAACATCAGGACGGTGACCTGATTGAGTAGCAGTGTCTGGAGATGTAGTCACATCTGGTTACCAGGCTATTCTATTCATCATTATACAAATAAAAAGCCTGGTCTTAGCAAACAAGTGTTGTAACCAGCACAGTGAAATAACATTCCTAAAATATCCTAATCTATTTTTTTAAAGTCTGGAAACTTGGATGTATTCTGTGTTGACAAAACTTGTAGACATGCACAAGACACTTCCAAATGCATCGATTTTTACCAGGAATTTGTAAGATGCCTGTCCATAAATAGTTTCATACTTTTCATGCTTATTTCATTAAGATAATTTAGAATTATTGCCAACTTAAATCCAATAAAAATTCATAACATTGTTCACTAGAAAATGTCTCTTCTATAGGACATTAACCAAATTATATTTTTACACTTTTCAACCTAAAAATGGGCATTACAGATTGAGTGGACATTGGTAGCTCCTCGATGCTTGGCATTGTTTTAGCATGATACGCATCAGTATTTGTGGCTTCTTTTTTCTAATATTTATCTTTTTGCTAATTTAGTACAGTGTACCAGTAACATTATTCAGAACTACAATGCTAGTTCTTTGTGCTAGCTTTCACATTTTGAATTTGTTCAGAATTTATATCTAAACCATTGTAGTAGTGAAATAAAGAGCTGTGTAAATTTGCTATTGTTGAGTACATTTTGACATTTTTGGGGATTGGCATTGAATTGTGAGCTTTTCACCATGAGTTCAGTCTTCTGTCTGTATTTTAAATAATCTCTCATTTAACTGGCATCAAGGAATACATTCAGTTGTGAAATAGTGAATGTATTTGGAAGTGACTTTAAAACTTCCCAAAAAGACACACCAGAGAATAGGAGCGACTGATATCAGTTCAGATACGAAGCTGGCGTTGGCAATTGGTGGTATTGTAGCAATATCGAAATCTGTTAATGTTCAATTTGGTGCCAAACAGCCGATTAACATGTACATGTAAAAATCTCCTATTCTTAAAATGTGACCGTTTTAATGCTTACAAAATGTAATAAAAACGTTGCTATTTCAACGGCTAAAATCGAAGTATAATGAACGTGTGCTAGCACATTCAGATCAATGCGGTATATTCAAATTTGTATTTTTACCATCTATGAATTGGGTTGCACTCTATGTATTCTAATTATGTGAAGACACGAACTTTTTAAATTGTCAGCACCTCAAATTATAATGCTAATAAAAGATTACCAAAAAAGCAAAAGAGAGAAATATCAAATGTGAAATGTTAGAAAGTGCAGAGATGCCGTTGTCTTTAATATGAATTTAATACAAGTTCGTTGCGACGATTCTAATTGAAAAGGGCAGGGTTTCGGCAAAAATATGGAATGATCCTGTATGTGGAGATTTACTGACTCAGCTGGAGATGGGAACGGGACTTAATTAACATTCACGTTTCCATGGGTTTGGTTATTATCACGAGGTAATTTTGTTATCTGAAAGATTTTAACTTTGCTTTTTGGTTTTCAAGTGCATTAGTTATGTTCCAGTAGATGCAAACATAATTAAGAGAATTAGAGAGAATTATTTTGCTTAAATAGTTCCACTCGCAAAAAAGTCAGATACGCTGTCGAATAAATGATTCAGCATCAACGTATGTTTATAAAAAGTATTGAGTCAGTATATGAATCTTTAATGATGGCGCATTTAAGAAAATAACAATCTAACGTATAAAGACAGGGTAGAGCCTGAAAATCGAATATAACTTCGTTTCTTGTCAACTCAAAGGTGAAATTTGATTTTCTAATTGAAAATTATCTAGATTTTATTTGGGAATTACCTTACACTTTTATGTGACTTATAAGACGCAACAATTTTCATTCAAAGCAATTTTTAATTTACGTGTGATCCATTTGTAAATGTAATTAAAATCTCCCCCACCAGAAGTATTTAGGGGCGGGCAGAGGTAGAAAGGGACATCTCGATAACGTTCCATCTTTGATGGAGGTTATTGGAAAAAACAGAATTGCTTTTGAGATTTTTTTAAAAAACCTTTCCTGTTTAAGTATTATTTAATGTATTTGGACAATATGAAATGTCTACCCAACTACAACAATTACTTGTATTGACATAGGCGCACCTAACGCAAACCTCTGGGCGTTTGACAAGGTGTGAGGAGCAAGGGAAGCAAGACGGGGAAAATAAACAGGAGACTAACAGCAGGGTACCAGAGTTAGAATTTTAAAGGTCTTTTGAAGGAGGGGGAGAGAGGAGCAATGAAAAGTAGTTTTGAGACCGTTTAAGAAATAGAAGCATGGCAAATTCGATTAAAACAGGGTCAAATATTGAATCTAGATGTCTGTGATAAAAATTTGAGGGGAGAAACCCCTGAAACCGTTGGATGATGTGTAAGGCGGTTTGTACGGGGGTAATGTTTAGGGCGCAGAATACGACAGAAAAATGAAAATAATTAAAGATGAACATGAGCACCATATGTGTAGAATATATATAATCATCCATATATAATATGGAAGACTGAGTTGTTAAAACTTGAATCATACCTTGCACGATTATTCCTGTGAAGATAGGTGAGTTACTTAAAAATGCCATAACCAGATTTCGGTTTCTTTCGTCCAAGGTCAGAAGTGAATTGTGAGGTTGAATCAAATAAATTTATTTTAAAAATCTATTCGTAAGATGGCACTACATAACTCTTAATAGCAATTTTAAGGGAAATTTCTGAAGACAGGATCAGAAATATAAATATCTGTTTATAAGAGACGTCCTTGAGCAAGTAGTGAGAATCATCTCGTAGGAAATTTCCTGTCTGGAATTTTTCGTGGTTTTCGTGATCTCTTCAGCGTTTCTGTGGATATAGTAGTAAACAGGAGAACATTTAGAATTCTCTCCTACAAACGCAGTTTTTTTTCATCTAAGTTAGCATTTGGCAAATAGCCTATGTTTGACCGCCATAACCCCAAGCCCTGCTGAGAGAGCTGGACTACACTTCTAATGCATGTCTGGACAGTTATCCAGTCCATTCAGCAGATGAGCCAAATAAATAATTTCCAGGTCTCGACCTGTGTAAAGATCTAAAAGATCCCTCTCCGAGTTTTGTCAAATTGACTCACTTCTGTTAAGGAAGGAAATCGCGGGCTGTTCTTGGTAAAGCAGGTTTGGGAAGTTTCCGGATTTAATTTTAGTATATCTAGCATTCGCATTTAACTATTATGTCAACTTGAAGACCGGCAAATTATACACAATCTGTTCGGCGTTAGCCAACTACAAAACATCGCACCCAGTCGAAAGGACTCCTAAAATTGACCGTTCCCTTCAAATGAATAGAATTTAAATTTCACTTGATGTTTCTAAGACAGTTGCTCATGTAAGTTGCATATCAATTCGTTCTACAAACTATTCATCTCAATTATAAAGTAGATCGAAATGGCCCTCATTTTCTATCAGCCTGTGAAAAGTATAGCTTACATATAATAAACGTTTGTCATTCAAAAAGCATTCTATATAGTTTTGACTTTTGACTGTTTTACTTTGCTGTGACAGTTACTTGAAAATTATTTTTCGCCTTTGTAAATCTGAGGTGCTGTCTTTTTCAATCTCAGTTTCCAGATGACTATAATGCATAGTTTGTGAGAGAATCGATTATGTGTGAACATTGGTGATGGTTTTATTGGATCCCCCCTTAGATGTGACATTGTAAGTTTTTGTTCTGACAGGGGCTAGCTGCTGAGAGTCCCTCCCCTCCAATAAAGAACGCCATTAGATCTTGTAGAATCCACCTCCAACCGTAACCCTGGAGATGGCACAACCTGGGTGTCCTTGCTCTAATTCCAAAGAGTCCGCACTGGATGTTTTCTATCCTAAGTCGTTTTCTGTTGTCGATAATCCTATGCTGTCAAATAAATACATTGTCTCAGCTGTTCAGTCCAACATCAAAAGAAAAGTGACCATCTGAAAGAGAGGGGGGAGGAGAATCTTTCTCTTTAAAATTTACGCGTCCACTAAATGTAATGCTCTTTGTCAATTATGACACTAGCAGTAAATTATTTCAGAATAATAACTATATGGGAAGCTCTGATGAAGTGATAACGCCTCAGTTGTTGGAAATGCAACAGATTATGTTACACGCTTGCTCATCCAACAAAAGACGATGAAGCCTGATTAACCATTTTGAAACCGAAAAGATGTCGACAAGACTACAAAACAACTTTTTATACGGTTTAATTAAAAACGTGTTACGAGGACAGAAAAGATGAATGCGATCTGAGAAAGCGTGGCTGATCCGGTTGCTATAACAACAGTAAATCTTTTACGCCTGTTGTGTTTCATACACTCCCGCTGCAGCGAGCAACCAACACCTGCTACCGCACCAACTAAACTCCAGAAAAAGTCCAAAACACTTTAGCAATATCACTCCCATTTATTGTACAAATAATGTCTTATGTAGGGTCAATATCTCCAGTCCCGTGCACTATTAAAAGTGCTCGTTTCCCGTATTATTCATCATGCAAAATAGAATATCCTCTTTGGCTCTGTGCTCTTAACTGTGAGACTACGTGGGTAGTGTCCATTGAAGGATATGGACAATCCTCATAAAATAACTTCTATTGCGGTGGAGGGCACGTCCACCATTTGAACGGATACCTTTGGATCATCACTGGGTTACAATTGATCCGAGATTATATTAGAATCAAGATCCAAGAAGAATATGAGAGACCTTGAATATATTAAAATTGTCTTTATACCGCTGATTGCTATTACATTCAATAATATTCAAGGTGCTGATTTGGTCGCATTATTTTGTGCTCAGATATGCTGCATTTGTAATATGACACCATTATCTTTCCATCTCATATGATCGGTTTTAATGCTGGTTTATAATAACTTGTCAACTAAGTCCCAGAGACACATACACATGACATCTCAATCACTGCTTCCTCTAAAGTCGGCAATTGTGTTTTATTTTCTAAGGCATTTTTCGCTCTCGGCAGCTAAAGACAGTTAAATCGATCTTTCATGTATTTTTGCGATGCTCTTGTAAAACTTCTGATAAAAGAGCAGCTGCTCTCCAAGCAGATTTCGATGGAGATCTTCTCTCCACTTCTCCCACCTCTTTTTTTCCCTTCTGCTCTGAAGGGTATTGCTTTGCTCTTTTCGTTGGCCAAGCACAATTGTGTTATTGGAGATAATGAATTCAATCCCTATCAAAAGGTATTAACACGTCTTTGGCTGTAGTGGGTTTAAAACGAGAAGAAAGAGAACACAAAACTCGCCGAGCAGCCACACTGATAGCTGCTTTGAAATGAAAGGGTTCAGGCATTGTTGTCGAAATTTTTGCCCATACGGCACAAGAAAGAGTCGGGGCTTTTGATGGACATATGAGAACTACCTCATAACGGGAGCAACAAGTAGCGCCAAAGTCTTCATCCTCCTTTGCGTCGGTGCTCTGCCTGCTGATAACATATGTCAGCTTTTAATTCAGACCCCTCGATCTAATTACTTCTGTTCGCTGACTACACTGGCGTGGAGCTAAATGCTAATTCTCAGGGAAAAAAATCGTGTCCAGGGTGCAAACACAACTCAAAATGGAAAGTGAAGTTGGAGCAATGTTAAAAAGAGACCAATAGTAATTCGATTTGGCTCTTTCATGTCTGCTGTTGCACCTAATGATACACTGGGGAAGGTCTTCAGAGTCAAGAAGGGTGATGTATTGTTTTTTTCTTTAGATTGAGGGAAAGGGAAACTGCCTATAACAAGCAAACGTGGACAAGAAGCGAGAGTCGTTACAAGAGATCACATGGCAACTGACTTTGATGTGCCTTTGTGAGGGAATGTCACAAAAGATGTTTTTGCATGGTTTGACATTAAAATGTTATTGACAAAACAAGACATTTCTGATTGTTGTTTCTCAATAAATACATTATGACATTTCATTGTTCAAAGATTTTATGTTTATTACTTGCAAAAAATTTTAAATAACTGTGTCTTGCTTCTCTCCTCAAGTAGACTAGAAGCAGCGCACAGCATTTAACCTAACAAACCTAAATATTGGGAAAGCACAATAGCCAGTATGGATATAACGGCGACTTCAAATATACCTTTATGACAAACATTCATTTGTTTCGAAGCCTCGAAAAATTGAGATCAACATGTACCCGAACAATCCAATCCAATGGAGTTTTAAAATGTTTGAAACAAGTATTACAAAGAAAAGAAACGAGTATGAGAATGTTTTTGCTTATAAGATAGTTTTGTATTTTGTCAGTTAATGTCCGCCAATATTTTTGTTGACTTGAGCGGCAAATGAGGAATATTCACAAACTTACCCTTTTATGTCAATCACACAGATTACGCTTCTGCATTGTGACCAGTGAGCGCATTTTCATTAAAATCAGTAATTTCAGATAATTATAATAATGATTCCAACTCATCAACTAGCGAATCAAAATACAAATAATAAAAGGAGAGCTGGAAACTAATAATATACATAAAGTTTAACATTTGTTTGGAACACCGCCATTTAGTATGACCAGTAATGATAAAACAGGGCAGTGTGAAATCATAATTCCTCGATGCCGTATTGGGTGCAGATCCACCAGATACACTGAACCAATGTAGCTCACTGTATGCAATTTTAAAAGCACTATCACCAAAAATAAAGAATTACAAATGCTAGGTAAGCAGCTCTAATCTTCAGATCGTTTGGGACTAGCAGTTTGTGTATATATTTCTCAATTTTGATCTTCTGGTCGTAATTTGTTTCCAGATGAAAGTCACACTGTTAACCATTCAAGTACGCAAAACACACAATAGCAAAAGCAAGGTGTTATTCCCGGGTGATCCGCACAAAGAATTCAGAAGTGAAATCATAACTAACTTACAGAAATTTTGGTGGGAAAATTATTCACGACTATGTTTACCATCTACAGAAACTGAGGCTTTCGCTTATATTTTACACAGTTGTCGTTTGCAAGATATAAGAAAATGATAATAGTTGAAGTAAGTTGTAGGACTCCTCCCGAAATAAGAGCAATTTAAATGAAAGAGCGGCCATTTTCGTTTAATTAATACCGGTTGCAGCTTCCAGTTTAGTAGATTTCCATCTTACAGAGAGACACATTCTTTACCCAGGTAGTGATTGTTAAATCCAGTTCCTATCAGAGGTCAGGAGACGTTGTTTGTCCTGTTCAAAGTTCGCATTGAAAAGCTCTTGGCCCCAGTCTGGTGGATTAGAAGTCACAAAGGGGTAGAAGAACAAGACCGAACCCGAGAAGCTTGTGGGATGGAACAAAATGCTAAATGTCAGGAGAATACGAAGTGTCCTCGCTCACAGCTGCCTTGGTTATTTTTGTGCCCTCCTTAAAACTGGAAGATATATCTTGGGGAAAAAAATGTCTGAGTGTCTATTAACCGACATTGTTCGACCTTGTATCTCTAAAGTTAACTTCGATTGGTTTCCTTGCGTGTTGCAAATGCAGACTCGGCCTTGTTCTGTTCCTAAAAATAACTGTTTTATGTTTCATTCCATTGGAACTGTTTTTATCGCACGTAACTTTTAAATCTGAAAATCGTTTTCATCCGGTGTTACATTATCATTTACAAAAGTGATGTGAGTGCTGCGAAAATCGAGAGACAATCAAGAACGAAATTGGATACATACATGCCCTTTCCTTCGTGAAAATATAATTTAAAGGAATGAGAGTCGCGATTTACGTTAATCTCATTGTTTGATTCAGAAAAAAATCCCCGATATAATCCCCGAAGTCATAACTTTATATCCAGGTATGCTAAATCGTTAGAAATTAAAATAACCGACCAAATATTCTGCATCCATTTTGAGTTAAAGTTTTATTTAAAACATTTTAATTCTAGCCAACAGTACCATTTATTTAATGGTGAAGTTGATGTTGGCGATTAGAATGTCCTATTTATCCGAGTTAAACTTTGTACCCTGTCGTTCTTCGTCATTGACAACAGCATTAGGATTCGTTTATGCAACAAACATGTTGGCCCCGTCTCTGTTGAGCGATTGTACATCGATTTTTGTATTAAAGTTGCAAAATAATCAGAAAAACTATCGATTGAGAAGAAGTAGTTTGCACAAAGTCACGGTGGCAGAATGTTCAGATACATGATCCAAGCAACTGCCACCTCTTTCCGCGCACGCCAGTTCAATACTATTTTTCATGTATACTTATTTTATCGCACACAAGCGGCGGCTTTTTGTGGAGTCGAATGCTTTTAAACCAGAAGTATCTTCCCTTCCTTTAAAAAAGTACATAAACTGCTTAATAAAGACTGCAGTTATATTTAACTACCCTGTGTTCAAAATTACATGAATCAGATGACAACAGAAAACACGTTAAATCTCTTCTGACTTGACGTTATTCCGTTCTCCGGTGGGCATTTCATCATATTTCCAACTGTGTCCATTAACACAAGAGGAATACATCTTAAAGTAAATTAAAAGTTATTGCCTTTCTATTAACCACATACCATATTAACTGCACAGCACAGAATAAGTTTCACATGTAACGCGTCAGTGTATTAAGAAAGGCATAATACAGACTTTAGAATCTGGCTAGTCTCATAAAGAAAATTATTAACTTGAAAAGCTCTTGGCCCCACACTGATGGATTAGAAGTCACAAAGAGAAAATAATCAGATCGGAATAAGGAGCTTGTGAAACAGAGCAAAGTCCTAAATGCAGAGCAGGCGGTGCGTTTAGTTAGCAGTTGCCTGAACATTCGTTGTAAACACACAAATCTCAAAAATAATTCTGGAGAAAATGCACTGAGTACATTAAAATCACATAAAAAGGCATTTTACGTCTAACCTTAATTGCTTTGACATCAATATTTTTGCATTATTGCTCGCTTTTGAAGTTAAAGAATATATCGAATTCTCGTCGGTCCCTTTTGCAGAATTGAAAATTGTCTGAAGGTGCATTAGGAAAGATACAATAGGTCAATATGTGTACGGGGAAGCTGAGGATGGCAAATGGATAGCAAACCGAAACACACATATCTTCCTCCCATTAGGATAATGCTTATGTAAATAAAATAGTTAGATAAATGTTTTGATGAAATAAACAAATAACACTCCACTACACGTCATTTCAATGTCACGTTTGAGAATTAAATAGCAGTCTGATTCTCTTCTTTCTGAGTACCTTTATATAATCGTCAATTTTACTGTAAATGGGTAAATGTACCTTTTCCCGTGGTGTAATGAGAGCTGTCAATGTTCTTGCTGGTAGAAGTGGGGGAGGGGGTTGAGATCTGAAGGGTTCTCCATACTTTGCCTGAACACTAGTATCTTCTATTGACTTTAGCACCAAAGAAAACAACCACCGCCTATACAGTTCAATTTTACATTCAACGGTCAAACGGGTTTGATTCTTCTTACATATTTACCATCGAGAACAATCAAAGAACGGCCAAAGGAATTTCTTAGGAACTTATTTTGCGGTTTGTTCTGATGGTATGAGAATCTAATATGAATAAGAACAATTTTCTGTTCACAAATGGTAAGCACCTGCTATATTTGCAGCAATTACTTCTGATGCAATGTTCTTCCTAATGTCTAAAATTATTATAAAAGAAGAAAACGTAAATTAAATCAAGATAGGAGAAACAATAAATGCAGGCTTCCAAAAGGCATTGTCACTAAGTACCTGTATAAGAACACTACCCGCACACGGACGGAAAACATTAATGTTAGAATTCGGAAACGAATGCATTAGTTACCGACTTCTAACATCCAGCTAACCCTAAAAAAGTTTCTCTTGAAAAGTTACAAACGCCTGTCACCTTCAAACACCATGCTTGACAAATGTTATTTTAAAAAGCAAATGGAATAAAACAGATTTTATGCAATTTGAAAATGTATGAAACAGCAGGCAGCGTATAGGTTGAAACCCTCTGTTATTTAATGACGGTACATACAAATCGTGCACACATCTGACGGTGAATGAATATTATACAATGGAATCCAGAAACGCGATATAATTTAAATGTACCGGAACACTTTCGGCTGAACTCCGTATTCAACCTGATTATTGGTGTAAATATCCATATCAAGAAAAACACACAATACAATAGCCCGCTATCCAATGGATCCCCTCGCAATAAGAATTAGCTGTTCTGTAAATATATTGAGTTACGGCGATGCAAACAAATTACAATTTGGCCATTTCTCTGCAGCTTATACACATCCTGGTTAATATATTACTGGATAATCACAAAATGAATTTTCAATTTAATTTTCTAAGTATTGTGATTCACCTGCAGTTGTTTGGAAAAATGCTGTTTACAGAAAATAAATTGTAAATTAGCAATGCTCACATGACTGGTGCAGCCAACGTGTCCACTAATGGATATTCAGAGAATTCGCTACCTCCCCTTCTCAATTTCTCACTACATTTTTTCACTCATCAGGGGGCAATTACATGATAATTAAAAGAATTTCACGGTTACTCTGACAATGTGTGTGTCCCGCCAGTGATCAGTGATCAAAGCGAAAGCTATTCATGTCCAAAACCCACTTGTGTGGGTCGAAATTACAAAGTGTTTTGTACCCAGATACAAAGAAATGTAATTCTGTCACACATTGTAGCATTTGTAATAGACAATATGTTGGGCTTGTTCGCAGCGTGACAAAGGAAACAGGCTGCCAAATCTTTTTTTCATAGTGTAGCTGTCTGTTCCGCGCAGACTTTATAAATTATCATTAATAATATTGCATGCGGTTTAGTCGAGATAAAACACACAGGAATCAGCGACGTACTCCTTCTGAAATAAGGACCAATGAAGTAACGTTCATGTATGAAAATTTTAATAACGGGCAATATTAAATATAATATTGTAACGCGTATTTTCCAGTCATTCCTTTGTTTTACGAAATGTAATCAGTTTGGCACTCGCTTTTCATAATCAATGGTAGTGCCTGCAGCACCAGTTTCCTATTTAAAGATACAAATGCTGAACTCGCAGCTGGTCTCTACATGGTCATGTTATTCAAAATCCTCCCGAATACTTAGTTTTAATTCTGAACTTTATGATTTTTATGACTGCAACTCAGACCTGGGTTGTTTTAATTGAACACGAGAGACAATATGCTGAAATTGCTATCCTTTAGTTATCTTAGCTTTTTTTTAAATATTGTGAGAGTTGGCTTCGATACATATCCTGAAATTATAAAAAAAAACTTAGCGACTAAATTCTTAGTCACAGTCTTTTTGACGCTAACATACTGTTCTCGGGTCTGGAAATGTTCTACTGTAGTACCTGAAAATGTTCATAGAGAATATGCTTACTTTTATGTAGGAAACTATATTCTTATACAACTAAAGCAGCAAGAGTTATCTTATATATGTAGTCAGTGAACAATTTAACCCCCTCTCCCCACGTTTTTGCAAAGATCAGAACACTGTAGTAGTTAAAATCATTAATGTGGCAGTGATATTATTTGCTGAACGCTCTAACCTCCAAAGTTCTGTTTTAATTAATATAAATCACTCACGTTTACTGCAATACTGAAAGAAATAATTTTGAATTTTTTTTTACAAAGAAGCTTATTAGTGAGTGATCTGGTTAATAATAAACCACAAGGTGGGTGCGAATAAACTTTTTTATTTTACGCATCAAATCAAAATAATTTTATTCATTTTCATAGAATTACAAATACAAAATTAACAACTCCTTAAATTCCATTTGTAATTTGTATTATTATTTTTAAACAACTTAAAAACTAGAAAGGACCTAGAATAGATCATGCAATAAATTAGGCACATGGAGAAAAGCCGCAAGAACCCGCCTGGCTATATGCTAACACCAACATTTCTAGACAGCTAAAAACGGGGGAAAGTGCATTAACACTGGGTGGAAATAAGAGTTAAAAGGCATCGTGGAACGAAAAATAGAGCAACTTTTCGTGGTTCCTGATGCTGGTAACATTTGGTTCATTTTTACAATCAACCGCTTTTAAAAAAATATTTGCAAATGTGTTCACATGAACGCGCGAAACGAGTCGAGAGAAACGGCCTTCTTGTTTCACTAAAACCGCATAGCGTCCGACAGAGCTTTTAAAGAGCAGTTTTATAGAATTAACATACAATTATTTTCTCCAAGCAGCTCATTCAGTGGAACCCCCACGCTTACCCCAACGACCCCACCCCATCCCCCCGGCTCATCTTTTCAGTAGTTAAGACAAGTCTTGGGCCTTTGTATTGGGCAGCTACTGGGAATGTCGACTGGACGCGGAGAAATACAGTATAACACAACGAATTCTAGAATTATACAACACGTTTCTAAAAAAAAATTAAATACATTCTGCAGATGTTTGCGATCTATTCCCGAAATGTACAGTGGTGATTCATCGCCAAACCTTGCAGCTACTTTACACTTCCAGTTTTTATACATATAAATGTTATAAAGTAACAGTCTTTGCACGCAAGGTGCAGGAATAGCAATCCCAAAGCGGGAAAAGTGTTTATTATTATTATATGACGGTTTGAGCTTCTTTGATTTGGGTGCAAGACTAAGAAGTGTTGAGAACAGGTCTGGAATACACACCTTGGTAGTAAGAAGCTTCGCTGGCCAGGACCGAGGGCTCCATGCTGCTCTTGCCCATTGAGCTGAGGGCTAGCCCGCTGGCCATGCTGCTCCCGTAGCTGGAGTAGTGCATGGCCTGTTCGTAAGCCTTCAAGTCCATCTTGTGATGTTGCTGCTCGGACGACATGAGATTGTTGATGGAGAAGGGGTGATTGAATGAGTAATGCGGGTCTCCCTTCAGGTGGTGGACCTGCTGCGAGTCGGCGACCGACACGTGGCCCAGGGGCGGCCCCGGGTGAGGGTGGGGGTGAGGGTGAGGGTGGGAATGAGGATGAGGGTGAGGATGAGGGTGCGGGCTCAGGCTCAGGGGGCCCCCGATCGCCGGGCCCGAGCTCACCAGTGGAGCCTGCGATTTGATGTCGGCATGAGGCGCTGTGTCCGCCGGGCTGGAGGAGGTGCTCGAGTCGCTGAGAGCCGCCGTGCCCTCGGCCTGGCCTTGGCCCCGGCCCCCGGTGCTGCTGTTGCCGGCCGGGGTGGAGGAGGCGGTCGCCTCTTTCCTCCCGCCGTCCGGCCCCGCTTTCAGCGCCGACTTCTTCTCGCACTTGAAGCGTTTCTGGCGCCGCAGGTAGCAGCCGTTCTCGAACATGTTGCCCGAGTCTGGGTGCAGTGTCCAGTAGGAGCCTTTGCCTGGTTTGTCGGGGGAACGGGCCACCTTGATGAAGCAGTCATTAAAGGAGAGCGAGTGTCTGATGGAGTTCTGCCACCGCTGCTGGTTCTGCCGGTAATAGGGGAAGAGGTCCATGATCCACTGGTAGATCTCACTGAGAGTCAGCATCTTGCTGGGGGCCTGCTGGATGGCCATGGTGATGAGGGAGATGTAGGAATAAGGTGGCTTGGCGTGTGGGTAGGTCCGCCGGAAGGTTTTGCTATCCCGCGGGCGGCTCAGGTTGCTCTGGCTGTAAGCCATGGGGCTGATGGCCGGGCTCATGCTGGAGTAAGGGCTCAAGGCGTTCATGGATGCCTGCTGGCTGCTCATGTTGGGGCTGATGGCCGAGCTCATGGCCGGCACCCCGGCGCCCATGCCATTCATGGCGCCGGCTCCGCCGCCTGGCATCCCGGCCATGCCCGGGCTCAGTCCCGTGCAGATCCCCGGGTTCCCGTAGGACATGTTAAAGGAGCCTGAGGTCATGTTGCCGCTGGAGCCCATGGTGTTCATGCTCATGTAGCTGTTCATGCTGCCCAGTCCCGGGTTCATGCTGTTTACTGGTACGGTGGAATAGGCCTTCACAATAAGAGAAAGGTGTTAGTTTGATGGGTCAGGACGCCAAGTTTCTTTTTTTTTTAATTCGGAACTCTTTACACTTTGGTCACCAATTATTTCGACGGGAAACTTGTATTTTACAACACGAGGGGGAAAAGCCTTCTGACTCATTTAAGTAAAACGAGGTGAGAAAACCACACCTCTTAAAATAAAGTATAAAGTTGCAGCAGCTTCCTCCCTAGTATAACAGTAATAGATACAATAGTGCTACTGGTTATTGTTGATGACTTTGGTCAGATTCCCTCTCTGATCTCTGGCCGCTCCTCTAAACACTGGAGCGGGAATGGGAGCGGGCTCAGCTCCCTCTCTCTCTGATGCCACCGCGTGGTCACTCACTTTGAGGCTCCATGACGTCCTGTATCGAATACACAACACCAAGCAGTTTTATTAACTATTATGGGTTGGTATCCCTTCATTTTGAGACATCTTAAGCGGACACGTAACATCCGCTAGACATACTTCGACTGAACATTGTCCAATTTTGTAAAAAAAAAAGAGTTCCTCGGCAAACTGCTTATAAACATGGCTTGCAAGTAAGCCGCTTAATAATCCAGCGCTCTTTATGTGATCTACTACTTGATGCTCGCAACTGCTCACCTCAAAATAAGGTGCAACTGTAACTTTTACTTACCTCCTGCGGTTCGCCGTAGTAACTGCTCCACTCGGAAGCTTCGTGTCCTTCCATCTTCACCGTACCTAACATCATGGAGGCAGAGTACAATAAACGAACATCAAAGCTTGCCCCAAAAATAAAATCCCAGCGCGGATGTACTCTGGCTGAAGTACTGTGAGAAAGATAGAATGGAGAGTGAGGAAGTGTTGGGACGCGAACACTTTGAGTGGCGCTGGGGACATGCGTAGTGATTTAACTGCCCACAGATCCTGCCTCCTTTCCCGATTTGCCCAGATCTTTCTCTATTTGAATAATCAACTCTCACCTAGGCGTTAGGATACTCGACTCCTATTGCACACCTGCCTTAACTACAGGCACCGTTCACATCCAACGAGCTGCCACTCAGCGGGGCCAGACTTGAGCCATTGAAAATAGTCCCTATTGGATTTGTAAAGAGACTAATTGGTTTAACTCGGAAACAATAGGAAAGACAAACTACAGCAATGGGATGAGAAACGATAAATTAATCCGGCAGCGAAAAAGAAACTAGGGACGCATTTTTCCGAACGATTAAACGGGGTGAGAAAACTCCAGGGTGCCCTGTCACAGCTAATTATTCTAGTTTCCCTTTACAATATCTCTGGTACATTTTCCCAACAAAAATGTACCTTAGTTAAAACATGGCCTTTCTTTAGCAAACTGAAGTTAACCTTAACAGTTTGTACAGCAAATTTTCAGAAGGGCGATAAATGCAAATACTTTTGAGATAAACTGCACCCTTATGTGATTTGTTTGGCCTGCTAACAGCTTTAAATTAAAGTTAAAGCTACCAAGTCTCACAGATGTAACACATTTTAACAAAATATCCACACTGGGGATTAATTTAATAAACACTTCGTTTAGAATCTTGCCCAACAGACTGGGTTGTGTAAAACCCATTACTCCGGTAAATCAGTAAACTGTAAAAGAGATAGTTGGTCCAGCAGCTTGTCTGGCGATAGCACCGTTAGCAAACCTTTGGACCCAGCAAATATCTCAATCAATAACGGTAGCATTCCAAAAACAAATTATTTCTGGGAAATTCAGCTCTGATCCCAGGCAATTCATTAAATTACACGGTTATGTGAGCTGCAATCTGAGCTCCACATGTTTGGTGGACAGACTATAAAGGGCGATGGCCCTTTCTGTCTGTTGTTCATTTAGAAATCTAAACAAATGTCTGTTTAATAAGGTATTAGGCTGAGCGACATTCCTACCCTGAAAGAGACGAATCGGGCTGAAAGTGGCAGATGTAATTAGCCTGAGGCAGAATTTACTCTGTAGTGTGACGTCTTTGAGGAATGGTGTAAATAAACGCATTCTTCGTCCTTCTTTCGTCGCGATAGGTCGTAAAAATGCAGAATGGAAAAATAGTTTGCATTCAAGATCACGTACCTCGGGTTACCCTCTTTTGGACTTTGCAGCCAGCAACAGCCCTCGCTCCAAGTCATCAATAAATGAAACTTCAGCTTGTGCATTGGCTTTATGTAGCGCCTAGCAACGGAGCAGCTTTTGGATCAGGGATGTTAACCCGAACAAAATGAACAGTCCTGGACTCCCTCCTTTCTCTCTATCTTGTGCACGAAGTTTACTGCTCAGCCCGTGAGCTGGGTCCCAAATACAGCATGAGCGAGAAACTGTGAGCTTTCAGCTGGCAACACGTGCTTAAAAATCTCACATCCAGGGGACACAAAGTGTAAATAGTCCAATGACAACTAAATAGTCTGTATTTTTATTTTTTATATACCACCCTTCTTCTGTGATGAGATTTACCCAGTGTTCTGAAATTATTGTAGTCTAATTGTGCGCCCTTTAATTTCCAATGTTAGGGAGATTGAAATCCGATCAGAGCAAGCACCCACTGTGAACCTGTTCACTTGGTCCTTTTCAAAGTCTTGATGGAAATGGTTGAGCAGCAACCAGGCCTAGGCCTTTTCACTTCTTTAAATAACAAAGACACATTGTACAGCGAGCTCGCCACTGGTATCAGACCCACCGGCCGTCCATGTCTCCGTTATAAAGACGTCTGCAAACGCGACATGAAATCGTGTGACATTGATCACAAGTCGTGGGAGTCAGTTGCCAGCATTCGCCAGAGCTGGCGGGCAGCCATAAAGACAGGGCTAAATTGTGGCGAGTCGAAGAGACTTAGTAGTTGGCAGGAAAAAAGACAGAGGCGCAAGGGGAGAGCCAACTGTGCAACAGCCCCAACAAACAAATTTCTCTGCAGCACCTGTGGAAGAGCCTGTCACTCCAGAATTGGCCTTTATAGCCACTCCAGGCGCTGCTTCACAAACCACTGACCACCTCCAGGCGCGTATCCATTGTCTCTCGAGATAAGGAGGCCCAAAATAAATAACTGGAATGTAATATTTGAAATGTAATATTTGAAGTTTCGTCCGAATCATGAACGTTTTGAAAAATGTGAAGAGATTGAGTCAATTCGATTTTCTCTGTAAAGAAAAGCAAAAAAAAAGTGTGACCACTTTTTACCATTAAAAATACTATGCATTTCGGAATGAATTAATATTGCGGAGGGAAACTCTGTAGTCCATATGTTGCTGTCATGACCACAATTTAGATCTGCCAAAGGAGCACAGTTAAACGGCCACCTAACATGTATCCAAATTGTGTTGGTCAACGAATCAATTCATAAATTGATCTGTCCGTCCTTTGCCAATGGTACCAGGAGCAAATCCATTCTCGTACGTCCCGTGGACTTCAAACTACCAAATAGCCTTCACAACTCATCCTCAGGAAACTAAGCCCGTGTACATTTTGTGAAATAAGAATGATATATTAACCAAGTCTTGTCAGTTTATTACATTCATGTACACAGTTTTATTTGGCATCATGGTTGCACCCTTCCTATGTGTTATGGTAACAGGGTTTTTGACATATATTGTATAAGGAAAGCGTTGCTAACATGATTGTTCGCTATTGTATCATTGTTTAAGTAAATTAATGATCAAGGAGTGGGTCCAAGAGCATATCCCTACCAAACAACTGCACGCACTTGGCCTGTATTAACCAATGCGAGCGGGTGGAATTTCTTGACTTATTTTCATTTTAGTTCTCCAAAAGGTGCAGTTGCAAGTGTCCCACATCACACCCAAAAAAGATTCGTGTTGTGCATCGTGTATTCAGTGATACAACCGTTAGCAGTAAATGTTTGAAGATCATTTTGGAGAGAATATTTACTCCTGCTCATATATTAGTTGTTAAATAATTTTCGAAGAGCTCCGATTTTCGTCCCTTGGAGAATACCGCTGAAGTTTGCTGAATCCAAAATATTTATGCCATGTTGATAATTATTTCAGATACAGTATGCAAAGTTTAAAAAAAAAATCTTTTAAAATATAATTCAGTGACAGATAATTTTATGCTTAGATTGTGGATTTGAGGAACGGTAGACGTCCTAAATACAAAGTACATCTTTCCACGGCTGGCGAAGCAAACCACATTTGAAAAATATTTGTACCTCCCCCCACACCATCCCAACAGCAACCCCCTTCCCCCACCCGCCCCACAATCCCACCTGGTGTAAAGGAAGCTGGCTGTAAATAAACCCGTTCATACATTCGCAAGTGCAATTTATAGCAGTGATACGGATTACCTGCAAAAATAGTTTCCAGTAATTAAGCAGCAGCGTTGGCAATAAACACAGAGAAAAGAGTCAGCGTATATCCGAGAACAAACCATCCATCTGGAGGGAGCGACTCCGGGGACGCTGACGGTTTCAGAAAGGTCTCATTAGCATCTAAAGAGCAATATGCAAAGGGTGGATTTTGTTAACAATGTTGCAAAATTAATTGGATCATTCTAATTCAAGTGAGTTATCTATATGTGAAAAGAGTGACGTAAGTGCAAAAGTCTATAAGTTTATCTGCTGAGACTACTAGTAGCCATTCTAAATCAATGTATGTATTATGCTGCTTTCGACCTTTGCAATGTACAATTACGTATGCAGTGTTGGCCCTCCAACACAAAATAACACGAGAAGTTATTATTGTATATTAAATTAAAATTGCCCTCCGTCTTTTTGCAATATTTAATCCATTTGATTTTATTCAAATAAATAATGGCAGTATAGTAAGAATGTTGGAGGCGGGTGTAGCTGAAAATTGCACGTAGTGCTAAATTGATCATTCAGAAACATGTTCGAATGTTTTTAAGAAGGTTAGAGTGAAAATACACTGATTTCAGACTGATTAAAGACACATTGAATCACCACTATATTCCCATGATCGTCGTCAGGGTAAAAGTTCACGACGGTTTCTTGACCAGGTGACAGATGATAAGACTGGGATTTACTTTCCACTCTTTCAGCTACGTTTTATCTGTGTAGACAAGGTATAAAATGACAAGTTCTTTGCTGAGATCAGGACTTCCTACCAGAATCCCCCCGAGCCACTTTATTATTGTCTTCCCCGTTAGCTTAAGAAATAATTTAATGTTTCTTATTCAACTCCTCCAAAGAAGAAGGTAGAACGAAATTGCATTTCCTCAAGACCTTTCGTCACCCACGGAGCAGTTTGTTATTTATTTGATAATGCAACGATTTAGCGAATAATCTCCACACAAAAAAAACTCAACTCTCTCATTGGTTAATTAGCTAACATATTTAATGGTTTATAATTTTCTTGTAATCGATTTCAGATTATTTCTCCGTAAACTTGCAGGAGGTCAGATTGCATTATCCACTAACAAATCGAACTAATAGATGATAAAACAGAAAGTTACTGTCAAGCTTCAACAGGCCTTCAAGTTGCTTATCCACACAATTTTCAGGCAAAGGAACCATATGCTATACTGGTGTTATTTTGGTGGCGCGAGGGAGACGGCTGTTGCCAAACTGAGATTTTCACCTCGCTGTTATAATGCTGCGAGCAGTGGTCCAATTTTGAGAACATCAGTCTCAGGAAAGATAACTCGAAAAGGTTCACACTTGCAGCAATGGCATCTCACTGCGGTACCAGTGAACCAACGGTGCGAATGCTGTCCTGCAGTACTAGACATATATTTGCATCATTGCACACTCACTGGTTATACTGGACGCTGGGAACCGGATCAACTCTGAAATCAGTTAGAATCCAATTCAAAACACACAGCACAATCATAAGAGGCCCATTTTGAACGTGGAAAACAAAAGCAAATGAAAATAAACTAACATGAGATACTGGATTCTGGCCAATTTACATATCTGCTGCTTCAGCACAACATTTTGGCCGTAGTCTTCTGAGCAAAAAAAAAATGTTTCTTAACGGTGAAGATTTTGAATTAAACACAAGTAGTAGAGTAAATGGGGAAGCCAAATTAGGAATATGGCCCTAACTCACTTTTAAATCAAGAGTCCATGAGCTAAAACTCTGTGAAGTATTTTGCAACTTGTGGAATCAAGTGCCATCGAATGCAACATCTATCAAGTGATTGGATTGGTTCAAAATGGTACTTCTGTTACAGGGGTTATAATGGGGAATAACCTTAAGCTTACAGCAAGATAATGCTAGATGAGTCGAAGTTATGGGAGAGTTTGAAGAACATTAGTGAAAAAGCAAAGCCTGCAACACCAGTCCATTAAATGAGATAGGCTTGATGAATTGATTTTTTTTTGTCCTACATACTTTTGTGGCTCTTTAGGAAGTCCTAACCTGTCTGCTTTTAAACAAGAACATTTATGGAGCAGCTTCAATATTCATCAATATGACAAATGAAAAAATATGCATGAAACTAGACAGCTGGTAACAATTCATTCAGATCACTATTGGAATGGTTTGATTATCCATATCAAATGTATAAAAGCCATTGAAAATTTCTCGCAGACTGTTAAGTCACTGTAACCCTTATCAGATAAAGGTAGGCTTGGAAAATCCCAGAAAGATGGGATAAAGATCTTCAGGACTATGGCATGATATTGTATATTTTTCTTGCCATTATTTTCCATCTTTTTTCTCCTCTCCTGAATATGTTATCTTCTTACTGTGCCTTGGTTCTGCAAACAGTGAGCACCCTCTGGTACCTTTGCTTGAGTGACCATTGTGAGTGTGGGAAGGTGTTCAACCATTAAGGAGGGGCAACGTTTACACATAAAGGCTTTTACTAGGGATTACTGGATAGTAATCAGGAGCAGGAATCTTGGCTGATTTGCCCTCTTCTGGTACTGAATATGTCCCAGTTGAGATCAGTTAATTGAACACAGTACGGATCTCAAACCTGGGCTCTGCCTATTCTGCATGGGTCAGCTACTCACCAGACAAACCTGCATGTGTAATTGTTTTATTGTTAGACCAAATGAGATGGGGATATGTGGTAATCTTTTTGTTCATAATTTTCATTTGATCATATTACCTGTATTTTATGATTTTAAAAATCCTATAAATAATCAACTATTCAAGTGTATGCAAATCTAAGACTTCCTACTGTTTTCAGAATAAATATAAGGAATGTCATTGTTTGTCAAGAAAATGTCTCCTTGGCCTGGATGATCAGAAGAATACATTTTGGCCACTTGCTGGATAGCTATCAAAATCTATTGGGCTATGTTTGTTATTCAAATTAATTATTGAGCCATTTCATCACACTTTCTGTAGATAAAGTTCTGTACATATATTGTGTTTATGCATTTATGCATAATATGCAAAAGAGTGGTGGTAAGGTAAATTATTGACAGTAAATGGAAGTATTTGTACTAATGTAGTGCAGAGATAGTATATTTTGATTTACACAAGGTTATAACTACTGACAATTCACATTAAAAGTTTGATTATTGGTTAAAAAAATACAGGAATGGCCAAACATTTATTGCTCCTCAAGGAACTATGCCTTTCAGATGACTCAATGATTCATTTTTCGACAAGGTAAATATTTATGACAGCCTGGTGAGGTTCTTGGAAATGAAATAGCTTTTCTTCTATGTGAATACTATGTCATCTATAACTTGAGTCAAATACAAAGTGAAGCACCCTCTGAACTGCTCCAGCAAGTGTCGAGTGTACCTTAATCACAGTGTCAATAAGCTATCCCTTTCATTTTTAACTTTATTATGACATTTTGTGTTCATCAAGGTGAATGGAATGTATCTGTTTTGGTTCAGGGCCATCATGTTCCCGTAAAGGTGAAGGGTAGGACCAACAAGTCCAGGGAACCCTGGATGTCAAGGGATATAGAGGATTGGATAAGGAAAAAAAGGAGGTTATGGAAGATTCAGAGGGCTGAAAACAGCGGAGGCCCTAGAGGAGTATAGAATGTGTAGGGGGGTACTTAAAAAAGTAATTAGGAGTGTGAAGAGGTGGCATGAGAAAACACTGGCGGGCAAGATAAAGGAAAATCCCAAGGCATTGTATAAGTATATTAATGGCAATAGGATAACCAGGGAAAGAGTAGGGCCCATTAGGGACCAAAGAGGCAAACTGTGTGTGGAGCTGGAGGACGTAGGTAAGGTTTTAAATGATTACTTTTCATCTGTATTCACTATGGAGAAGGACGATGTAGGTGCAGAGATCAGGGAGGGGGATTGTGATATACTCAAACAAATTAGCATGGAAAGGGAGGAGGTTTTGGGGTTTTAGCGGGCTAAAAAGTGGATAAATCCCAAAGGCCCAGATGAGATGTATCCCAGGCTGTTATGTGATGCAAGGGAGGAGATAGCAGGGCCTCTGACAAATTTTCAAATCCTCTCTGGCCACAGGAGAGGTGCCAGAGGACTGGAGGACAGCGAATGTGGTACCGTTATTCAAGAAGGGTAGCAGGGATAAACCAGGTAATTACAGGCCAGTGAGTCTAACATCAATGGTAGGGAAATTATTGGAAAGAATTCTGAAGGACAGGATTAATTTCCACTTGGAGAGGCAGGGATTAATCAGGGATAGTCAGCATGGTTTTGTCAGGGGGAGATCATGTCTAACAAATTTGATTGAATTTTTTGAGGAGGTGACTAGATGTGTAGATGAGGATAAAGCGGTTGATGTAGTCTACACGGACTTCAGAAAGGCTTTTGATAGGTCCTGCATGGGAGATTAGCTAAGAAGGTAACAACCCATTGGATCCAGGCAAATTTGGCAAATTGGATCCAAAATTGGCTTAGTGGCAGGAGGCAGAGGGTGATGGTCGAGGGTTGGTTCTGTGATTGGAAGCCTGTAACCATTGGTGTACCACAGGGATCGGTGCTGGTACCCTTGCTGTTTGTAGTGTACATTAATGACTTAGACATGAATATAGGAGGTATGATCAGTAAGTTCGCAGATGACATGCAAATTGGTGGTGTCGTAGATAGTGAGGAGGAAAGACTTAGATTACAGGACGATATAGTTGGGATGGTAAGATGGGCAGAGCAGTGACAAATGGAATTTAATCCTGAGAAGTGTGAGGTGATGCATTTTGGGAGGACTAACAAGGCAAAGGAATATACAATGGGTGGCAGGAAGTACAGAGGGTCAGAGGGATCCTGGTGTACTTGTCCATAGATCACTGAAAGCAAATGCACAGGTAGATAAGCTGGTTAGGAAGGCATATGGGATACTTGCCCTTATTAGCCGAGGCATAGAATATAAGAACAGGGAGGTTATGATGGAGCTGTATAAAATGTTAGTTCGGCCACAACTGGAGTACTGTGTGCAGTTCTGGTTGCCACACTATAGGAAGGATTTGATTGCACTGGAGAGGGTGCAGAGGAGATTAACCAGGATGTTGCCTGAGCTGGAGCATTTCAGCGATGAAGATAGACTGGATAGGCTGGGGTTGTTTTCCTTAGAGCAGAGAAGGCTGAGGGGGGACCTGATTGAGGTATACAAAATTATGAGGAGCATAGATAGGATAGATAGGAAGAAACTTTTTCCCTTAGCAGAGATGTCAATAACTAGGGGGCATAGATTTAAGGTAAGGGGCAGGAGGTTTAGAAGGGATTTGAGGAAATAAATTTTCACCCAGAGGGTGGTTGGAATCTAGAACACACTGCCTGAAGAGGTGGTGGAGGCAGGAGCCCTCACAACATTTAAGAAGTATTTAGATGAGTACTTGAAATGCCATAGCATACAAGGCTACGGCCAAGTACTGGAAAATGAGATTAGAATAGATAGGTGCTTGATGGCCAGCATGGAAACAATGGGCTGAAGGGCCTGTTTCTGTGCTGTATAACTCTATGACTCTATCCTCATGTGTGCTTTAAAGGAAACACAAGTCCTCTTCCCAAAGGATACTCTGCCTGTAAGCAGCTGTTGCCCTGCAAGGTTCCAGTTCTTCCGCCATCAGCAGTGAAGAGTCGCTGGATCCAGCATAGGCCATGGCTCGTAACCCTGAGCATGGGACCCTTATCTGGTCTTGGGTGACTCACAAAAGGGCTGGGACGCCCACCCACTGAGGTCTCAAATGACCCTGCTACCCACTGTACCAACCAATGTAATCCAAATTCTAAAGATGGAAACATTCTATTTCAGGAGCATTTTATAAAAAACACAACAAATCAAATCAGATTTTTGGATATTTTAACTTAAAATGTTAAAGTATTTTACTGGCTGAAAATGAGAAAACATATTTTGAATGAATAAGAAAGTGAAAGCATCAGCTGTCCTATTCATGTACTGATGTTAGGCTTTGTTGTGCCAGTTAGGGAAGTATCATTGTCAATGATTGTATAATGTTCAATACCATTCTCAACTGCTCAGAAACAGAAGCAGTCTGTGTCCATATGCAGCAAGACGTGGACAATATTCAGGCTTGGGCTGATAAGTGGCAAGTACCATCCATGCCACACGAGTGCCAGGCAATGACAATCTCCAATAAGAGAGAATCTAATCATCTCCCATTGACAGCCAATGGCATTACCATTGCTGGATCCCCCCACTATCAACGTCCTAGGGGTTACCATTGATCAGAAACTGAACTGGACCAGCCACATAAATACTGTGGCTACTAGAGCAGGTCAGACTGGGAATTCTGCGGCAAGTAACCCACCTCCTGACTCCCCAAAGTCTGTCCACCATCTACAAGGCACAAGTCATTAGTGTGATGGAATACTCGCCACTTGCCTGGCTCCAACAATACTCAGGAAGCTCGACACCATTCAGGGCAAAGCAACCCAGTTGGTAGGCACCCTGTCCACCACCTGAACATTGACTCCCTCCATGACCGATGCACAGTGGCAGCAGCGTGTACCATATACAAGATGCACTGCAGCAACTCACCATGCCTCCTTCGACAGGACCTTCCAAACCCATGACCTCCTCCACCTAGAAGGACAAGGACAGCATATGCATGGGAACACCACCACCTGCAAGTTCCCCTCCAAGTCACACACCATCCTGACTTGGAAATATATCACTCGTTCCTTCACTATTGCTGGATCAAAGTCCTGGAACTCCCTCGTTAACAGCACTGTGGGTGTACCCGCACCAGATGGACTGTAGTGGTTCAAGAAGTCAGCTCACCACCACCTTCTCAAGGGTAATTAGGGATGGGCAATAAATGCTGGCCTTGCCAAGTGACGCCCATATCCCATGAAAGCATAACAAATATTTAAGAATGATACAATCAAATGTTATTATTTTAAATCTACTATCTTCAAGGCTAATCCATTTATTTCTTTTATTTTTCAGGAACTCAGAGAAAAAATTACAATTTTGGATGGGCAAGTTCATGCAGATTCAACTAATAAAAAAAATGAAGGGATAAATTACATAAATTATTCCACACGTGAATAGTAATCTTCTGTTTTGCAATATGTTCTACATACTCTAACCTCCCTGAAGTTTTATATACTGTATCTGTATTTATTATTGTCATTTGTACAATGCAAGCAACCTATTTCATGTGCCTTTCAGGACTTCCTTGGTATATCTGACTGGTGATAGAAAAGAGAATGGGAAATCCTCATAAGGCCAAAAGTCAGCAGAGCACATTTCAATGCACTTTCACACTAACGAACTTAGATTTTTGATTTTGTCCAAAAAAGCAAAAAATGTTGTATTACTATCTGATAGTAAAAAGATTTTTACATGCCATTTGTTGCATGTATATATACACAGTAACTCAAAACTATGATTACGTAGATGGTACCAAACTTGGAGTTGTTGCAAGCAGTGAGGATGTTATCAATCGACTGCAACAGGACATAGATAGGCTAGCAAAATGGGCGGACAAGTGGCAGGTGGAATTTAATACAGAGAAGTGTGAGATGATGGATTTTGGTAGAAGGGATAGGGAAAGACAATATTAGAAAGAAAGGCTTGCATTTATATAGTGCCTTTAATGACCACTGGATGTCTGAAAGCACTTTACAGCCAATGACGTACTTTTGAAGTGTACTTACTGTTGTAATGTAGAAAATGCGGCAGCCAATTTGCTCACAGCAAACTCCCACAAACAGCAATGTGATAATGACTGGATAAACTGTTTTTGTGATATTATATAATTAATGGCACAATTCTAAAGAGTGTGTAGGGACAGAGGTACCTGGGGGTTCATGTTCATAGATCTTTGAAAGTGACAGGACAAATTGAGAGCCTAGTTTGCAAAGCATGTGGGATCTTGGGCTTGATAAATAGAAGTATTGAGTACAAAAGCAGGGAAGTTATGCTGAACCTTTAGAAAGCTCTGGTTAGGCCTCAACTGGAGTATTGTGTCCAGTTCTGGTCACCACACTTTAAGAAGGATGTGAGGGTCCTTGAGAGAGTGCAGAGGAGATTTACCTGAATGCTTCAATGGATGAGGAATTTTAGTTACACGGTTAGGTTGGAGAAGCTGGGGTTGTTCTCCTTGGAGCAAAGGAGATTGAGAGGAGATTTGACAGACGTGTACAAAATTATAACAGGTTTAGATAAGTTAGACAAGGAAAAACTGTTCCCATTAGCTGGTGGTACAAAGACTAGGGGGCATAGATTTATGGTTTTGAGCAAGAGGTGCAGGGGGGATGTGAGGAAGAACTTTTCTGTGCAGTGAGTGTTAATGACCTGGAACTTGCTGCCCATGAAGGGGTGGAAGCTGAGATAATACGATACGAAACTTGGACGATGATACAAAACTTGGAAGCATTGTGAACTGTGAAGAGAATAGTGTAGAACTTCAAAAGGACATAGATAAGTTGGTGGAATGGGCAGACAGGTGGCAGATGATGTTCAATACAGAGAAGTGAGAGGTGATTCATTTTGGTAGGAAGAACACAGAGAGACGATATAAAATAAAGGGTACAATTCTAAAGGGGGTGTAGGAGCAGAGGGACCTGGGTGTATATGTGCATAAGTCATTGAAGGTGGCAGGACAGGTTGAAAGAGCAGTTAATAAAGCATACAGTATCCTAGGCTTTATTAATAGAGGCATAAAGTACAACAGCAAGGAAGATATGTTGAAGTTGTATAAGACACTAGTTCATCCTCAGCTGGAGTATTGCATCCAATTCTGGGTGCCGCACTTGAGGAAAGACATGAGAGAATTGGAGAGAGTACAGAAGAGATTCACAAGAATGGTTCCAGGGATGAGGAATTTCTGTTATGAAGATAGATTGGAGAAGTTAGGACTGTCTTCCTTGGAGAAGAGAAGGCTGAGAGGTGATTTGATCGAAGTATTCAAAATCATGAGGGTTCTGGACAGAGTAGATAGTGAGAAACTGTTCCAACTCGTGAAAGGATCGAAAATGAGAGGGCACAGATTTAAAGTATTTGGTAAAAGAAGCAAAAGTGACATGAGAATTTTTTTTTTTCATGCAGCGAGTGGTTAAGGTCTGGAATGCACTGCCTGAGAACATAGTGGAGGCAGGTTCAATTGAAGCATTCAAAAAGGAATTAGACTGTTATATGAAAAGGAAGATTGTGCAGAGTTACAGGGAGAAGGAAGGGGATTGGAACTGAGGGAGTTGCTTTTTCAGAGAGCTGGTGCAGACATGATGGGCCAAATGGCCTCCTACTGCACTGTAACAATTCTGTGATTCTGTGAATTGATGATTTAAAAAGGAAATTGGATGGGCACTTGAAGGAAATAAACTTGCAGGGCTATGGGGATAAAGCAGGGGAATGGGCCTGACTGAATTACTCTACAGAGAGCGGGGATGGACTTGATTGGCTGAATGGCTTCCTCTGTGCCGTATATGGCTGTATGCCTCCCTCTCTCTATATATATTATATAGCTAACTTGGAATAAAGGGGTGGTTAGAATGTACACAGCAATTATAGTCACATTCTAAATGTGAAGCTAACTTTCTCTTTCAGATGTTAACTGGCCTGTTCTAAATTTCTAGTCATTTTTTCTTCTTTTATTACAGATATCCAGCACCCACACTTTTTCTTTCTGTCTGATGTATCCAATCACGTTTTGGAGGCAGTACCAGCACATGCACAGATTCTAAACCAACACGACAACCTTTCCGTGCAATTCAAACTTGATGTATTTTTCCGTGTGTATTTTAGATAGTCTGTAGAAAGTATTACTTCCCATTTTTGGAAAAAAAATCTGATATTGCATCAGGGTAAATTGACAGTTTATCACGAAGAATGAGTGACTTAAACATGTACCTGGGCACCTGCTATGATAGGAGCAAAATAACAGGCACATTCCGTCTGAAGAAAGCGAATCCCAGTAAGGGTAACTTTCCTTTATTAATTACAATTGAACGGATTGCCTTCTGAATATTTCAGGTGACTTCATTGTGACAGTAAAGCGTTGGGCGTTTATGTCATCCAAACTGTAAGTTATTATTTACATCTCCTTAATTTATTTAAATAATGAATTCTTTGTAGCTTTTCTTGTTAGAAACATCCCAGGCCATCGGCCAGTTTCTTCAGAATTACCCATACTTATTGGTATTTTTGTGAGTTATATCAGTTAGGCGGTGTGGATTGGAATCTTTTATTCTGAGCTATCGGGTATTCACTGCTGAGTGAATGGGATAAATGCTGCATATTTATTATGCAATATTATTTTCTCCTGTTTGATTAGTCCAAATTTCATTGTGCCATTGTGTTTATTAACACGGCAGTGAACATTATTTAAATAGGGCGTGTGGTTTTAAGATAAATTTGTTTCCAATAAATATTAAAAGCAACAACTGTTGTAGAAATGTCCTGGGTTCTACTTCGGAGGAAAATTTCCAACGCAGCGCTCATATGTCAACCAAGGGTCGAAAGGAAGAGATTCCCTCTTCAGATGGAACAGCACAGATTTCAGTGCACATAGCGCAGCAATTGACTTTGTGGAACAATTTTATAATTCAGCACGTTAACAACGATTGTTTTCTTACAAAACTGCATAATTTGAATGCAAGAATCGATAGCACGGAGGAAGCAGGCAGTTTTTGTGCCGTATCTTTGCGCTTTGTGGTCACATCGTCCTATTGTGGTACTCGGGCATTTCATCCAGTTTTAATCTGCAATCAAACACACAAACATTCCCCTACGCTCATCAACCCCACCCTTCAAAACTAAAACACCAGGGGATGATCTGAATGCCGACATTATACATTTTAGCTTAGACTTGAAACAGAGCTGGAACATACAGCAATGTCACCTGTATTTTGCTGCGTTCAGCGTCAACATACCCACCATGGTTACCTTGACGGAGAAGTCAAATGCTTATCGCACGATGGCTATTTCAGCGGTTCTAAAGGAATGTGGTTTCAGAGCGAAGCAACAGTCTCTTTAATCATATGGCAAGCGACATCTGCAGGCCGCTGAGGTTTTCTAATTGTAAGTTTGTCTTTAGGTCCAATAATTTCAATGCACGGTCTGAGGTTTAGTTCGGATTCAGAGAAATTAACTGTGCTTCCGGTGTTTCCCCATCACTTATTGGACCGAAATCTGGGTGATAATGCGGTGTGTTAGTGATTCTAAAAGCAAAATACTGCGGATGCTGGAAATCTGAAACAAAAACAAGAAATGCTGGAATCACTGAGCAGGTCTGGCAGCATCTGTGGGAAGAGAAGCAGAGTTAACGTAAACGTTAACTTCTCTTTCCACAGATGCTGCCAGACCTGCTGAGTGATTCCAGCATTTCTTGTTTTTGTGTTAGTGATTCTGTTGGGTCTGTGATAAATGTTGATAGGTCCAATAATATTCAGCGCACACACGCATTTATAGTGTAGAATAAAATAAATGTGGGCACGGGCATAGCACACACACAAACATCACCTCATTAGACAGGTATTAAATTTACTTTTTGTCTAAAATCACGTGTATCTTCTCCCTGTAGAAAAACATAAATGACCGCACTATCTTCTTCGTTCCTGCTTTCCGTTATAACTCTTACATACTTCTTGCAGATACAATCTGCACTTTAAGTTTATTAACATAAACATAAATATAAACGACAGCTATCCAGGCCAGTCGGGTAACTGCAGTGAGAATATGTTTCTTCTAATATTTATTGACCAGCACCATTGTGCAAGGACAGGGGGACTCTGCATAGGTGTCGGTTAATACAGAGACACAGCTCTTGACAGTTTGAAAGTTAGGAGAGAGCAGATTCGGGTTTGCTAACCCAGGGTTGTTTTTGAATCTCCAGATATTCAAGATTAATATCCCTGACACTGCTGCCAGCAACCTTTAAGGAAAATCACAGGGTCATTCCAGCAATTGTCTTTTATTATTCCATTTCTTTGATCACTTTCATTTATTCGTGATAAAAATAATGGAAAAGGAAGAAAGGCCGGTTGACTGGGCGAGAGATCATGTGATGAAACCTCCAGGAATAGGTCAAAACCTCGAAGGGATAGGGGTTTCTGTTTTCTCCTGAGACAGGAGACCTGAATTTTCACGGGGATTCTCTCCTAATATTGCCGGGAATTTCCTCAAGGCTGCTGTTGCTTGGCTGCTCTAATGTTGTCAGAAATATAATGGAACCCTGGTTATGAGCAAAAATGAAGATCCCACTACGCTTCCAGTGAAGTAGCAGCGGTGGAGTGAAAACGATTTTGAGGAAATTTCTAGGCCTAGGTTTTAGTGTGTTCAAATTTCAGATTAGTAATTAATAAATAACCTCAAGTTATCCTACCACGTTTCAGGTCAATGCACACTCAAAATCAGTGTAAACTGCACCTTGAGCTTTATGTGTATTTTTTGTGTTTCGCACACTTTGTAACTTTTTATCCCTAGAGTTTTCCCTCACTGTGCAATTGAGACAGAAACCATGGACAAAATAAATCTGCATAAACTAATCATACTGTTATATTCATATAAAACATATGAGTCGAATACAAACTCAGCAAAGAAACACTGTACCTCTATGCACAATGTACCTCTAAGTTGTTCTACTAATGATCTCAGGCCTAAATATATTGATTAAAAAAAATTGTTCTCAGGATTGGGGTGATGAAGGTAATGCAACATTTATTGCACATTGTTAGATTCCCAAGAAAAGTTGGTTATGGATCATAGAATCATACAGCACAGAGGGAGACCATTCAGCCCATTGTGTTTGTACCAGCTCTTTGAACAAGCCATCCAGTTAGTCCCACTCCCCTACACTTTCCCTATAGCTTTTGTTCTTGAATTGTTGGAGCTCTGGTGATTGAGCAGTTTAATTATGAGGGTGATTTCCTCCATGCTGAATACGTATGTCTTTTGTTTGGTGTAGTATTGAGACTTTAGAAGAATGATTTTTCCTGTATAGTGACTATATCAAATATGTTTCCAGCAAAAGCAGTCAATGCTTTGTTCAGTAACACCATGAAAAAACAGGCTGAACATCCATTTGGAAATGAAGGTTATTATTTTAAATCTATGCTGATATGATCAAGTACTTCACCTGACACAGTGATTCAGGTGTATCAGGAGTAATTATGCACAGCATTCCTTTGAAAGATTAAAGTATTTGGGAAAGGTCCATTCAAGAAGGAGCCATGTCTCTGAAAGATAAACAGATAATGGAACCTAAAAAAAACATTTTAAGTGAGAAGAAAGCACATTCACTGACAAATTGGATTCAGAAAAAATATTTATTGCATTATAAAAATGTCATTTGAAGTATAAAGATCAGAACTATGTGTAATGTAAGCTAACAAGAGATGAATTCCAATAACATGACATAACTTATAAAACACACACACATATGCAGGTGCGCGCATGTACGCACACACAACGTAATCGCCCATTTACTCTGCATTTAATAAAATTTAGTGAACAAGCATATTGCTCAGTGATTTATACCTTAGTTCTTGAAAAAGTCCAGAGATTATATCAAGACAAAATTCATTTGCTCATGAACCATACTTTCATAACTACACAGAATATTAAATCTATATTCAATCCCTAGATGATTCCCTCGAGAAGTTGTAAATAAGGAGGCAGCAAGGAATAAAGAGTCTCAATACTTTTATGACTGTTTTAACCTGCCCTCCTCCTCCATGCACTGAGAGAGTTGGGCCATTCCTTGGTGGCACTATAGTTTCTGTATCATTCCATCTAAAAGTTAATCCTGTGGAGAGTGCTTGTAGTCTTTGCTGTTCAGGGTTCTTCCTCAAAGTAAAGTTAATGCTATTATTTATTTTTCTAACAAATATAATAATAAAACATATTTACTTTTTATTGAAAACTTGTTAAATGTGATCGGGTGCAGCTCTCCTTCCTAAAATGCCTAAAGAGGCCGGTAACAAGACCAAGGCAAATTGGTCTGCAAGCTTCATTTGTATGTTACCTCTGAGCTGTGGGCATTAATCGCAGCTCCAGAGGCCAATTGTGGAAGGGGAGCAAAATCTACTGGCCTGGATGCTGCCTGAGGGCCTAAAGTGGTTGACAACTCTGGTTGCATGTAATCGTGGTAGTTTCATCACATGACCTCTTGCTTCCACCCACCCTG
This sequence comes from Heterodontus francisci, assembly GCF_036365525.1. Lineage (NCBI taxonomy): Eukaryota > Metazoa > Chordata > Chondrichthyes > Heterodontiformes > Heterodontidae > Heterodontus > Heterodontus francisci. Next base: position 71,799,050 of record NC_090379.1, read on the forward strand.
CCTTTTCCCATCTCCAATAATTTTATAACTACCAAATCTGTTCAAAGCAAATGAAAAAAAAAACATCATTGTTTGAAACTCCTATGATTTTTCTCCTGGGCTGCTTGCAGCAATGACCAGGAGATTAATCTTTAAACCCTGTAGACACCTGGAAGGTTGATAACCCTAGCAGGGGAGGAAGCAATTGAGAGGGAGCTGAGAGCAACCCACAGTTTTAATGTAGAGCCAGGTGAAATACTCCTCCTGGCTCCACAATCAGGTAAGTAAAAGTCTTTTCTCTTAACTTTTGAGTGGTATATTCCAGGAGTCCCTTTGAAGACCATTGGTTTAGCTGCTGTGTACCTGAGAAAACATATTGTAGCACGAAGAGCATATGCTAAGCTCATTTGAGACCCAATTTCACAAATTGGCCTGAAACAGGTGTTATGCCCCTGATTTGTACTGGCAATGAGCCTGTTTTATGCATATCAATATCAATACATTGGATACCAGGGAACTTGCATTGATGTCTTATTTGTAAAAACTCATTTAAGTTTATTACAAGCTAGGGAATCACTGTGGCTAGTTTATAAAATCAGGCATTACTTAAAGAAACATCATTTTCATTAAAATTGTTTTTGGTTTCGGGGAGACAAGTCAGAATTATTTTCATTTTAGCAAAATACGTGTTATAATATATTTCAACAAAGTTTACATCATTATGATCTATGCTTTGAAACAATAAATGATTTAGCAAATATTTTCATGAATATGATTCTTTAAAAAAATTAGAACTCCTTTATGACCCATCATTTTTAATGGCAATGAACACATTGTTAAGTTTTGCATGTGGCGGAATGTATGTGACAAATTTGTGACTAAGCTTTGCTTTAAAAGATTGGAAGGTACTAAATCATAATTCAAGTGTGCTTCTATTCTCGACAATCAGGCTTCCACTCCAAGCGAAGTACTGAAATAGCCCTAATCAAAATTACAAATGACATCCTCTCTGACTGTGGCCATGGTGCATTTTCCCTCCTCATCCTTCTTGACCTGTCTGCAGATTACTGTCATTTGACCTCAGATTAATATTTGTTAAAATGTCCCTCAGCATAAAAAAAAAGCACAATAATTGAAAGCAGGGGAGGTTTAGAGCCACTTTCACAAATAAACAGCGATTTTTGGGGCTGAGTTTAGTTTTGCAGAAACCTTGAGAGCCAGGTTGCTCTCTTAAAGGTGAATTCGAGTGCTACAACAGTGAAGAAGCGAGCTGCTGGGGACATTTACATTGTGACAGACACAGAGGCCGCTGGGGAACTGCGTGTCTGAGGCCAATCCCGAGGGTTGCAAACCAGGCCTGAGGCGCGGCCTCCAGCCCCGCACAAAAAGTTTCCCGGTTACTAAGCAACGGCGCCCAACAGTCCCAACCGACGACGAGGCCTCGAGCAGCAAAGCCGGGAGCGTCGGAAAAAACCAAAGAACATGACCAGTACCTGCTCATTTCATCGCATTGCGCTGGGAGAGCTGTCGGGGAGCAACAGCTTGTCTGCACAATTTGTGTAGAAAGAAGCATTTAACCGCTTGAAGGTGAGATCACTCAGAACCATTTAAAGGCAGAGCAATGCAAGAGAATGCAAACTGCAGTCACTCGTTTAAAAATGATTCGGTTTGCAACACGGTAACGGATTCATATCCACAGAAGATTTCATTAACAGTAGCTAGCATGTGGCCTTTTAAGTGAAAATCAAGGTCGGTCGTTTTTCATGGAGACAAAAAAGGCATTAGCTAAAATAATCATATTTTCGATTTTAGAATTTGCCAAATTTGCTGTAGTTATCAAATGAAATAGATATCGCAAAGCAGTTGTGTGTTTCTTCCTTTTCTGGATTGTCTGGCATGAAGATGGTGACTCAGACTGGCATGTGGTTCCACTTGCTTGACATAATGTACAATTCTGGACATGGACAGTGATTGTTGGACAGGCTATTTGACTATCGAGACCATCACAATCAAACAAAATCCAGTCCTCACTTGACATCCACACAGATATATTCTTGACTGAGGTCATTTGAGCCTGAATAGGAGTCATCTATGGCATAGAATGAGGTCATTTGGTCCATCCACTTCATGCCAGCTGTCTGTGCAACAATCCAGTCAGTCACACTTTCCTGCTCAATCCCTGTAGCCCTACAAGTTTATTTCCTTCAAGTGCCCATCCAGTTTCCTTTTGAAATCATTGATTGTCTCCACCATCCTCGTGGGCAGCAAGTTCCAGGTTATTACCACTCGCTGTGTAAAGATATTCTTCCTCACATTCCCCCTGCATCTCTTGTCCAAAACCATCAATCTGTGTCTCCTAGTCTTAGTACCATCAGTTAATAGGAACAGTTTTTCCTTGTTTAACTATCTAAACCTGTCATAATCGTGTACATCTCTATCAAATCTCCCCTCAATCTTCTTTGTTCCAAGGAGAACAATCCCAGCTTTTCAAACCTAACCTTGCAGCTAAAATCCTCCATCCGTGGAACGATTCTGGTAAATCTCCTCTGAATCCTCGCAAGGACCCTCAGATCCTACCTAAAGTTTGGTGACCAGAATTTGATGCACTACTCCAGTTGGGGCCTAACCAGAGCTTATAAAGGTTCAGCATAACTTCCCTGCTTTTGTATTCAATGCCTCTGTTCATGAAGCTCAAGATCCCATATGCTTTGCTAATCACTCTCTCAGAAAGATTGATACACATGCACCCCCAGGTCCCTCTGTTCCTGCACACACTTTAGAACTGCGTGATTAAGTCTATATTGCCTCATCTGCCAAAATGCATCACCTCATACCTCTCTATATTAAATTCCATCTGTTACTTGTTTGCCCATTCTGCGAGCCTATCTATGCCCTCTTCAGGCGGTTTGTATCATCCTCATCGCCATTCCTCCAAGTTTGGTATCATTGGCAAATTTTCAAATTCTACTCTGTATTCCAAGATCCATGTCATTTATATATAGCAAAAAAAGCAGGGCTCCTAGCACTGAGCCTTGGGGAACACCATTGTCTACTATCCTTCAGTCTGAAAAACTACCATTTACCATGACTCGCTGTTTTCTGTCTTTAAGCCAATTTTTTTTATCCAATTGGACACTGACCCTCCTATTCCATGAGCCTCATTTTGTTTACTAGCTGTTTATGTGGTACCTTATCAAACACTTTCTTAAAATCCATATAAGCAACATCCACCACATTCCCTTCATCAACCTACAGGTAAGGGAAAGCAATCAGTGAAGATTCTGAGCTGAATTTTTGGGTTGGGCGAGCGGGAGACGAAAATATCAGCACCGGCTGGCGTGCCAGTTTTCCGACATCATTCCAGATGCCGGCCATTTTCATCAGGGTGGGGAGGAGAGCGGCCCACGATCCTGCCCAATCCATGATGAAGGCCAAATAATTTGGTCAAAGAGCTCATTAAGAGCTCGTTAATGGAGGATGTTGTGATTTTTTGCGGGGACGCAAGGGCTGCACGCGCTGTCTGGAGGAGTTCACATGTTGGGCAGCCAGACGGGGCTGCCGCAGGGAATTAGCAGGCCCCCATAAGAGACTGAACAGCACAGAGGGGGACTGTCCCATTGGGAGACAGATGCCATTGGTGCAGTGCAGGTGGCGTGGAGAGTGGGCAGTAAGTGTCGGGCATAGCACGGGGTCATCACTTTCCTGGCATCATGGTGGCTTAACAGCAGGAGGCACAGCTGCCAAACACAATTGGGAGGCACCTGAGCATAAGGAAGACAGTAGCTTGCAATAGCGGCATAACTCTCAGATTTTGGGCCCAGTGGCAATGAGGGGTAACACCGTCTACAGGAAGGGCAGAGCCCCGGGCATCAGGAGAGCAGAGGAGGAGAGGGATCAGGGGCAGGAAGGACATGGACACCATACCCTCAGCAAAAGATCTACTGGCAAAGATGGAGCTATCTGGTGATGACCAAGAAACAGGGCTGCAGGAGACTGTGATTCTCCAAGCAGATTGTCTCAGACATCTGTACCCTTGTCGCCGAAGTCCTCGCACCTCACAGCACTGGTTGCCATGCCCTGCTGGTAGCCTTCAAAGTCACTGTGGCCTTGAACTTTTTTGCTTCTGGCTTCTTCCAAGGATCAGCTGCAGAAATTGGTGGCATCTTACAAATGGCTTCCCACCACTGCATCTTGCAGGTCTCTGATGCCCTGTTTGCCAGAGTTGGACAGCACCTTCAATTCCAGGATAGGGCCTCGGGCACTGGGCATTGCCGCCATCGCTGGATTCATCCAGGTGCAGGGCATTAATGATTGCACCCAAGTGGTATCCAGTTACCACCCACTCAGATTCATCAACAGGAAGGGCTTCCATTCCCTCAATGTTCAGCTGCTCTGTGACCACAACAACAGCTTCCTCCATGTATGCACTCGCTTTCTGAGCATAATTCCTTCATCCTCCGCTAGTCCTGGCTGCCACAGCTCTTCACTCTGAACCCCAAAGTCCGTGGATGGATTCTAGGGGACAAGGGATATCTCTTGAAGAGATGGCTACTCGCCCCTCAATGAGAGCCCCGGACAGAGACACAGGCAATTCTACCAAAGCCATTTGCTCACCAGGATCACCAGTGAGCAGGCCATCAGGCTTCTGAAGATGTGGTTCCGGTGCCTGGACCGGTCAAATTGCACCCTGCCATACACACCTTCTAGGATCTCGCTCATTGTGGTGGTCTGCTGTGCACTGCACAACATTGCTGACAAGAGAGGATAATGAGGCTTTGGAAGGAGACAGCTCATCCGAGGAAGAGGAGGAACAGGACGTGGAAGAAGAACAGGAGGTAGAGGGGACGATTCAGAACAGCGACGTGCATAGGGAGGTGACTGGGCCCAGTGCAGGTCTTGTCAGGATGCCATGAATGCCAGGGGTCATCTGCTTCAGGAATGTTTCAGCTGACCTCTCTGACCCAGGAGGAACAGCTTGGTATGGAACTCATTCTGAGCTGCCTGTGCTAATAGTTCCACTGAAGACACTGCCTGGAACTTGTACCAAAGGTTACCAAAAAGTTGTGTGATGTGTTTGTTTGGTCACACTGTTGAAACAGAGGGTGGGGCCATCAGAAAGGTTTGGCTCTGAGGTCCATCGGGGACTTTGCCAGGAGAATTGTCAAAGGATCAGTTGCCAAGGCAGGGGCGTCTCTGCATCAACAACGATCTGCAGGCCCACAGGTCACCTTGCATGGGGCTCATACACCCTGTATGTTTGGACCCCTGTGGCATGATTCGGTGCCTCTGACGGAGGGAGGGTCAAGATGCAGCTGTGCCTATCTGTGAAGCTCCAAGAAGAGAGCAAGAGCAGCCTACCAGGCTAAGAAGGGCCCGTGTTTGCCTGGGAGTGTACGGACAGGGAGCAGCTACCTCCAAACGTCCGAGTGCTATTGCCAACCAAGACTACAGCTCCAGGGAGGCCGTCACCGACCTATGTGCCCTGCTGCAGGAAGAGTTGTGATCAATGGGATTTGGGGTTATTGTATGCCAGTGGCCCTGAAGATCACCATAGCACTAAACTTCTCTGATTCTGGATCTTTCCAGGGATCCATGTGTGGATTTCACAGGTGGCAACCCACTGCTGCATCCAGGAGGTGACCAATGCCCTATTTAAGAGGGTCGGTGACTATGTGTGCTACCGGACTGACCCTGACAATAAGCCCGAGCAGGTCATTGGGTTCGGGGCCATCGCTGGATTCCCCCAGGTGCAAGATGTGATAAATTGCACACATAGAAACATAGAAAATAGGAGCAGGAATAGGCCATTCGGCACTTCGAGCCTGCTGCGCCATTCATTATGATCATGGCTGATCATCCAACTCAGTAACCTGCTCCCGCTTTCTCCCCATACCCTTTGATCCCTTTTGATCTAAGAGCTATATCCAACTTCTTCTTGAAAACATACAATGTTTTGGCCTCAACTGCTTTCTGTGGTAGCAAATTCCACAGGCTCGCCACTCTCTGAGTGAAGAAATTTCTCCTCATCTCAGTCCTGAAAGGTTTACCCCGTATCCTTAGACTATGACACCTGGTTCTGGACTCCCCCACCATCGGGAACATCCTTCCTGCATCTACCCTGTCAAGTCCTGTTAGAATTTTATAGGTTTCTATGAGATCCCCCCTCACTCTTCTGAACTCCAGCGAATATAATCCTAACCGACTCAATCTCTCCTCATACGTCAGTCCCACCATCCCAGGAATCAGTCTGGTAAACCTTCACTGCACTCCCTCTATAGCAAGAACATCCTTGTTCAGATAAGGAAACCAAAACTGCACACAATATTCCAGGTGTGGCCTCACCAAGGCCCTGTATAATTGCAGCAAGACATCCCTGCTCCTGTACTCAAATCCTCTCGCTATGAAAGCCAACATACCATTTACCTTTTTTACCACCTGTTGGACCTGCATGCTTACCTTCAGCGACTGGGGTACCAGAACACCCAGGTCTCGCTGCATATTCCCCTTTCTCAGTTTATAGCCATTCAGATAATAATCTGCCTTCCTATTTTTGCTACCAAAGTGGATAACCTCACATTTATCCACATTATACTGCATCTGCCAAGTATTAGCCCACTCATTCAACTTGTCCAAATCACCCTGAAGCCTCTCTGCATCCTCCTCACAACTCACCCTCCCACCCAGTTTTGTGTCACCTGCAAATTTGGAGATATTACATTTAGTTACCTCATCCAAATCATGAATATATATTGTGAATAGCTGGGGTCCTAGCACCGATCCCTGCGGTACCCCACTCGTCACTGCCTGCCATTCGGAAAAAGACCCATTTATCCCTACTCTTTGTTTCCTGTCTGCCAACCAATTTTCTATCCATCGCAATACACATACCCCAATCCCATACGCTTTAATTTTACATGCTAATCTCTTATGTGGGACTTTGTCAAAACCCTTCTGAAAGTCCAAATAAACCACATCCACTGGCTCCCCCTCATCAACTCTACTAGTTACATCCTCGAAAAATTCTAGTAGATTTGTCAAGCATGATTTCCCTTTCGTAAATCTATGCTGACTCTACCACTGTTCTCCAAGTGCTCGGCTATAAAATCTTTGATAATGGACTTGAGAATTTTCCCCACTACCGATGTCAGGCTGACTGGTCTATAATTCCCTGCTTTCTCTCTACCTCCCTTTTTCAATAGTGGGGTTACATTAGCTACCCTCCAATCTGTAGAAACTGTTCCAGAGTCTATAGAATCTTGGAAGATGACCACCAATACATCCACTATTTCTCGGGCCACTTCCTTAAGTACTCTGGGATGCATACCATCAGGCCCTGGTGATTTATCGGCCTTCAATCCCATCAATTTCCCCAACACCATTTCTCTACTAATACTGATTTCTTTCAGTTCCTCTCTCTCACTAAGCCCCGTGTTCCCCAACATTTCTGGTATGATATTTGTGTCCTCCTTTGTGAAGACAGAACCAAAGTATGCATTTAGTTGGTCTTTGTTCCCCATAATAAATTCCCCTGTAAGGGACCTACATTTGTCTTCACCAATCTTTTTCTCTTCACATACCTATAGAAACTTTTACAGCCATCAAGGCTTCCACAGACCAGCCAGGCGCCTTCATCAACAGGAGGAGCTTCCATTCAATCAATATTCAACTGGTCTGCGACCACCAAAAGTATTTCCTGCAGGTGTGTGCCCCCTTCCCTTCCTAGCTCTTGACACTTACATATGTTACAGTCAAGTGAGGAGGGGTCGAAGGACTTCCCTCTTTTCTCTCTCTTTGACCACAGCAGGTCTAATTCTTTCTGAAAGTGGATGTACTGGCTAATTCAGTGGGTGTTTGATTACTTATTTGCTATGATCGTAACAAGAACCACATGGACAAGTTTTCTTGAGTTGACAAAGAAAGAGGTTAACTTTATTTTACCTAAAACAAACTAATAAAAATAATAAACAACACGCCAGCTTTCACTCACACACACATTCTGGAGGTTTATATAAATAGATTACGGAGTGGGGAAAGGTAGATTGGTTGAGTTAGAGTCCATAAAAAAAAGGTGTATACAGTCAGTGGCATTTGGTGAATCGGCTGGCTTCTAGCTGAATTCCGTGGTCCTGAGGCTTTTAATTTGAAGAGGTAGATGACTGGTTCGGTGGATCTCTTGGAGATAGCAATATGGATGATTTCCTCCAATAGGGTTTCTTATTGTAGCTGGAATATGCAAAGGTGGCCAGTCAACAGGCAGGATTTGAAAGCTTTCAAGCTGGAATGCAGAGAGAGAGAGAGGGACCCCCACTTGAGTCTACATGCGTCAGAGTCCAGTTGCTTCTCCTCTCTCTGCTGTAGAAAGACACAAGCTTAAAACCACAGATGGGGAGAGGCTTGTCACATGACAGTCACTCAGTCATTCAAACATAGCAGTTAGCAGTATTTCTCTCTTGCTAAAAAGATCAGGTATTTCCTTTAAGCTTCCTGGGTCTTGGTTCTTGCTGGGGCATGAGCAGACATTTTGGCTCCTTCCTCACAAGCATTGGTGTGTAGGATACAGTATTGCAAATTAGGTAGCCATCTTAAGCTGCCAGCAAAGTCATCTTTTTAGTTGGTCTTTTAAAAATGTCTTTAAAAATATATAAATTCAGATCTCCAGTCAGTGGATTAAAGAAAATTATCATTCAACAAAGCACATTGGCGTAACACATACATCGATAGTCCTAGGTGCCACAGCCTTTCAGGCCCTGCAGTGTTAGGAGGAGAGAGACAAAATGTCTGCTTATGCCCCAGCAGGAACCAAGAGGGAGGCCTTACATGACGATAAGATGCCTGAGTGGCACTCATCCACTGATGAGGAGGATGCAGAGGAGGGAGAGGGGCAAGCAGCAATGGATGTTGAAGACACGGTGCTGGAGGTCAGACAGGTTGAGCAAGGAGGCAAGGGACAACCTCATAATTACCCATTTCCAGCCACCCTGATGTCCACTCACTGAGAATGTAATAAAGTCTCACCTTCAGGCATTAATCTGTCACCTCCTTTCCATTTGTGTTCCATGACTTGCAACCAGTTACAATGCATGCTAGTGTGCCTGGGAGAACACATGTTAAAAAGGGCTGTGGTCATATTGGCATTTCACTAAGGGGGAAGGGGGAAGTTAGCTGCTTACAATTAAGTCATAATGGAACATGGCATTCAGACAATGATGGTTCATGATTTGCACAGAAGAACTTTTAATTGATGACATTACATATTATCTACACCTGTGAGTCCCAAAGTGTGACTAAGTGGTTTTCTTAAAATGTTTGCAATTGCTCCCATTTGGTGTAATCGCTGTGACAGCAGCTGGGCTGGAGGCAGGCTGTTCAGGCTGTCCCTTGGCCTGTGATGACTTTGATGACTGTCCTCTGGCTACTTGAGGCTTGGTGCAGGTCTCTCCTCAGGCATTACGGCTGCTGAAGGTGGGATCACTGCTGGAGGGGCTGAGGATCCAGTGTCCACACTTGGAGCACCCCAAGGGGAGCTTCGAGTTGTGGAGGGCAGCATCTCCTCTTCCCTTTGAAGGCTCACTTGAACCTCTCTGCTCACCAGAGAAGGACGAGGAGCGTGAGAAATTTCCAGGTTCTTGTTCCTTCTCTCGCCTTGCCACTGCTGCATCGAGTTCATGGCCAATGCGATGGTGTGCAGGTCTGAGCACATCTATGGAATCTAGCTCTCCATGAGAGCCCCCAATCACTCGATGGAGGAAGTCATGTGCTCACACGTCTGAAACATGGAAGCAGTCCTGGCATGGATGGACTCCTCCATTGTCTCCACCATATGTCGCCTTACCTCTCTCTGCAACTCCAGCATGCCATGTGTTGTTGACATCAGAGACTCATCATGAGCCTGAGGCTCAGCATGGGCCTGGCCACGCACAGTCCTTCGACTGTCAGAGGCCTCGGCGTCTCAGCCTCAGCCAGCTGCTCGGGCGCATGTGTGATGCTCTCACCAGCTTGTGACCCTGATTCTAATGCTGGGCGGTTACCCACTGAGGTGAAAGTATCTGCACTGGTGGAAAGTGCAGGAGAGTCATGGACCAGTGCATCCTCTGAGTGGTCCTCCTCCTCAGAAGTAGATGACTATCCCCCTGTAGCTGCGGTCTTGTGCGCGTGATGACCAGCATGAGAAAAACACAAACATGTGCGGGTTGGGCTTTGCAGATCTCGTCATGTCAACTATTCACCATAATTAATGAACATATCATTGGAGGCCAATCCTCAATCTCTTGCACAGGGACTCCAGTCTCCCCATCCGAAATTGCATGGCAGCCCTGGGTCCCCACCAGGTCCAAGGCCACTTCCTCGGCGGTGGTGAGAGGATGCAGATCAGGGACCCCTCCGACCGTCTGGGCTGTCTCCCTCCTTTGTGGGCCCTCTTATCCTGCAAGAGGAAGGATGGAGATAGTAGAGATTGGCAGAGAGATCAACATGACATTTCTGCTAGTGCCAGACCCTCGCCCCCGACAAGGGGATCTGATATCTCTCATGCTGACAGTCGGTGTTATGGGAGCTAATGAGGGTGAGCTATGAAGGACAGTGTTCTGTGACCGAGATGCAGCCATGCATCTGTCAGAATGAGGTCCTAAACTTGTCCCTCTGCATGTCGTGCATCTTCCTACATAGTCACATCCAATCCCCAAAAAGGCGAGTGGTATGGAACACACACCTTGGCAGAATTCGGGAGGTCATTGACCCTCTTCCTGCACTGGACCCAGTTGCGTTGGGTGACCGCATGGCTGCTGACCTCCTCTGCAATCTCCACCCAATCTTGCTTGGTCAGGCGGGAGGACCTCTTCTTGCCGTCGCCAGGGAAGAGAACCTCCCACCTTTCACTGGCAGTCTGGAGGAGAATCTGCAGAGAGGCATCACCAAACTATCGGTCAACCTTTGTCTTGCCTCAGCCATCCTGTGCTGTCCTTCTTGGCTTGGTGTCCAGGAACCAGTCACATTAGGTTTAAAGCTTCACCAAGCTGCTGATGAATCTAAGGCAGGAGTGAATGCAGGGCTGGCAAGCTTTTAAATATGGAGCCAGCATCTGCACCTGCACTCTGTAATCGGCGACTCTCATCCCGCCCCCGCAACGTGATTGAGGGGGTGGGGGGGTACCACGTCTCCAATATGAGAAATCGCTGCATGATTGCGGTGGCCATTTCCGGGCCCACTGCTGGGACTCGCAACGGGATCATTACATTCAGCCCTTGATGTTGAGCAGCAAATGTGCATTGGATATCGTACATTTTGGGATGCTCCCTGCTCTGGCTTGTTCCTCCTTTGTCCTCAATACTTGCACTGGCAGTTTGATCATCTTTACAATGATGTGATTCCAGGCTTCTGTCAATGCCATTCTTGATCAACCACCTGGAGGTGCATGAGTGGGTGACTCTCCCTTCAGTTGTTTTCCATTAGCAGAGTTCTGTATGACCTCCACTTGGTGCTACTTCAAAGCAATACAGCTCAGATCAGAAACTCAGTGAAATGGGGCTCCAATCCACATCTCAATATCCATGATGTTGTGCAAAGGCATCTAAATGCGATATGGGCCACATTACCCTTAAAATATATATTCTAAATGTATGCATTGAAAATAAGCCACATAAGTAACCTTTCTCCATGAATTACTGATTATATAGAAAGGGATAAAGATCAGATTAAATGAATATTCTGAATGTACAACCAGCAAACTATCTTCAGTGGCCATTAGAATTAAGAATTCTGGCATTAGGTCCTGCACCCAGCTTGTCATTTGCCTTTAAGGAGTGGCTAGGTGTTCTGCCTCTTACAAGGTAAGCAGGAAATTCCCAGAATGGTAAACCCAACATAACTGGGTCTCCTCTGTTTCCTTGGGGTTTCTGCCGTTTGCTGGGATTGTAATGTTCTTTTAGATCCTTGCTTAACTAAACTTTTCCTTTTCGAAGTTTGTCATGATTTCCTACTAGTTGTAAATGTGTTATAACAATAACAATTTTTAATTGTCAATTTGTTTTAAACATATAATTGTTACAGACAGGTGGTAAGGGGTGTGGGTGGTTCCCACTGTTCACCTCCCAACTGACCACAATCGTGTTTTGTCAAAATGATGGTTTAGCCAATCAGTGTCTTTAGGGCCAAATAAACAGACAAATGACAGGTATTCTTGTAGGTTAAAAAAAAACTATTTTTAAACAAATCCTGAAATGCTCGTGACCTCACTCACACATACATTCACCCACACATACATATACAAGAGTAGATAGAGAGAAAAGGGTAAGAAGGTAGTTTAAAGTCCCAAGTGAGGTAAGTGTTTGTGGCTTACAGAAGACTATTGAGTCTTTCCAGGAGGGAAAGTCTTTTTTTAAAGTTGTAGGCCTGATTAGTCGCAGTCTTGAACTTGGTATTGTAGAGCTGTAGTGGTTGTAATACAGCCCAAAACTAGTGGTGTGCAGTTTGTTACCTTCACAGATGGTTAGTCTCAAAGTCACTTTGTGATGTTTCTGCTATGGTGGCTGTTCTTGGTCAGCAGGGTTCTTTTCTTGCCTGCTGGATCCTTCTCACAGGCTTTCTGTGATGTTGGCTTCATCTCCCCCTCTCTCCAGAGAGCTACCTTTTTAAGGTCAAAATTTATCACATTGGAGTTCCTTTTCGGAAATGTATGGCCCTCTCCCCTGTTGTGACCACACAATGTGCCAGGATGATAACCTTGACCATCGCTTGATGTTTGAATGGGAATTGTTCTGTTATGATGTTGCTGCATTACATGTTATTCATTTTGGTTTGGCTATGAGTTAGATTGCCTCCAGCATTCTCTATTAGTTCATTCATGTTGATCAGAGTCATTAATATGCAATAGCATCTTTCATTTTCAAAGGGGTCCTCCACAGAGCTATTTCAGACAAGGTTAATGAGCCTCATCTTTGCAGATGTGTTTGTGGATTTCCAATGCAGGAGGTGTTACATGGCTGCTACTTTATTTTGACTATGGTTCACCTGTCCAAGTTCTTGTGATTTAGTTTTAACAGTTGACTTTTTAACTTCATAATTCTTCCATTTCATTGTTTATTTCATTACGGCTTCTTCTGTGCGTGGCATACTTAATAGCTGGAAGTACATATGGAAAGGTAGCAATTTATTAGTTACAGTAGTAACATTTCTGTCATTTAATTTAATTACTGTATCTCATTGTCCATATGAGAACAGTCATTGCACTTCAGAAGGTAGTTCATTGTGTAAAGCAGTTGAAGGTTTTTAACATCATTACCCACTATGTATAATGGGTGCCATGCCGTGGCAGTGTTCTGCGCAAGGGCAGTTTTTTCCTCCACGCAGGAGAGATGAGCATGACTAGGGAAGAGGGTAAATTAGGTGGTTTCCTGTGTATAATGGGCATGTTTGTTAAAATAAAAGCAAATATTATAGGAATTATTTAGTCTTTTCAAAGACTTTAGGGTTTACCAAATATGTCTTCCTGTTCCTGTGTCTTGTAAAAGTCGCCCCCATGTGGTCATACAACATAGTAAAAGAACCTAACTAATGAATGCAAAATTGAGAAAACTGATCTAACCATTTAATAAAAAAGTTTCCTCTGTATTTGTGCACTTTGTGTCGCATCAGGAATCTATTTCCTTTGAATGCTTCATTTTTTCAGCATGATGTGCCTTTCATAAATTTGGGGATTCTTGACATTAGTCTAATTAACCATACTTGAATCTTCATTTCTTTCTATTTGTTACTTTTGTGTTGCCTTATTTTTTCTCATTTTTTTTCATTCACCTTTTGTGCAGAGCATAAATCTGCACCCTTTGCTCCATACTGTTTCTCCTTACAGCTCTACTTATCATTCCCTGAGCCATGGGAATTGGCAATCTGCTTCCAGGCCACTGCCAATTCCACAGTTAGCAGCCATTTGGAAGTATGCAACATGGCCTGGTGGGACACACTATCTAATTTGCTTGTTCTGCTGTGTGGAGATGCCCACCATCTATCCACTTTCTTCTCTTGCATTAATGTACCATGGGAGCTTAACGGAGCACAGACTAATCCTTGTGATCCTCTGCTCCAGTACGCAGCACCACAGCACCTTATCGTCTTTCTGCTTTGAGTTTGAACAGCAGCAGTTTTTCGTCTGTGGTTCAGGAGTTCTCTTTTCATTCAACTTTGGCTTGAGTTTTGTATTTTACCTAATGGGAAAGGTTAGATTATAACAAGTTCCTGATCAGTAGTTGCACACAAATCCTGATATATTGTGGATTTTCTATCAAAATGTCCCAAGGAAACCCAATTGCTTTTGAAACCCAGAATGATTGAGACAGCAATGCTCTTTGTTGTTATGTCAGCTTTTTCTTTATATCCACTCTGCTAAGAAGATTGAGGAAACAATTCTGGTCAAAATCCATGATGGCCCAATTCTTTGCCAGTATTTATCCACACTTCAACCCAAAGAACAAATATATACTGAAATACAAACTCTTTGAAAAAAGAACACGTTGTTGATTATTGTTACTATTATTAACACCTGAATTATTGTTGTTAGCTATCTGTGCAACTCATTCCTACCTTAGACATTGGTGTAATGGGTTTATATACTTCTGTCAGATGGACTTGTGGCCACCACTCACTGAATTTGATGTATTGAACCTTAGCTACCTAATTACTGAACTGGGAAAAGCACCATATTATAATCTCTCAAAAGTTATCCAAGGGGATGGAATTATTGCTTGGGGCTGCTCATGATACAGTACTACTGGGCAGTAGACCATAACACAAGTCATGCAACATAAATTAGAAAATAACTATTCTCAGCATCATGGTGAGCAGAGGCAGCTTGAAGAATAACTTTGTTGATTTTAGTGATACATCCACCTAATGACTTTTTGTTATCAGTACTTCACCTATATACGAGTACAAGGCTTCACTGTCTATCAGAGATCTCATGGGCTAGCTACACAGAGCTATCTGTTTCACTGCTTTTTAAGAAGGGCTTACCATTAATGACAGTGGAGTTTCCTCAGCCTTTTCCCGCACTAAACCCAACATCCCTGAGTGCATAAAGGGAGGAAGGGAGTCCAGTCTTTAAAGATCTAGTTTAACTAAGGTTGACGAGTTTACTATTTGCACGTGTTTCCAAATGAATAAAAAATAAACTATTTCATTAGCTTTAATATCTATTTTCAAACCAAGCTGAAACACTAACTTGAACAGATATCATTTAGCCCTTGACATGTTTGAACGTAATTTTTAAGTAAAGAGAAATTTAAACATTTAAACAAAATTCTCGGTGTAATTCTGAAAAAAGAACAACAGACACCTGTTTCTTATTTCCTCAGTTGCCTTCATGATATTTAATCTCCTGTGGTTGAAGATAAACAAAGGTCACCTGAAATATGGACCAAGATTTTATCCAGACGACAGGGGCTCGACTTCCGGCAAAAGCGCTGTCGAGAACCTCACGTTGCTCCTTCTGTGGGAGGCCTGCTGAATAAAGTGCCAATTAAGCACTTAACTGGACAGGGTGAGCCTTCCACGGGATCAAGGACTCCGGCGACGGAAGCCCCACCCTCTGAGAGCTGCCGGCCGATCAGAGGCTGGCAGCTCTTTAGTGAACAGTGCCACCGCAGGGGTGGTGGCTGCTGCTGGTGGAGCACCCACCCAAGGCCCAGGAGCAGCACTGCACCTCGGCCATAAGTAGGTCAGGCCTGGAGGAGTCTTGCGGGACAGGGGTCACGGGGAGGGCGGTGTAGGTGGGTTGTCAGCCAGGGTAAGGGGGTGGCTCTCAGCAGGCCCCCCCATTCCTGATGCCGTGTCCCTCATTTAGGCATTAAGTGAACAAAGAACAGTACAGCACAGGAACAGGCCATTCGGCCCTCCAAGCCTGCGCCGATCTTGATGCCTACCTAAACTAAAACCTTCTGCACTTCCGGGGACCATATCCCTCTATTCCCATCCTATTCCTGTATTTGTCAAGATGCCTCTTAAACGTCGCTATCGTACCTGCTTCCATCACCTCCCCCGGCAGCAAGTTCCAGGCACTCACCACCCTCTGTGTAAAGAACTTGCCTCGCACATCCCCTCTAAACTTTTCCCCTTGCACCTTAAACCTATGCCCCCTAGTAACTGACTCTTCCACCTTTTAATGAGGGAACCCTTCTCCCCCGGATCCCAGAGCCAACAAGCAACTCGCAGTTTTTCTTGCCATGCTCCCCATTTGGTGACAGGCCCGCCTGCCACTTGGCTAATTGCGGCGGCGGGATGAGGCCCATAATTGGGCATTATTGTCCACTTAAGGGCCTCAATTGGCAGCGGGGTGGGGAAGGTCATTCACAGGTCTACCTGTCCCAGACTTAATTTTGGCAGAGCCCCACCAGCATCCCACCCGATTGTATGCTCTCCTCACCTCCAAATCCGCAGGGGGGAGAGCATAAAACTCCCTCCATGGTGTCAAACAAGACAAATTAATTCAGGAAAATTCTTGTAATTTTCTCTTTTTAATTTGCTGAAATTACCTATATTTGTGTGAAAGTTACCTTCATTTGCAGGATAATAACAACTAAAGGCGATTAATTGACATATGTCTAGTTTTGTGTCTAGTTTAATTTTGAAGCTGCTGTACATTTATTATGTCATTGCCTTACAAGTGCACAAATAATGTAGACAAAATGTGTGCAGTACAGAATTAAATGAATGGCTTCCAACCCCACAGATCTATAACGTAAACTCCTGAAATGTCTGAGACGCAGAAGTATTTGATTTCACGTGACTCTGAGGAAGTACAAGAACTGGATAGTTTACTTAAGAAATCACAACCAGACTTTCTCCATTTGAGACAGACATGGAGTGCTGCTGTCGCATCAGCAGGAAATCCTGTACAAGAAAAGTTTAACCAGATAACTACCAGTCCTGTGCAAATATCTGAAGGTACACAAATAAACAAGATTTCAGAAAATAATGTTGACAACAACTCTCAGGCACCAATTGGACCGGCTAAAGCAGGCCCTCGAAGAAACAACAAGAGATTAGTTGTTGATAAGGGACATAAAGCTAGCAAAAAAATATTGATGGGAGGCAGAGAACTGCATGAACTAGATGGTAGAAAACAAGCTGTTTTCAAATCAGCAATAGCTGCAATTGCTGGTACGGCTACAGGTTTATCTATGTCGAAGAGGCCTGAACCACCACCAAAACCCAATTCTTTAAAACTTAAAAAGACATTGAAGTCTTCTACATTGCAAACACCTACTTCTGTTACTGAAAAGAAGGGTAAAGTTTCTGCTGTGAGCAAAAGATTGCATAGTTATAATGTTAAAACTAGCAGCAAAAGTGATGGAAGAAGTAACACCCTCTCTCCAGATGCAACCAAACAAAGTAATGAAAAGGAAAATATCAACAAATCTCCTTCCCTGACTGAACAAATATCATCAGATGCTACAGGTATCCCACTTGATAGAGAAGGTAGCGCTCATTCCATTCATTCTCAAGGTGTGAGGTCTGCTTCAGAACTCCTGGAAGAGGCTAAATATCTAGCAATGCCAGACGCACCAAAAATATATGAAAGAAACTTCCAACTGAGTAAGCCGGAGCAGTCTCTGACCGCAGCACAACAAACATTTACAGCTAAGGCAAAATCTGTTGATGAAATCATTGCTTCACTGCGGTCTGGTAGCCACACCACCTCCCAGTCTGCTTCAGACCAGAAGATCAAAGGACTCTTGGAGAGAGTGTTTGGCTACAGTTATAGCAGTAAAAGTGAGGTAGGTGAACCATAACAGAGTGATACTTTCTATTAGCTGAAAGTTGAATGGCATGAAAAATGTAGTTTTCCAAAATTACAGCACAGTTTGTTGTTACAACATACCAGACAAAAGCAACCAATGAAAGAAGTGGTGAGTCCAGTGGCTTTGAAACACTGAATTAAAGTGTAGATGGGTCCAGTAAGTTTTCTGTTTGGTTGTACTATGTTATATATGACTAAGTGCACAAAATTAGTATGACATAAGAATTTTATGTATAATTACTTAGCATTCTGTAACTGATTAAGCTTTTGTCAATACAAATTGTGACACTGAAGGACATAGGGAAAGTTTATACATGACATAGTTAAAATTCAACAACAACACCAATAAAATACATTAATCAATTTTGTAATAAAATTGAGAAAACAGAGCAGAAGACCCAGTAAGTTTAAAGAGTGCTGTGAAACACAGAGCATAAATGCTCGTAGATAACACAGAAGAAGATGCAGTGCAACCTGGGAAGTAGTAGCTAAGAGTGGAATTTTAATACACATAAATGGGTGCGTTGGGGTCAGGCTGGGTGTTAAAATTTAAAAAAAACTTGAACCCTGAACACAACCCATCCCCAACTTGCCCACTTCTGGGTTTTACAGTGGCAGGACAGGGCTGGGGAGCCAATCTGCTCCCAGGAGGTGGGTTGAGAATTTAAATATCTTAATGAGACTGGCAGCCTCTGATGGAACCTGCTTTGCAGGTTTTACAGTGGGCAGCCGGGTTGCCCAGGTCTCAGGAAACCTGATAGTTGAAGTGAGGCGAGGATGGCTTTGGGGAAAAAGTGAGTGCCTTCACAGCACTCCTTGTGGGCTAGGAGAAGCAGGAGTGCTTCCCACCAGCCCCCAGGCTCTCCCCACTTCAGACTCTCAGCCTGTACAAAGACCTCCGGGATTGACAATTGGAACCCCACCTCCTCCCCCCCCCCCACCCCAGGAGTTGGGAATTGGACCTTCCACCCAGGGACATGAATGTCCGGGTTTCCAATCTGAAATATTGCATCTCCCTCCACCCCCACTGGGGTACATAATTTACGCCTCTTAATATTCAGGCCTAAGTGTTTGCTTTATTTATTTATACTTTAACATTTAACTATATAGGAGTTAAGGATCTGTTAACTATTAGTATAATATAAGTCAAGTGAAACTACACTTCAGGTAAACAGACGGTGGTAAAGTAATGGGACAACTGCGATCTGTTGCCTATCCATCCTGTACCATGTGGGAACTTTAGGATGCTTGAGTGGCTTGGTGTGTCTTGAGCTACCACATGTGCAGGTGGTGCCTTCAGCTGCTCAAGCTCGGGCTTTCTGAACTGAGGAACGGCTGGTGTCACTGCAGGGCATACAGGAGGATGAAAATTTCCTGGATTGCATGTTTCATGAGGTAGTCATCCTGCAACCACAGAGAGTCCAGGAGAATAATAAGTGGGACCGATCCTGCAGGATAGGAAGAAGAAACAGACAGTACAGGAATCCCCTGCGATTGTGACACTCCCAAACCATTTTTTACCAAATGGCTGCATAAAGGGGGACAGTAAAAGGTGGAAATGTAGTTGTTGTAGGGGATTTGATATTCAAGGGGATAGACAAGTGTTTCTGCAACTGCCGACTTGAGTCTCACTTGGTGTTGCCTCCCTGGTGTGAGAGGAAAGGGTATCCGGGAATGGGTGCAGAACATTCTGTGGGGGAAATGGGAATTGCCAGGAGTCGTGGTCCATGTTGGAAGAACATGTGTTAATAAATGATAGCCAACCCGGATTTGTTAAAGGCATGCTTGTGTCTGACTAACTTGATTGAATTCTTTGTTGAAATAACAGAGAGGGTTGATGAACATAGGAACAGCAGTAGGCCATTTAGCCCCTGTAGTCTGCTCTGCCATTCAATGAGATCATGGCTAATCTGTGACCTAACTCCATATACTTGCCTTTGCCCCAGATCCCATTATAGAAATCCATCAATCACAGATTTGAAACGAAGAATTTACCCAGCATCAACTGCCATTTGTGGAAGAGAATTCCAAACTTCTACCACTCTTTGCGTGTAGAAATGTTTCCTAACTTCATTTGTGAAAGGCCAGTCTCCAATTTTTAAGTGATATCCCATAGTCCTCGATTCCCCAACCAGAGGAAAGATTTTCTGCCTGCCCTACAAGTTCCCTTTAATATCTTGGAAACTTCGATCAAATCACCCCTTATTCTTCTACATTCCAGGGAATATAACCCTAGTTAATGTAATTTCTCCTCATGTTTGGAGTCCAGTTTTTTAAATTCATTCATGGGATGTGAGCATCACTGGCAAGGCCAGCATTTGTTACCTATCCCTAATTGCCCTTGAGAAGGTGCTGGTGAGCTGCCTTCTTGAACCACTGCAGTCCATGTGGTGTTGGTACACCCACAGTGCTGTTACAGAGGGATTTCCAGGATTTTGGCCCAGCAACAGTGAAGGAGCAGTGATATAGTTCTAAGTAAGGATGATGTGTGATTTGGAGGGGAATTTGCGGGTGGTGGTGTTCCTATGCATCTGCTGCTCTTGTCCTTCTAGGTGGTAGAGGTCGCTAGTTTGGAAGGTGCTGTGGAAGGGGGCTTGGTAAGTTGCTGCAGTCCATTTTATAGATGGTACACACTGCTGCCATTGTGCATTGGTAGCAGAGGGAGTGAATGTTTAAGGTGGTATATGGGGTGCCGATCAAATGGGCTGCTTTCGTCTGGATGGTGTCAAGCTTCTTGAGTATTGTTGAAGCTGCACTCATCCAGGAAAATGGAGAGTATTCCATCATACTCCTGACTTGTGTCTTGTCGATGGTAGACAAGCTTTGGGGATTCAGGAGGTCATTCTGGTAAATCTATACTGCACTCCCTTCAAGGCCGTTATATCTTTCCTGTGTGGTGCCCAGAACGGAACACAGTACTGCTCCAGGTGTGGTCTAGCAGGGTTTTCTATAGCTGTAGCATGACTTCTAATCTGTTGTATTCTAGTTCCCTAAATATAAAGGCCAACATTCCATTAGCCTTTTTGATTATACTTTGGATCAGTCTATGACATTTGAACGATTTATACACATGGATCCATAAGTCTCTTTAGACCTCCACTGTTTCTCGTGTTTCACTATTTAGAAAGTACTCTGATGACCCTTTTTAGGTCCAAAGTGGATGACTTCTCACTTGCCTATATTGAAATCCATTTTCTACAGTTCTTCCCATTCACTTAATCTATTACTATCTCTTTGTAATTCTATGCTTTATTGCTTAATTGCTTTATTGCAGTAATCTATGTTGCTTACAATGGCCTATCTTTGTGTCATCAGCAAATATGAATATATAAATTTCTAACCTGTCATCTAAGTCATTAATAAATACAGTAAATAGTTGAGACCCCAACACAGATTCCTGTCAGATGCCATGAGTCATTTCCTGCCCATTATCCCTACTCTCTGTCTCCTGTTGCCCAGCCAATTTCCTAACCAGGTTCATAGTTAGTTCTCATTTCCATGAGCTTCAACTTTAGCTATTAGTCTCTTATGACGATAGTGCAGTTGATGTTGTGATAATGGACATTCAGAAGACGTTGGATAAAGTACCACATAATAGGCTTAATAGCAAAATTGAAGCCCATGGGATTAAAGGGGCATTGACAACCTGGATACAAAATTGGCTGTCAGAAAGTAGTTGTAAATGGTTATGCTTCAGTGGTGTCTTCCAGAGGTTGATGTTAGGACCACTGCCCTTTTTGATATTTATTAATGACCTGGACTTGGTTATAGGGAGCATAGTTTCAAAGTTTACAGATGACGCAAAGCTTAGAATTATAATAAACAGTGAGGAATATAGTAGCAGACTTCAGGAGGACATAGGTTGGTGAAATGCAGAGAAGTGTGAAGTGATGAATTTTGGAAGGAAAAATTAAGAAAAGCAGTATAAACTAAATGGCAAAATTTTAAAGAGGTGCAGGAACAAAGAATGTGGCGGTTCATATGAACATACAAACTAGGAGCAGGAGTAGACTATTCGGCCCCTCAAGCCTGCTCCACCATTCTATAAGATCATGGCTGATCTGCTTCCAATGCAATTATATCCTTTCTTAAGTAAGGAGACCAAAACTCTACACAATACTCTATATGTAGTCTCACCAATGTCCTGTACAACAGTAGCAAAACATCTATACTTTTATATTCCATTCCCTTGTAATAAATGACAACATTGCATTTGCCTTTTTAATCACTTGCTGTACCTGCATACTAACTTTTTGTATTTAGTGTACTGGGACACCCAACTCTGCATCTCAGAGTTCTGCAATCTCTCTCCATTTAAATAATATTTGCTTTTCTGTTTTTCTGGCCAAAGTGGACATGTTCACACTTTCCCACATTTTACTCCATCTGCCATGTACACAAATCTTTGAAGATGGCAGGACAGATTGATAAAGTATACAGGATCCTTGACTTTATAAATAGAAGCATAGGCCACAAAATTGGGCGGCATAGCACCATTGATGCCAGTGTTACAGAAGCCCCAGCAGGAACACTTCCAACCACCTCCTGACTGACAGAGCACTAGCACGGGCGTGCCATGCATGCATCGGAAGCATGCAGAGTGGGCAGATTGTGATGTCAGGCAGCCTCTAACACTGACTTAATGCACGATCTGCCATTTTGGACCATGAAGGTCCAGTTCACACTCTCTCTTAAACACTCCCAGCTGAACGTGCATTCCTTCAATTGCACAAGGGACCCCCATTAGTGCTACTTAAAGGGCCAACCATCCAACTTCCAGGTGAGGTGCTTTTGACTTACCTTTGCAGGTGCAGGGTTAGTGGAAGTACTATGTTGATTGTTGTTGGAGGAGTTTTGCAAACCTTTGGATTTTCAAGCGAGTAGTGCTGGATCTTGAAAAGGAAGTCAGAGGAGTTCATTGGCCTGTCAGGAGAAAGTCTGTTTCAATAATGGGAGCGATAATTGCTGTCCCATTTGGGCTGCAGCATGCTTTTTGTTGGAGCACAGGCAACAGATAAGTGAAGCAGTGTGCAGAGGAAGGGAGGAGGCATCTGGGACCCCATGGCTGCAGACAAGCTGTCTGTGAGTGCGTCCTAAGATGTCATCCCCACATCATAGTTGCTGCACAAATTCCCATATTTCAATCCATCTGCCACGTACCATCACAGCATCTTCTCGTCCAAAGTCCTGAAGTAAAGCCACCAACAAAAAAAATCCATAACAGTTCCAATAATACATACAAAATTGAACAATTCACCCTTATACGTTCCATAAATCCCTGTCTGACAGGTGCCTTTGCCTGTCCTAGTACTCCTGCACAGTGCTACTCCAGTGGCTGTAGCATGGCTGATGGACGGCTGCTGACTTTTACTGGGCGAGACTCCAGATGGTCTTCCAGAGCAACTTTGAGTAGCTCTGGCCCTTGACAATCTGGCTTCGGACTGCACCAACTTGGCATTGGCAGCAGTAGTCTGGTCTGGTTGGCTGACAGGCAATAGCATGGGTACTGGTGGATAGGCAGTGGTGGGAGCATGAATGCTGTCAGCCTCAGAGAAGACAGCAAGTTTGTGCACCACGGCACCACTGGCACTCCCCTGGGGCAGCGTTTCAGTAATCTTAGTAATCTGTTACAGGACTGATTACTGGACTGCTATGAGAGCCTGCATGCCCCTTTGAGCATTGGTATCCGCAGTCATTTTGCCAGCAGTGTGAACCTGCACTGCGCCAAGCATGGATCTTATGACCTCAGTCAGAGCTACCACTGCAGTACTGAGGTGTTGGGTGGTTTCCGCCTGTGCTGAGACATCGGCCACCAGACGCGACATCACTGCTGGGTCTGCAAGTGCTGTCATTGAGTTGGCCACCACTTCCGTGCTGGAAAGGATGGGCTCCAAGCTTTGCGTAGAGCCCTGTATCAAATTGCAGCCAGACGCCTCCATGCTCCTTGACAGTGACAACAGGCTGTCTGGAAGGCCTGCCACTGCACCAAGCATCTCTGTGTGCACGACCATCAGAGTTCTGTAGGCCACCCCATTGAAGTCCTCATCCGAGTCCCCTGCAGCAGAACCTGTCTGCGAGCTCGCCCTCCAGTATGCTGGCACATGAACTATCCTTTCCTCCTGCCCTGGCTGCAGCCTACTCATACCCAGTGACTCACCATGTGCAGACTCTGACTCTATACTACCCTCTAAGATACGCACATTGCCAGTACCTGAGATGGTGGCTCTGACTGTCAGATCAAGTGATAGTGCTTCTTAATCAGAGGTCTGGTGTTGCTTGCATCCTTCCTCATGAATCTGCAGTGGCATTTGGGCATTTGAAAGCAGAAATGCAGAAGGGGAGGGTTGGGTGAAGGAAGGAGGGTAGGGTGGAAAGCAAGAGGTTCATGGTCACACCATCTGCAGCTTGTACCATGTCAGATAGCAAGATAAGCATGAGGTGGGATTTGAGAAGGGGCATAAGGCATGAAAATACTGTTATGTTTTCGATGACGCAGGATACTACAGCCTCTGGCACAGTTGGCTGCATGTTGCAGAACACCATCTCCTCCAGGTGATGCAGGGGTGCCTGTCCCCTGTGGTTCTGCTCTGCTTCTCTCTGTCATTGGCCACCTTGTCCTACAAGAGAGAGGGAAGTGTGATGCAATGTGTTTGAGTGTTGTGCCTGCCATAGCTGAATAGCTGGAGGTAAATGGAAGCAGTGAGAGGTGGATGTGAGGCCAGCAGCATTGATGGGTATGTGAGGGTGAAGTGGAGTATCTAAATGTTAGGACTGAGTCTGATGGTAGAGGTTGCTGATGGGTAGTGATGGAGGTGTGGTGATTTGAGCAATATGAGACACTAGTGGAGTGGTGGGTAGGAGATGTCATGTGAAGATGCATTTACGAACCTTGATCACCCATGTAAGGTCATTGAACTTCTTGTGGCATTGCACCCAGGTCTGGGAATTTACCTTCCTGGCCACCTGCTCCCATTCCCTTCTCAGGGTGTGCCTTGAGGGCCTTCTGGTCTCCTACATAAACATTGCAGGATGAATTTTACTAATTGGCCGGATGGCTTGACGTCAGGTGGAAATGTGGGTCATCGGCAGCACAGATGCGACTTCCTATGGGATTTTACCAGCAAAAGCCAATTAAGGGCTGGCAGGCAGGGGAGCTGTTCAATTAATGGTGACGGGCAGATCTAGTGCTGGCAGCTCACGTGCAAACACAATTTTTAAAGGCACATGTGCTGCAGTCAGGCAGGTTGAAGACAGAAGCAAGAAGGAAGGGGTCAACAGCAAACAGAGCAACAGAGCAATGGTGTCGGAACGAGGAAGGTTGTTCCACAATTATTGACACCTCTGTGGAGGTGCTTTTGCAAGCAGGAAGAGAAAGGAGACAGGTTCTGTTTCCAGCAGATGGGAGGAGGAGGCCAGCGAGGCCAGCAGGTCTCACCGAGAAGGCATGGCTGCAGGTGGCAGACGTCA
The DNA here is from genome assembly GCF_036365525.1 of Heterodontus francisci. NCBI lineage: Eukaryota > Metazoa > Chordata > Chondrichthyes > Heterodontiformes > Heterodontidae > Heterodontus > Heterodontus francisci. The sequence goes on from NC_090379.1 coordinate 71,824,281, forward strand.
TAAACAGCTGAGGGCTCATTGCAACAATGTGGATCTACTACTGGTCGAGATTTAATCACCTGCTGTAGTCTGGAAAGGTGAGTGGCATTTAGGATGCAAACTGGAAGCCCAGCCTGAATTAAAAGGTGCCCATGAAAAGTGAGGCAAGGTGGTAGACACATGCATGGGACAACACCAGGTACCAACATCCCCATTGAGGCACCCAGTTTATGTGCACCTGAACCCCATGGTCAGTCATGGGTTAACGCTGCATTGAGATGGCTGGCTGCCTTACCATGCCATCCCAGTGGCATGGTGCTGCATATTTACAGTGCCTCAGAGTGACCAACACAAATGCGCCATGAGGCAGGAGTGACACTGCGTATGCCTATGCTTACAGGAAAAGTGTGCTTGGAATGCCAGGTAGCGTCAACGAACCGGTGGAATGCCTTTCATTGTCATGGTGACACCAATAGAGGAGGAGGCCATGGAGATTGGATGCGTCATGGCAGGACAGTCTGCCGCTGAAGGTGAGGCAGTTGTGGAAGCTATGGAGAGTAAAGCGATGGTTGCGTCCAGCATCCCCTAGACCATGTGTGGCCTGTGGTACCTGTGTGGCCTTTAACGCCACTGTAAGCTCCTGGTCAAGGGAAGGCCCCAGAGCTTGATTGAAGGAATAGCTGTTTCACTTAAATCATGTCTCTCCACCAGCAGCAGATGAGGAACAGACCAGGGCTCCTGCTGCATTGGAAAGCACACAGGATACAACACTATCTCAAGACACTGGGCTGAATTTTACTAGACTTTTTTTTATTTCCAAAATATACTTTAATCATAAAAATCTGTAAAAAAATACACGACAAAACAGTTCTAAACAGCACCTAGTCAAAAATTACAAACAGTGCAAAGGAGGTCACTTTCCTTCAATGCAGGAGTGAGTTGCCTCACAATCCTTCCATTTCATTTCTCATGCCATATACATTTTACAGCAAACGAAAATTTTCCCATTACAGTTCGAGGGGTTTTCCATGGATCCAGCCCCTCCGTCCAGCAGCAGTTGATGTTTATCTCGGTGTGCGTCCCTGGGAACAGCCCGTAGAACGCAGACTCCTGTGTTACAGAGCTGCTTGGGATGAACCTCGACAAAAACCGCTGCATCTCTTTCCACACCTGCTTTGCAAAGACACATTCCAGAGGAGGTGGGCAACCGTCTCTTCCCCACCACAGCCACCGCGAGGGCATTGCGCGGAGGGGGTGAGACTTCGGGCATGCAGGAAGGATCTGACGGGGAGGGCTCTTCTCACCACCAGCCAAGCTACATCTTGGTGCTTGTTTGACCGTTCTGGTGATGAGGCATTCCGCCAAATGGGAGCCATCCGACAGGATCCACCATCTCCTTTTCCCGTAGGGACTTGAGGACATTCCGTGCAGACCACTGCCTGATGGATCGGTGGTCAAAGGTGTTTTTCCGTAGAAACTGCTCCACGAAGGATAGATGGTATAGCACAGTCCAAGTGGATGGAGCGTTCCGTGGCAATGTGACCAGGCCCATCCTTCGCAACACTGGGGACAGATAGAACCTCAGCACATAGTGATACTTGGAGTGATACTGGAGGTCTACACACAGCTTGATGCAGCCGCACACGAAGGTAGTCATTAGGATGAGGGCGACGTTGGGTGCATTTTCCCCGCCCTTACTAGACCTCCAGCGTTGGTAGGGGGGGGGGCCTGGCAAATTCTACCAGGAGAGGCCCATCACGACCCCTGACGCCAAGAATGCCCCACCACATTTTACCGGCGGTGGCGAGGCTCCTCTGCCTCTTGGCGGCGGGACCTTCATTTTAATATTATAATTAAGTTAAAATCATTCAAATTAACCTGCCTTGTCCCGGCGGCCATCCCATGCCAATATTACAGCCGCCAGCTGGAACTCCCACACCTTTGGAACTCCGTTCAGAGTTCTGCGGCATGACACTGGTGGGGAGGGGGGAGGAGTGAAATTTTCAGGTTGGGAGGAATGTGGGAGTGGGGAAAACAGCTCTGATTGGTTGTGGGGATGCTGGGAAGGGTTGAGGCTCAAAGGCTCTGAAGGTGGAGGGTGAAATTTCAGCTTATTCAAAAGTGTTTGTTTGGGGGGATATGTCCATTTATTAAATCTCAGTGGGGGCAGGGGGTGGAAGAGGGGAATCAAAGATAAATTAAAATTTTTCTGCAGTTTGTCTGCACCTTTAAAAATGTAAATGAAAATGAAGGGCCTGAAGCCCTATAAAAATGGCACCACACCTGCGCAGTCTTGTCGGACGTCGTTGCCTGGGACGGAGCGGCTGCCCCCTCTACGTCATTGGGGGCAGCCGCTCCGCTCCCTCCATTTAAATGAGCCCCCATACAAAATATCGTGGGGGCTCAGTGACAGCGCATCGTGCCGGAAGACCACCGAGATCAGAGCACATTGCCGCGATTTGCAGCACAATCATAAAATTCAGCACACTGGGTGGAATTTTATGCTTTCCCCAATGGCTGGTTTGGAGGTGGGGAGGTTCCACTGGCAGCACTTCGTTTTGGTCCCACCCTCTACAGTGCCTCCAAATTTAATAGCATCGCCTCTTGAAAACATAGCCTGCAGACAGCTCCACAGAATGGCTGCCAGTTCCCTCCATAACTCAGCTGCCACTGAGGTCTCGCCCCATTTGAGTAGGCGAGGCTCACAGCCTCCGTGCATCCTCTATGCTGTTGGTAAGATCAGAAAAAGTCAGGAAAATACCTGACAATTGGCTTTTTAAAATTCATTCATGGGATGTGGACGTCACTGGCTATGCCAGCATTTATTGCCCATCCCTAATTGCCCTTGAGAAGGTGGTGGTGAGCTGCCTTCTTGAACCGCTGCAGTCCATGTGGTGTAGTTACACCCACAATACTGTTAGGAAGGGAGTTCCAGGATTTTGACCCAGCGACAGTGAAGGAACGGCGATATAGTTCCATGTCAGGATGGTGTGTGACTTGGATGGCTGTTTAACGACCTTAATTACCTGCCCTCTCCAATAGCCACTGATCCATTCCATTGCCCGCATCTGGTAACATTGGTCGACAGCGGGAAGATGTCAGGGAGCCGGCCCGACACGGCTCCACATCAGTTTACTGGCCCCCTGCCTCCATTCCTGTCTCCACGGGTTGGTAAAACACACTGCCTCTCTCCTCATTTGCACTTCCTGTAATGTCTCCAGCACCACCTTAGAAAACGTAGGTGCCCGCTCTTTTGCCTGTTATTCCATTTTCTGTGCTTTTGCTTGTTTCCAAGTCTTCCACAGTCTGCAGCAACTTGTGTTCAATGACTGCAGCTCCCCTTTAAGAGAGGCAGGATGTCTTTAAGATGTGCAGGCTGGGTGAAGCATGGGGCTGAGTTTTATTAGCCCTCACGGGACGGCTGGGAGGTGGGGGTGTCATAAAACAGCGAGGGAAGGTGGAGTGCTTCTCGCCTTCCCAATGCCATTCAATTTTGTTGGTGGCGGGCAAGGCTGAAGACAGCCTTCCTACCAGAGGCCAATTTAGTCCCTAAAGTGGCCAATTAATAGCCACGTAAGGGCCTCTTCCCTCCACCTCTGGCATTTTACCAGCAACGGGAGTCCTCCGCCATGTGTGGAGGTCACCCCTGGTGGCAAAGGCCGCCCCTTTGCCACCAACTCCCCCTGCCCTCAGTGACCACTCTTCCCCCTCCCTCCACTCATCAGGGCCTGCTGGACTGGCCCCAGTGAGCCTGCTGCACTTACCTGAGGTTCAAGGCTCCAGCACTGCTCCTGGTTCCGGGCCTCCTGCAGTACTGGCAGTTGACACCGCTCCCAGTGGTGGTGCTGATACTGCTGAGCTGCTAGCCCTCTGATTGGTGGTAGCACTTGGGGGTGGGACCCCGACAGCGGGCAGTTAGTTGGCTGCCCACTGAGGAATTTGGCCAGGGGTACGAACAGGGCTAAGGCAGGTTCACTGCCCCCCCCACCCCACCTGCTGGCCTGTTGCCGGGACCCTCAGTGGTAGAGTAAAATCCCGCCCATGTGCTCCTTGGCCCCCTTTTCAGCATGCAGCCACTCAGCGTGCGGGTTATGCTCGGCCGCACGCTGAAATCATTTAGCTGAGAATGGGACCAGGTATGGGGTAATCGCATTTCTTTTTTTCACCCATGGAGTACAAAAGCAAGGAAGTTATGCAAAACCTTTATAGATCCCTGGTTAGGCGTCACCTAGAATATTGTGTCCAATTTTGGGCACCACACTTTATAAAGAATGTCAGAGCCTAGGAAAGGGTGCAGAGGAAATTAAGCAGAATGGTATGAGGGATGAAGGAATTCAGTTATGTGGAAAGATTCAAGAAGATGTGACTGTTCACCTTGGAGGATAGGAGGATAAAGAGAGATATAATAGAGGTATCTAAAATGATGAAGGATTTTGATAGAGTAGATGGGAGAACTGTTTCTACTGACAGGAAGGTCAGTAACCAGAGGACACAGATTTAAGATAATTGTCAAAAAGTCAGGAGAAGATGAGGAGATAGCTTTTTTACTCAGCAAGTTGTTACGATCTGGAATACATTGCCTTGAAAGGGTGGTGGAAACACATTCAATAGTATATTTAAGAAGAGAATGTGACATATACTTAAAAAGGAAAAAGATTGCAGCACTATGGAGAGAGAGCAGGGTGGTGGGACTATTTGGTAGTTTGTTAAGAGAATTGGTACAGGCAAGATTGGCCAAATGGCCGCTTTCTATGCTGTATAATTCTATGAATATATTAATTCCTATGTTTTCTTGTCCCAAATTTTTTGCATCCTCTTCCAAAGGTGCTGATTCCTGATGCAATACATTTCTGAAGTTGGTAGCATCCCTCCAGTACCTCACCAAATGGCTACTCTTCATGTGATAGAAACTGGAAAGCGGATCCATGACTGACGTCTTTTGTTTTTTTGTTCCCCCCTCCACAGCTTAGAGACAATGAGACTATTCGCAGCATCCCAAATGTTTCTCTGACTGATATACACTAATTCAGCACATACTCGGAACTGAAATAGTGACCTTCTGATTTGTATGCTTTCCATGTCTGACAATGCCTTACTCAAGAGGCCTTCAGGGAGCCACATGTATGTTTTTTTGCCTCATTTTTATTCCTCTTTGAATTCTTAACACTTCCATCTTCCATGGTCTAGACCATGATCAGTGATTGGTTTCCAGAAGGGTTAGTTCTAGGTTCGTAACTGCTTCTAATCATGTTTCCCACGAGATTGAGTAGGGATTTTCAATTGGGAGTCCATGGCTCCCTAAGAGTTCATGAATGAGAAATGATCTAGGCTCAGAAAATCAGGAAGTAGAATCAGCATGGGTGGATATTAAGAATAAAAAGGGTCAGAAAACAGAGGTGGGTGTAGTTTATAGGCCTCCTAACAGTAATTATACCATTTGACAGAGCACTAAGCAAGAAATAATTGGAGCTTCTAACAAAGGCGATGTAATAATTGTGAGGGACTTAAATCTTCCTTTCGACAGTCAAATTGGCAAAGGTAGTCTGGAAGATGAATTGTAGAATGCTTTTGTGACACTTTCTTCGAACAATACATTGTGGAATCAACTAGGGATAAAGCTATTTTAGACCTTAAACAAAGCCAACTACATTGGTATGAAGGAAGAACTGGCTAAGGTTGATTGGGTAAATAGACTAAAAGGTATGGTGGTAAATTAACAGTGGAAAACATTTAAAGAAACAATTCAAATGTCACCAAAATACGTTCTATTAACAAACAAAAACTCAGCAAGAAAGATCTATCCGTGGCTTACTATGGAAGTTAAGGATATTTTTAGATTAAAAAAAGAGCCTTATAATGTTGCAAAGGATTGGAAGTGTTTTAGATACCAGCAAAGGGCGACCAAAATGTTGAGAAAAAGGGAAAAAATATGAGAGTAAACTAGCCCGGAATATAAAAACAGATTGTAAGAGCTTTTACAAGTATATAAAAAGGAGAGTAGCTAAAGTAAACATTGGTGCCTAGAGACAGGAGAGGAGAAATTATGATGGGGAATGAAGAAATGGCAGGGACATTGAAAAAATGCACTGGACCAGATTTTTAAAGCCTGCTGGATGTGGGGCTGGGTACGAGCACGATTTAAAGATTGCATTCTTGGAGGTCAGCACTGGGTCCCATCTCCGGACCATGACACCATTCTTAAAGGGATGCCGGGAGGGAGTGAACGGCAATCCCGCACACCTCCAATCAAGTGTCTGTTGATCTCATTGTGGAGCTTATATACAGGCCTGTCAGCAGCAGTTTTGAATTTTAAAGGAAGGGAATGTGGAGAACGTCCTGTCTGGAATACGGTAAGGTGTACAAGTTGTGAACACTGCAGGCGACCATGAGGGCAATGGGAAGGGCTGATTAAAATAATGCAGAGACACAAAATAAAGCTCAGCTACTTCAAAAGTGCCACAGAGTAGCCATTGCTGGAGTATGAAGACTTGCTTTTCTGAGTGGTGAATGGTAGGAACCTGGAGAGGGATGTTAGCCCACTGGCATCACTTGGGCAGTTGGGGTTGACAGGAGATGGCCTGATGAATGAACGAACCAAGCTGAGGGAATTCAGTTGAGAACAAGCGACTCTGACATTGGGCAGAGCAGCCAGGATGAGCCGCAGCAGATGCAACCTCCTGGATAGCAGGAGGACGGAGAAGCATAGCGGGGTACTTCAAGGGGAAGAAGGCGCTACTCAAGACATTGGATATATTGGCCAAGAGTCAGCTACCTGCAAATGACAGAGCGCCAGTGCTGCAGGAAGCTGTGTCTATCCAGGCAGATGATCTCAAACCTGTGTGCTTTGATCCACAATGACCTGAGGCCTCATGGTCCCCATGCCAGTCCCTTATTTGCAGCCAAGGTCACTGATGCCCTGAATCTCTATGCAAATGGGTTGTTCTAGGGATCAGCTGTTTACCAAAGTGGCATCTTGCAGTTGGCAGCTCCTCACGCCATCAGGCAGGTCACGGATGCCATATTCAGGAGGGCAGGGGACTACATCCACTTTGACATAGATGGACCTGCGCAGGCACAAATCTTTGCCTCCATCGCTGCATTCCCCCAGGTGCAGAGCATCATCAGTTGCGTCCGTGTGGCCATCAAGGCACCTAGCGACCAGCCAGTGAAATCCATCAACAGGAAGGGCTTCCACTCCCTCAATGTCCAACTGGTTTGCGGCGACAACAAGAGCTTCCTCCATGTATGTGTTCACTCTCCCGGCAGCTGCTGTGACTCCTTCACATCTGCCAGCCCAGACTGCCTTGGATCACTCCATCCCCCAAAGCCCGAAGTGTGTGAATGGATTGTAGGGGACAAGGCAAATCCTTTGAGGAGATGGTTACTGACCCCTCTGCGGGAGCCCCAGACAGAGGCATAGTGGTGATACAACCAATGTCACCTGCTCCGCAGGCCAAAAGTTAAGCAGGCCATCGGGCTTATGAAGAAGCGATTCCAGTGCCTGGACCGGTTGGGTGGTGCCCTCCAATACCATCTTGCAAGGGTCTCAGTCATTGTGATAGTCTGCTGTGCTCTCCATAACATGGCCCTCCAGAGGTGTGGACCTTGAGGACAATGAGGCCCTGAAAGGACACAGCTCATCGGGGGCGAGCAGGAGGTAAGAGAGGAGGATGAAGGGGGGTGGAGGGGAATAGCACTGAACAGAGAGGTGCCCCTGCTGCACGATTTGCTGGCCTCCTCCTGCCACCCTCCGGGAAGAGGACCTCCCTCCTCTCCCTTTGCCTTCAGCGTTAGATTCAGGTCGGCATCTTTGACGTGATGGTCTGCACTGCCCCTAGTTCCATGCCTGCAGCTCCCCCCTTGACATCTCACTTCCCTCTGGTGCAGTGGAAGATTTTGGCACAAAACACAGATCTCTCCCCCAGGACAACCGGTGGCCTCAAAGAAGACTGCTATAGGGTGTTTACATGAGCCCCACACATGAATTGACCCACCTCCATTCCTGGCCCCACTGGCTCTGAGTGGACAGGAAGCCTATCTCCAGATTAATTAAGGGCTTACCCATTTGAAAATCTGAATCTGAATCAGTTTCCCACTGAGAATTGGACCCACCTCCATAATGAAAATCCAGTCCTCTGTGTCTGTGTTCACAGTAGAAGACACAAATTACATACCAAAAATAAAGGGTAACCAAGGGGCTAATCAGAGTGAGGAACTTAAGGTAATGAATATCAGCAGAGAAGAAGTATTGCAGAAATTTAAGGGACGAAAAGCCGACAATCCCCCAGGACTTGATGGCCTACATCCTAGGGTTCTAAAAGAGGTAGCTGCAGAGATAATGGATGTCCTGGTTATGATTTTCCACAATTCCCTACATTCTAGAATGGTCCCAGTGGATTGGAAGTTAGTAAATATAACACTGCTATTCAAAAAAGGAGGGAGAGAGAAATCAGGGAACTGCAGGCCAATTAGCCTGACATCAGTTGGCGGGAAAATGCTGGAATCTATTATTAAGGAAGGTGTAACAATGCACTGAGAAAATCATGGTATGATCAGCAAATTCAGAATAGTTTTATGAAAGGGAAATCGTGTGTGACAAATTCATTAGAGTTTTTTGAGGATATAACTAGTAGGGTAGATAAAGGGGAACCAACAGATGTAGTATGCTTGGATTTCCAAAAGGCATTCGATAAGGTGCCACACAAAAGACTAATACACAAGATAAGGGGTCATGGAGTTGGGGCTAATACATTAGCATGGACAGGATTGGTTAACTGACAAGAAGCAGAGAGTTGGATAAATGGGGCATTTTCAAGTTGGCAGGCTGTAACTAGTGGAGTGCCGCAAGGATCAGTGCTGGGGCTTCAGCTGTTTACAGTCTAGATTAATGATTCAGACCAAGAGACTAAAAGTAATGTACCTAGTTTGCTGACGATTAAAAACTAGATGGGAACGTAAGCTGTGAGGAGGATAAATTGAAGGGAAATTTAAAAAGTCGAAAAGTAACGAGAGAGCAGAGGGAGGGGTAGTGAAGGGGCATACATTGATCAGAGTGTGACAGGAAGGGACAGAGAATACAAGCATAAGAGTACACAGAAATTAGAACCAGAGTAGGTAAAAATGGTAAAAAGTCAAAGCTTAAAGCTCTTTTATCCGAATGCATGTAGCATTTGTAACAAGAGCTGACGGTACAGATAGAAATAAATGAATATGATTTGATAGCTATCACAGAGATGTGGTTGCAGGATGACCAGGACTGGAAATTCAATGTTCAAGGATATTCGATGTTCCGGAAGAATAGGCAGAAAGGAAAAGGAGGTGGGGTAGCTTTGCTATTAAAGGAAGGAATGAGTGCAGTTGTGAGTAATGATATAGGTGTAATTGATCATGATGTAGAATCAGTTTGGGTGGAAATAAGGAATAGTAAGAGAAAGAAATCATGGGTGGGAGTGGTCTATAGGCCCCCGAGGAGTTGCCTCTCTGCAGGACAAAATATTAATCAGGAAATAATGGAGGCGTGTAAGAAGGGCACTGCAATTATCAGGGGTGATTTTAATCTGCATATAGACTGGACAAATCAAATTGGCAAGGGTAGCATGGAAGACAAATTTGTAGAGTGCATCAGGGATTGTTTCTTAGAACAATACGTTGCAGAACCTACCCGGGAACAGGCTATTTTAGATTTGGTAATGTGTAATGAGGTAGGATTAATAAGAGATCTCGTAGTTAAGGATCCTCTGGGAGGAAGCGATCATAACATGGTAGAATTTCAAATTCAGTTTGAGGGTGAGTAACTCAGGTCTCAAACCAGTGTCTTCAACTGAAACAAGGGCGATTACAGAGGTATGAAGAAAGAGTTGTCTAAAGCAGGCTGGGAAAATAGACCAAAGGGAAAGTTAGTAGATGAGCAGTGGCAGACTTTTAAGCAGATATTTCATAACACTCAGCAAACATTTATTCTGGTCAGAAGGAAGGACTCGATGAGAACGATGAACCACCCGTGGATAACGTAGGGGGAGGCGGTGGCGTAGTGTTATTGTCACTGGACTAGTAACCCAGAGACCCAGGGTATTGCTCTGGGGACATGGGTTCAAATCTCACCACAGCAGAAGGTGGAATTTGAATTCAATTAATAAATCTGGAATTAAAAAGCTAGTCTAATGATGGCCATGAAAACTTTGTCAATTGTTGTAAAAACCCATCTGGTTCACTAATGTCCTTTAGGGAAGGAAATCTGCTGTCCTTAGCTGGTCTGGCCTACATGTGACTCCAGACCCACAGCGATGTGGTTGACTCTTACATGCCCTCTGAAATGGCCTAGCAAGCCACTCAGTTGTATCTAATCGCTAGGAAGTCAATAAAAACAGCACTGTGGGTGTACCTGCCCCACATGGACTGCAGCGGTTCAAGAAGGCAGCTCACCACCACCTTCTCAAGGGCAATTAGGGATGGGCAATAAATGCTGGCCTGGCCAGCGATGCCCATATCCCATGAATGAATAAAAAAAAAAGAAGTTAAGGAGAGTATCAAATCAAAAACAAAGGCGTACAAAGCGGTGATAGCTAGTGGTAGGCTAGAGGATTGGGAATTTTTTAGAAACCAGTAGCGGATGACACAAAAAACTAATACAGAGGGAGAAAATTGATTATGAGAGTAAATTGGCAAGAAATATAAAAACAAACAGTAAGAGCTTCTATGGGTATATAAACAGAAAGACAGCTAAAATAAGTGTGGGACCCTTAGAGGATGAGACTGGGGAATTAATAACAGGGAACATGGAAATAGGTGGAGGAATTATAGGGTTGTAATAGTAGGTGATTTTAACTTCCCTAATATTGACTGGGACTGCCTTAGTGCTAAGGGATCAGATGGGGAAGATTTTGTTAAGTGTGTCCAGGATAGTTTTCTGAAGCAGTATGTGGATGGCCCTCCGAGAGAAGGGGCTACACTCGACCTCCTCTTGGGAAATGAGGCTGGGCAGGTGGTTGATGTGTCAGTGGGGGAGCACTTTGGGACCAGTGACCATAACTCTATTAGCTTCAAGATAGTTATGGAAAAGGATAGGACTGGTCCTCAGGTTGAAGTCCTAAATTGGGGGAAGGCTAATTTCGGTGGCATCAGACAGGAACTCTCAAAAGTTGAATGGGAGAGGCTGTTTACAGGTAAAGGGACATCTGGCAAGTGGGAGGCTTTTAAAAGTGAGATAGGAAAAGTTCAGGCCGGCATGTTCCTGTTAGATGGAAGGGCAAGGCTGGCAAGTTTAGGGAAACTTGTTTGATGAAGGATATTGAGGGTCTGCTCAGGACAAAGAAGGAGGCATATGTCAGGTATAGGCAGCTGGGATCAAGCGAGTCCCTCGAGGAGTATAGGGGATGTATGAGTACACTTAAGAAGGAAATTAGGATGGTGAAATGGGGCCATGAGATTTCCCTGACAGATAAGATAAAGGAGAATCCTAAAAGATTCTATAAGTATATTAAGAGTAAAAGGGTAGCTAGGGAGAGAGTAGGTCCCCTTAAGGATCAGTGTGGTAACCTATGTGTGGAGCCACGGGAAATGGGCGAGGTCTTAAATGAATACTTCTCGTCTGTATTTACCGTGGAAAAGGTCATGGAAGCTAGTGAGTTCAAGGGAGGGAACAGAGATATCCTGGAGCATATCAACATTACAAAGGAGGAGGTGTTGGAGGTTTTGAAGTGCATGAAGGTGGATAAATCCCCAGGGCCAGACCAGGTGTATCCTAGGATGCCAAGGGAAGCAAGGGAGGAGATTGCTGGGGCCCTGGCAGAGATTTTTGTATCATCGTTAGCCACAGGTGAGGTACAGGAAGACTGGAGGATAGCTAATGTTGTGCCTTCATTTAAGAAGGGCAGCAGGGATAAGCCAGGGAACTGAAGGCCGGTGAGCCTTACATCAGTGGTGGGAAAGTTATTGGAAGGGATTCTGAGAGACAGGATTTATATGCATTTGGAAAGGCAAGGTCTGATTAGGGATAGTCAGCATGGCTTTGTGCATGGGAAATCATGTCTCACGAATTTGATTGAGTTTTTTGAGGAGGTGACTAAGAGGGTTGACGAGGGAAGGGCGATGGACGTTGTCTACATGGACTTTAGCAAGGCCTTTGACAAGGTCCCGCATGGTAGGCTGGTCCAGAAGGTTCGAACACATGGGATCCAGGGTGAGCTAGCAAATTGGATACAAAATTGGCTTGATGATAGGAGGCAGACGGTGGTCGTGGAGGGTTGTTTTTCAGATTGGAGGCCGGTGACCAGTGGTGTGCCGCAGGGATCGGTGCTGGGCCCTCTGCTGTTTGTCATATATATTAATGACTTGGATGTGAATGTAGGGGGCATGATTAGTACGTTTATAGATGACACCAAAATTGGTGGTATAGTGGACAGTGAAGAAGATTGTCTAAGGTTACAACAGGATATAGATCAACTGGGAAAGTGGGCAAGGGATTGGCAAATGGAATTTAATGCAGACAAGTGTGAAGTAATGCATTTTGGGAAGTTAAACCAGGACAGGACATATACAGTGAATGGCAGGGCCCTGGGGAGTGTTGTTGAGCAGAGCGACCTTGGGGTACAAGTACATAGTTCCCTGAAAGTGGCAACACAGGTAGACAGGGTGGTGAAGAAGGCGTATGGCATGCCTGCCTTCATCGGCCGAGGCATTGAGTACAAGAGTTGGGATGTCATGTTACAGTTGTACATAATGTTGGTTAGGCCGCACTTGGAGTACTGTGTGCAGTTCTGGTCGCCGCACTACAGGAAAGATGTGATTAAGCTAGAGAGGGTGCAGAAAAGATTCACAAGGATGTTGCCTGGTTTGGAGGGCTTGAGTTATAAAGAGAGATTGGATAAGCTGGGTCTGTTTTCCCTGGAGCGAAGGAGGCTGAGAGGGGACATGATAGAGGTATATAAAATTATGAGAGGCATAGATAGGGTAGATAGCCAGAGTCTCTTTCCCATGGTAGGGGTGACTAAAACTAGAGGGCATAGATTTAAGGTGAGAGGGGGGAGGTTTAAAGGGGATCAAAGGGGTAAATTTTTCACACAAAGAATAGTGGGTATCTGGAATGAGCTGCCTGAGGAGGTGGTGGAGGCAGGAATTGTAGCAACATTTAAGAGGCATCTGGACAGGTACTTGAATGAGCAAGGCATAGAGGGATATGGAATTAATGCAGGCAGGTGGGATTCGTATTGACAGGCTTTTTTTAGAATTAGAACATTACAGCGCAGTACAGGCCCTTCGGCCCTCGATGTTGCGCCGACCATCTGACCTACACTATTCCATTTTCATCCATATGTCTATCCAATGACCACTTAAATGCCCTTAAAGTTGGCGAGTCTACTACTGTTGCAGGCAGGGCGTTCCACGCCCCTACTACTCTCTGCGTAAAGAAACTACCTCTGACATCTGTCCTATATCTTTCACCCCTCAACTTAAAGCTATGTCCCCTCGTGTTTGCCATCATCATCCGAGGAAAAAGACTCTCACTATCCACCCTATCTAACCCTCTGATTATCTTGTATGTCTCTATTAAGTCACCTCTCCTCCTCCTTCTCTCTAACGAAAACAACTCCAAGTCCCTCAGTCTTTCCTCGTAAGACCTTCCCTCCATACCAGGCAACATCCTAGTAAATCTCCTCTGCACCCTTTCCAAAGCTTCCATCCTTCCTATAATGTGGTGACCAGAACTGCACGCAATACTCAAGGTGCGGCCTCACCAGAGTTTTGTACAGCTGCATCATGACCTCGTGGCTCCGAAACTCGATCCCCCTACTAATAAAAGCTAACACACCATATGCCTTCTTAACAGCCCTATTAACCTGGGTAGCAACTTTCAGGGATTTATGTACCTGGACACCAAGATCTCTCTGCTCATCTACACTACCAAGAATCTTCCCATTAGCCCAGTACTCTGCATTGCTGTTACTCCTTCCAAAGTGAATCACCTCACACTTCTCCGCATTAAACTCCATTTGCCATCTCTCAGCCCAGCTCTGCAGCCTATCTATGTCCCTCTGTACCCTACAACACCCTTCGACACTATCCACAACTCCACCGACCTTCGTGTCATCCGCAAATTTACTAACCCACCCTTCTACACCCTCATCCAGGTCATTTATAAAAATGACAAACAGCAGTGGCCCCAAAACAGAACCTTGCGGTACACCACTAGTAACTAAACTCCAGGATGAACATTTGCCATCAACCACCACCCTCTGTCTTCTTTCAGCTAGCCAATTTCTGATCCAAAGCTCTAAATCACCTTCAACCCCATATTTCCGTATTTTCTGCAATAGCCTACCGTGGGGAACCTTATCAAACGCCTTACTGAAATCCATATACACCACATCCACGGCTTTACCCTCATCCACCTGTTTGGTCACCTTCTCGAAAAACTCAATAAGGTTTGTGAGGCACGACCTACCTTTCACAAAACCGTGCTGACTATCGCAAATGAACTTATTCTTTTCAAGATGATTATAAATCCTATCTCTTATGGTCGGCATGGATGCGGTGGGCCGAAGGGCCTGTTTCTGTGCTGTACGACTCTATGACTCTATGACTAAATGGCAGATAATTTAAACTAATATTTTGTGTCGGTCTTCATGGTGGAGGACACTAAACATCCCAACAATAATAGATGAGCAAGGTGTAAATGGGAGGGAGGACCTTGTAACAATCTCTATCATGAAGGAAAAGGTGCTTGACAAACTAATGGGACGAAAGGCAGACAAGTCGCCAGGACCTGATGGCCTGCATCCAAGGGTTTTAAAAGAAGTGGCTGTAGAGATAGTGGAGGCATTGGTCACAATATACCAAAACTCACTCGATTCCAGTCGGGTACCAGCGGATTGGAAAACCGCTAATGTGATGCTGCTATTCAAGAAAGGAGGGAGGCAGAAATCAGGAAACTATAGACCAGTGAGCTTAACATCTGTCATTAGGAAAATGCTAGAGTCCATTATTAAGGAAGAAATAGCAGGACATTTAGAAAAACATAATGCAATCAAACAGAATCAACATGGTTTTATGAAAGGGAAATCATGTTCGACAAATTTGTTCGAGTTCTTTGAGGATATAATAAGCAGAGTGGATAAAGGGGAACCGGTAGATGTAGTGTATTTGGATTCCAGAAGGTGTTCGATATGGTGCCACATAAAAGGTTATTGCACAAAATAAGAGGTCAGGGTATTGGGGGTAATGTGTTGGCATGGATTGAGGATTGGCTAACAAACAGAAGGCAGAGAGTCAGATTAATGGGTCGTTTTCAGATTGGAAAGCCGTAACTAGTGGGGTGCCACAAGGATCGGTCCTAGGGCCTCAACTATTTACTATCTGTATTAATGACTTGGAGGAAGGGATAGAGTGTAGTGTATCCAAATTTGCTGATGATACAAAAATAGTGGGAAGGCATGTTGTGATGTGGACACAAAGAATCTGCAAAGGGATATAGATAGATTAAGTGAGTGGGCAAAAACCTGGCAGATGTGGGAAAGTGTGAGGTCATCCACTTTGGTAGGAAGAATAAAAAGGCAGATTATTATTTAGATGGAGAAAGACTACAAAATACTGCAGTACAGAGGGATCTGGGTGTTCTTGTACATGAAACACAAAAAGTTAGCATGCAAGTGCAGCAAGTAATTAGGAAGGCAATTGGAATTTTGGCCTTTATTGCTCAGGGGTTAGAGTTTAAAAATAGGGAAGTCTTGTTACAACTGTACAGGGAGTTGATGAGGCTGCATCTGGAGTACTGCGTATATTTTTGGTCCCCGTATTTAAGGAAGGATATACTAGTATTGGAGGCAGTTCAGAAACGGTTCACTAGGCTGATTCCTGGGTTGAAGGGGTTGCCTTATCAAGAATGGCTAAACAGGTTATGCCTTTATTCATTGGAGTTTAGGAGAATGAGAGGTGATCTTATTGAAACATATAAGATTCTAAGGGGGCTTGACAGGGTAGATGTTGAGAATATGTTTCCACTAGTGGGGGAATCTTGAACTAGAGGACATAGTTACAGAATAAAGGATCACACATTTAAAACTGAGATGCGAAGGAATTTCTTCTCTCAGAGGGTGATGAATCTCTGGAATTCTCTACCTCAGAGAGTTGTGGAGGCTAGGTCACTAAATGTATTTAAGGAGGAAGTAGATAGATTTTTGAAATCTTGGGGAGTTGAGGGTTATGCGGAGCAGGCCCGAAAGCGGAGTTGAGGCCTGGGACAGATCAGCCATGATCTTATTAAATGGCGGGGCAGGCTTGAGGGGCTGAATGGCCTACTCCTGCTACTTTTTCTTCTGCTGTTATGATAGAAAGAGGCTCCAAAGAGATATCGATATGTTAAGTGAGTGGGCAACAAAGTGACAGATGGAGTATAATGTGGGAAAGTGTCAGGTTATCCACTTTGGTAGTAAGAATGGAAAAGCGGAATTTTTAAAAAAGGTGTGAATCTTGTAAATGTTGATGTTCAGAGGGACTTAGGTGTACTTATACAAGGAATACAGAAAGTTAGCATGCAGGTACAGCGAGCAATTAAGAAGGCAAATGGCATGTTGGCCTTTATTGCAAGGTGATTGGAGTATATGAATAGGGAAATCTTGATACAATTGAACAGGGCTTTTGTGAGACCACACCTGGACTACGGTGTGCAGTTTTGGTCACCATATCTAAGGAAGGATCTACTTACTTTGGAGGTGGTATAGCAAAGGTTCACTAGATTACTTCCTGGGATGAGAGGGTTGTCCTATGTTGAGAGGATGTGTAAATTGGACCTATACTGTCTGGAGTTTAGAAGAATGAGAGGTGATCTCATTGAAACATACAAGATTCTGAAGGGGCTTGACAGGGTAGACACTGAGAGGTTGTTTCCTCTGCCTGGGGAATCTAGAACATGGGGGCACGGTCTCAAGATGAGGGACCGATCATTTAGGACTGGGATGAGGAGACATTTCTTCACTCAAAGGGTTGTGAATCTTTGGAATTCTTTACCTCAGAGGATTGTGGATGCTCCATTGTTGATTATATTTAAGACTGAGAGATAAACAGATTTTTGGTCTCTCAGGGAATCAAGAAATCTGGTGAGTAGACGGGAAAGTGGATTTGCGGCAGAAGATCAGCCATGATCGTGTTGAATGGTGGTGTAGGCTTGAGGGACTGTATGGTCTATTCCTGCTCCCAATTCTTATGTTGTTAAGTTCTCATGAGAAGGCTTCAGGGGTTCTGCCAAAAATAAAAATGATTGACCTGATAATAGACCAATTAGAATTGGAGGTGAGACAAGCGGTGGCCAAGATGCCTTGCCAACTAAGGGAAATCTAATGAGAGTGGGTCAGCGCTCAGGTCTCTCTGTGTTTCCATAGGTTTTGGTTGAAGTGTGGAGAGAGAGCAAGTCAGTAATCGAGCCAGTCTGTGCATGAAACAGTGGCATTTGTTGATGTTTGGACGCAGTGTGCAGAGTGAGACCCCAGAGGGAAGGAGCAGGTTAGGACACTTAATATTTCTTGTCCTTGTTTATAAAATGTTTATTTTTAATTTTGTAAAGCAGCAGCTGGCAAGGTTTAGGTCTGTGCTGGATGGTTATAGCCATTGCACGGCAATCTAAAATTTGGAAAAGTGTTGATATGTTTTTGGATTCAGTGTATGAATTTGCCATTTGAATGGAAAACACTGGTCAAGACGGAGCTTTTTTTATGTGCAAGTGAAGTGTAATAAACTGAATCAGTAATGCAAGTATTGTGGGCTGAATTATATGCTCAAGGTGGGGCTCACGGCACCGGGCCGAAAAAGTGGGGGAATCCCGCTTCAGCCAGCTGGAGCCCATCCGGCGCAATTCTATGACGCTGGGTCAATTAACAGCCTGGCACTGGGATCCACGTCCCTTTAAAGATGGGGATCGCACCTCCAAGAGCTGCTGGCCAATCGCAGGGCTGGCAGGTCAGTAGTATCGGCAGTGCCACCAGGAGCGGTGGCCACTGGCAGTACTGCAAGAGGCCTTGGACCCAGGGCCAGCATTGGAGCCCGGACCCAAGACAAGTGAGACATGGTTGCCGGGGCCAGATCGGCAGGCCCCAGAGAGGGCGGGTGAAGGTGGCCGTTTAGTAGAGGGGGAGAGCGATTCAGCGAGGTTGATGGTTTCCCGGCCGTGTCCCTCTGTGGGCCTCCGATTGCCCACAGAGGAGAACTCCTTCAATCCTGTAGGGAGGCTGCCTCATTTTATGGGGGACCCCGCCGCATGGCAGAGCCCCCCCCCCCTCACCCACCCTCGGGGGGTGGGGGGGGGGGTGTTGCTGTTAAATTCAGCCCTGCATGTGTGTATTATGATGGTGTAATTCTATGAGTGAATTTACAAGCAGGGGGAAGTTGCAGTTGAGTTATTGTCTGCTGTGCCATTGGGAATTAGAATTGCATCCAGTACCATATTTACACAGTATAGGCAATTTGTGACTCCTCAGGTACTGAAGCTGTCTCTGCCCACATGCAACAAGACCTGGACAACATTCAGGCTTGGGCTGAAATGTGGCATGTAACATTTGCGCCACACAAGTGCCAAGCAGGAACCATCTCCAACAAGAGAGAATCTAACCATCTCTCGTTGATGTTCAATGGCATTACCATCACTGAATCTCCCACCATCAACATCCTGGGGGTTACCATCTATCAGAAACTAAACCAAACCAGCCATATAAATTCTTTGGCTACAAGAGCAGGTTAGAGGCTGGGAATTCTGCAGCAAGAAACTGAACTTCTGACTCCTCAAATCCTGCACATCATCTACAAAGCACAAGTCAGGAGTGTGACTTAATACTCTCCATTTGCCTTGATGAGTGCAGCTCCAACAACACTCAAGAAGCTCGACACCATCCAGGACAAAGCAGCCCGCTTGATTGGCACTCCATTAATCACCACCTGCGCATGGTGGCAGCAGTGTGTACCATCTACAAGATGCACTGCAGCAACTCACCAAGCCGCCTTCGAGAGAACCTTCCAAACCTGCAACCTCTACCACCTAGAAGGTAGTAGCTACATGGGAACACCATCACCTGCAAGTACCTCTCCAAACCACGCACCATCTTGACAGAACTATATCGCTGTTCCTTCACCATTGCTGGGCCAAAGTCCTGGAACTCCCTCCCTAATAGTACTGTGGATGTACCTACACCACATGTACTGCAGCAGTTTAAGAAGTTGGCTCACCACCACCTTCTCAAGGGCAATTAGGGTTGGACCACAAACACTGGCTCTGTCAGCAACTCCCACATCCCATGAACAAATAAAAAAAATTAAAAATGCTTGCTTGAGATACAAAGAACTTGCAAATTGACAGGATAGTTAGGTGAGATGTCTCTGCTCAGTCAGAATGTGGAGAAAAGAGAGAATCTCAGCCCAAGAACTGGAAAGACTGGAGGATAGCAGTGAAGTTGTAAGTTAAACAAAAATCATAAATATATATATTTAATTGTATAATGTTTATACAGAAAACAATGCTTGTGTTATAGGGGGTCCAAGAAATTTTGATTACATGGGAGGGGAGCCTGAGAAGGCCCCTGAGATAGACCAGCTTGTTGCTACATTTGTATGAGCATTTGGGTTGAGTGTTGTTTGTTGAATGCGGGCAGAGTGACCTGAATGCCAGTCACTGGCAACAATGAAGTTAACTTACTGTTGTTAGAGCGAATGGGATAGATCAGTAAAATTATTCCAAATAAGTCAAGTAGTATATACATAAAAGAATATGATCATTTTTAATTGTATCTTTTCATGGGTGAGGGAAGGCGTGTTAGTCAGGAATGGAAATTTAACTTGCAATTGCTTCACCATATTGGAGGCATGGGAATTAATTGCAAATTCACTTGCATCTTATTGATAACTGTTTTGAGTATGATATTTTAGATCAGATCGACAGCAAAGAAGGAACCATGTACAAATGGAGTGGGAGGCTGGTAGATTTGACAGGCTTGTTAACTTTATCAGTAAGTTTCAATTAAGCTTGAATGGATATCCTGTGTTACTCTTTCAGGAAAAGGGAAGAATTATAAGTGTTAGTTTATATCCACCTTGACAGTCTTTACAGGAGAAAAGCATAAGCAGTTGTGTTGAAGCTGTTGATATGCAGTGCATTTGCAATATTTTTCAGTGCAGTGAGATTATGCATATGGATTTGGTATTATTCATTTGCATTTACTGTACAGTATATTTGAACCTAAGCAATATATTATATCTATTTCTAAGCTCGTTTACAAATTATATAATTTTATGTGTCAAACATACATAAGAACATACGAATTAGGAGCAGGAATAGGCCATTTGGCCCCTTCAAGCCTGTTGCGCCATTCAATAAGATCATGGCTGATCTGATTGTGGCCTCAACTGCACTTTCCCGCCTACCCCGATACCCTTTGACACCCTTGTTAGTCAAGAATTTATCTACCTCTGCCTTAAAAATATTCAATGACCCTGCCTGCACCGCTCTCTGCGGGAGAGTTCACAACCCTCTGCGAGAAAATATTTCTCCTCATCTCTGTCTTAAATGGGCGACCCTCTTATTTTTAAACTGTTTCCCGTTCTAGTCTCTCCCACAAGGGGAAACATTCTTTCAGCATCCACCCTGTCAAGTCCCCTCAGGATCTTATATGTTTCAATAAGATCACCTCATTCTTCTAAACACCAGTGGATACAGACCCGACCTGTCCAAACTTTCTTCATAAGGTAACCGCCTCCCCCCCGCCATCCCAGCTATCAGTTGAGTGAACTTAGTGTCTCAGTTGAAGCTAAGTTTCAATGGATAAAACTGGATTGTACTAGTTCCTTTCAACTGTAAATTAGATTTTGGATTTCAGAATATTTTATGCTGCATGTTACAGAGTTGAGCTAACATTAAAATAAAACCTTAACTGCTGTCAATGTTGGAGCTTCAGAATCACTGATGCCAGATACCCCCACTGCCTGCCAACCAACCAACCAGTGGATTTGGCTGAGTTCAGGTGGAACTATGTAAATGAGGCCCTGCTATTAAGATTAACAGGGCCTCCATGTCCCCAGATGCTCAGTGTGCGACACCCACTTTGGGGGTTGGCCCACACCATTCCAACCCCTTGCTATTAAAATCAGGACCATGGTGTGTACCCTGACATCTGAACATTAGTAATATCCTGCCTCATCTCAGCAGGAAGTAGTAAGTTTCATGCCATATGCCAATAATTAATGCAGATGCTATTTAAAAAGCTGCAGCAGCACATTTCCACGTTGCCTTGGAAATCCTGATCTCTGCACCCCTTACATGTGACTGAAATTGCGTTGGGAGTGCCCCAATGGTACTTACGTGAGGGGACTGTGGAAAATTTAGGAAAGCTCCCTCTGTGTACATCAAGCACAATGCTGATGCTGCCAGTGCACCAAGAGCTGAATTCCAGCTCCATAGTTGGCTTTATTGGTATGTCTCAAAAACTGCCTTAATTAAGAGAAATTGCCAATTTAAATGATTTTCATAGCAGCTTGAAATCGAACTGAGTTTTGAATTAAAAATAAAACCCATGGATCTGGTGAAGAAAAGGGTTAAAATGCATCACATATTTGTTTTAACACACAGTGTAGCACTGTGCTCATATCAGTAACATGGTGAATTTTGAAGCTTTAAAAGATTTAATTTTTAGATAGTGGAAATGGGGAGAGGAACAAAGTGGTAGTTCATGCGTTTAAGCAACAGAGAAGTATTACTATTGAACTGATTTACATTCATGGTCATTGGACGGGTTGGGCTCAGATGCAAATTGAGCTTTAGGCTAGTGGGTTGATAAAATAATTGGGCAAATTTCTTGGAGAGGACTGGATTACTTGTTCAGTTGAAAACCTACGTTTCTAAAATAAAATCAGTACAGATGCAGTAAATTAACTACTTGGAGCTTTTATGGCACTTGTGTTTGTGGCAGTTACAGTTTCATTTGATCATTTTAAACTAAGTACTGGTGCAGTGAAGATCAGTTTATTGCCTGTTTGCATAATAATAGTCTAACTAACCTTGATCAATAGATTGAAAAGGTATTAGTCTCTGTTAGTAGAGTTTAAC
Organism: Heterodontus francisci; assembly: GCF_036365525.1. NCBI lineage: Eukaryota > Metazoa > Chordata > Chondrichthyes > Heterodontiformes > Heterodontidae > Heterodontus > Heterodontus francisci. Next base: position 71,846,335 of record NC_090379.1, read on the forward strand.
TCCATTTAATTTTTTTGTGTTTGCTTGAGCAAGACTGAAAGTTTATTTTGGGGAAGAAATATCCATTGTGTTTGCCTGACTGTGAAATACAGATTTTGGATTTGTTCTGTTCAGCATTTCGAGTTTTTAAATCTGATTGCAGTAGAGACTTGCTTTTCTGTCTGCTTTACATCTGGAAACATGTTTAAATAGACTGTAAACAAGGCTCATTCCAAGCAGCAATAATGATGAAATTGCAGTTCCTGACTATCCAATGCTAAAATATAAAGAACAGCGGCTGGCTCCTGAAGCTAACATGTTGTAGCTCTACTTTTAAAGTTTTCAAACCATCCTATACTAGTTTTATTGCCAAGTTCCACAGACCATGAAAGGTCTGTTCAGAGACAGCATCATTAAGTTAATTGAACTTAGTTATCTACCATATCCCAGATTTTTCACTCCACTTCTCTCAAGATCTTGAGTAGTGCAGTAAAATCTAGGATTCTCAGTATTCAGGTATACACAAATGCCTTACTCTGATTATCATCCTGTTGCAAATGCAAGGTTATTGTGCCTGCTGCTTTCAATTACATATTTCTTACTGAAATCCACAGTGTTAACTTTAATTGGGGGGAGAAATGTGTTCACGTAGTGCTGCTTCTCGTGCTATTACATAGACTTACGTTGATTCACCTGGGCATGCAGTGTCGGACACGCATGTAGCGACCATGGTGCTGCCTGCTCCCAGGGAATCAACGTAAATCTTAGCACCACTAGAAGCGGCGCTGCGCGAATGAATTTCTCCCCTATTTTCTTTTATATTTATTGAAACAATGGAGGATCCTAGCTTGTTTCCTTCACTGTGTTTATTTCTTTGACTAGCTGCTTGCTTGGGCTGGACCAAACTCAGTGAAATCTTGGTTTCTTTTTCAACCCAGAACTGAGTTTCAAACCACAAAATTTTATCTATCACTAAAACCACCTTTACAACATTACCTGCCTCAATTGCTACCTTACTCTCACTACCATCCTCATCGATAATTATATTGCCTCTAGGATATTGACATATCAGATCTAATTACTGGCCTCTTGACCACTTTCTTTCACAAACTTCAACTTGTCTAACACTTTGCAACCCAGATCCTGTCCTGCACTAAGCCTTCCTCAACCATGACTCATCCTTGCTCACTGTTCCACTAATGTATTTGAAGATAAAATGCTTATTCTTAGCAACAAATCCCTCCATTTACCTCTGTGGCGAAGGCGTGACTTCCATACCTCTCTTGCTTTCTGAAGTATTTCAGGATGTTCTATGGAAACAAACACTGGATCAGCTTATGTCAAGAAATACAAACTCCATGTGACAAAGGAAATCTATGAGCTATGTACGAAGGGATCAAGAGGGTGCTTGGCCCTGCCATCACCAAAATTGCTCCCCCGAAATCAGCAGATGGTGAAGTACTCACTGGCAGAAGTAAACAGATGTCCCATTGGCCTAATACTACAGTGAGCCGTACTCCTGTGAGTCGTATACCTCCCAGTTAGCACTCAGGCTCTCCTGCAACTTCCTGTCATGGCTGAGTTAGATGAAGAACCCTCATCACTGGAGCTCGAGAAGGCCATAGACCACCTAAATGCCTTCACAGCCATCAACAAAGGTGCACCAAGAAAACACACCCCACCTAAATGGATTGTTTGCTGCATGTCCATCATCTTTTGTAGATGGAAGGATGCCAACCAACCTACTTTAAAAGTGCTATGTAAATACATGTGTATATACAAGCTCAGAATACTGGTTCCATCTGTTGGTCACTAATGGCATTATATTAGATTCCTTTTGGGAACCTTTTGAAAAACAAATTTGTATAACTGCTGTTTGAGTTACCAGGCTCTGTAAGATTCTTATATAATAAAAGCAAAATACTGCAGATGCTGGAAATCTGAAATAAAACCAAAAAGGTGCTGGAAATAAGATTCTTTACTGAAATCTGAGGGTTGATTTTAACTGGGGGCATGTTTGGTGCAGGCAGGTTGGAAGGGAAACACCTGCAGGCAATCCAGCGTGAAGACAGGTTCACTTTAGCTCCTGGACCTCATTTGATAATGCAGGTTAGTCTCCAGCTTGAAACTTGTGATAGTGACGTCAGGGCCAGTGGATGGAAGCAAAAATTTGATCAGAAGTCCAAGAACGTGGGGGTGGGGGGGGGGTCCAAATTGACAAGTCCCTGGCTTAAAGTTAGAGTTGGGAAAGGGGTTGGTAGCTATTATTGGCACTGGGAGCGAGAGGCAACGGCAGTGCCAGGGAGACCCAAGGATTCCTGGGACATTGGGACCGGTTTTGCGGGAGATGGGATCTGTACAGGCTGGATGGTTTGCACCTTAACAGAGCTGCGACCAATATCCTTGCGGGGCAATTTCCGAGATGTATTTGGGAGGGTTTAAAATAACTTGGCAGGCATGTGGGAACAGAAGTGGGAGGCAGTATTAGAGAATGAAACACAGAAGCACAGAGAACTGAGAGAGACAGAAAGTACTAGAGTAGAAAAGAGTAAGGTATTAGGTGGGGTCAGAGTAAGAGGGAATGTAATTAAGTATAAATTAGGTTTACTGTGCATGCATATGAATACACAGAGTCTGGTAAATAAGGTTGGTGAGTTGCAGGCGCAGATAGCCACGTGGAAATATGATGTGGCGATAATGGAGATCCGGTTCAAAAAAGGGCAGGACTGGGTACCAAATATTCCTGGATACATGGGGCCAGATTTTTAAATCCCGCTGAGTGCGGGTACAGAGGCGAGTGTGATTTAAAGATCGCATTCTCAGAGTTCGACACTGGAACCCACCGCCTATGGAACGCAATGCCATTTTTAAAGGCACGCCAGGAGAGAGGAAGCAGGTCAGGTGCACGCCTCCAATTATTTGCCTGTTGAGCTCATTGAAGAGCTCATTAACAGGCTTGTCAGCAGCAGTTTTTAATTTTCAAAGGCTGGGAACGTGAAGGACGCCATAGTGGGAACATGACACAGTGTTCAAGTCGTGCATACAGTGGGTGCCATGAGGGCAATGGAATGGGCTGATTAAGATACTGCAGAGGGCCAAAGAAATTCTCAGCTGCTTCAAAAATGCCACAGAGTGGCCATTGATGAAGCTGTAAGACTGGCTTTTCTCAGTGGTGAGTGGCAGGAACCCTGAAAGGGACGTGAGCCGCTGGCATCTGTAGTTGGCAGAGGAAAGCCTAGTGAACGCACAAAGCCCAGCTGAGGGAGTTCAGATGGGAACAGGCTACTGTGACATTGAACAGAGCAGCCAAGATGAGCTGCAAGAGATGTAACCTTCTAGACAGCAGGAGGGCAAAGGAGCACAGCTGGGGGGCTGCAGGTGGAGGAAGGCACTACCCAAGACATCAGGTGCACAGCCCAAGAGTCATCTCCCCGCAAATGATAGAGTGCCAATGCAATAGGAGGCTACCCCTATTCAGGCAGATGGTCTCGGTCCTGTGTGCACTGCTCCACAATGACCTGAGGCCTCATGGTCCCGATGGCAACCCACTATCTGCAACCGTCAAGGTCTTCGTAGTCCTGAACCTCTATGCAACTGAGTCATTCCAGGGATCAGCTGTGGACCTAAGTGGCATCTCGCAGTCAGTAGCTCATCAGGCCATCAGGCAACCATGTATGCCATATTTAGGACGACAAGGGACTGTATCCACTTTGACACAGATTGGCCTACACAAACACAGAGGGCATTGGGTTCAGCCTCCATTATTTGATTCCCCCAGGTGCAGGACATCATCACTTGCGCCCATGTGGCCATCAAGGCATCCAGTAACCAGCCAGTGAGATCCATCAACAGGAAGGGCTTCCAGTCCCTCAACATCCAACTGGTCTGCAACCACAGCAAGAGCTTCTTCTCTATGTCCGTTTGCTTTCATGGTAGCTGCTAGGACTCCTTCATCCTCCGCCTGTCCAGGATGCTTCAGTGCTTCACTCCATCCCTCAAAGTGCATGGATGGATCTAAGGGGACAAGGGAAATCCCTTGAAGAGATGGCTACTGACCCCCAAGCAGGGGCACAGAGGTGAAACAACCAATGCCGCCTGCTCAGCATTGAGCAGGCCATCAGGCTTTTGAAGATGCGATTCTGGTGCCTGGCCCTGTTGGATGGTGCCCTCCAATACACTTTTGCAAGGGTCTTGGTCATTATGGTGGTCTGCTGTGCTCTCCATAACCTGGCCCTCCAGAGAGGTATGGACCTTGTGGACAGTGAGGCCCTGGAAGGAGATAGCACATCAGGGAAGGAGCAGGAAGTACGAGAGGAGGAGGAAGAGGGGCGGAGGGGGATAACACTGAACAGTTTCTCCCTATCTACTCTGTCCTGACCCCTCATGATTTCTAACCGCCATCAAATCTCCTCTTGACCGAATGATCTAGAACCCCAGAAATAATGTAAAAGCAAAATACTGCGGATGCTGGAAATCTGAAACAAAAACAAGAAATGCTGGAATCACTCAGCAGGTCTGGCAGCATCTGTGGAAAGAGAAGCAGAGTTAACGTTTCGGGTCAGTGACCCTTCTTCGGAACTGACAAATATTAGAAAAGTCACAGATTATAAGCAAACAGGACTTTTCTAATATTTGTCAGTTCCGAAGAAGGGTCACTGACCCGAAACGTTAACTCTGCTTCTCTTTCCACAGATGCTGCCAGACCCAGAAATAATGTGATTGGCAAAAGAAGGAATGGTGGCATAAGGAAAAACTTTTTTAATGCAGCAAGTGGTTAGGATCTGGAATACTCTGCCTGAGAGTGTGGTGGAGGCAGATTCAGTTGAGGCCTGCAGAAGAAAATTGAATAATTATCTGAAGAGAAAACATTTGCAGGGCTATGGGGAAAAGGTGAGGGGGCTAGGTAAGTTGCTCTTGTAGAGGGCCGGCACAGACATGATGGGCTGAATGGCCTCTTTCTGTGCTGTAAACATTCTATGATTCTATTCCTTGCGGGACTCGCGGGAGCAATCCTGCTCCTGACCCATGAGGTTTTCACAGAAACATTAAAGTTCTAACCTTTCCTTGGCCTCTTCTGGCCATGCCATGACCTTTGCCATGATTCAGCTGGTGGGATTGGACCCCTGTGGTCCTTCTGAATCCAGAAGTCAAAATACTGTTGGCATGCCGATGACCTCATGGGCCACAACTTTCTATTGTAAAGTAGGAACCTGCTACTGTGGAAGTTGACCTATCCTTTCCTGTTTGCAGGCAAAATTAAGCTGGTGAGGGGTGGCAATGCATTGGGAATGCTGCCCAAATCTCCCCACCATCTTACACCCCTGCCTGCACTGTTCCTGTCTGGTTGGAAATTTAAACTCTCCCTCATAGTGTCACATTTCTACTAAACCTCAGAGCTGTTAACCGGGTGCAATGTTTGAATTTGGTGTTTTCTGATATTGGCTGCTCCCTCCATTTTATATTGCTTGTAAGTTTCACTGGAACTGGAGCTACACAACATTGCTGTACTGACACCAATTCACTTCCCCTTTTATGCCAACATATTCGAATAAAGCAGCGAGAAAATTAGAAAAATGTACTGTCAAGAGGTGAGGTGAGAGTGACTGCCCTTGACATCAAGGAACCCAGCAAAACTGGAGTCAATGGGAATCAAGGGAAAAACTCTCCGCTGGTTGGAGTCATACCTAGCACAAAGGAAGATGGTTGTGGTTGTTGGAGGTCAATTATCTCAGTCCTAGGACATCACTGCAGGAGTTCCTCAGGGTACTGTCCTAGGCCCAACCATCTTCAGCTGTTTCATCAATGATCTTCCCTCCATCATAAGGTCAGAAGTGGCGATGTTCGCTGATGATTGCACAATATTCAGCAGCATTTGCGGCTCCTCAGATACAGAAACAGTCCGTGTCCATATGTAACGAGACCTCGACAGCATTCAGACTTGGGCTGGTAACTGGCAAGTAACATTCACGCCACACAAGTGCCAGGCAATGACCATCTCAAGCAAGAGAGAATCTAACCATCTCCCCTTGATGTTCAATGGCATTACCATCGCTGAATCCCCCACTATCAACATCCTGGGGGCTACCATTGACCAGAAAGTAAACTGGACCAACCACATAAATACTGTAGGTACAAGAGCATGTCAGAGGCTAGGAATTCTGCGGCAAGTAACTCACCTCCTGTCTCCCGAATGCCTGTCCACCATCTACAAGGCACAAGTCTGGAGTGTGATGGAATACTCTCCACTTGCCTGGGGGGTGCTGCTCCAACATCACTCAAGAAGCTCGACACCATCCAGGACAAAGCAGCCCACTAGATTGGCACCCCACCCAACACCTTCAACATTCACTCCCTCCACTGATGCACAGTGGCAGCAGTGTGTACCATATGCAAGATGCACTGCAGCAACACACTAAGGCTCCTTCAACAGCAGCTTCCAAACCTGTGGCATCTACCACCGAGAAGGACAAGGGCAGCAGATGTATGGGAACACCACCACCTGCAAGTTCCCCTCCACCATCCTGTCTTGGAACTATATCGCTGTTCTTCCACTGTCACTGAGTCAAAATCCTGGAACTACCTTCCTAACAGCACTGTTGGTGTACCAACATCCAAATGACTGCAGCGATTCAAGATGGCGGCTCACCACCACTTTCTCAAGGGCATGTATGTATTAATCTTGCACATTGTGATGGTGCTGCACTCTCCATAACATGGCCCACAGAGAGGAGTGGACCTCTAAGAGGGTGAGGTCCTGGAACACCTGTTACGACCATGATGGGAGGAGAGTCTTTCTCTAGTTCCACTTCTCCATAGGTCACAACATATATTTAAATGTGTACCCAGTTACCGATAAGGCCAATTATATACTCTATTTTTATTTCAGAATAAAATCCACCAACCAGGTTACTTTAATAAACAAACGCGTTCATTTATTATAAAACAAGACTTGGTTAATAAAGATGTAAAACTTTAACATACAATTTGAAATATGACAGTAAATATGTATATTCCTTTCTAAATACCCAATACACACAGACAGACACACACATCAGTTAAAGGAAAAATAAAGATGCTGTGGCCAAAGTACTTGGTAATTCTTGAAGAAAAAGGATAAGGTATGTTATGTTCCAGATGGCTTACGGTCCGGCGTCTGAGTACACATAGACGGGTCACTGGGACCTTTTCAGAGCGGTTCGTTCAGGAGATTTCGAGAGGAAATCTTCCAAAAGCTGCTCAGGAGAAATGTGGCTTCAGGTGTTACAGCTATCACACACTGGACCTTTTTCAGGGTTTCTCGGAGAGGTGGAGAAAAGATGAGCTGGGTGTTTCTTTCAGCAAGCTGCACCCCAATTGACATTCAAAACAGTCCACACCCCAATCAGAAAGTCAAAACCTCTTGACCAACATAAACCGAGACATGTGACTTCTTTGTAAACAACTCCCCCTAGTTACCAAGGCTTTTGCTGTTTACTTAGCTGAAGACATACGACTTCCAGTAGGTGTTGTTTTTGAACAGAAAGCTCAAGTCCCAAAGTCCTCCAAACGAATCCATCTCTATAATCCTAAAACTCGAGTCCTCAAAAAATATTTTTTTAAATCGAAGCACTTTCATAACACAGCACAGCTCATTGGAGAAGAAGGAAGAGGAGCAGGAGGTGGAAGAAGAGGAGGAAGAGGAGAAAAATCCGGAACAGTAAGATGCCCTGGCTGCCCAGGGAGGTGGCTGGGACCAGCGTAGGACTCTAGGGACTTGTCAGGATGCTGTCAATGTCAAGGATCATCTGATCTAGGCACGTTTCACCTGAGCACTTCTAACCCAGCATGATAGCATGGTCTGGAAGTCACTTTGAGGTGCCAATGAGACACTTTCATTGACGATGCAGCCTGGAATAGATCCACTCTTACCGCCAATGAATGATCCACATCTGTCCATAGGTTTCATTGTCCCCTTCAAGGACCCATGCTTCCCTTCACCACCTCTTCCACCTTTTCCTGTGTTGCCATTAAAAAATGGATGCTCGCACATCTGGCATCATGTGTCAATATTTACATTGTGTTGAATAAGAGTAAAAGTACACATTTACAGGTGAGGCAAACCCCAGTGAACCACTCAATGCTCTGCCCGATGTGGTGGCCTCTGCTCTTGGCCACTTCTATGTGGTTCTCACCTTGTGGCCTCGGATGAGGTGGAGGCAGTCTGCTCACCTGTCTCTGCTTGTGGCTGAAATGCATGTGGCGGTCGTCTTTGTCGTGGAGGTGCCAGTGGGGGCACCTCCAGAGGCTGATGTACCAGCGTCAATGCAGGGCGGCCTCCATCACTGGGCTTTGCCGCATAAATGGTCCCTCAGTCAGAGGACCAAGGAGACCGAGGCTTATCCCCTCTGGGGGAAATCTTCAGCCTTTGGCTGGTGCTCCAGATGGCTGGAGGGGAACATCAGTGCAACTGGAATCCACTTGAAACCTCTCTGCACCATCAGAACCAATGCTGCAGATTTTTGCTTGCATTCTGCACATGTCAGTGCGCTGCTCCTGCATCCTTTCAGAGTGCTGCCGCATATGGCTCTCCATGAGTTTGGGCACTCTCTCAATGGAGGAGCTCATGTGCTCAAAGCCTGAGCCATGGTGCGCACATAAGTTGAATGGACCCCTCTATTTCTCAAATTAAAACAGAAAGTGCTGGAAATACTCAGCAGGTCAGTGGAGAGAGAAGCAGAGTTAACGTTTCAGGTCTGTGTCCTTTTATCAGAACTGGCAAAGGTTAGAAAAGAATTAGGTTTTAAGCAAGTGAAGGGGGGGGGGGGCGGGGGCGGGGGCGTGGTTTGGTGGGGAAGAGAACAAAAGTGAAAGTTTGTGATAGGGCAAAGGGCAGGAGAGATTAAATAACAAAGCTGTCATGGGACAAAGGCAAAGCGCGTGTTAATGCTTGTGGTGAAAGACAAAGCATTCGTCCAGAGAGAGTGTTAATAGCAGAATAATGAGCAACTCTGTCCACATGAAAAAACAGGCACATGGTTAAAAAATAAAACAAAATCATTAAAAAAAAGAAAAATATTACAAACCAGTCATGCTCTGAAATTGTTGAACTCAAGGTTGAGTCCGCGAGGTTGTAGAGTACCTAATCTGAAGATCAGGTGCTGCTCCTTGAGCTTGCGTTGATGTTCACTGGAACACTGCAGCAGGCCAAGAACAGACATGTGGGCATGAGAGCAAGGGGTATGTTGAAATGGCAAACAACTGGAAGCTTGGGGTCATGCTTTCGGACCGAGTGGAGGTATTTCGCAAACAGGTCACCCAATCTGTGTTTGGTCTCCCCAATGTAGAGGCGATCACATTATGAACAGCAAATACAGTATACTAAATTGAAGAAAGTACAAGTAAATTGCTGCTTCACCTGGAAGGAGTGTTTGGGGCCTTGGATGGTGAGGTGAAAGGAGGTAAAAGGGCAGGTATTACACCTCCTGCGATTGCATGGGAAGGTCCCGTGGGAAGGGGACGAGGTGTTGGGATGATGGAGGAGTAGACTAGGGTGTCACGGAGGGAACGATCCCTTCGGAATACTGACAGGGGAGGGGAAGAGAAGATGTGTTTGGTGTAAGGGGTTAAAACGGAGTCCTTTGTTAAGTGCAGATCGTTCAGCATCAGAGATGGGAAGGTCAGAGGGTATTGTGAATACATGGCAAGGGGTCACATTAGGAGAAGGGATGGAGTCAGAGGGAAGCGAAGGGGAAGAAGGATCTGGAGGGGCATTGGTACCCATGAGCTGCTGGAGCCTCTGTTTCTCAGCCCATGACCCTTCACTGCCTCTAGGAATTCTGACATGTGGAACACATTTGTTGCTGCTGGTCTAAGTAGAGCCTCCATTCTGATGACTCCCGAGGCCTTGCATCTGGCTGTGTCTGTCGTCCATCCTCTGAGGGAGACTGCCCACAGCCGCCTTTGCCTCTATCATCTTCTCCTGCACACTAGTGCTCTTCACCTAGTGCTACCCTAACTAATTTCATGTGAGGACCCACCAGTGTGAGTGTATCTGTGCTGGTGGAGGGTGTGCTTGTATGATCTGCTGTGCTTGCTTTGATGTCTCTGTTTCAAGCTCTTGCCCTGGTGCCACCACAGGTCTCTGCCCTTCCACCTCCACATCAGAACCTGTGGGAAACACAAAAAGAGATCATGAGAATGAGCTCTGGAGAGCAAAAGCCTCTGTAGTGCTGAGGCTTACCAATGCAGCTGAGACTGGCTTGTTGTCAGATGGGGAGGAGTGCACTCCACCCCTTCATCTGTAGATTGCAATATATTTTCACCCTTTCCTCCAGGAATGCCCATCTCCGACTTGCTTCTGGGGTTGGGAGGTGGGCCACCCTTACGAACTCCATGACTCCCTTCTCCATGGCAGTAACGATGTGCAGATGAGGCACTGACTCCTCTTATCGGCCCCCTTTCTCAGCTCTATTCTCCTGCAAGGAAGAAAGAGATAAGCCACTGCTGACCTCTATGGCCTACCCCAGGGGCTCATTAACATAGGAAGCTGCATGTAACAGTGCTGGCAAGTCCTCAACAGCACTATGACTCTGAGCCTTGCTGAGGGGTTAGTAAGTACCCTCTGTGCACCTTCTTCCCATGTTCAGGAGCAGCATGGTGCTCAGCAGCTGGAGGTTGAATACCCAGAGGCCTGTCATGAGGGTCTAGCGTTACACTCACCTTGCCAGTGTGCCTAAGGTTATTGAATATCCTCTGGCACTGGACCTGGTCTTCCTGACCACACTTTAGCTGTTGACGATCTCAGCATCCTCAATCCATGCCAGCTTTGGGAGGGTGGCCTTCTCCTGCTGCCCTCCAGAAAGAGGACCTCCCTCCCTCACTCACTGCCTCAAGGAGGACCTCCAGGTTGGTGTCGGTGGAGTGAGGGGCAGCACTTCTCCGGGTGCCAGCCCTCTGCCTTTCTTCTCGTATCACTGGTGCATCCATTCCTTCAGTCAAATTGCAGCCACAGTAATGGCTACCGTGGTGTGTTTCAATCAGGCCCGCACTTGCACACTCCCCACCTCCATTCGCACAGTCTCACCTCCATTCCTGCCCCAGTAGCTGCTAATTGGCCACCCAACCTGCCCTTCAGACAGTTAGCTGCCCGCTTCCGTGTAAGTCGGGGGCTGCGACTGCTTCTCTCCTGGGATGGGGTAGGGACCCGGAAACAGTTTCGACCTCAGTTTCCCAACCTCGGAAGGAAAATCAGGCCCAATGATTTCCATAATGCAATGTTGACTTTCAGGACTCACTTTTCAAGAAATTTTAATGAACCTTGCTCTCCTGTCTGTAATAAAAGAATTTGAAGATTCAAGTTTTAAATAAGATGAATAGTTAAATATTTATGGCTGGCTGGGGAATCAAATTTGTGGGTAGGGAAACTAGTCTCAAGATCAGGTGACCTCAGGTTGGCAAGAAGTGAGACACAAGATACCAGAGTGGCCAATGAACAACTGTGTTCAAAAAGGAGCTCATGCTAAAGTTCTATGTTTACCTTTGAATCTGAGGTTTTCGCTGTAGCCAGAGTTCCCAAATAAAAAAGAACACTCTAGTGTGCTGATGTCAGCGGAGGATCATGTAACATTCCAGCGATTGTTCACATTCATTGCCAAGTTAGGCTGATTAACTCTGCTCAGGGATTGGGGTAGTCAATTTGGCTAAAAAAAATAATCAGAAGTCAGGCTTTTATAATTGAGAGAGCTGCAAATATGAGAGGCAATCAGGCAGCCTAGGGTTGTCAGAAAGATTGAATAGGGAAGAAGGGAATTAGAAAATTAGCTTGAAGTCATGTAAGACAGCCCATGGACGTGGGGTAACCGACCCTGTTGATTATATCATATGAAAGCAAGTTGTAACAATGGAAATAAGTGAATCCAATCACAACTGTTTTTCTGCATGTTCATCTGATGGAGAAAAAAAGGAGCTTCACTCTTCATATCAACTCTTGACTCTCCAAGGGTTTGCTTGTTTTGCCTTTGGAGAGATTGTTGAAATATGTGTGTGAAAGATGTGACTATTCATAGTTCCCAGATTACAAGGAGATGCCTTTGTGACATCTCTGAGTTATGCTCTCATGCTAGTAGAGTCAACTCCTACACAAATAAGATGATCAGACTATTTAATCCAGGAGTTGTGGGAAAGGTAAGCATAGATCTGGGAGGCGACAATGTGCTCAAGGACTTGAGAGGAAAGGAATTTGGAGATGGGGCAGTAGTTTGCATGGAAAGAGGGGTCAAGGGTGTTTTTTTGATGAGTGGGGTTGATGATGGCAGTTTTGAAAAGTAGTGACTGATGCCACTGAACCTGAAAAGGTATCTGAGGCAGATCTGAATTTGTAAAGCTCACCCCCACCCCCCCCCCCCCCCACTTCAACCCCATTCTAATTAAATTGCTGACCAACCAAATTTCTCTTCCTGGTCCCCAGGCTAGTTGGCATTGTAAATGTTTGCTTCTTCTTTGGAACTATTCACCTCTTTTTCAAATGTATTAGTAATATTGTGTAACAGCAAGCTTTTAATTCACTCCTTCAATCTTTGACAGTCAAAACATAAAAAAACTGACAAAGTAGTAAAGCGATTGGGCTAAAAATTCAATAGTGCTGGTTTTTGTTTGTGGGATTGCAATGTGCATTTACTGCACCCAGTTGAGGTGCTGTCAGCAGTATGCAAACTTGGTGGTGCCTGCTTGTCAGCATGATTGCAATGTACAGCCCAGTGCAAAATGCACTGCTAACTGGCTGCATGTTCAGCAGGGAATCCAGCTGCATGCAGGGCTAGTACGCATTACAGCTAGCCTGCACTTCCGAAAGGCAGCCTCTTAAAGAGGAGGTGCATTCTGGCTGCAGCAAATGGTGGAAGGAGCGGTCTTCTAAAGTGTTTCTCACAAGAAATAAGAGTACCAATGGTGCAGCAGGCTGGAGAGAGGGCTGTCGCATTCTTTGATGCAAAGCTGGAGGCCTTACTGGAGGAGGATAGGGGTCATGGGTGGTATTTTATGCTTATTGTGCAGTTTCCAACGGTGGCATCAGAAGTTGGCAGCACTTCCACCCTTTTTGTCAGTTCCCACGTTATTACATATTAAAATTTAAGTTTCGGTAGTGGGCACGGGAGACAAGTGGGATCATGTAGCGGGGACAGCTTTCCATTGGTGGATCCTGCTGTCATTCTCCAAAGCTCCATTAACACCATGGCTATAAATCATTCCACATTGCAAGCATGGAGGATCACCGTTCTTTAATCGCTTGCAGGCATTTATTTGAAATATAGCTTAATTCATTCCCTCATCCGTTACTCATTCTTTCCCACCCCAGCACCAACTCCCATTCATATTTCACCTCTCCATCACCACCCCCACCACCACCATTCTGGCAGCCAATGGGCAGTGTCCTGCCCACGGTTCAGTGATGCCTCCTTGCACGTGTTCCTCCAGGCCGTCAGGGAAAGGCGGGAGATCCTCTTTCCTGCACATAGACTGAGAAGACCCTCCTGCCTGACGAAAGTGGCGTGGATGGATGATGTGGAGGAGGTGTTGAACCTTGGGGTCACTGGGTTCAGTATTGGAAATGGGTGAATGACTTGCTCAGATTGGCGAGGGTAAGTGATGTGGCCGAAACTGTACAAATGTTTATCTCATGGGCTTTGTGATACTTTATCTGTGGCAGTGGGCAGCTATACCTTGTATTCGAATGAGTGTTCAACCTTGGTGCTATATAGCAATCGATTCTGGAGAATGTGTAATTCTAGAGTCTGCTTGCGCTTGGACATAGCCTGCAACTGACAGGCCAGAATGATGCATGTAGACAACGGATGTTAGGCATCATTTGACATGTCATTAAATCAGAACATTGTCCTGCAGGACAAGCAGACACACAACCAAAGGGAGCAGATCAAGATCAAGGTGGTGTCCTAGATCACCATCTCTTGACCCCCGCGGAGGAGGAGGCTGCATAGATAGCTGGAGAGGAGTCCCAGGCATATGAGTGTATGGCTTCCTCAGTGGAGAGTTTGGCGAGCTCCATAGTGAGTCTGATTGAGCACTGAACCCATATGCGCTCTGACCTGCACTCCATTGCTGCAGGCATGGACTCTATGCAGCAGTGTCTAAGCGAGTGGGGGACGAGGAACCTAGACCCCACTCCGGGTGATCCTTCCCTTTAGGGAGACAGGCAGGTTCCATTGTGCACCCAGTTGGAGGAGGAGCGAGTGCCAGCTGCCCTGGGGCCTTCCTCTCAGGATACTCCCATGGTAAGCGGCATCTCAGCTTCCCCACGACATTGACCCCCTTATCTCCAGCAGGCAAGCCCAATTGGTTGCTCAAGCACCAGTGCTGGAGACCCCCAGTAGGTCCCGTACCTCCAGAGAACACCCGCCACGGTTATCCAGGGCAACAGGGCTGCGCAATGAGCAGATTGCCTCCACCTCAGCTGCTCATATTGGGGTAGCACCTAAACGTAGTGGGAGGAATTGCAAACTGAAGGAATTATGAGCACGAAGATGGCGCGGGTGTTTAAAATAGTTTCTCTGCAAATGTTAATATTTGTCAATACATTTATTTGATTTAATCTTGGATACATTCTCGTATCTCATTTAAAGTTGCTGAGGTGAAAAGGATAATGATAATGGATCCCATATAGTTGGCTTATGCTTACAAAGGATTGTCGGACATGGCTGTTGAGTTGTCCATGCTGACGTTTGAGCCTTCAGTCTTTACTGACAACTGGTTGTAGCTTGAAGTATTGTAACAATTTTCCGTGCAGACATGCCTTCAAATGTATGTTCTGTAGGCCCTCCCTTATGTGCCTTGTATTGGAGCTGTTTTGGCTCCATCACAACCTGATCTGTTAGAAGTTATAGGTCTAATCAAAGTGACGTAATGGTGTAGCAACTTCTGATCGAGGGATAATGCCTGGATGCAAGACACTTTTTCCAGTGAGCTACAGATTGTTTCAAATGCAGTTTCGAACAATCAGGGCATTCAGCACTGCAGGTGCAATTGCTGTTGGTACAGGATGCCTGCTTTTATATTGCAGCAATATTTAATTTCACAAGGGTATGTGAACATTCCAGGAATGTAAAGCTATTTATGCGTTTGAGCTTTAATCATGTACGTGCCTCACTCTTGACTGAAATGTCCAAAGATAAGGTTGTCTCTAATGTCCCTTGCATGTCTCTCCATGGCCTTAGCATCCATTAACTTCTCATTCATATTATTGGCCTCCTCCTCAGGCTCTTCAAATTCATCCTCAGCTGAGGAGGACTGTTCCTCCTACCATTCCTCCTCATGCAAAATATGTCCATGTTGCATTGCTGGGTTGTGTAGTGCATAGCAGACTACGATTATTCATGAGACCTTCTGTGGTGTGTCCTGAAGAGCCCCTCCGGACCAGTCAAGGCAGCAGAAGCGCATTTTCAACATGCCAGTGGTGTGTTCGATGATGGCTCTGGTGGATGTGTGAGCAGTATTGTATTGCTCTTCTGCAGCACTTCAGGGATGCCTCACTGGTGTCATTAACCATACCATATCCTTGTCATCCAGGATTCAGCTGTCAACTTGGGCTGCTGCTTCAAAAACTCCTGGTAGTTGTGAGTTTTGCAAAATGTGTGAGTTGTGACAGCTCCCTGGGAAATGAGCACAGACCTGCATGATTTTTGTGTGTGGTCGCAAACCAGCTGAACATTAAAAGAACAAAAGCCTTTGCGATTCACAAATGCAACAGGCTGGTCCCATGGAGATTTTGTAATCACAAGTGCACTCGATTACCCCTTGTACTCTAGAGAAACAAGTGATGGTGGCGAAGGCCTCACACCTTGCTGTCTGGTTGTTCTCGTCTACTGGGAAATAGATGAAATCATAGGCATGATAGAATAGGGCATTAGTCACCTCTTTTATGCACCTATGATTCGCAGCCTGTCAGATGTCAGATATGTTTCCAGTTGAGGCCTGGAAAGCACCGCTAGCAAAAAAATTGAGTGCCGCAGTCGCCTTGAGGGCAACTGGCATGGGGTTCCCACCAAAACCACGCGGTTGCAGGTCATGCTGAATGATCCCACAAATTTCAGTGACCATCTCACGTGACCATCCTCAGGCCTCTCTGGCATTGCCTGTTGGACATCTGAAGATACTTTGTCCTTGTTCTGAGGATGCACCTGTCTTCTATAATGCTTTTCCTGGAAGGCATCATTCTGAGCTGCCTCTCCCTCTTGTGCTTCCTGCTGCTGACATTGCATCATCAGCTGCTGAGCGACAAGAGCCTTCTTCAGTCACATCCTCTGCTTCCTGAGGTAGCAGAAATATTGGCTGTATGAGACCCATGTCCTTGCAGCTTTGCAGTTATTATAATAAGATAAGCATTAAACCTCAACCTTGTTTTGCCACAGAGCTCAACCATTGGAGTAATAAGCAGCTAGCTTATATGCACCTAACATTGTACACAGCCTAAAGTCCACCCACCAATCATTGGTCTTCTCCCACTGTGATTTGCAATCCTAGAATGGCCACGTGGTTTACAGTCTCATTGGAAAAAATAGTGTGTATCACAATCAAGGCGAGTTTCCCCACCTTCCACCCTCCTCCTGCCATCTTTCAGCCTGCACCCATGACCCATCCAACATTACCTTACACCTACCCTCTGTGACCCTTGAACCTCCCCCCCCATTACCTTCGACCAGATCATTATTAACTTATACATACCATCTCTCCCCCCGTTCCTTCACCCATCACCATCAATATGCCCATTCTCATCCTTGATCCTCTAGTTTTCCACCTCAATGTTATTGCCGAGTCTCATTCACCTCCCTATGATTCCATCGAATACCCAACCCTGAATATAGACAGATCCCCCTACCAAATCCAGCTGCCCCTGTGACTATGACTGTTCCCTTCACCAGCCAATATCCTGAGTTCGCCCCACAGGACCCCGATGTTGACAGCATTCACCCCTCCCTTTAGGGCCGTCATGACCATCACAATTATCTGCTCCAAACACCTCTCCCCTCACCCCCCCCCCCCCCACCCCCACCCCGCCCCACAGCAGCGCTGCTGACTTAACCTGGCAGGTAGGACTGAATTTGAAATAATTATAAGGTCATGAGTATTCATGCTATGCAAATGTATGGAAAGCTGGAACCCGTCACAGGATGGCATGAATGCGCTGCTGACATAATCTCAAAAATAAAACCTGCCGTCGGGAATGTGAAATATCACCTCCCGCCTAATTGAGTCACTCCGCCTGCCACGAAAGCTGTTCTTGCAGGCCCCATTAAGTTCCCCCCCATGTTTCTGCAGTGGGCCAGGAAGCCCTCAAGGCATACACTACGAAGGGAATGGGAGCAGTAGTCAGAGGTCAATACGAGCACTGTGACCCTGAGGATTCGGCTACAGTACTGTTAAGAATTCAATGACCTTGTATGGTGGTCTAGGTCTGTGAATGCATCCTCAAAGCCATCTCCTACCCATTGTAAACTCACGCACCATTTAATGCATCACAGCCGCATCACTCACCCATTAGCAATCTTTATCATTTAGTACTGATGCCTAATATTCATATGTTCAACTTCACTCTCACACAATTACCACTACTGCAGGCCTCACACCCAGATCTCCTGGCCTTCATGTACTTACAGATATTCAGCTGTGACAGGCATATCGCCCAAACACATTGCAACACACACACGGACATTCTTCCCTCTCTCTTGCAGGGTAAGGTGGCACATAACAGGAGGCAGCAGCTGAGAACCAGCAGGGGAGTGGCACACGTGCTTCTCCTGAGCCCTTTGGGGAGACGGTGCTCCACATCTTGGGGTTAGTAGTGATTGAGGCTATTGCAACTGGTGTTCTTGAGACCATTGAGGATGAGAGTATGTTCCTGCCTATGCACCTTCTCAAATTCCACTTCAACCTCATCCCTCAATGTAGCATGAAGTGCAAGCTGCAAATGGTGTGACCATGGATCTTATGCTCTCCACCCACATCTTGCCTTCCCTCACCCCAATCCTCCCCTTCTGCATTAATGCTTTCAGATACCCAAGAGCTGCCATCTGGCCAGCCAGTGCAGCCTCACGATGACGAAGCACCATCACTTGATCTGACACTTGCGTACCTTAGGGGATCGTATAGAGGCAGGATATGCATGTGGTGAGTCATCAGAGATGAGTAGGCTGCAACCAGGCAGGGGGAATGGATAGTTTGTATGCCAGCTCCCTAGAGGGCAAGGCCACATACATGTTCTGCGGAAGAGGACTCAAGTGAGGACTTCGATGGGACGGCATACAGGGAAGGCTGATGGGTGCTCACACAGAGATTCTTGGTGCGATGGCAGGCCTGCCACTGAGCCTGTTGTCATTGTCAAGGAGCATGGAGGAGTCTGGCTCCAACTTGTCACAGGGCTTTGCAAACAACTTGAAGCCCACACTTTACAACACTTGAGGACCCAGCTGTGATGCAGCATCTGGTGGCCGATGTCTCAGCTTCTATTGCAGCACAGGCAGAATCCATCCAACGTTGCATGCTCTAGTGGAAACTCAGAGTGAGGTCTTGAGTTTAATGCTTGTTGCCATGCAAGCCCAGCTTGGTGCCATGGCATGCTCCAACTGCTGCCATCATGAATACAGATACCAGTGCTCAAAGGGGCTTGCAGGCTCTCACAGCAGCCCAGCAGTTGATCCTCAACAGATTACTAGGATTGTTGAAACGCTGCCCTCGGGAGTCATTGGCTTTGTGGTGCATGACCCTGCTGTCGTATTTTAGGAGGACAGCATTCATGCTCCATCCACTGCCACTCTTGCAGTGCCCCTGCTGATGCCTTTCAACCAACCAGCCTAAACTGCTGCCACCCATGCCAAGATGGTGCAGTCTGATGCTGGGCCCTCAAGATCCAGAGCTCCTTGATAGAGCCCTGCAAGGCCATCTGCAGTCCCACCACTGAAAGTTATCAGCCTTCCACCAGCCATACTACAGCCACTAGGGTAGCACTGCATAGGAGCACTCGGCCAGGCAAAGGCACCTGCAAGAGAGGCATTATGGAAATGCATGAGGGTGATTAGTTGAGTATTTTATGGATATTTGGATGCTTTGTTGGATAAAGTCGATATGGAATAGTTTTTTTTGTTGTGTCTTTTATTTCAGGATTTTGGCCAAGAGGATGCTGCCATGGTCTGCAGAGAAGGGTAGAAAAGTGGGGAAGTGTGGAGCAATGGCGATGTAGGGATGTCTTCAGGCAAACTGGAGTCTGTGAGTTGCTCGCATACAGCCTGTCCAGTGCAATAGGATCCCTGATTCCTCCTTTTCCTTTTCCTCCTCCTCTTCCTCTTCTACCTCCCGAGGCCTGGTGGCAAGGCCTGTGCCCTTCTGAGAGCCAGGCTGTGCAGAATGCAGCAGGCCTCAATGAATATGGAGACGTGCTCTGGCGAGTATTGTGGGGCTCCCCCTCGCTGTCCAGGCAGCAGAACCATTCTTTTAGAGTGCAAATGGTTGTTCTATAACGTTGCTGGTGGCAATATGGCTTTCGTTGTGCGCTTACTGTCCATGTGTGGTCGAGTGGCAGAGGGGAGTCATGAGCCATGTGTAGAGTAGGTAGCACTTGTTACCGAACAGCCACCTCTGGTTCGTTGTGGTGGCTCAAATATGGCAGGAACGGTTGACTGGTGCAGGTTAAAAGCATCATGGCTGCTGCCAGGATAACAGGCATTCACCAACATATTGTTTTGTGCATGGTCGCACACCAACTGCATGTTGAGCAAGTAGTACCCCTTGCAGTTCCAATACATCTCCCCATTGAGATGCGACACCTGCAGAGCCATATGCATGCAGTCAGTGGCTCCCTGCACCATTGGGAATCCCGCTGCCCTGAAAAAGCCACTTGCCTGCTCATCATGCTTTGCTCTGCTTAGAGAGAAGAGTATGAAGCCCCTCTCCTTGTGCACAGGGCTTCTGTGACCTCTGTGATGGAGTTTTTAAAAAATATGTTCATGGGCTGTGGGTGACACTGGCTAGGCCAGCATTTATTGTCCATGCCTGCCTAATTGCTCTTGAACTGAGTGGCTTGCTAGGCCATTTAGGAGTCAAACACATTGCAGTGGGTCTAGAGTCACATGTAAGCCAGACCAGGTAAGGACAGCAGATGTCCTTCCCTAAAGAGCATTTGTGAACCAGATGGGTTTTTACAACAATCAACAATTGTTTCATAGTCACCATTAGGTTAGCTTTGTAATTCCAGATTTATTAATTTAATTCATATTTCACCATCTGCCATGGTGGGATTCAAACCCATGTCCCCAGAGCACTAACCTGGCCCTCTGTATTGCTAGTCCAGTGACATCAGCACTACGCCACCACCTCCCCCAATGTGAGTGATGCATGGCAAACTGTGAGATGTTGGCGATGTTGCCGACTGCAGTCTGGGAGGATCCTGAGGCGTGAAAATTTGAGGGCTACAGTGATCTTCAGTCACTGGCAGCACCATCCTTGCCCTGTTCTGTGGCTGCATGCCCAGTTGAAGAAACCACCTCCTTTGTGAATCATAGCTGCCATAGACATTACTGTTATCTGAGACTGACTTAGAAGAAATGATCTCTGAGTATTCTAGGTGGATACGGCCTTCTATTGAGAGCCCTCTTCCTCCTCCTCCTCCCCCCTCTGTGCACAGCTTTCCCTCTCTGCTGCCTGTGCTCCATCTCCTTGTCATGCTGTAGCCCAAGAGGAACTGCAACTATAGCCTCCATGAGTGATTGCAGGCTTCCTGATCATAGGTCTTCAAACTTCACTGAACTCCTTGGAAAAGTCCAGCATCACTGCCTTCTGGCTCCTACAACTTTTAAGAGCTTCTCCAACAGCACAGTACTCGGTACTTCCACTAACTATGCAGCAGCAAAAGAAAGTCAAAAGCACCTCACCTTGAAAGTCCCATGCTGATGTCTTTAAATATTGCTGGAGGCTGCGGGGGTAGAGTCGGGGGGAGGGTGCGGAGTGCCTTGTTCAGGTGAGATTGTTTAAGAGAGGGTTTTAATGAGACCTACGAGTTCCAGAATGGCAGGTTAGGTGCCAAATCAGACACTGATTGATGACACAATGTACCAACTGTACATGCTTCCACCGGATACACGGCACGCCCATGCTAGCACCCTTCTAAGCATGGCTTGCAGTGTGGGCTGCGCCAGAGGTGGCTAGAAATGGATTGGCTGCCATTTTCAGCACTCCTGACTCTCTTTACACTGACAGCAATGTGCTATGGAACCTAATTTTGTGGTCCTTATCTTTATATTTGTCCCCAACATAAAACACAAAGGCAACTAGCTTCCATATGTGGAATTTGTAGTTTCCTATTAATCATGCACTAAAACTTAATAGCCTGAATTTTGCAGTTGTAATGATGGCAAAACGGTCAGCGTTTGCTGTCATTACAACTGTGGAAGTGACAACAGCCTCTGGTGTCTGCATATGCCTTCTTAAACATGGAAATCCAGAGGTTGCTGTCAGTGATTCCCTGCTGCTCCACAGCATGTGCTGTTGATGCCCCTGCAGAAAGAAACATTTCCAAATCACTTCCACGTTTATGTTATTAGTTTTGCTTTAAAAGCCCTTGAAAAATTTATGCTGTGTTAAATATGGTTTATTGGGTTTTTAACAGTGTCCTAAGTCATAATTACTGCTGAACAACCTCCCTGGCCCTGAAAGATCTATTTCATATTTATGGAACTTCTCCATTATGATAACAATTCCAGAAGTTAAAATAAAAACAAAACACGAGATTTTAATATGGTATATCAATACACACACGATGCTTAAGAATTCAAAATAAACTTCAATTGTCAATTATTTCAGAAATAGATTTTTGATAAATCCTGACCATTAGTGACAGGGACATTTCTGCCCTCAAGTGTTCGATATCTCAAGGATTATAGTGACAGTATAGGTATGCATATCAGATCAATGTTAAAATACTAGTAAATAATTATAAAATGCTTCATTTTAAAGGAAGTTACAGAAATCACAACTTCACAGAAAGAGAATGATGTAGTATTCCCAGAATCTGAAGGAAAGATATCAGTGAGGGATTCTCAACAGATAGCTGAAAACCAGATTAAAAAGGTACAGTTTAACTGTTCATGCTGTTATGTAAAACAAATGCAATTGGTTGAGTAGCATCTTAGTTTCAACTTTTCAACTTAAAAATGAAGGAATAATCCATGGTTTAAGTAAAGTTACATTAAATTTAATGTTCAAACTGACAAACGTTCTCAAAATGCGTTGCTGGATTTTATCCACGGAATTGTTGACTTCGGGAGTTTATTGTGATTCTGTACTTTTTTTATTTCTTCATGGAATGTGAGCATTGCTGGCATGGCCAGCATTTGATGCCCATCCCTAAGAGCCCTTGAGAAAGTGGTGGTGAACCACCTTCTTGAACCGCTGCAGTCCATCTGGCATACTGCACTCGCAGTACTGTTAGGTTTTTGACCCAGCGACGGTGAAGGAACAGCGATACAGTTCCAAGTTAGGATGGTGTGTGGCTTGAAGGGGAACTTGCAGATGGTGGTGTTCCCATGCATCTGTTGCCCTTGTCCTTCTCGGTGGCTGTAACAACTGTTTGGAGTCATACCTAGCACAAAGGAAGATGGTTGTGGTTGTTGGAGGCCAATCACCTCAGTCCCAGGACATCACTGTGGGAGGTGCTCAGGGTAGTGTCCAAGGCTCAACCATCTTCAGCTGCTTCATCAATGATCTTCCCTCCATCATAAGTTCAGAAGTGGGGAAGTTCGCTGATGACTGCACAATGTTCAGTACCATTTGTGACTCCTCACATACTGAAGCAGTCCATGTCCACATGCAGGACACCATTCAGTCTTGGGCTGATAAATGGCACGTAACATTCATGCCACACAAGTGCCAGGTAAAGACGATCTCCAAAAGACCATCTCCCCTTGACATTCAGTGGCATTACCAGCGCTGAAACCCCACCATCAACATCCAGGGGTTTACCATTGACCAGAAACCTAACTGGACCAGCCATATAAATACTGTGGCTACAAAAGCAGGTCAGAGGCTGGGAATTCTGCAGCGAGTAACTCACCTCCTGACTCCCCTGCTGCTGCAACTTTCAAGCCCTGGTAACATTCTTGTAAATCTCCTCTGCACTCTCTCCAGAGCAACTATGTGCTTCCTGTAACGTGGCGACCGGTTCCAGCATTACATCCCTACTTTTGTATTCTATTCCTTGGCCAATAAAGGAAAGCATTCCATATGCCTTCTTCACCACTTTATCTACCTGTCTTGCCACCTTGAGAGACCTGTGGACATGCACTCCAAGATCTCTCACTTCTTCTACCCCTCGCAATATCCTCCCGCTTATTGTGTATTCCCTTGCTTTACTTGCTGCGTAGATTTACCAGAATGATACCTAGACTCCAAGGGTTAAATTATAAGGAGACATTACATAAACTAGGGTTGTATTCCCTGAAATTCAGAAGGTTAAGGGGTGATTTGATTGACATTTTCAAGTTATTAGGGGAACAGATGGGGTGGATAGAAAGAAACTATTTCTGTTGAGTGGGGAGTCTAGGACTGGAGGCATGGTCTAAAAATTAGAACCAGACCTTTCAGGAGTGAAATTAAGAAATAAAAACAGAAAGTGTTGGAAATACTCAGCAGGTCAGACAGCGTCTGTAGCGAGAGAAGCAGAGTTAACATTTCAGGTCTGTGACCTTTCATCAACCATCAGTTCTGATGAAAGGTCACAGACCTGGAACATTAACTCTGCTTCTCTCTCCACAGATGCTGCCTAACCTGATGAGTATTTCTAGCACTTTCTGTTTTTATTTCAGATTTCCAGCATCTGCAGTATTTTATTTTAATGAAATTAAGAAACATTTCTAAATGCAAAGGGTGGTAGAAGTTTGGAACCCTCTGCTGCAAATGGCAATTAATGCTAGATTGATTGCTAGCTTTAACTTTGAGATTGATTCTAGGTTTTCGCTATCCAAAGGTATTAAGGGATTTGGGGTAAAGGCAGGTAAATGGGGTTAGGTGTAGATCAGCTATTATCCCATTTAATAGCTCAAGGGGCTCAATGGCCTACTTCAGTTCTTATAGAGAGATGGACAAATGGCATTTTCTTATAATTTTACATTTTATATATATTAAGTGTATCTCACAGAAAATGGCCAAAGAGAAACAGAGATTCCTCCTATTTGAATCAGGGAGTGAGTGTTATGTTGCACAGGGAAGAAAGTAATTCATAAAATAGAGGTTGTGGGGCGTGGTGCGGCGGGGGGGGGCGGGGTGCGGTGGCGGGGTGGGGGGCGGAGAAATAAACAAACCATAACACATTGAATTGTAAAATCCTTCAAATAAAAGGTGTCAGACTAAAATTTAAGAGATGGATTTGAAGGTTAATGATAAAAGCACAGTTTTCCAACTTTACTCTCCTGCTGCCCTCTAAATGCGTGTATCAAAAATTAGGGGAGGCACTGTGCAAGATTTTCCAACCAATCAAAGAGTTACTCCTTTAGTGTTAAAATATTTCTCTAAGATTAATCATGCTTTTTTGTTGTTTAGATTGATCATAAGGCTACAGAATCTTTCACAGAAATTGATCGTAAGGTCAGACTGGAGGAAGAAACCACAAGGGCTTTGGACAGCACAGAAATACGTACAGTTACTCCTCCAGAAACAGAGCAAACACCCAAAACTGTAGCTGCACCTACTGCAGCACAAGTGACACCTTTAAAACAAACTACCGTTGAGATTACAGACAGTTTGCAGGATACTCTAACCAACAAAGGAGCAGAAAAGATTCTTGCATTACCTGGAGAGGTAGGTTTTAAAACCATTTAACAGCATGGTTTTGAGAATTTCATCTATGTTGAGTCTGTCTATTTATAGAATTTCCAAATTTCTGTGTTCTCTCTTGTTTGTTAAGTCATGTCTTCTAAGGCTAATTATACATTTATTTGAGGTGTTTAAGACAACTGATCAATTTGATAGGGTAGATAGCGAGAAACTATTTCCTTTGGTTGCGGAGTACAGACCAAAGGAACATAGCCTTGAGGTTAGAGCAAGGCTATTCAGGAATTATCTCAGAAAACACTTCTTCACACAAAGGCTTTTGGAAATCTGGATCTCTCTCCCCAAAAAACTGATAAAGCTAGGCCTATTGAAAATTTTAAAACTGAGATTGATAGATGTTTTTAGGCAAGAGTACTAATGGTTAAGGAACCAAGTAGATGGAGTTGAAATACAGATCAGCCATGATCTAATTGAATGGCAGAAGAGGCTTGAGGTGCTGAATGGACCACTCCTGTTCCTATGTAAAATATGCAGGTAAAAAAGGATAGTAAGAAGTAAGAAAATTATGCTAAGCCTTTATTCAATCACTGGTTAGGCCTCAGCTGCAGTATTGTGTCTTATTCTGGGCATCGCACTTTAGGAAGAATGGCAAGGTCTTGGGGAGGGTGCAGAGGAAATTTAGCAGAAAGGCTGTACGTAAGAATATAACATTAGGAATAAGTGCGGGGGTAGACCATACAGACCCTTGAACCTGCTCCACCATTCAATATGTGGCTGATCTTCTGTCTCAGCTCCACTTTCCCGCCCACTCCCCATATTCCTTGATTCCCTGAGAGACCAAAAATCTGTCTATTCAGCCTTAAATATATTCAACAGTGGAGCATCCACAACCCTCTGGGGTAGAGAATTCCAAAGATTCACAATCCTTGAGTGAAGAAATATCTTCTCATCTCAGTCCTAAATGATTGGCCCCTTATCCAGAGACTGTGCCTATGTGTTCCAGATTCTTCAGCCGGGGAAACAACTTCTCAGTGTCTACCCTGTCAAGCCCCTTCAGAATCTTGTATATTTCAATGAGATCACCTCTCATTCATCTAAACTTCAGAGAATATAGGCCCAATTTACTGAGCCTCTCATCATAAGACAGCCCTCTCATCCCAGGAACCAATTTAGTGAACCTATGCTGAAGCCCTGTATAATTGTAGCAAGATTTTCCTATTCTTGTACTCCAGTTCCCTTACAATAAAGGCCATCTTTCCATTTGCCTTCCTAATTGATTGATGGACCTTCATGCTAATTTGTTGTGTTCCTTGTATAAATACACTCAAGTCTCTCTGAACATCAACATTTAGAAGTTTCACACCTTTGAAAAAAGATTCTGCATTTCTATTGTTACTACCAAAGTGAATTGCCTCACACATCCCCACTTTATACTCCATCTGCCACTTTGATGCCCACTCACTTCCTCTCTTTATCTCTTTGGAGCATCTTTGTGTCATCCTCACAGCTTACATTCCCACCTACCTTTTTATCATTAGCAAACTTAGATTCATTACTCTTGGTCTAAGTCATTAATATTTATTGTAAATAGCTGAGGCCCTAGCACTGATCTTTGCAGCACTCCACTAGTTACATCCTGCCAACTTGAAAATATCCCATTTATTGCAACTCTCTGCTGGAGCTGCACCCATCCAGGCAAGTGGAGCATATTCCATCACACTCCTGACTTGTGCCTTGTAGATATTGGATAGGCATTGGGGAGACAGGAGGTGAGTTACTTGCCACAGAATTACTAGCCTCTGACCTGCTTTTGTAGCCACTGCATTTATGTGCCGGTCCAGTTCAGTTTCTGGTCAATGGTAACCACAAGCATGTTGGTAGAGGGGGCTTTAGCGATGGTAATGCCATTGAACATCAAGAGGAGATGGTTAGTTTCTGTCTTGTGTTACGAGTGCTTCCTTTTTTTGTTAAATTTTGAAGATTTGTGTTTTAAAAACTGAAAAGGAGTCCATGGATTTTTTTTTACAAGGGTCACTGAGAGGTCTGTACTATAAACAGTTACTGGAACCCAGCAGTGGTTGTTTTTGACTTGGGGAAAATGTTTACAGTGAAGTGACCGATCAAGATTTATCGGGGTCAGGAAGCTTGACTCATGTGAAGCTGTTTATGGTTTCGCTTTGGACAGTGAATTGGTATATGGACCATGGTTTGAAAAGACAGTTGGAGAAAACTTGCCAAGAAAGCAGAAGCCCACTTCAGTCTGTTCCAGCTCTTTGAAAAAGCCACCTAGTTATCCATCTCTTGAGAAGCTGAGAAGCAAGTGTAAGAAACTGCCTGAAACCCTTGATACTGCATTTTCCCTGGAAAGCCTGCCTAAACTGATCTTCAACGTCACCTGTCAAGAACTGTTCGAGGAAGTTCCCAGTGACAGCAGTCTATACGTATTTGGGACGCCAAACCAAAAAGGACTTCTTATATCTTTTCATGTCTTCTCTTTTTTACTTCAAGAATTAACAAGTATTTTGGCCAATGTATTCTTTTTTTGCTTTGTTTTTGTACTAGAGCTTTAAAGAGTAAATCTGTATTTTTTTGGTTAACCGGTATATGTGATTGTGAGTGGCTAAGATAAAAAGGGAACGTTTATATTTTGATCTGTGTGTTTATGCTTTGTTTTATTACTGGTTAAGACTTGTTTTATAGTAAACTGATAATTTTGCTGTTTATTAAAGAAACCTGGTTGGTGTGTTTTATTCTGGGATAAATATAGAGTATATGATTAACTGTATCGGTCAGTGGGAAAAAATTTAAATATATGTTGTGACCCAGGGAGAAGTGGAATGAGAATAAACAGTGCACTCCTCCCATCTCTGTCATAACACTTGTTTGAGATGGTCATTGCCTATCACTTGTGTGGCGCGAATGTAACTTGCCACTTATCAGCCCAAGTCTGAATGTTATCCAGGTCTTGCTGCATCTGGACACGGGTTGCTTCAGTATCTGAGGCGTCGTGAATGGCGCTGAACGTTGTGCGATCATCAGCAAACATCCCCATATCGGTGGAGGGTAGGTCACTGATGAAGCAGCTGAAGATGGTTGGGCCGAGGAAACTACCCTGAGGACCTCCTGTAGTGATGTCCTGGGACTGAGATGATTGACCCCCACAATCACAACCACCTTCCTTTGTGCTAAATATGACTCCAACCAGCAAAGAGTTTTCCTCCTGATATCCATTGACTCAAGTTTTGCTAGGGCTCCTTGATGCCATACTCGGTCAAATGCTGCCTTGATGTCAAGGGCAGGCAATCTCACCTCACCTCTGGAGTTCAGCTTTATTGTCCATATTTGGACCAAGCTTGTTGTGAGGCCAGGAGCAGAGTGGCCCTGGCGGAACCCAAACTGAGCGTCAGTGAGCAGGTTATTGCTGAATAAGTGCTGCTTGATAGCACTGTCAGTGATACCTTCCATCACTTTGCTGATGATCAGAGTAGATTGATAGGGTGGTATTTGGCCGGGTTGGATTTGTCCTGCTTTTGTGGACAGAGCATACCTGGGCAATTTTCCACATTGCTGGGTAAATGCTAGTGTTGTAGCTGTACTGGAACAACTTGGCTAGGGGTACGGCTAGTTCTGGAGCATAAGTCTTCCTTACTATGCTGGAATGTTGTCAGGGCCCGTAGCTTTGGCAGTATTCGGTGCCTTCAGCCATTTCTTGATATCACATGAAGTGAATCGGATTGGCTGAAGACTGGTATCTGTGATGCTGGGGACCTCAGGAGGAGGCCGAGATGGATCATCCACTTGGCATTTCTGGCTGATGATGGATGCAAATGCTGCAGCCTTGTCTTTTGCACTAATGTGCTGGGCTCCCCCGTCATTGAGAATGGGGATATTTGTGGACCTTCCGCCTCCTGTTAATTGTTTAATTGTCCACCACCATTCATGACTGGATGTGGCAAGACTGCAGAGCTTAGATCTGATCCGTTGGTTGTGGGATCGCTTAGCTCTATCGCATGCTGCTTCTGTTTTTTGGCATGCAGATAGTCCTGTGTTGTAGATTCACCAGGCTGACACCTCATTTTTAGATATGCCTGGTGCTGCTCCTGGCATGCCATCCTGCACTCTTCATTGATCCAGGGTTGGTCTCCTGGCATGATGGTAATGGTAGAGTGGGGGATATGCTAGGCCATGAGGTTACAGATTGTGGTTGAATACAGTTCTGCTGCTGCTGATGGCCCACAGCGCCTCTTGGATGTCCAGTTTTAAGTTGCTAGTTCATTCGAAATCTATCCCATTTAGCACGGTGGTGGCCCCACACAACCCGATGGTGGGTATCCTCAATGTAAAGATGGGACTTTGTCTCCACAAGGACTGTGCAGTGGTCACTCCTACCAATACTGTCATCGACAGATGCATCTGTGACAGGTAGATTGGTGAGGACGAGGTCTTGTAGGTTTTTCCTTCTCGTTGGTTCCCTCATCACCTGCCACAGACCCAGTCTGGCAAATAAGTCCTTTAGGACTTGACCAGCTCTGTCAGTAGTGGTGCTATCGAGCCACTCTTAGTGATGGACATTGAAGTCCCCCACCCAGAGTACATTCTGTGCCCTTGCTACCCTCAGTGCTTCTTCCAATTGGTGTTCAACATGGAGAAGCACTGATTCATCAGCCGAAGTGGGGGGGTGGGGGGGGGAGGCGGTAGATGGTAATCGGCAGGAGGTTTCCTTGCTCATGTTTGATCTGATGCCATGAGACTTCATGAAGTCCGGAGTCAATGTTGAGGACTCCCAGGGCAACTCCCTCCCGACTGTATACCACTGTGCTGCCACCTCCGGTAGTTTGTCCTGCCAGTGGATCAGGACATAGCCAGGGATGCTGATGGTGGTGTCTGGGTGGGACATTGCCTGTAAGGATATCTGGCTGTTGCTTAGCTAGTCTGTGGGACAGCTCTCCCAATTTTGACACAAGTCCCCAGATGTTAATAATGAGGACTTTGCAGGATTGACAGGGCTGGGTTTGGCATTGTCATTTCCAGTGCCTAGGTAGATGCAGAGTCTTCCATCCAGTTTCATTCCTTTTCTTAGACTTTGTAGCGGTTTGATACAACTGAGTGGCTTGCTAGACCATTTCAGAGGGCATTTAAGAGTCAACCACATTGCTGTGGGTCTGGAGTCACATGTAGGCCAGACCAGGTAAGGGCGGAAGGTTTCCTTCTCTAAAGGACATTAGTGAGCCAGATCAGTTTTTACAACAATCGACAGTGATTTCATGATCACTATTAGACGAGCTTTTTAATTCCAGATTCATTAATTGAATTCAAATTTCACCATCTGCTGTGGTGAGATTCAAACCGATGTTCCCAGAGCATTAGCCTGGGCCTCTGGATCACTAGGCCAATTACATTACCACTACGCCACCGCCTCCCCTCACTAAGCCACCACCTCCCCTCATTATTCTTAATCTCTACCCATACTGATTCTACTTTCTGATCTTCTGAACCAAGATCCTTTCTGACGACTGTCCTTATGTCATCCTTTACTAAGAGGGCTCCTGCTTTTCCATTCTGTCTGTCTTTTCGAAATGTTGTTCATCCTGGAATATTCATTTTCCCCTTAAGAGATGAGCTCCCACCTCCAGAACTGGTGGCCAATCGGGATGCTGGCAGCTCTGCAGTACTGGCAGTGCCACTGGGAGCGGTGGCCACTGCTGTTACTACAGGAGGCTCTGCAGAGTAGAAGATTGATGAAGACCCTGTGAAAGGTAAGTATGTTCAGGGTTGCTGGGGCCATTCAGACAGGTTCAGCAATGCGGTGGGGGCGATGTTAATGAGGGCAGGGGGAGGGTCTTCCTGGGAGGGGAAGGGTGACCATTGTCGCTGAGGGGCACTCCGGGGGTCCTGGATTGCCCCTAAAGGATGGACCCCTAACTCCGCTCGGAGGCCACCAAGTTTTACCTGGTGGCGTCTCCCTGTGGCGTCGCCCCCTCCCCACGCACCGCCCCCCCATCGCCTTCAACAAAATTGGGGTGGAGGTGGAAAGAGGCCCTTAAGTGGCAATTAATTGGCCACTTAAGGTCCTCAATTGGCCTGGGGTGGGAAGGCTGTCCTTGGTCTTCCCTGCCCGGGACTAAATTCAAAGACGTTGGGAAGGCAACTGGCACTCCAATCACTCATTGATCTGCTCTATTCTCCTATTTCTATTGTTACAACCAGGTGAGGCAGGGGTCTCGGGCTCCCGTCTTAGCTTTTTTCAGGTTTGGCCATAACAGGGTTTAATTTTTAAAACACTGTGTTTTCAGCTTCCCTTCAGTGAATCCTTGCTCACTGCTCTCTAATTGTAATGGCGAAGAAATCAATCAGACAGGTTTTCTCAGATTTAAACAAGAAAGGTGTAAGTTTATTAACCTTAAAACTCTAATTCAGTTAAAACTACTAAAGATGTGCAACGCGACCACGCTAGCATGCATACGTGATAAACACACACGCAAATAGAGACGGAAAAGGAGAAAGAATCAAAGGGGAAAGGTTTGAAGCAGTAGGTGGGATTTAGTTACTGGTTCCGGACAGGATGCAAAGTCTTTGATTCAAATTAAGTCTTGGGGTTCTCGTTGAGGCCCAGTGCACACTTTCAAACTTGTTTCGCTGGCCTTCTGTCTTTAGACTTAAGTTACTTCCGTGGGTCCCTGGAACTTTGTGTGAGAGAGAGTGAGAGAAAGAGAGAGAGAGATGCTCTCTTCTTGAAGTTCAGTTGTAGTCTCTTTCAAAAACTCTTCTATGTCAGGCACAATTCAAAGAAAACCCAGGTTGACCCGGGCGGCACAGTGGCGCAGTGTTGAGCACCGCAGCCTCACAGCTCCAGTGACCCGGGTTCAGTTCTGGGTACTGCCTGTGTGGAGTTTGCAAGTTCTGCCTGTGACCGTGTGGGTTTCCGCCGGGTGCTCCGGTTTCCTCCCACAGCCAAAGACTTGCAGGCTGATAGGTAAATTGGTCATTGTAAATTGCCCCTAGTGTAGGTAGGTGGTAGGAGAATTGAGGGAAGGTGGGGATGTGGTAGGGAATATGGGATTCATGTAGGATTTGTATAAATGGGTGGTTGATGGTCGGCACAGACTTGGTGGGCTGAAGGGCCTGTTTCAGTGCTGTATCCCTCTGTGACCTGCAGATTAGTCATGTGACTTGCTCCTTGTTCAGAGCAGCCTCGCCTGCGAGATGTGGATTCCTTCAAGCTCACCAGACACTCTCAGTGCGGGGGTCGTGGGGGGGTTGCGGGTGGGTGCGGTGCAGGGGGATGCTGGCTCAATGACTCTCAGTGTCTCTTGATCATCACTCTGGATAAAATCCATTTGGCTAATTGAAT
The DNA here is from genome assembly GCF_036365525.1 of Heterodontus francisci. NCBI lineage: Eukaryota > Metazoa > Chordata > Chondrichthyes > Heterodontiformes > Heterodontidae > Heterodontus > Heterodontus francisci. The sequence goes on from NC_090379.1 coordinate 71,878,466, forward strand.
CAGGGAATCCTGTCCAATTGTCTTCTTCATGCAACTATCTTTTAGAATGCAAATGTGCAGCCATGTTTTCAGCCACTGTTGTGGTCTTTTTAAATAAGTTATTTCAAGCCCAGTAACAGTTCAAAAATAATGTTCCATTTTGGCAGGTGTGGTTCCCGTCACACTATACTCACTAATGCGTGGCACCAGGAGTAATCCAGAGATTACTACCTTTGAGGTCCTGCTTGCTAGTCTCCTTCCTAGCTCCCTAAAATCTGCCTGCAGGACCTCTTCCCGCTTTCTGCCTATGCTGTTGGTACCGATATGAACCATGGCATCTGGCTGTTCACCCTCTTCCCCCACCCCTCAGACTGCGCTGCTGACACTCAGTGGCATCCTTGGAAGTTAGTACCAGGGAGGCAACATACTATTCCTGGATTCACGTCTGCGGCCACAGCAATGCCTGTCTGTTACCCTAACTATAGACTCTCCTATCACTATTGCTTTCCCAATCTTCCTCCTGCATCCCTGGACAGCTCAGCCAGCCATGGTGCTATGGTCTTGGCTCTGGCTGCACTCCCCAGATGAATCATCACTCCCACCAGTGTTCAGAGATGAATACCGGTTGGACAGCGAGATGCCCTCAGGGGACTCCTGCACTACCTGTGTGGTCCTCCTTGACAGCTTGGTGGTCACCTATTCTTTCTATGTGTGCACACCCTTAAGCTGCGGGGTGACCACATCCAGAAATGTTCTAGCAGGGAATTCTCAGCCTTGCGGATACACCACAGCGATGTCAGCTGCTGCTGAAGCTCTGAAACCCAGAGCCTGAGCTGCTTCAGCTGATGACATGTCCTGCACACGTGGTTGTCCAGGACACAAGAAGCATCCTGGTGGTCCCACATGGGACAGAATGCACACTCCATGGTACTGAGGTGTCCTGCCATGACTCTATTAGAGTCATAGAGTTATACAGCATAGAAACAGGCTCTTTGGCCCATTGTGTCCGTGCCGACCATCAAGCACCTATCTATTCTAATCCCATTTTCCAGCACTTGGCCCGTAGCCTTGTATGCTATGGTGTTTCAAGTGCTCATCTAAATACTTCTTAAATGTTGTGAGGGTTCCTGCCTCTACCACCCCTTCAGGCAGTGTGTTCCAGATTCCAACCACCCTTTGGGTGGAAATTAATTTCCTCAAATCCCATCTAAACCTCCCGCCCCTGATCTTAAATCTATGCCCCTTGGTTATTGACACCTCTGCTAAGGGAAAACGTTTCTTCCTATCTACCCTATCTATGCCCCTCATCATTTTGTATACCTCTATAAGGTCTCCCCTCAGCCTTCTCTGCTCTAAGGAAAACAATCCTAGCCTATCCAGTCTCTATTCATAGCTGAAATGCTCTAGCTCAGGCAACATCCTGGTGAATCTCCTCTGTACCCTCTCCAGTGCAATCACATCCTATAGTGTGGTATCCAGAACTGTACACAGTACTCCAGCTGTGGCCTAACTAGCATTTTATACAGCTCCATCATAACCTCCCTGCGCTTATATTCTATGCCTCGGCTAATAAAGGCAAGTATTCCATATGCCTTCCTAACCACCTTACCTACCTGTGCTGCTGCCTTCAGTGATCTATGGACAAGTACACCAGGGTCCCTCTGACCCTCTGTACTTCCTAGGGTCCTATCATCCATTGTATATACTCTTGCCTTGATAGTCCTCCAAAAATGCATCACCTCACACTTCTCAGGATTAAATTCCATTTGCCACAGCTCCGCCCATCTTACCAGCCCATCTATATCGTCCTGTAATCTAAGGCTTTCCTCCTCACTATTTACGACACTGCCAATTGTCGTGTCATCTGTGAACTTAATGATCGTACCTCCTATATTCATGTCTAAATCATTAATGTACACAACAAACAGCAAGGGTCCCAGCACCGATCCCTGTGGTACACCACTGGTCTACCACTTGCATAAACAACCCTCGACCATCACCCTCTGCCACCTGCCACTAAGCTAATTTTGGATCCAATTTGCCAAATTGCCTTGGATCCCATGAGTTCTTACCTTCTGAACCAATCTCCCATGCGGGACCTTATCAAAAGCCTTAATGAAGTCTATGTAGACTACATCAACTGCTTTATCCTCATCTACACATCTCGTCACCTCCTCGAAAAATTCAATCAAGTTGGTTAGACATGATCTCCCCCTGACAAAGCCATGCTGACTATTCTTGATTAATCCCTGCCTCTCCAAGTGGAGATTAATCCTGTCCCTCAGAATTCTTTCCAATAGTTTCCCTTCTACTGATATTAGACTCCTGGCCTGTAATTACCTGGTTTATCCCTACTACTCTTCTTGAATAATGGTACCACATTCGCTGTCTTCCAGTCGTCTGGTAACTCTCCTGTGGCCAGAGAGGATTTGAAAATTTGTGTCAGGGCCCCTGCTATCTCCTCCCTTGCCTCACAAAGTAGCCTGGGATACATCTCATCTGGGCCTGGGGATTTATCCACTTTTAAGCCCGCTAAAACCGCTAATACCTCCTCCCTTTCAATGCTAATTTGTTGAAGTATATCACAATCCCCGCTCCCTGATCTCTACATCTACATCGTCCTTCTCTATAGTGAACACAGATAAAAAGTAATAATTTAAAACCTCACCTATGTCCTCCGGCTCCACACACGGATTGCCACTTTGGTCCCTAATGGTCCCTACTCTTTCCCCGGTTATCCTCTTGCCCATAATATACTTATAAAATGCCTTGGGATTTTCCTTTATCTTGTCCGCCAGGGTTTTTTCATGCCCCCTCTTCGTTCTCCTAATTACTTTTTTAAGTACCCCCCAATACTTTCTATACTCCTCTCAGGCCTCCGCTGTTTTTTTTTAGATTTAGAGATACAGCACTGAAACAGGCCCTTCGGCCCACCGAGTCGGTGCCGACCATTAACCACCCATTTATACTAATCCTACACTAATCCCATATTCCTACCACATCCCCACCTGTTCCTATATTTCCCTACCACCTACCTATACTTGGGGCAATTTATAATGGCCAATTTACCTATCAACCTGCAAGTCTTTTGGCTGTGGGAGGAAACCGGAGCACCCGGAGGAAACCCACGCAGACACAGGGAGAACTTACAAACTCCACACAGGCAGTACCCAGAATTGAACCCAGGTCGCTGGAGCTGTGAGGCTGCGGTGCTAACCACGGCTCCCAATCCTCAGGTCTGTTGTTTTTCCTGGCAAATTTATATGCCTCTTCCCTGGATCTAATGCTATCTCTAATTTCCCTTGTAAGCCATGGTTTGGCTTACTTTTGCGCCAGACAGTGATAAACAATTGTTGCAATTCATCCATGCGCTCTTTGAATGTTTGCCATTGCCTATCCACCGTCATCCCTTTAAGTAACGTTTCCCAATCTGTCATGGCCAACTTGCACCTCATACCTTCGTAGTTTCCTTTACGAAAATTCAGGACCCTTGTCTCAGAATCAACTACGTCACTCTCCATCTTGACGAAGAATTCTTCATCATATTGTGGTCGCTCGTCCCCAAGGGGTCTCGCACAACTAGATTGTCAATTATTCCTCTCTCATTACCCAGTCTAGGATGGCCTGTTCTCTAGTTGGTTCCTCAACGTACTAGTCCAGAAAACCATCCCGTATACACTCCAAAAATTCCTCCTCTATGGTATTGTGACTAATTTTGATTTGCCTAATCTATATGCAGATCAAATTCACCCATAATTACAAATGTTCCTTTATTGCATTCATCTCTAATTTCCTGTTTAATGCCATTCTCAACATCACCACTACAGTTTGGGGGTCTATATACAACCCCCACTAACGTTTTTTGCCCCTTAGTGTTTCTCAGCTCTACCCATACAGATTCCACATTATCAGAGCTAAAATCTTTCCTCACTGTTGCGTTAATTTCTTCTTTAACCAGCAATGCAACTCCACCGCCTTTTGCTTTTTGTCTCTCCTCCCTAAAAACTGAATATCCCTGGATGTTCATTTCCCATCCCTGGTAACCTTGCAGTCATGTCTCCGTAATCCCGACTATATCATACCCGTTGACATCGCTGGGGTGGGGGGGGGGGGGTGGAGAGCGAGAGTGGGGGGCACAGAGAAGAGTCAGAGTCACATCACAAAAACCTGTCCAGCTGAGAGCGACAAGCAACCCATGCCTGCAACTTTGAAAGAGACATTGTCCTCTGCGAAGACTCAACAGGTTTACCATGAAACCCAAACACCTACTTCATTCAACCCATTTACCCTTTTCCTCGCTATCTGTCGATTTCGTGTGAGTGTGTGCACTTACATGCAAATGAATACGTGTGAGTGCGGTTACGAGAATTTCGGGAATGAATATTGGTCAGTAAATAGTTAATCTTTTGTTTTAAACCTACAAGAAAACCTGTCACTGTGGTTTATTTGAGAAATAAAACACAGGGGGTTAAAACCCGAGTAACAAAAAATACTGGCTGCGGTGATTTGGGAGGTAAACCGTGGGAACCACCCACACCCCTTACCACCTGTCTGCAAACGTACACGGGATAACACCAAGCTGACCCTTAGGACCAAGCTGATGGTTTATAAGGCCTGTGTTCTGAGCACCTTGCTGGATGGCTGTGAAACATGGGCAACCTACAATTACCAGGGAAAGCTCAATAATTTCCATCTTCGCCATCTGCAGTGCATTATGGGTATGTCCTGGCAGGATAAAATCCCACATGCGGCAGTCCTCTCAAAGGCCGAGCGTCTAAGTATGTTGGCACTAATCACAGAGGTGGCTTCGGTGGATCGGTTACATTCACTGGATGGAAGACGGTCGCATACCCAAGGATGTTCTATATGGTGAGGTAGCCGGGGCTAGACAACCAGTGGGGTGCCTAAAGCTCCACTTCAAGGCTGCTTGCAAGCATGACATCGAAGACACTAAATGTCGACTATCACACCTGGGAGTCACTAGCTTGCGAAAGAGGGAAATGGCGACACATCCTGTGGACTAGTGTGTATCTGCCATAAGCCTTCTTTTTTTCCCCTTATCCAATCCTCTATATCCCTTGACATCCAGAGCTCCCTGGACTTGTTGGTCCTACCCTTCACCTTAACAGGAACATGTTGGCCCTGAACTCTCACTATTTCCTTTTTGAATGACTCCCACTGGTGTGATGTAGACTTTCCTGCAAGTAGCTGCTCCCAGTCCACTTTGGCCAGAACCTGTTTTATCATATTGAAATCGGCCTTCCCCCCAATTCAGTACCTTTATTTCCAGTCCATCTTTGTCCTTTTCCATAACTGCCTTAAATCCTACAGAGTTATGGTTACTATCCCCGAAATGCTCCCCCACTGAAACTTCTACCACTTGTCTGGCTTCATTCCCTAGGATTAGATCCAGTTCCGCTCCTTCTCTTGTAGGACTTTCTGTGTGCTGGCTCAAAAAGCTCTCCCCTATGCACTTTAAGAATTTTGCCCCCTTCAAGCCTTTTGCACTAAGACTATCCCAGTTAATATTGGGGAAGTTGAAATCCCCTACTATTATTACCCTATTATTTTTACACCTCTCTGAGATTTGCCTACATATGTGCTGCTTTATCTCTCCCTGGCTGTTAGGAGGCCTGTAGTACACTCCCAGCCAAGCGATTGCCCCCTTTTTGTTTTTAAGTTCTCCCCATATGGCCTCATTTGAGGAACCTTCTAAGATAGCATCCCTCCTTACTGCAGTAATTGACTCCTTGATCAATAGTGCAATGCCACCTCCTCTTTTACACCCCCCACCCCCCCGTCACGCCTGAAGATTCTATACCCTGCAATATTGAGCTGCCAGTCCTGCCCTTCCCTCAACCATGTCTGTGTGATAGCAATAATATCATATTCCCATGTGTTAATCAACGCCCTCAATTCATCTGTCTTACTAGTAAGACTCCTTGCGTTAAGATAGATGCAATCTAGACTTGCATTATTCGCTTATGCCTTAACAGGTCTATATTTGCTCTGCCTTCCAGACTGACTTAGTTTCTCTTCTATATTTGGCTGTGCTTCACCCCTACTGTACCTCCACTCTGTATCCCATCCCCCCCCCCCCCCAACAGCACTAGCAAACCTCCCAGCAAGAATGTTGGTCCCGTTCCGGTTCAGGTGCAACCTGTCCAACTTGTACAGGTCCCACCTTCACCAGAAACAGACCCAGTGATGCAGGAAACTAAAGCCCTCCCTCCTGCACCTATTAATTAGAATGACTGAAGTTAACAGAGATAACTAAAGATTTATAAATACTTTATATATATATATAAATGTTTATCTAGTTAATTTAATAAAATAATTATATGTTGCAGATTCTTAGCCCGGAGTTTGACACATCTCCCGAGCTAAAATATCATAAATACATCTGCAACACTCAGCAACCAATCACCGACCTGCTGTGCAGTGTCATCACTCCATGACTTTTTTTCTGTTGATTATGATCTTCTTTTGAGTCCCGTGATGCTCTGGTCTCTGCTGCAGCTGCACTGTTTTTAAACCATCAGTCCTCGTCCATGATGCTCTGGTTTCTGTTGCCACCGCTGCTGCACTGTTTTTATATCTTGAGTCCTCTCCCATGATTCTCCCATTAACTAAAAATCCTTTTTTTGACAAAATAGACACATCATCCCGTCCAGCCTTTCTGATTGGTTGGGGAACCTGGAGGCGGTTGCTAATGTGTGGATCTGAGAAAGAGACTTGGCTAAGCTTGCCGAATATTCCGGTTGGGCCCCACACTGTGGCTGAAACACAGCCAGCGAGAGGAGGCGGCCTCCAGGCGATGATGGGGGTGGCAGGCAGCATTTCAGCCCATGAGGAACACCACCATTCGTCCCCCCCCCCACCAACCTCGGCAGCCACCATGGCCGTTGGGGCACAATGGCGGCTATTGGCCATCCAGTGGAGGGGTGGCCGTTTCTAAATCAAATTTTTTTTACCTGGTCTCCAGAGATACCCTCTCTCTCTACAGGCATCATCGGCAGCTCCTACCTTGGATGGTGGGGCTAACAATGTGTTATTGCTGGAGAGCCTCCTATTGGCCCTCCAGCCTTGGGAGCCTGACCACCATCCTTAATTGGATGGCAAGCGTGTCCTGTGGCTATTAATTGGCTAGTCCTGCAAAAGTCTTATTGACTGACTGTTCCTGACATGGTATGGGGTCAGGACCTGCATTTGATCCCAACGGCAGGGTCCCAACCCCAAACAGAAAACCAGTCCAATGTTTCAGGTCAATGACCTTTTCCCAGAACTGGGAAAAGTGGGTGGTGTAATAGGTTTTAAGGAAGTACAGGGTCAGTGAAAGGAATAGGGCGGGAAAAAGTATTAGAGTACGTGATCAGGTGGAAGGCAGGGAAGATTTCATGACAAAAGGGTTGATGGTGCAAGGAAAAAGGGAATCGTAATGGGACCAAGTAAAGAAACAAAAGATGTGTCTAGATGAGTGGTGCATTTTACAGCCTTATGGACTCAACATTGAGTTCAACAATTTCAGATCGTAACCTCTGCCCCCATTTTGTTTCCTTTCTCTTTGCTGCATTTTGTTTTAGCTCTCTTTTTTTATTTTTGACACTAGTTCACATACCAAAGCGACAAGTAATATTACACTTTACAGCTAATTAAGTACTTTTTTTAAAGTGCAGTCACTGCTGCAGTGTCCAGCAAGGTTGCACAAACAGCAGTGAGATAATGACCAGGTAATCTGTTTTAGTGATGTTGGTTGAGGGATAAATATTGGTCAGGACACCACAGAGAACTACCCGGCTCTTCTATAAGTGCTCTAGGATTTTTCACGGCCACCTGAGAGGGTAGATGGGACCTCAGTTTACCATCTCATCTGAAAGATGTGCTCTGCCAGTGTGACATTCACTCAGTATTACACTGAAGACTATGTTGGAAGATGTTTATCACCGAAGGGCTCAGCCAGCAGACACCTTATGTAAGTATATGAATAGCATCATGCTTGATGTTTGTTTACTACTTTTAATGGGCAGCATTAGAGTGCCCTGGGTGAAACATGGATGTGTCTTTGCTTTTGGAAGTTTGTCAATAGTTAGCAGAATGTTGTGTATTCACCTTCTGTGATGCTTCATCTATCTGACGGTGAAGCTGTTAAGGTGCTGTGTGGTCGTCCAAAATGCCAGCACCTCAGTGTGTTGTGCTTTCAATGAATACCCAACTGCAGATTCCACAAATTCCTATCACATCTATGTTGTCAATGGAGAGCACCAAATGGAAGCACAGAGGCACATGCTGTTAAAATGTTTTGCAAAGCAGCATTTTACAATTAAGCAACACATGAGGCCTTGGCAATCTGCCAGCAAATTTCTTCCTCACCTGCTCCCAGATTTGGGGCAATTGTGAGAAAGTGTTTGTTCTTTTAGCCATCTCCATCAAGGAGGCATCCTCTGAACTGGAGAATGGCCCTCAGCTCTGTTAGAATCATGTTTCTTTGCAGAACCTCTAGAGCTGGTTCTGATTTGTGCCCCATTCTAACTATTTCAACCCCTGTTCAGGAACACAACAGGTCTAAGAGCAATCAGCAGCAAATTAAGCAACAAGTACATTTTTGTGTATTGTCCAAGATCATCCATCATTATATAATGATGCCTTATGACACATACTAACAGAATTTGGAGTAACTTTGTCTGTGGGCTGAATTTTGCCCTCGATGGACGGGAACCGTCCAACGACTGAAAATTCGGTGGCGATCCCGCCTCCGCCTGGCCTGGGGATCAAATTCGCATTTTGCGGTCCCCAGGCCTTTAATTGCGCTGAGGCAGGAATTCCACCTTATTGAGGCTGAAAATCCGCCTCATGGAGCTGCTGGCCAATCAGCGGGCCGGCAACTCTTAGTTCCAGCAGCGCCACCTGGAGTGGTGGGCCCCGGCGAGACAAGATGGTTGATTGGGGAGATGGGGGGGGGGGGAAGTTGGGTTGGGGTGGTTGGGGCACTGGGCGTGGTCCTCCATTGGGCACAGGGTGCCTGATCATGAGGGCTTCCCTCTCCCCCCCCCACCAACCCAGCCCAGGCCTTCAGAAAGCTGCCTGCTTTTGTCAAGCGGCTTTTCTCAGGCCTGGGCCGCCCGACAGGCCAAGGGTAAAATCCCCATGGCGGCAGGCAAAGGTCTTCAGTGGCCCTTAACTGGCTACTTAATGGGCCTTGATTGGCCTGGGGTGGGTGGGCCGGTTTTCACCGCCACCGCCCCACATAAGATGGCAGCAGAGGTGGGAGCGGGTCGGGAAGGGCCCCCCGAGCCTCCCACTCCATTTTTCGCCCACCCCCCCCAACCCCCACCACCAACCTACTCTTTGGGGGGTGTAAAATTCCAACCTGTGTTTCTATAGGGCAGTATTTCCATTTGGGGCGTTCCAGTAACAGCATTGCTGACATAGGAAGTTGTGGGATTTGTAGTCTGGCATTCATTCATCTCACAGAACATTAGGATTCTGAAATGTTGGGCCACCATACAGTCAATCAAGTACTGTACTTCAAGAAGATGTATCAGCTTGATTCAGTTGGTAGCGCTTTTGACTTTGAGTCAGTGATTGCAGGTTCAAGCCCTATACTTGCACTTGAGGACAAAAGCTAGCCTGACATGCCAGGGAGTCCTACCTTGCTCTGCATGAGATGTTACACCAGGTGTTACTGTTTGATTAAGAACAAAGTTCTCTGTTGTGCTGACCAACATTCCTCCTTTGACCAGCCCCACCAAAAACACATTAACTGGTGTTTCATTTCAAGGCTGTCTGTGATCTTGATGTGTAAAAAATAGCTCCCATTTTGGTTTATATAGCCATCACTGCACCTCAAAGTAATTGAGTTATAGTGTGCTATTTAAATGAAAGGGGGGAATCTTATGCTGGCGGCAGGGGTCTTGATGTCGGGGGAAACCAGCGACGAGATTCCCACGTCATCTCTTTACAGGAAGGCCCACTGAATTTAATGCCAACCAGGTACTTAAGTGGACAGTGGCAGGTCTTCCATAGGATTTAGGACCCCGTTGCCAGAAGTCCCGGCCTTGCAGAGCTGCCGGCCAATCAGAGACTGCTATAGCTGCACCTACAGGAGTGCTGAGGAGCATCACTGGAGCCAGGCCTCAGGAAGGTCACGGCGGGAAGGGTTTCGCAGGGTGGGGGTCGTGGGGGAAGGGGAAAGGGGGAGGGGGGTCGGCAGCAAGGGCAGGAAGTGGCCCTCAGTGGGCCCACCCCTTCCCTATGCTGGGTCCCTCATTTAGGCACTAAGCACCTTTGAACAAGGGATCCCCCCCAGAGCCAGGAAGCAGCCTGCATTTTTTCGTGCCATGCTTCCCGTGCAATGATGGGGCGTAATTGTGGCTGCGGTGGGCAGAGGCCCTTAAATGGGGTTAATTATCCAGTTAAGGGCCTCAATTGGCAGCTGGGCGGGAAGGCTGTTCACAGGCCTACCTGCCCTGGACTAAATTTTGGCGGAGGCGAGATGGTGGCAGGGCCCCCCCCCCCAACCATCATCCCACCCAATTTTATGCTCTCCCCGCCTCCAAACCTGCCACAGGGAAGAACATAAAATTCCACCCGAAGTTTTTCCTTTTCATTGTCATTCAGTAGGTTCTGTTTATAATATGTATTTTCAAGATCATAAGAAATTCAGTTAAATGTCTTTTTGATTCATTTTCTTGCCCAACTCTTTAATTAATTTCATGTGCATTTTTTTAAAAAGTGTGGTAGAGTGAGAGATGAATTTTGTGATTATCATTGTCTATGCTGGAGGAATGTGAACCTGGGCCTTGACCACCTAAAAATGAGTATCAACCACTCCCAGCTGTGATATAGTCAATTGTTAAAGTGGAATTTTTTAAGAAGTGCCCAGTCAAAAATAGGATAGGGCCATTTGGCAGAACTTGATCATGGAATTAATTCACATTTGCTGTTACTTAGGATGGGGAGAGAAACACGAATCATCTGGTGGGAGTGCACCACAAGATTTTGGCCAGGTCAGGATTTATAGGACACAAAGGGTAGGCCCAGCAGTCAAGACCGCACAGGGTGAGAAGTGCATGACTTGGGGTTGGGTAAGGTGAGAAACGCAGGACTCAAAGCATTGACTTGGAGAGGGGGAGAAGCACAAGACTTCAGGATGCAAGAACCACAGAGTTTAAAGGGATGGGGGAGAGAAGCACAGTGCTCAAGGTGGAGTGAAAAGCACAAGATTTGAGGCATCTGGGTAAACAGACAGCAACCGAACTGAGTCAGGTAAAAGTTAAAGGCAGGATAGCATGCTGAACCATTCCAGTTGACTTAAGCCACAGTATAAAGAACAAGTCGTATATAGCATAAAGTTTTCCCAACTCTACCAACACTTTCAGAAGGCACCAGGATGATATTTTCCACATAGAATCACATGGACTGAATTTTGTTCTGCTCCTGACATCGGGGTCTGTGGCGGTGTGGGGGGTAGCGGGGGGGGGGGAGTGCGGTGGTGAGGGAGACACTGGAAGATCGGAGTGGTAGTGGCCTGCCACGGAACCCGAAGCCGGGATTGCCGGGCCTGATGCTCGTGGCGGTGGGGAAGCTCTGTTGCGGGCCCTTTGCCACTCTGCAACGGGACCTTGGTTTAAATATTTAAATTAACTCTCTCTGAAGTCATTTAAATTGAATTACCCGCAATCTTACCATCGGTTCTGGATCTTCAGCGTGACAGGTGGCACTCACACGCCTTCACTTTCCCGTCCAGGGAAAGCTGGCACCGCCGAGGTGGGGAAGCCGGGAACCCAGCATCTGTAGAGTCGTGGGTGGGGGGGACAGGTACGGGGTAAACTCTGTATTTTTAGTGTGGTGGGGGGGGGGGGGGTTGGCGGGGTGAACTCTGCTCTTTGTGCAGTTGCGGGGGAGGGGTAAGGGATCAACTCTGCACTTTGTGCAGTTGAGGGGAGAAAGGGTCAATTCTGCAATTTTAGTGTAGTGGGGGTGAACGGGGCAAACATTTATTTTCAGTCTAGCAGGGGGATGTGGGCAACTCTGCATTCTCTACGCAGGGCTGGCAGCCCTTTAAAAATGGTGCCAGTGCCTGTGCAGAGACAGCTGACGCCATTTACGGGTGTCCCCAAGGCTGTCCCCACCACGTAATTGGGGGTGGGGGGGGGGTGGTGCAGTGGCTGCCCTGCATATTCTAACGAGCCACCGGACTCAAGAACGCAGTGGCCTGCTGGCTGCTAGTTCTTACATCCTCCATCGCTCCCGGCAGAGGAAAAACAAAATCCAGCCAATAGAATGGTTACAGTACAGAAGGAGGCCTTTCAGCCCGTGTCCCTGCTGAATCTCCTTAAAAGCATCTCACCATGTCCCACTCCCCCACCTTTTTCCTGTAGCCTTGCAAATGTTTCTCTTCAGATAATTGTCCAATCATCTTTTGAAAGCCATGATTGGATCTGCTTCCACCGCACTTTTAGGCAGTGCATTCCAGACCCTAACCACTCACTGTGGAAAAAAAAAGTTTTTCCTCATGTCGCTGTTGCTTCTTTTGTCACTCACCTTAAATCAAAGCCCTCTGGTTCTAGATCCTTCTGCCAATGGGAACAGTTTCTCCCTATCTACTCTGCCCAGACGCTTCATGATTGTGAACACCTCTATTAAATCTCCTCTTCAAGGAAAACAGCCCCAGCTTCTCCAGTCTATCTACATAACTGAAGTCCCTCATCCCTGGAGCCACTCCCGTGAATCTTTTCTGCACCCTGTCTAATATCTTCACATCTTTCCTAAAGTTGGCGCCCAGAACTGGACACAATACTCCAGTTGAGGCAGAAGCAATATTTTATACAGGTTTATCTTAACTTCCTTCTTTTTGTACTCTACTTATAATGCCCAGGATCCTGCACGCTTTTGTTACGACCAATGTGTCTAGGGGTTTTTTGCAGTCTTCACCTGGTCTTATTGTAACAGGGTTTAATTTTAAACACACTGTGTTTTGAGCTCCCCCTTTTTGTGAATCCATGTTCATAGTTTTCAATTTTCAGGCAAATAACTGAGCACAAACTGGCTTTCTTTGGTTTAAAGCAGAAAGAGGAAATTTATTAAACCTTAACCTTAACTCTAATACGGTTCACACCTGCGGATATACGATGTGCTCACGCTACCATGCACACGCGATATAAACATGCAAGATAGGGACAGAAAAAAGTAGAAGAAGAGATAAGTAGAACAGTTTGAGGCAATATCTTGTTACTGTTTCTCGAGCTTGCTGTGGTCCTTAATTGAAGTTATATTCTTGCGTTTCGTTGGGCCCCAGTAATCTTCTTAAAACTTTGTTCACATGGCAAACCTTTCTCTCTTTGAGTTTCAAGTCTTCAATGGTTTCAGTTCCCTGAGAGATATACAGGCAGCAGGCAGGCAGGCAGGAGGTGTTCTTAGTTTCAGGAGAGCACATGGCATTCTGCCTGGCAATTCCTTTGTTTGAGAGTTCAAATTCAAAAAGCTCCCAGGGTGCTCAGCAGGTTAGTCATGTGACTTGTTCCTTATATTGAACAGTCTCCTCTTCACATCCCTTGTTGGAGGCTCAAATTTCTCTGCCTCAGCCAGCTAGCCATGTGACTAAAACTAGTCTGACCACTTCGGTGTATTGGAGAGCAACTGTAGTGTCTCCATTGTTTTAACATTGTCTGTATCATGGAAATGTCTTTCCAAGTAGAGATTGCATTTTTTAAAGTTTTAATGTTCATGTGGTGAAATAATGTGTGCCTCCGTCTTGTCAGATGGGGGTTTGCCTGACACTTTATTAACTGCTTTCTCAGCCTGTTCTACCACCTTCAATAATTTGTGCACATATACCCCCAGGTCCCTCTGCTCCTGCACCCCTTTTAGAATTTTACCCATTAATTTATATTGCCTCTCGTTCTTCCTACCAAAATGAATCACTTCACACTTCTATTAGTATTTCTTCTGGTCCAACTGAGTAATATTGCTAATTTTATGCTAATTTACACCAAGTAGGACGGTATTGTGCTGTGATTTTGTGCCCATGCAAACTAATTTGAAACAAGATATTCATGTGGGCGGCGCAGTGGTTAGCACCGCAGCCTCACAGCTCCAGCGACCCGGGTTCAATTCTGGGTACTGCCTGTGTGGAGTTTGCAAGTTCTCCCTGTGTCTGCGTGGGTTTCCTCCGGGTGCTCCGGTTTCCTCCCACAGCCAAAAGACTTGCAGGTTGATAGGTGAATTGGCCATTATAAATTGCCACTAGTAGAGGTAGGTGGTAGGGGAATATAGGGACAGGTGAGGATGTGGTAGGAAGATGAGATTAGTGTAGGATTAGTATAAATGGGTGGTTAATGGTCGGCATAGACTCGGTGGGCCAAAGGGCCTGTTTCAGTGCTGTATCTCTAAATCTAAAAAAAAATCTATTTCTCACAGCTGTCCAGGAGAAAGGAAATTTAACTGATCAATCTTTCAGCATGGGGTCCAGAGGTGATAGAACAATATTTTACATTTTAGTACCTAGTTCAGTAATTTGTCTAGTCAGTAATACAATTCAAATCTGCATATTTTCTGCTGCATGTTTTGTGTTTATAAGCACATTGATAGTGGGTAGAGTTTTGTAATTACTGTACTGTATTAAGTGAAATAATTCTCGAAGGTATTATTGATCAATAAAGGTGTTTCATAATAGAAAAGAATGTGAAATAAGTAGAAGATGTAAAGTGTGCCAGGCACCCCCTATTGTGGACAGATTTTAGTAAGCTGAAATAATGGCCCTGAACCTATTGGAAAAATAACGGCAAGTTTAATGGGCACACAGTTGTTAGTGTATAAATTGTCGAAAAGTCTGTGGTGAGGAAGAGATATCCTGTGAGTTGCTGGATGATTTGCATCGCTCTGCTATTAACCTCACGAAAATGGCAGCTTGCCATCAACCTCTCCATGAGTTTCAAGAAATTGCTGTATTTGCGTATTAATTGCCAATTAAACTCATCACAAAGTTAGCGTTGGTCCTTAACAGAGTAATGTAAAATTTAACTGTTTTCTTTTTTTTTCCTTTTCCTTACTCTCCTTTTTGTTCTCTCAATCCTTTATCCTTCAATCTCATTGGTTAAGATTGTATGTTACTCCTGTTATATACTAGGTTCCAGTTGTCTCGTTAACTTTACCATGGCATTATCAGTTTGCATTTCCAGCATTTTGCTATGGAAAAACTTTTGAGCTGAAGGGTGAGTGAAGAAGTCTAATGGGGCATGTTGTGAGATACCCCGCTCCAGCAAATTCTGGGCCATTATAAATAAACCCTGTGAGGAATGATATATTTCATCATTTAAATATATTAGTTTAGGACTTGTAGAAATAGTAAATAATTATAAAAAAAATTATGCCTTTTGGTTATATTAGCCTGAAGTGTTATTTGCATATGTTATATACCAGTACATTCCAGAAATTTGTGTGGCTCAGAGTTTTATTTCTCAAACATCACTATTTTGAAAGAACTCTTTTTGTTTTGTTATGAAATGTGATCTGCCTTTGAAATGCAATTATCATTGCTTTTTAAGACATATTTGCAATATGGATTATTTGGTGTTCATTTAATTATTTAAATATGTCTGATATTGATCTCTCAATTTTTGACCATTGACCGTAACTTATTCACTGAAGGCAAAACCTCAGGTGTTATACCTTCGGTTAAGTAAGTTAAGGTCGATGGTAAAAGCTTTTGAAATTAATAACAGAAACAACTCATGACTTGTACACGCTGCTAATCTTTCCATAACAACATTTTTCAAGTTGGCTATGTGTAAACAAGATTAAATGTTAGTTTATTTAATTAAAAAATTTATTAAGATAATAAAGAACACAAATAACAACTTAAACATTCATAATCATGACACGTTTTGTTCTGAAAAAATGAAAAAAATATATTTTGTTTGAATATTGTAGCCTGATTAAAATTTGAAATTGTTAAACCATTGTGAAAATTAACTTGTATCTCTTTAACAACTTCAAATCTTATGTTCTTATGTAAATAAATAATTCTGATATAACTTGAGGTATGGGCACTGTGCACTCATGGAAAGTGTAATGTGGTTTACCTGGTTTTTCACTGTTATGAAAGACTGTTGACACAATCTTGAGAGAACTATTACAACTTATTATTTTGTCATTATATATAATACATTTTGTCTTATTTCTAGGTTACTTATTCTGATATAATTAGTATAAAAGGAACTGCATTTGGATTAGCAAAGGAGATTTCAGAGGACCAGCAAATACTACTTGAAAACGATGAACAGCCTCTGCAACGAGCCTCAGTGCTGGCCACATGGACTCCAATAAACAAGTAAAATGCTATTATTATGTGGGTTACGTTTCAGAGGTTCTCACATGGAAATCTCTACAAATGGCTTGTGAATATTAGCAAAACCAGTTCAGACTGTATCAGACTTCAAGCAATTATAATTCCAGGCTACAGTCTGAAAGGCTTTTAGCTTTGTATTTCATTTCCCTGTACATAGACTGAGGAAATCCATTTCACCACAATCATTAATGACTATGTTGTCATCATACGTTACAAGCTTCTATTCTAACTGCCTAAATGTATTGACTTAAGTTGCCATAATTACTCATCCAGGTACTATTTAGGCTCCAATTGGTCTGGTGCCAGCCAGTGTGGTTTAAGTGAAACTCAACGAATTTTACTCCTCTGTGTCAATAGTGCTTTTACAATGAGCAACAAGCTGCAATGGACACACCTTACTCATTCTCTCCAATCTTTTATTGAGGTTAAAACAAGCTTTAATTATTAGCTTTTGTAACTTCTGAGGTCTCTGAAAGGTTTGCAGAACATGGAAGACAGTCTTTATATGGGATTTCCTATAGTTCATAAATGGATAGCACTCTCAAGTAGTTCAGGACAGGTCCATGGGGAAAAGAATGCTTATGAGCTTAGAAAATGGCATCTGAATGACCCTCTGTACATCACTTGTCCTTAACAGGATTTAGATTTAATTATTTAAGAAGGTTTTATATTATAAATGCTCTATATTAGCAGATGGTGATAATGTGGCTATGGGTAAATGGTTATCGTTAGGCTGTCCTGCAATCGTCACATAGAATCCAACTGCTTTTTCAAGCGTTGTTAAATAATAGCCAAACAGACCACACACACAGTGGTATAAATGAATGATGAATTGTCCACAGTAGTAAGGCTGGCTAGTCTAAATTGTCTGTTAAGTTGACTACCAAATTTTAGCAAATTTACTTCATGAAAGCACAATTATAATGCAAAGTATATTTGTTTTTTTTATAAATTCAGGGAAGTTATAGCGTGTTGTACTGTCCAACTGAAACAAAACTTCTGTTCTAATGTTGGTCAGGAATTATTTCTGTTTGTTCAAATGCTGATTTGGTGCCCACACAAGTAAAATCTTTGGTAGCAGATGTTCCAAATGTATGTTTGTAACTTCAGTATATGCTATGTGCAGATTAACTTCACAATGGTCTCAATTGTTTTCACTCCTAATCTTAATGAAAATGCAAATCTGAGTTTAAAAAGTGGGGCAATATCGGGAGATAACATGAGTCAAAATCCTGGAGCTCCCTCCCTAATGGTACTGTGTGAGTACCTTCACCACATGGACTGCAGCAGTTCAACAAGGAGGTTCGCCACTGCTTTTTCAAAAGCATTAGGAATGGCCAATAAATGCCAGCCTTGCTAGTGATACCCATATCCCAAGAGTAAAAAAAGAAATTAACAACAGGCAATTTTAGGGTATTTACTGCTTATTTAAGTACTCATACCCCTCCAAGAAGTAAGGTTGCCAATTTTCCTGGATAGTCCGGAATTTTCCTGCTATCAAGATTGATCTTCCGGACGCTGCTGGCCACCCGGAGAAAATGCAGGAGAGTTTGTGGTATCCACACATGGGACTTCTCATGTGACCATTTCAAGTTCAGATGCAAAAGCTTCCTGTCTCCAGTATCATGGAAAAGAACTCACATAATGCTGTAGTCAGCAGGGCAGCAGTTCAGTCTGCGAGTGTGACCATGAGCTACTGGTCACCAGTCATTTTAATTGTCCACCTTGCTCCCACGCTGATGTCTCTGTCCTTAGCCTCCTGCAGTGTTCCAATGAAGCTCACCTTAAGCTCAAGGAACAGCATCTCATCTTTCGTATAGGCGCTTTACAGTCTTCTGGACTCAGTACTGAGTTTAACAATTTCAGCTTATAATCTCTGCTCCCATTTTGTTTTCTTTTTCTTTGCTGGTTTTGGTTTTTCTCATATGTTTTCGGACGGCATTCTTCCATTCACACCTGCACTAGACATATCTTTTTGTCCCATTACCACTGTCTTTTGCCTTGCACTAGCAACACTATTGCCAATTAATCTCTCCTGCCTTCCACCCTATCACAAACTTTCCCTTTTCTTCTTTTCCCACCTTCCCGTATTTCACTGACTCTGTGCTTGCTTTAAGCCTATTACATCCCTAACATTTCCCAGTTCTGATGAAATGTCATTGATCTGAAATTTTGGGCTGGATTTTACCCCGATGGGAGGGGTCCCGGTGGTGGGCCAGAAGGTGGGGTGTGGGCGACCCCTGACCAACTGCCCACTGTCAGGGTCCCTGTCCCTTTAAGAACAGGGATCCCGCCTCCAAGAGTTGCTGGTCAATCAGAGGGTTGGCAGCTCAGCAGTACCAACAGTGCCACTTGGGGCCGTGGCCACTGCTGGTTCTGCAGGAGGCCTGGGACCAGCAGCAGCCCTGGAGACCTGGACCTCAGGTAAGTGGGGTGGGCTCACGGGGGCCAGTCCAGCAGGCCACAGCGAGGGAATGGATGCGTGGTTAAGGGCAGAGGGGTAGTTGGTGGCAGAGGAGTAGCTTTTGCCACTGGGAGCCCTCCGTGGGCCACTGATTGCCCACATTGAAGCCACCTGGAGTTACTGGGCAGCCTCCTCACATGGCGGAGGCACCTCTGCCACTGGTAGAATGCCAGCAACGGTGGGAAGAGGCGCTTAAGTGCTGATTAATTGGCCATTTAAGGGACTCAATTGGCCTCTGGGCAAGAAGGCCATTCTCGGACTTTTCCGTCCCAGATTAAATTTCATTATGTTGGGAAGACAATGGCACTCCGCCCCCCGCTTTCCCTCACAATTTCATGGACATCCCCGCAGCCATTACTGTCCCTACAGGGCTCATAATGTTCCAGCAGTTAACTCTGTTTCTTTCTTCACAGATGTTGCCAGACCTGCTGAGTGTATCCAGCATTTTCTAGCTCTTGTACCTAAGTGCCTAATATCTGGCAGCATATATATATTCCATGCATTCATTCCACACCAGAGGTGTGCTACCCGCCATGTTGGTAAACGCTCTTGTATAGGTTTTCAGGCCACGAGCCTGAAACAGGAATTAGGCCCTTTGCATATGAAAATATTGGTCCAAGTATCTGTTTTAGGTCTGGACAAAATTTGTTTGTGACTGACTGCAGCATTACTCATGAATATTGTGGTTAGTATTCTTATATGCTCAACAGCCAAACCAATGCTCCTTAAAGGGACTGGCAGAGCCTGCCTCTGGAAAAGTAAGTTTTAATGATTTTACATGCCTTAACATAGAGTCAGGAGGAGAAAGAATGCACCTCTGAGTTCCACATTAAATTTACAGTCCACTGCTCATCTCCTCATGATTGTATCCCCCTTTCTCTTGGACTGTAGTCACAACATTGTCTGGTGTCCAAGCCAGTTGTTCTTGGTGCCCCTGGGACTAATGAATTTTCCCTGGGGCCCTGACTGGCACCTGCAACTCACCAGAAATAAATGAGGCAGGGTGGATCAATTTGCAGTACACCATCGGCAATTCAAATTCGAAACCTATATTTTTAACAAAGTTGTGTTGTACAAATAGCGTACAAAAGTAGTAGTCGTAGGCATCCATCCATCTCAGATGGACTGCACCTGGGGTGCAGAACATTGTCTGTTGTGGCTGCAGAGGCCGACTCGTGAGTGGCAATCCCTTCCAGAGCTGGCACAGATGAATGGCATTGGCCCGATGTCAACTGATTATTTTTCTTTCTGCTGGGCTCTCTTTCCTGCCATCTGGTCATTTCTTTTGTCCTCTGCTTTTTCTAGCCCTTCGTGACTGCCTTTCTCCAGGAGCTCCGGTCAGCAGCAAGGATTTCCTATGCATTGACTCTGATCCTGGTCAACTTGAGGTCTCACTTGCAGATGTCCTTGTATCACAGACATGGGCGACATCTTGGTCTCATGCCAATAGCAAGCTCGCCATAGAGTATGTCTTTGGGAATGCGGCCGTCATCCTTGCGGCACATGACTCAGCCAATGGAGTCACCGCTGATTCAAGAGGACGAATATGCTGGGTAACCCTGCATGCTGATGTGCTTCCGTATTCGGGACTCTGTCTTGCCAGGAGATACCCAATATTCATTTGAGGCAGTGAAGATGGAAGCTGTTCAGCCTTTTTTCTTGGCTTGCATTAGTTGTCCATCCTTTGCTATTGTAAAGGAGGTTGCTGAGAACACAAGCCTAGTACATTCAGAGCTTTGTATTTTCGGTTAGTTTGCTGTTGGTCCACACTTGCCTTCTCAACTTTGAGTGACGGCTGCAGCCTTGGTATTCCTGGTTCTGATTTCGGCAACAAGGGGCAGGTTGCTGTGGATTGTTGATCCAAGGTGTGTGAAGCTGTCGACGACCTCCAAAGTGAGGTTGTTGATCTTGATGGAAGGTGTAGTCGCTACATCCTATAATTTTGGCCTTCCTGATGCTGATTGTCAGTCCAAACTGCTTTCAGGCTCGAGAGAACCAATCTACAAGGTGCTGCAAGTGAACTTCATTATGGGATGTCAGCACAGCATCATCAGCAAACATCAATTCACGGACTAGGACTTTATGTACTTTGGTCTTGGTGCGCAGTCTTGCCAAGTTGAACAGCTTGCTGTCAGCTCTGGGTATGGAGGTGAACACCCTCATTTGAGTCACCGAAAGCATATAATGGCAGCATGGAGAAGAATTTGCCAAAGAGAGCTGGTGCCAGTACGCAGCTCTGCTTTACCCCACTGCTGATCTTGAAAACGTCTCATGTTGCGCCATTGTAACTGACGGAACTGTGCATGTCCATGTGGAAAGAAGAGATGATGCCCAAGAGTCCAGGAGTGCAGCCTATTTTCCATAGCAGTATGAAAAGTCCGTCTCTGCTAGTGAGATCGAAGGCCTTGGTGAGGTCAATTAAGGCGATGTAGAGTGGTCTGTGCTGTTCGCGGCATTTCTCCTGTAACTGCTGAAGTGAAAAAATCATGCTGACTGTCGATCTGCCAGCTCTAAAGCCACGCTGAGACTCGGGATAGATGTGTGACGCCAGGGTCTGCAATCTGGTCAGAGTGACGTGAGCAAAGACCTTCCCCACAATACTTAGTAAGGAGATACCTTGGTAATTGTTGCAGTCACTGTGACCCCCTTATTTTTGTACAAGGTGGCTATGTTTACATAACGCACGTCTTAAGGCATAGATCTTTCCTTCCAACAGAGATACAAGAGTTCATAGAGATGCTGCGACAGTGCAGGTTTTCCGCTTTTGATGATTTGATGATTTTAGATGGAATGCAATCATTTCTGAGGGCTTTACTGCTAGCAAGGCGGTCAGTGAGCTTGTTGAGCTCTACTATGGTGGGCTCGCTGCAGAGATGATCAATGATTTCAAAAGGAAATTGGATAGGCACTTGAGGGAAATAAACTTGCAGGGCTACGAGGATAGAACAGGAAAATGTGACTGACTGGATTGCATTATAGAGAGCCAGCATGGACTTGATGAGCTGAATAGCCTCCTTCTGTGCTGTAATGATTCTATGATGTTTCAGTGAGTGTTGCAAGTTGCTCAGCATAACGACTGGATTGCACTGCTTTATTTTTTAATTTCCATTTAAAGCACTTGCTAAAATGAAGAATCTTCACAAATCTTTGTTTAACTCAAACTCACCACTCAAACAGCTCACCACCATCTTCTCAGGGCAATTAGGGATGGGCAATAAATTCTGGCCTAGCCAGCGATGTCCACATCCCATGAATGAATAAAAAAACCAAGCTTCACATGAAACAAAATACAGTCGACATAATACTATTGTATTTCTATAACTATAACTATCAACATGCACAAAAATGCATCACAGTACGTAAGAGAAACTGGACAAATTATGATTTGTTTGCTAAATAAACTGCTGTAAAATTTATATTATTCATATTATTATTTATATCTTCTAAATTTAGATCAATGACTTCAACTGATGCAACTTCTAATTTGTTTTCAAAAGAAGCCTAAAAATCTGGATGCACCTTACAAATCTTGGGGCTGAAAATGGTCTGAAGTGGTAGAATTTAGGGATTTCAATTATATATAAAAATAAATTCCCAAAAGGCAAATATAAATTAATTTATATTATAGATTAGTCCTTGTGCTTGTTCCAGAATCCAAAATGCTGGAAATGTACCAAATGTGTCACAATTCAAAATTTTGGTGCATTTGAGCAAAAACAGATGGATCAAGTGTCAGTAGGGGAACATTCAGGAAACTGTAATAATAGTATTATAAAGTTGAGGATAGCTATGGAAGAGGACAAGGAGCAATCTAGAGTAAAAATACTTAATTGGAGGAGGGACAATTTCAGTGCGATAAGAACTAATCTGTTCCAGGTAAATTGGAATAAAAGATTGGCAGGCAAAACCATAACGCATCAATGGACAGCCTTTAAAGAGGAGATGGTTCAGGTACAGTCAAGGTACATTCTCTCAAAGGGGAAAGGTAAGGCAATCAAAGCTAGACCTCCCTGGATGATCAAAGAAATAGAGAGTAAGTTGAAGCAGAAAAAGGGGCATATGACACATGTCAGGTTGATAATACCTCACCCACACTTTCTGCCTCCATGCATAGCTCCCCTTTTTGGTCTGTAATTGACCACGGCCCTCATCTTACAACGCTTTTATTAGTTTATATACCGATAGAAGACTTTTGGATTCCTTTTTATGTTAGCTGCAAGTCTCCTCACACTCTTTTCTGTTTTTGGCACCCCTCCCCCCCCCCCCCCCCCCCACCCCCCTGCCTCCAGACAGGCCTCCATGGACCATTGAAAATTCAACCCTATGCATCTATTTATAAAGCCCAGAATCTCACTTTCTCAACGTGGCCTACCACCTTCAATGATTGTGCACATATGCACCAATGCTTCTCTGTTCCGACACCCCCTTTCGAATTGTATATTCTTTATTCTATATTGCCTATTCTCGTTCTTCCCACCAAAATATATCACTTCACACTTCTCTGCATTAAAGTTGCGAGGCAAGTTCTTTACACAGAGGGTGGTGAGTGCCTGTAACTTGCTGCCGGGGGAGGTGGTGAAAGCAGGTACGATAGCGACGTTTAAGGATGGGAATAGAGGGATACGGTCCCCGGAAGTGCAGAAGGTTTTAGTTTAGGCAGGCATCAAGATCGGCACAGGCTTGGAGGGCCGAATGGCCTGTTCCTGTGCTATACTGTTCTTAGTTCTAAATTTCATCTGCCAAGTGTCTGCCCATTCCACCAGCCTATCTATACTCTCTTGAAGTCTATCACTATCCTCCTCACAGTTCACTATATTTCCAAGTTTTGTGCCACCTGTAAATTTTGAAATTATGCTCTGTACACCCAAGCCTAAGTGAAACAGTGGCAGCCTCCCAGCAACATCACAGGTGGTATAGGAGCCAGAGGCTTCATTCGATGTGGAAGGCACTGCTCCAAAACTTGGCCACAACTGTGGCAGTGCTTGTACTGTGGAGGGCTTTCCCCCTTATATCCGATGGTCCTAATCCATCTGGCCCTCTTATTTACCCCACTTGTGGCCGGTGATTGGGAATGGACGCGCCCTCATGCCTCCCGACATGCTTCAGCAGCGCCCACCTCTGATAATGGGGCTGCTGGTCTTTGACTGCTTGACATCCTCCTATCAGTCCTGCAGACCCGGGAGCCTGCCCATCATCCTTAACTGGATGGGGCTTCCACAGGCAGCCAATTAATTGACCGCCTCCTCCAAACTCGCTTTCTAGGTCCCACTGCTGACATTTGTGGGTTCCACAACCCACATTTCATCCTGATAGCAGGATCGGGACCCGGGAACAAAAATCCTGCCCATAGAGTAGAAAAACAAAGTAGTTGTAATGACCCTTTATAAAACACTAGTTCGGCCCCAGTTGGACTATTTTGTCCAATTCTGGGCACCGCACTTTAGGAAAGATTTAAGGCTTTAAAGAGGGTACAGAAAAGATTTGGAAGAATGATTCCAGGGATGAGGGACTTAATTTATATGGCTAGACTGGAGAAGCTGGGGTTGCTCTCCTTGGAGATGAGTAGTTTGAGAAGAGATTTAATAAAGGTGTTCAAAATCATGAAAGGTCTAGTCAGGGTAGACAGAATGAAACCCTTCTCATTGGCAGAAGGGTCAAGAACCAGAGGACACCGATTCAAGGTGATTTGGCAAAAGAAGCAACGGTGACACGAGGAAAAGCTTTTTTTTATGCAGCAAGTAGTTAGGATTTGGAATGCACTGCCTGAGATGTTGGTGGAGGCAGATTCAATTGCGGCTTTCAAAAGGGACTTGATGAAGCACCTGAACAGAGAAAATTTGCAGGGCTACGGGGAAAGGGTGGAGGAATGAGACTATCTGAGTTGCTCTTTCAGAGAGCCAGTGTGGACACGATTGGCTGAACGGCCTTCTGTGCTGTATGCATTCTGTGATTCTATTCTGTGTCACCATCTGAATAAAAATATTAGTCGAAGTAATTTTTAATCAATGCACTCCCTCTTTTTATGATGGAAATTTTATCAAAATCTGGATTCATATTTTTCAAAAGAAAATTCTCACCTGCTGGAATGTAGCAAGTCTCTGTGGTCTCACTGCTTTTTAAATGTTCACAAGCCTGTCTTGTTATTGGCCTCATTGTTTCAATGGAGCCACACAGGGTGCTCCATGTTAGTGACATCAAAGAGCAGGAAGGAAATCCTGCGCTGCATCAACCCTAGGAAATACCAAAGGCAAAGCTTTACACACCATTTCTGCCTGTGTAAATTTTGCACTGATGTCTGGCATTCTGTCCCTTTATGCAGATGTGTGTATAAAGAACAAGCCATATTTACTAAGTCAGAATTACTGCTGAGTACAATTTCGCAACCCAGGATTAAACATTCTAGGGGTATATTTTTTCTTGCTGTATAAAGTTAGAGACATTCTTTTACTAAATTGTTGTAAACTGATGGATGTTTAATAAAATAATGTTTCTTCAACTTTACACATGGAAGTGATGATGTTATCAGAATTTTTTGTTGTTTCATCAAACAAGGATAAATTTCTTGTAATATCTATCTTTGGTACAACTGTTTTGGCATGTGCCTTATATGCAGAACATACCCATACCTTTTCAAACATGACACTTCTGTATAAAATTGTGTTTTGTTTTCCAAAAAGCATTCAAGTATACTTTTCTAAGTTTATGCATAATTTATGGAATGATGTATTTTGTATTGAATGTACGCACACGAATTGATTTCTGTTATTACTTTGGATTTTTTTTTTTGCAGAGATCAAGGATATCAGACTATCCACCACCTTTGTACTGCTCAGCCTAGTCATGTATTACCCATTGATTTGCAGCTGGCTTCAAAGCTGTACTATACTCCAAGCAGATTAGGACATGGCAGTAGTAAACTTCCAGAGTCAATCCCGCAGAAGGCATCAGATACCTGTTCAGATGAGGATTTTTCTTCCTTGAAACAACAGAAGATAGCAAGGTAACTACAGTTAGTATTAGTTTTAAATACAATGGCCCTGAAAATCCACCATGGATGCACCTTGGCGTAAGTGCAGAGATGCGCTGCTGGAAACCACCTCTGCTGAAAGTGGTGACTTTCCAGGGTCAGATGGAACTTTCCTAGTGGTGATCTCCTGCACAACTAGGGGCCCATTCTAGGGTTCCCATATGCCAAAGAGACTGGAAAGTCTTTTTTAAAAAATGTGTAGTCCAGGGGAAATGGATGTGTGTTTCCTCTCCACCACTTGTCGAAAAGAGTTGCTCTCTTGGCACTCCTTAGAAAGAAGACTGCTTTAAAAATAATTCCCTGTGGTCCAAGTCATGATCCTAGCCCAGAACCCTAGGTGGTCCCGACAAGCACTAGCTGTCAAAGAGATATACCTGGTCTGACCATATACTGGGTCTCACTGAAGTGCATGGAAACTGCTGACTTAGGGACTCTTGGCTGTGCTCATTCCGATGCTGATAACCATGTTTGGTGCATGCAGATGTACAACTTCCAACAGGCAATGTGGAATTCCCAATGTAAGGCCAGGATCTGGCATATATTTATCCAAGAATCATTTCTGGCTTGTTTTAGGTCCTTACAAAATCTGTGACCCACCGTAGCATGAACTGTGCATACTGCTGTCAGTATTCTTTGGTGCTCAGCAGCTTAAACCAATGCTCCTTAAAGGGAATGGTGGAGGCTACCTTTAGAAAGGTACATTTTAATTGTTTTACTTTCCTTAACATGGAGCCAGGAGGAGCAGGAATGAGCTCCACAGCAAATGTGCAGTCTCTGCCGATCACTGCTCACAACCTTTGATTGCCTCCTGCTTTCCTCCGGACTCTTGGCCAGTGTCCGAGCCAGCTGTTCTTGGTGCCCCTTGGATTGGTGGGTTTTCCCTGGGGCCATGACTGGTGCCTGCAGCTCACCAGAAATTAACAAATGAGGCAGAGTGGACCAATTTCTATTGGCCATACCACGAGACTCAGGTGTGATTTAATTTCCAGGCCTATATTCTGAACAAAGATGTGTTGCACAAATAGAATACAAAAAAAGCATAAATAGCCATTCAATTGCACTGCTTCATTTTAATTTCCATTTAAAGCTCTTGATAAAATGAAGAATTTTCAACAACTATTTAGTTTAAACAAGCTTCCTATGAAATAAAATTCAGTCGAAGTGACACCTTTGTATTGCAGTAACTATAAATATCAACATGCACAAAAATAAATCACAATGTATAAAAGATAAAACGGGACAAATTTCTTCTGCTGCTTCTGATGTTGTACTGGGAATATGTCTCCCTTCCCCTCACTTGCATCTTCTCGTCCTCTTGCCCCACTTTTATCTCCTCTCCTCTCCCCCTGTAAAATTCAAAAATATAACATTTTTGGGCTTTTAGGGATATAGCATGGAAGGAAGTTTATTTTAACACATTAAGATATTCCTAAAAGTAAGATTAGATTAAGTTTACGAAGATTTAACACCCAGGGAAAGAAGCAATTTAGGACGATGTCAGATGGAACAGTCATCATAGACATGTTGGAATCCGTACAAGTTAGTAGTCCAGAGGACCAGATGTGTACACTAGAGAAGGTGAATTTAAATCCAACCATGGCAGTTTGTGAATTTAAAATCAGTTTAAAGTATTAAAAAACTGGTCGGTAAAAGTGACCCATGAAGCTGTCGTAAAAACTCAACTGGTTTACTAATACCCGTTAGAAAGGATGTGTCCTTACCTAGTCTGGCCAAATTTGGCTCCAATCCCATACAAATGTGATTGGCTATTAATTGTCCTATAAAATGCCCTTGCAAACCACTCAGTTGTATGAAACCGAGCAGAACTGCAAGAAGAGCCAGCACCACCTTAAGGGCAACTTGGGATGGACAATAAATGCCAGCCTTGCCAGGAATGTCCACATTCTGAAAATGGATTAAAAATATTTTTGAGGTAATGTTTCATGCCTGATCCTAGGTATTTGACGCTAATATGATAGAATAGGGTTTAGGAATGGGGCTTAACTAAATAGATAATATTGGTGACACAAACTTTCACATCAAAGCGCCAGCTGTATTCTGAGAGAATTTCTGCTGTGGATCTGTGTAATTTGCAATACAGAGCCTACCACATTTGCCATCACCCTTTTGCTTTGTATTGCTTCGCCAATTCTCTAGTATTTAGCTATTTTGCCAGTAATATCATGTGCTTCTATCTTCTTTAAAAGTCTCAAATATGGAACTTTATCAAATGCCTTCCAAAAGTCAAAATATATTCACTGATCTCCCTCAACCATTAATTGAGTCACCTGGTCAAAAGTTTGGATTGCTGATTTGCTTTTATGACCTCAGTACTTTCTAGGTGAATACTAACAGGATTTTTCAAAGTACATTTGAGAATTGTCCTACCCTATCTTTGACTTTGAACTGTGACTGAGACTTGACCAAAGAAGTCTGCTACCAAAACATCAATCCACCTGAAACTTTTTCCAAAGTTTGACGCCAATGAACTAGGAAAAAGGAAATACAGAACTGCACTGTTTTTAAATCTTCCTCCCGGGGAAACAAACAAGGTTTCACAACGTACTCTTTAAAATCATCTGGCCTAAATGCATGCTATCTTTTAATCTACAGGCTGAATTTTACATTCCACCCCCTCCAAATAACGGGAAGGTGGTGGGGGGGGGTGGGGGGAGGTGGCGTAAAATGGAGCAGGAGGCTCCGGGAGCCCATCCCGACCCGCTCCCACCTCCACTGTCACTTAACACAGGGTGGCGGCGGTGGCGAGAAACGGCCTGCCCGCCCGGGCCAATCAAGGCCCTTAAGTGGCTACTTAACAGCCACTTAAGAGCCTTCACCTGCCTCCATGGGGATTTTATCCATGGCTGCTTGAGCAGCTGAGGACCGAGAGAAGCCGCCTGACAAAAGCAGGGGGCTCTCGACCAGCCCCGGCGGGGGGGTGCCCAATGGAGGGCTGCCTCCACTACCCCAACCACCTCCAACACCCAACATGCCCCCCCTTCCCCCTATTCGACCACCCTTGCCTCACCGGGCCCGACCAATTACCTCTGGCGAGGCAACCAAAACTTACCTTGGTTCCGGGCTCCCTGATATCTTTTCTTCACGCTGGGCTGTAGTCTCAGCAGTGGCCACCGCTCCTGGTGGCGCCACTGGGACTAAGAGCTGCCGGCCCGCTGATTAGCTGGCAGCTGTATTAGGCGGGACTTCCTCCCTCAAGCGGGTGGAAGTCCCGCCTCAGAGCAACTAAAGCCCGGGGACCTGCAAAATATGGGTTGGATCCCCAGGCGAGGCGGACGCGGGATTGCCCTGACTTTTCAGTAGGTGGCCGGCTCTTGTCCACCTAGGGTAAAATCCTGGCCCATATCGTTTCTTGTGTGTGTGCTTGTGTGTGTGAGAGTGGGTGATGTTGCGTATATTTTTGGGTATTGTTAAGTAAACATTTATCTTTCTTTAAACCTATGAGAAAACCTGTTTTCTGTCTGTTTATTGACCCTTAAAATGCTTCGAGGATAAAACTTTTTAAAAAAACATACGCTGTTTTTGGTTAGTTGAGAAGTGAAAAAGGGAATCCACCTCTATCATTTGCCACCTGCCCACATAACAATGGGAGCAAATGTCGTAAAAAGTGTTGCATGCCATCTGGAGGGAGGTGGCAGTGATACTGAACCACAACTCTCAACCACAGAGCTGCCACTAAAAGGATTTAGAAAGAAGGGTTACTTCCTAAAAAAGGTGAAGAAAATGTATCCTCAAAAGTTAAAAAAGATGTCTAGATGAATGGTTAATATGCTAATTGAAAGATTTTTTTTCCCACAGAGCCAATAAGCAATTCTCTACGTAATTGAAGAACACCTTATACTTGTCCTTCTGAACTCAGTCTATTATTAAAAAGGTCGCAGGTAAAGACACAGACTGAGGGGGCTGTTAGGCTTTGAAACAGAGAGCCGCAAAAGTTTATATGAGGCTTAGGAAGTCTGAAATGCTGGAGAAACAGTTACAAGACCTGTCGTTTAAGTCAAGTGAGATGACACATGGAAGAGTGGTGTGCTCTTTATTTTATATAATTTGCGAAGACTGATTGAACTAAGTGAATCTGAATCTCACCAAGTTTTAACTCAGTCCATCTTACACAGAATTACAAAAAATATGTGGCACAGAAATAGGCCATTCAGGCCAACCAATCCATGCAGGCATTTATACTCCACTCAAGTCACATTCCATTCCTCCCCATCTGATTCTATCAGCCTAACCCTCTATTCCCTCCTTCCTCATATGCTTATCTAGGCTCCCCTTAAGTACATTTATACTATGCTTCAACCACTATCTGTGTTAACGAGTTCCACATTGCCACCACTCTCTGAATTCCCTATTTGATTTTTTACATATTATCTTATATCAATGGCCTCTAGTTTTGCTCTTTCCTACAAGTGGAAACTTTTGTCTGCTCACAAGAGAAGAGAGACCTGGCCTGTCCATTCTTCTCTGATAGGTATAGCCTCGCATTATGCCCAAGGAGGTATCCATGGCAAACACAAAGATGGCATTGTTAATGCAAATATGTATCATTTACTAAAGTCCTGTAGGTATTCAATTGGACTGTTGTATTGTTATGGTTAATATAAATACAAGTTGTGGTTGTAAGAATAGATAAGATAGAGGTGGTTTATGCCCCCTTCTAGGTGGGAACAGACTTGGCAGTGCAAAGCTTGTTGTGAATCGACTTTATTGAGATATAGGTTAGGACAAGTAAAACTATTAGTCACAAGCTCAGGCAGTGATTAACAGTCTAACACAGATTATACTACCCGTATTAGAAACTGGATGGTAGAGCGCATGACTAGTTTATTTCGCAGCTTTGGGGTCCTCAAGCTTTTTCGGTGTCCCAGTCTCTGTTTCTCTCTCTCTCTCTCTCTCTCTCTCTCCCCCCCGCCCCTCCTCTCTCTTTCTCTCTCTCCCCATCCCCTCCCTCCTCTCTCTCTCTCTTGTAGTTTCTCTTGTCTCTTGTTGTTGGACAAAGATTCTCTGCCATACAGGGACACAGTCAAGGCTTCTTTTATCCTGGCTTCTTTCCAAGTAACCCTCCCTTTCCCCAATCAGTGATTAGTCTTGTATTAAAGGATGCCTTTCTTTACCATTCAAGGATAATTCTTTGGCTGTTGCAAACCTTTTGATTTACATAGGTAATACCCCTTTGTGTTGACTACATTATCTTAATGCTTTTACATTATGAGTTCCATTATCTCATTATGAGAGAAATCTACATTTTGTTCTTACAGAAACTGTTTTCACTGTCTGCTCTCAAGGTCTCACTATTTTACTGCAAGTGAGCATTTTAAAACTTGACAATCTCACAGAATCCCTCTACCTTGACATCTTGTCTATACTGTGCCATATTTCCTAAATTTTCTCACTTTGCCATACTACAAAGAAGGGTTCGAATAAAGCTAAATGTTAGTTTATGATAATAGGTTAGTTGTTAGTTTATTATAGCTAGATTTTAACAATTAGTATTCTGGTTAGGAATGTTTCAGTAATCTAACAATCTTACATGGTAGTTGCAGTAAGTGTGTTCTTTTCCGAAGTTTTGCTAATATGATTATCACAGTTAATCCATCGATAGTAAAACCCTATTTTTTTCTGTCATCTCAAAGCAAATACTGCAGAATTCCCAGGCAGTCTACCTAATCAAACAGATTGCACAAAGTTAAAATTTACTGAATTGTATAACAATGAATCGAAAAATGCATGTGATTGCTTTGCAGTGAATTGAACTGGTCCATAATAATCTGAGGAAGAGAATAGTTGACCTCAAGGTGATGATGTGTAAATTAAATTTGCATAAATTAGCAGCCAATGGTTTGGTGTTCATTGGCAAAATGGAAATGCAAAACTCTAGGTGATTGTACATTACGAAAAGTCCTAAATCCCCGTGAGCCTGCCATCAATGAGGCTTATTATTGAAATGAATCTTGAACGCACCTGATTATAAATTGCAACAGGTTATATTAGTTCAGAATAACTTGTTGGTAATTTTACATTTGGAATATTATGTGAAGTTTTGTGTATCCAGTCTTCAAAGGGAGGTTGTTACCAATGTGAGGTCTGTCTTTGATATTCCCCTTATTTTACAGATAGTAAGTGAATATGTAAAGTATTCTTCACTTAACTTCAAATCCTTTGTTGTGAATAAGAAAAGTAATGAACCACACAGCCCTGTTCAGGGTTCAGGACATCTGCTCTGGGCTGGAGAGTAACTTGCAGTGGGAGGGGGAGGATCCAAGTTGTTGTGGTCCACGTAGCTACCAACGACAGAGGTAGAGCCAGGTAGAACTCCCCTGCTGAGGGAGTATGAGCGGCTAGAATCTAAATTAAAAGCATAACCTCAAAGGTAATAATCTCTGGATTATTACCTGATCCATAAGCAAATTGGCATCGGTTAAATAAGATTAGAGAGTTAAATGTGTGGCTCAAAGACTGGTGTGGGAGAAATGGGTTTCCATTCATGGGACACGGGCACCAGTACTGGGGAAAGTGGGAGCTGTCCCATTGGACTGTCTCCACTTGAAACGTACTGGAACCAGTCTTCTGGCGGGTCGTATAACTAGGGCAGTATAGAGGTCTTTAAACTAAATAGTGGGGGTGCGGGAACAGGATTGAGAAGATGTGATAAATTAAGTTTTTAAAAATTCATTCATGGGATGTGGGCGTCGCTGGCCAGGCCAGCATTTATTGCCCATCCCTAATTGCCCTTGAGAAGGTGGTGGTGAGCTGCCTTTTTGAACCGCTGCAGGCCATGTGGGGTAGGTATACCCACAGTGCTGTTAGGAAGGGAGTTCCAGAATTTTGACCCAGCGACAGTGAAGGAACAGCGATATAGTTCCAAGTCAGGTTGGTATGTGACTTGGAGGGGAAATTGCAGATTGTGGTGTTCCCATGCCCTTGTCCTTCTAGTTGGTAGAGGGCGTGGGTTTGGAAGGTGCTGTCTAAGGAGCCTTGATGCATTGCTGCAGTGCATCTTGTAGATGGTACACAATGCTGCCACTGTGCGTCGGTGGTGGAGGGAGTGAATGTTTGTAGATGGGGTGCCAATCAAGTGGGCTGCTTTGTCCTGGATGGTGCCGAGCTTCTTGAGTGTTGTTGAAACTGCACCCATCCAGGCAAGTGAGAGTATTCCATCACACTCCTAACTTGTGCCTTGTAGATGGTGGATAGGTTTTGAGGAATCAGGAGGTGAGTTACTCGCCGCAGGATTCCTAGCCTCTGACCTGCTGTTGTAGCCACGGTATTTATATGGCTACTCCAGTTCAGTTTCTGGTCAATGGTAGCCCCTAGGATGTTGATAGTGGGGGAATGGTAATGCCATTGAATATCAAAGGGAGATGGTTAGATTCTCTCTTGTTGGAGATGGTCATTGCCTGGCACTTGTGTGGCGCGAATG
Organism: Heterodontus francisci; assembly: GCF_036365525.1. NCBI lineage: Eukaryota > Metazoa > Chordata > Chondrichthyes > Heterodontiformes > Heterodontidae > Heterodontus > Heterodontus francisci. Next base: position 71,911,722 of record NC_090379.1, read on the forward strand.
TTACTTGCCACTTATCAGCCCAAGCCTGGATATTGTCCAAGTCTTGCTGCATTTCTAAGTGGACTGCTTCAGTATCTGAGGAGTCACGAATGGTGCTGAACATTGTGCAATCATCAGCGAACATCCCCACTTCTGACCTTATGATTGAAGGAAGGTCATTGATGAAGCAGCTGAAGATGGTTGGGCATAGGACACTACCCTGAGGAACTCCTGCAGTGATGTCCTGGAGCTCAGATGATTGACCTCCAACAACCACAACCATCTTACTTAGAAAGTAGAAAAGACAAAGCAAGGGAGCAAAGTAGCAATAAGGGAAATGATGATCACTGTGTGGTAGGAAGGGACAGAATGTACAAACCTAAGAGTGCACCAGAAGATAACACTAGAGGTTACAAAAATAGTAAAAAGACAGAAGTAAAGGCTCTGTATCTGAATGCACATAGCATTCGTAACAAAGCAGATCAATTGACAGCACAAATAGTAATGAATACATATGATTTGACAGTCATGACGGAGCTATCATCACCCTCTATAAAAACAAAGGTGACCGCGGTGACTGCAACAACCACCGTGGAATCTCCCTGCTCAGCATAGTGGGGAAAGTCTTTGCTCGAGTCGCTTTAAACAGGCTCCAGAAGCTGGCCGAGCGCGTCTACCCTGAGGCACAGTGTGGCTTTTGTGCAGAGAGATGGACGATTGACATGCTGTTCTCCCTTCATCAGATACAGGAGAAATGCCGCGAACAACAGATGCCCCTCTACATTGCTTTCATTGATCTCACCAAAGCCTTTGACCTCGTCAGCAGACGTGATCTCTTCAGACGACTAGAAAAGATGGGATGTCCACCAAAGCTACTAAGTATCATCACCTCATTCCATGACAATATGAAAGGCACAATTCAACATAGCAGCACCTCATCAGACCCCTTTCCTATCCTGAGTGGCGTGAAACAGGGCTGTGTTCTCGCACCCACACTTTTTGGGATTTTTTTCTCCCTGCTGCTCTCACATGCGTTCAAGTCTTCAGAAGAAAGAACTTTCCTCCACACAAGATCAGGGGGCAGGTTGTTCAACCTTGCCCGTCTAAGAGCGAAGTCCAAAGTACGGAAAGTCCTCATCAGGGAACTCCTCTTTGCTGACGATGCTGCTTTAACATCTCATACTGAAGAGTGTCTGCAGAGTCTCATCGACAGGTTTGCGGCTGCCTGCAATGAATTTGGCCTAACCATCAGCTTCAAGAAAACGAACATCATGGGACAGGACGTCAGAAATGCTCCATCCATCAATATTGGCGACCACGCTCTGGAAGTGGTTCAAGAGTTCACCTACCTAGGCTCAACTATCACCCGTAACCTGTCTCCAGATGCAGAAATCAACAAGCGCATGGGAAAGGCTTCCACTGCTGTGTCCAGACTGGCCAAGAGAGTGTGGGAAAATGGCTCACTGACACGGAACACAAAAGTCCGTGTGTATCAAGCCAGTGTCCTCAATACCTTGCTCTATGGCAGCGAGGCCTGGATAACGTATGTCAGCCAAGATCGACGTCTCAATTCATTCCATCTTCGCTGCCTCCGGAGAATACTTGGCATCAGGTGGCAGGACCGTATCTCCAACACAGAAGTCCTCGAGGCGGCCAACATCGCCAGCTTATACACACTACTGAGTCAGCGGCGCTTGAGATGGCTTGGCGATGTGAGCCACATGGGAGATGGCAGGATCCCCAAAGACACATTGTACAGCGAGCTTGCCACTGGTATCAGACCCACCGGCCGTCCATGTCTCCGCTTTAAAGACATCTGCAAACGCGACATGAAGTCCTGTGACATTGATCACAAGTCGTGGGAGTCAGTTGCCAGCGTTCGCCAGAGCTGGCGGGCAGCCATAAAAGCGGGGCTGAAGTGTGGCGAGTCAAAGAGACTTAGCAGTTGGCAGGAAAAAAGACAGAAGCGCAAGGGGAGAGCCAACTGTGTAACAGCCCCGACAAACAAATTTTTCTGCAGCACCTGTGGAAGAGCCTGTAACTCTAGAATTGGCCTTTATAGCCACTCCAGGCGCTGCTCCACACACCACTGACCACCTCCAGGCACTTACCCATTGTCTCTCGAGTTAAGGAGGCCAAAGAGAAGAAAGAAGAAAAGAGATGAGAAATAGTAAAGGTAAGAAGTCACTTGTGGGAGTGATTTATAGGCTTCCTAACAGTAATCATGCTGTAGGGCGGGGTATACAGGATAAAATAATGGGGGTTTGTGAGAAAGGTACGATGATAATCATGGGTGATTTTAGTCTACATGTAGGTTGGACGAATCAGATTGGCAAATTCTAGAGCCAACCGGAGAGCAGGCTACACCAGATCTGGTACTGTGTAATGAGACAGAATTAATTAATGACCTCATATTGAAGACGCTCATAGGTAGCAGAGATCATAATATGATCGAATTTCACCTTCAGTTTGAGGGAGAGAAAGGTGAATCTAAGACTAGTGTTTTAAACTCACATAAGGGCAATTATGAGGGCATGAAGGTCGAGCTGGCTAAAGTAAACTGGCAAATTAGGTTAAGGGATAGGTCAGTAGAGATGCAGTGGCAGACATTTAAGGAAATATTTCATAATACTCATAAAAAATTAATTCCGGTGAGAAAGAGAGATTCTAAGGGAAGGACACTTCATCCGTGGCTATCTAAGGAAGTTAAAGATTATATCAAATTGAAAGAAAAAGCATATAATTCCGCAAAGATGAGTGGCAGGTCAGAAAATTGGGCAGAATATAAAGAACAGCAAAGAATGACAAAAAGATTAATAAGGAGGGAGAAAGCTAGCTAGAAATATAAAGACAGATAGTAAGGGTTTCTACAGGCATTTAAAAAGGAAAAGAGTAAGTAAAGTGAGCATTGGTTCTCCAGAGAGTTGTTCCGGGGAATGAATAATGGAAAATAAGGAGAAGGCAGATAAATTGAACAGTTATTTTGCATCTGTCTTCACTGTAGAGCATCAATATATCATCCCAGAAATATTGCTGAAAATTGAGACAGTTTGTCAAAACTTTTTGTCTTGCACTAATCGGGACAATTCGCAAGAATACCAATGTAAGGGGAAGCAACAAATTTATACTGTGTGTGAAGAGAGTGCTGATTGGTTAGCAAGTGGACTCTGATGGTAGAGGCGTTGCCATGGAGAATGCATCAGTTTATGGTGACTGACAGTTAACTGCCAAGCTTTGATTGAAATTTAATCCAGGCAGCTTGACTTTGATTGGTCAAGGCATTGCCTGAGAATGAACCAGCGAATGGCTGTCACTTATTTTGTTTAGCTGAAACAGACGCAATGTGTGTACATATTCTTTCTGTCCGCAAAGAACAGGGCCCTCTGTATTAATATATGTAGGTTCCAGTACGCGCAAATGCTCCACACTGTGAGCCTGGCTGACAATCTTAAATTGGTTTCAGCATAATTCCTAGCACACTGAGGATTATTTAACAAATGTTGTCCAACCACAGAATCACACCTAATGTTGGATAATGTGTTTTGAGTTTTGCAAACACGGGCTGGTTGGGTACGGTCTGTACCTTGCCCATTGCAAACAGTGGAAGGGACATGTATGAGACGATCTGACAGTCTTTGGGATGTATGACCTATAAACCTAGCATTACACTGGCATTGAAATTCAAATATCACATTACTCCATTTGTGTGATAGGCAGAACATATTTTTGGCTTGATGGCAGCATCCTGTTAGTGGCGAACACCACATGTGTTGCTGCTGCATAGTAGCAGCGTGAAACAGCTAGTTTCACCTGTTGCTCAAATTTTTGGGATACATTACCCTTCCAGGGTAATCTGAAGTGGACAGGGCACCTTTCAGGGCTGAAAATGACGGCATTAGGCTCGTTGATAAGTTTGCGCTATATGCAGTGAGAAATGATCTGATCAGGGTAGCCATTGTCACCTTTGATTCGCCCTATTTCAGCATCAAACTTGCAAGGTGAGCAAATGGCTCGGGACCTATTATGGCCTAAGGCCATCATTTTCAGCCCTGTAAAGTGACCAGTCTACCTCAGATATCACTCTCCACTTGCATCTCCCTTCCATGCCCAACCCTTTCTCCTGTTTAAACTAAATGGTCAGGGGAATGGGAATCTGAGAGGCAGCTCAGACTGGAGGGAAGCAAAACTGGTAACTTGTCAGAGATGTGGGAACCAGGAGCAAATATCAGAGAGGAATACCAAGGAGCACAGAATACTGGGGGAGATAGATAGCACGAGAGTAGGGAATACTAAGTTATTAGATGGGGTCAGAGTAAGGGTGAAAGTAATAAAGTCTGAATCAGGGTTAATGTGCATGTATGTGAATGCACAGAGTGTGGTTAATATGATTGGTGAGGTACAAGTGCGGATTGCCATGTGGAAATATGATGTTGTGGCTATAACAGAGACCTGGCTTAAAGAAGGGCAGGACTGGGTGTTAAATATTCCTGGATACAAGGTGTTCAGGAAAGATAGGAAAGGGAAAAAAGGGGGTGGGGTGGCAGTATTGATGAAGGAGAGCATTGTAGTGCTGGAGAAAAAGGATGTCCCAGAGGGGTTGAGGACAGAATCAATTTGGCTACAGCTAAGGAACAAAAAGGTGCAGTTACATTGCTTGGTGTTGTCTATAGGCTACCAGCTAGTGGGCAGAACGTGAAGGAACAAATTTGCAAGGAAATTACAGAAAGGCACAAAAATTATAGGGTAGTTATAATGGAGGACTTTAATTATCCAAATAGAGACTGGGATAGCAGTAGTGTAAAGGGCAGTGAGGGGCAAGAGTTACTAGAGTGTGTTCAGAAAATTTGCTACAACAGTATGTTGCTAGTCCAACAAGAAAGGAGGCACTGCTCGACCTGGTTCTTGGGAATGAGGTGGGCCAAGTGGATCAAGTATTAGTAGGAGAGCATTTGGGGACAGTGATCATTGTATCATAAATTTTAGGCTGACTAAGGAAAGGAACAAAGAAGTGAGGGTGGAAATCGCAGAGGCACCAGCCATAATTTTTCAGATTTCCTTAGACTCGTGGGTTGCGCCAGAGGACTGGAGAATTGCAAATGTTACACCCTTGTTCAAAAAAGGGTATAAAGATCAGCCCAGCAACTACAGGCCAATCAGTTTAACTTCGGTGGTGGCAAAACTTCTAGGTAAAATAATTCGCGACAAAATCAATCGTCACATGGACAAATGCGAGTTAATTAAGGAAAGCCAGCATGGATTTCTTAAGGGAAAATCATCTTTAATTAACTTGCTGGAGTTTTTTGAGGAGGTAACAGAGAGGGTTGATGAGGGCAATGCTGTTAATGTGGTGTACTTGGACTTTCAAAAGGCATTTGATACAGTGCCGCACAACAGACTTGTGAGCAAACTTGTAGCTCATGGAATAAATGGGATGGGAGCAACATGGATACTAAATTGGCTGAGTGACAGGAAACAAAGAGTAGTGGTTAATGGTTGTTTTTTGGGCTGGAGGAAGGTTTGTAGTGGAGATCCCCAGGGATCAGTGTTACATACGAACATAAGAAATAGGAGCAGGAGTAGGCCATTCGGCCCCTCAAGCCTGCCCCACCATTCAATAAGATCATGGCTGATCTGCCCCAGACCTCAAGTCCTCTTTCGTGCCAGCTCCTCATAGCCCTCAACACAAATGGAATTCCATATTTCAAAAATCTATCTACCTCCTCTTTAGATACTTTCAGTGATCTAGCCTCCACAACTCTCTGGGGTAGAGAATTCCAGACATTCACAACCCTCTGAGAGAAGAAATTCCTTTGCATCTCATTTTTAAATGAGTGCCCCCTTATTCTGTAACTGTGTCCCCTAGTTTGAGATTCCCCCACTCGTGAAAACATCTTCTCAATATGTACCCTGTCAAGCCCCTTTAGAATCTTATACGTTTCAATAAGATCACCCTCATTCTTCTAAACTCTGATGAATTTAGGCCAAACCTGTTTAGCCGTTCTTGATAAGTCAACCCCTTCATCCCAGGAATCAGCTTAGTGAATCTCTTTTGAACTGCCTCCAATGCCAGTATATCCTTTCTTAAATACGGGGACCAAAACTGTACACAGTACTCTAGGTGCGGCCTCACTAACACACTGTACAGTTGTAACAAGACTTCCCTATTTTAAAACTCCAAACCCCTAGCAATAAAGGCCAAAATTCCATTTGCCTTCTTAATTACTTGCTGCACCTGCATGCTAACTTTTTGTGTTTCATGTACAAGAACACCCAGATCCCTCTGTGCTGCACTTTTTGGAGTCTCTCTCCATTGAAATAATAGTCTGCCTTTTGATTCTTCCTACCAAAGTGCATGACCTCACACTTTCCTACATTAAACTCCATCTGCCAAGTTTTTGCCCACTCACTTAACCTATCCATATCCCCTTGCAGATTCCTTATGTCCTCATCACAACATGCCCTCCCACCTATTTTTGTATCCTCAGCAAATTTGTATATATTACACTTTGCCCCCCTCCTCCAAGTCATTAATATAGATAGTAAATAATTGAGGCCCTAGGACTGATCCTTGTAGCACTCCACAAGTTACGTCTTTCCAACCTGAAAAAGACCCATTAATCTCGACTTCTGTGAGTTAACCAATCCTCAATCCATGCTAATACATTACCCCTAATACCGTGAGCTCCTGTTTTGTGCAATAATCTTTTATGTGGCACCTTATTGAATGCCTTCTGGAAATCCAAATACACTACATCTACCAGTTCCCCTTTATCAACTCTGCTTGTTATATCCTCAAAGAACTTTATCAAATTTGTCAAACATGGGCAGGGCGATGGATGTTGTCTGCATGGACTTTAGCAAGGCCTTTAACAAGGTCCCGCATGGTAAGCTGGTCCAGAAGGTTCGAGCACATGGGATCCAGGGTGAGCTAGCCAATTGGATACAAAATTGGCTTGGTAATAGGAGGCAGAGGAAGGTAGTGGAGGGTTGTTTTTCAGATTGGAGGCCGGTGACCAGTGGTGTGCCGCAGGGATCGGTGCTGGGCCCTCTGTTGTTTGTCATATATATTAATGACTTGGATGTGAATGTAAGGGGCATGATTAGTAAGTTTGCAGATGACACCAAAATTGGTGGTATAGTGGACAGTGAAGGAGGTTGTCTAAGGTTACAACAGGATATAGATCAACTGGGAAAGTGGGCAAGGGAGTGGCAAATGGAATTTAACGCAGACAAGTGTGAAGTGATGCATTTTGGGAAGTTAAACCAGGGCAGGACATATACAGTGAATGGCAGGGCCCTGGGGATTGTTCTTGAGCAGAGAGACCTTGGGGTGCAAGTACATAGTTCCCTGAAAGTGGCAACACAGGTAGACAGGGTGGTGAAGAAGGCGTATGGCATGCTTGCCTTCATCGGCCGAGGCATTGAGTACAAGAGTTGGAACGTCATGTTACAGTTGTACATAACGTTGGTTAGGCCGCATTTGGAGTACTGTGTGCAGTTCTGGTCGCCGCACTACAGGAAAGATGTGATTAATCTAGAGAGAGTGCAGAAAAGATTCACAAGAACGTTGCCTGGTTTGGAGGGCTTGAGTTATAAAGTGAGATTGGATGGCTGGGTCTGTTTTCCCTGGAGCGAAGGAGGCTGAGAGGGGACATGATAGAGGTATATAAAATTATGAGAGGCATAGATAGGGTAGCTAGCCAGAGTCTGTTTCCCATGGTAGGGGGTGACTAAAACTAGAGGGCATAGATTTAAAGTGAGAGGGAGGAGGTTTAAAGGGTATCAAAGGGGTAAATTTTTCACACAAAGAATAGTGGGTATCTGGAATGAGCTGCCTGAGGAGGTGGTGGAGGCAGGAACAGGAGCGACATTTAAGAGGCATCTGGACAGGTACTTGAATGAGCAAGGCATAGAGGGATATGGAATTAATGCAGGCTGGTGGGATTAGTATAGATAGGCATTATGGTCGACATGGACGCGGTGGGCCGAAGGGCCTGTTTCTATGCTGTACGACTCTATGACTGTGATTTTCCTTTCACAAAACCATGTTGACTCTGTTTGATTGCTTTAAGCTTTTCTAAATGTCCTGCTATTCCTTAATAATGGACTCTAGCATTTTCCCAATGTCAGATGTTAAACTGACTGACCAATAGTTTCCTGCTTTTTGTCTCCCTCCCTTCTTGAACAGGATCGTCACATTGGCGGAATTCCAATCCGCTGGAACCGTCCCGGAATCCAGTGAGTTCTGGAATATTTCAACCAATGCCTCCACTATCTCTACAGCCACTTCCTTTAAAGCCCTTGGATGCAGGCCATCAGGTCCTGGCGACTTGTCTGCCTTTAGTCCCATTAGTTTGTCAAATACTTTGTCCCTCGTGATCGAGACTGTTACAAGATCTTTCCTCCCATTAGCTCCTTGCTTGTCTGATATCTGTGGGATGTTTATAGTGTCCTCCACCGTGAAGACCGTTGCAAAATATTAGTTTAAATTTTCTGCCATTTCCTTGTTCCCCGTTATCAATTCTCCGGTCGCATCCTCCAAGAGTCCCACGCTCACTTTAGCTACTTTCCTTTTATATACCCATACTATTTGTTTTTATATTTCTTGCCAATTTACTTTATTAATCAATTTTCTCCCTCTTTATTAGCTATTTAGTCATCTGCTGCTGGTTCCTAAAAAATTCCCAAACCTCTGGCCTACCACTAGTTTACGCTGCTTTGTATGCCTTAGTTTTTGATTGGATACTCTCCTTGACTGCCTTTGTTAACCACGGGTGGTTCATCCTTCTCATCGAGTCCTTTATGACCGGGATAAATTTTTGCTGAGCGTTCTAAAATATCTGCTCAAATGTCTGCCACTGCTCATCCACAGACCTTCCCCCTTAGTCCATTTTCCCAGCCTGCTTTAGCCAACTCTTTCTTCATACCTCTGTTATTGTCCTTGTTTAAGTTGAGGACACTGGTCTGAGACCCGAGTTGCTCGCCCTCAAACTGAATTTGAAATTCTACCATGTTATGATCGCTACCCCCTCGAGGATCCTTAACTATGAGATCTCTTATTAATCCTACCTCATTACACATTACTTGATCTAAAATAGCCTGTTCCCAGGTAGGTTCTGCAACGTATTGCTCTAAGTAACAATCCCTGATGCACTCTACAAATTCGTCTTCCATGTTACCTCTGCCAATCTGATTTGTCCAGTCAATATGCAGATTAAAATCACCCATGATAATTGTAACCCCTTCTTACACGCATCCATTATTTCCCGATTTATACTTTGTCCTACAGTGAGGCAACTCCTCCGGGGCCTTTAGATGACTCCCACCCGTGACTTCTTCCCCTTGCTTTTCCTTATTTCCACCCAAACCGATTCCACATCACGATCTATTGCACCTATATCACTACTCACTACCATACTGATACCTTCCTTTATTAACAATGCTACCCCACCTTCTTTCCCCTTTTGCCTACTTTTCCGGAATGTCGAATACCCTTGAATATTGAGTTCCCAGTCTTGGTCTCCCTGCAACCACGTCACTGTAATAGCTATCAAGTCATATTCATTCTTTCTATTTGTGCCATCAACTCATCTATCTTGTTACAAATGCTGCATGCATTCGGATAAAGAGCCTTAAGCTTTGACCTTTTACCATTATTACTCATTCTGGTTCTAATTTCTGCTGCACTCTACTGCTTATATTTTCTGCCCCTTCCTGTCACGCTTTGATTACCATTCACCTCTTCACGACCCTGCATCTCTGCTCTCTCGTTTCTTTTTGATTTTTTAAACTTCCCTTCAATTGAGCCCTCCCCCCCACTAATTAGTTTAAAGTCCTATCTACAATCCTAGTTATACGATTCGCCAGGACATTGGTCCCAGCATGGTTCAAACGAAGCCTGTCCCAATGGAACAGCTCTCTCCTTCCCCAGTACTGGTGCCAGTGCCCCATGAATTGGAACCCATTTCTCCCAAACCAATCTTTGAGCCACGTGTTTACCTCTCTAATCTGATTTACCCTCCGCCAATTTGCATGTGGCTCTGGTAGTAATCCTGAGATTATTACCTTTGAGGTTCTGCTTTTTAATTTAGCCCCGAGCTGCTCATAGTCCCTCAGCAGAACCTCCTTCCTAGTCCTACCTATGTCGTTGGTACCTACGTGCACCACGACAACTGGATCCTTCCCCTCCCACTCCAAGTTCTCCAGCCCAGAAGAGATGACCTTAACCTTGGCACCAGGTAGGCAACACAGCCTTTGGGACTCCCTGTCTTTGCTGCAGAGAACAGTATCTATTCCCCTAGCTATACTATCCCCTATTACTACAACATTTCTTTTCTCTCCTCCCCCCTTGAATGGCGCTCTGAACCACAGTGCTGTGGTCAGTTCGCTCATCCTCCCTGCAGTCTGTGCCCTTGTCCACACCAGGAGCAAGAACCTCATACCTATTGGATAAGGGTACTGACTGAGGCTCCTCCAAAGCTAAATTCTGGATCCCCATACCTGCCTCACTTGCAGTCACACCTTCCTGTCCCTGACCACGGTCCAAATTTGATGTAATTTAGTTTAGTTTAGAGATACAGCACTGAAACAGGCCCTTCGGCCCACCGAGTCTGTGCCGACCATCAACCACCCATTTATACTAATCCTACACTAATTCCATATTCCTACCACATCCCCACCTGTCCCTATATTTCCCTACCACCTACCTATACTAGGGGCAATTTATAATGGCCAATTAACCTATCAACCTGCAAGTCTTTTCTTAATCTAAGGGGTGTGGCTGTGTCCTGAAACAGTGTCCAAGTAACTCTCCCCCTCACTGATGTGTCGCAGTGTCCGCAGCTCGGACTCCAGCTCATCTACTCTGAGCCGAAGGTCCTCGAGCAGCCAACACTTGCTGTAGATGTGGACACCGTGGATTGCGCTGGCATCCACCAGCTCCCACATACTTCAGCTGCAACACATCGCCTGCCCAGCCATCTCTATTCTATTTAATTAATTAATTTGGATGTTAAATATTTTAAAATCGAATTTCTTAACTGTACTCTTTAACTGTAATAACGTCTCTTGATTTAAACCATTTGGCCAATCAAAAAAGACACGCAAGAGATACCCACCAATCACCTACCTGTTTTCCTGTGATGTCACACTTTGGCTCTGACAGGTAGAAACAGATAGAAGGGGCTCTCTGCCGCCAGTTTTTATCTCCCACCGCCACTGCCCTTCTCACGCAGGTCTGCTCTCCGTGTGCTGGGCCTCCCTCTCTGCTGCCGTTTCTTATCTCTCGCCGCCGCTGCCCTTCTCACACAGGTCCACTGTCCCTGTGCTCCGTGTTGGGACCCTTGCTTTTCATGATATATAATAATGACCTAGACCTTGGTGTGCAGGGCACAATTTCAAAGTTTGCAGATGATACGAAACTTGGAAGCTTTGTGAACTGTGAGGAGAATAGTGTAGAGCTTCAAAAGGACATAGACAAGTTTGTGGAATGGGCTGACAGGTGGCAGATGAAGTTCAATGTAGAGAAATGTGAAGTTATTCATTTTGGTAGGAAGAACATAGAGAGACAACATAAAATAAAGGGGACAATTCTAAAGGGCATGCAAGAGCAGAGAGACCTAGGTGGTTATGTGTATAAGTCATTGAAGGTGGTAGGACAGTTGAGAACGGTCAATAAAACATATAGTATCCTATGCTTTATTCATAAGGGCATAGAGTGCAACAACAAGGAAGTTATGTTGAATTTGTATAAGACACTAGTTCGGCATCAGCATCCAGTTCTGGGTGCCGCACTTTAGGAAAGACGTGAGGGCATTGGAGAGAGTACAGAAAAGATTCATGAAAATGGTTCCAGGGATGAGGAATTTCAGTTATGAAGACAGATTGGAGAAGTTAGGACTGTTTTCCTTGGAGAAGAGAAGGTTGAGAGGTGATTTGATAGAGGTATTCAAAATCATGAGGGGTCTGGACAGAGTAGATAAAGAGAAACTGTTCCCTTCTCGTGAAAGGATCGAGAACGAGAGGGCACAGATTTGAAGTATTTGGTAAGAGAAGCAAAAGTGACATGAGGAAAAACTTTTTCACGCATCAAGTGGTTAAGGTCTGGAATGCGCTGCCAGAGAACGTGGTGGAGGCAGGTTCAATTGAACAATTCAAAAGGGAATTAAACAGTTATATGGAAAGGAAGATTGTGCAGGGTTATGGGGAGAAGGCAGGGGAATGGAACTGAGAGAATTGCTCTTTCAGAGAGCCAGTGCAGACACGATGGGCCGAATGGCCTCCTTCTGCACTGTAACAATTCTGTGATTCCTTCTTTATCTGCTCCTGGAAAATCTGTCTCCCAATTCACTTACAACTACACTTTCAAAATCCCAACTGTCTACCCTATTTTAGCCACAACATTTCTGCAGCTATTGATTTTCTCAACCACACTCTTCCCTCCACCTTTGATACCCTAGTCCTTAATAAGAGCATAAGAAATAGGAGAAGGAGTAGACCACATGGTCCCTGGAGCCTGCTCCGCCATTCAATAAGATCCTGGCTGATCTTTTGCCACAACTCCACTTCCTTGCCCGCTCCCTATATCGCATGATTCCCTGAGAGAATATACTGAACAATGGAGCATCCACAACCCTCTGAGGTACAGAATTCCAAAGATTCACAATCCTCTGAGTGAAGAAATTTCTCCTCATCTCAGTCCTACTTAACCTAAGGCTATGTCCCCATGCTCTGGATTCGCCAGCCAAGGGAAAGAACCTCTCAATGCCTACCCTGTCAGACCCCTTCAGAATCGTGTAGGTTTCAATGAGATCACCTCTCATTCTTGTAAACTCCAGAGAGTACGGGCCCAATTTACACATCCTCTCATCATAAGACAACTGTCTCATCCAAGGAACTAATCTAGTGAACCTTCAAGGCACATATATCCTTCCTTAGGTATGGAGACCAAAGCTGCACACAATACTCCGGGAGTGGTCTCACTAAAGTCCTATACAATTGTAGCAAGACTTCCTTTTTCATATGCTCCCATCCCTTTGCAATAAAAGTCAACATGCCATTTGCCTCCCTAATTGCATGCTGTGCCTGCATGTTAATTTTCTGTGCTCTTTGTACGAGTACACACAAGGCTCCAAACATCAACATTTAACATTTAAAAAGAAATTCTGATTTTCTATTCTTACTACCAAAGTGAATAACCTCACACTACCCCACATTATAGTCCATTTGTCACCTTGTTGCCCACTCACTTAACCTGTCTATAACTCTTTACAACCTCATTGTGTCCTCCTCGCTGCTTACATTCCCACCTAGCTTTGCGTTATCAACAAACGTGGATATGTTACTCTCTGTCTCTTTGTCTAAGCATTTAATACAGATTGTAAATAACTGAGGCCCCAGCACTGATCCTTGCAGCACTCCACTAGTTACAGCCTGCCAACTTGAAAATACCCCAATTATCCCTACTCCCTGCTTCCCTCTCTGTCCTTTCCTGTTCCACTCTGCTTGTCCCAACCACAATTGCTACTGTGCTCTGTTGCTGGACTTTTCTCTTTAGATTTCTAAATCTCCCTTCATCTGACCCTTCCTCCCATCTTAGTTTAAAACCATTTCCATAGCCCTAGTTGTACGATTCGCCTGGTTTAAGTGGAGCCCATCCCAACAGAACACCTGCCTCTCTCCCCAGCACTTTTGCCAGTGCCCAATGAATCAAAACCCCTTCTTCCCACACGACTCCTTGAGCTATGCATTTAATTCCCTAATCTGTTTGACTCTCTGCCAATTGGTCTGTGGCTCAGGTAACAATCCAGAGATTATTATCTTTGAGGTTCTGTGTTTTAATGTGGGCCCTAGCTCCTCAAACTCTCAGCAGAACATCATTCCTATTTCTATCTCTGTCCTTGGTTCTGGCATAGACCACGGCAATTGGATCCTCCCCCTCCTACTCCAAATTCATCTCTAGCCAGGAGGTGTTATCTTTAACCCTGGTACCAGGCAGGCAACACAACTTTTGGAACTCACGGTTGCGGCTGCAGAGAACAGTATCTATCTCTGACTACACTGTCCCCTGTCAGTATCACATTCCGTATCACTCCCCCCACTTGAATGAGCTGCTGCATCATGGTGCTACTGTCAGTTTGCTCAACCACCCTGTAGTCCTTGTTCTCATCTCCCTACGTAGCAAGTACCTCGCACCTGTTGGTGAAAGTCAAGGGCTGAAGCTCCTCCATCATTACATGCTGGATCCCCTTTCGTCCCTGGCTCGCAGTCACACCTCCCTGTCCATGACCATTGGCTAACTCTAAAGTTCGACTTAACCTAAGGGGTGTGTCTACCTCCTGGAACAAAGTGTCCAGCTAATTCTCTCCCTCCCTGATGCCCCGCAATGTCTGCAGCTTGGGCTCCAGCTTAACAACTGTGGGCCGAAGTTGCTCGAGCTACAAATACTGACCACGGACATGGTTCTCCAGGATCACAGTGCTCTCTACAAACACCCACATGTTGCAGTTACGGTACTCCACCTGCCCTGCCATGCCTGTCTAACCTTATTTATTTATTTTTTTGATTAGTTAATTAGATACTAATTTAGTAAAGTAGTAGCAAGTTGCAGTTTCCTAGCTTAGAGACAAAAGAATAAAAAGGACCACCTCCTTCCCCCTCCGCACTAAATTCCCACTTGTCACCAAATTCCCAACTTTAGTACTCTGTATATGAAGCACTTAGTTCCCTGATTATTCTGTGCTCCACACTCCAAATAAAACCATTACTCTCTCTCACTTTGGCCATTCCCTGGTATGTCGCTCATCTCTGCTCTCTTAAGTCCAAGGGATGTAAACATGAATAGATATGGCGGACAACTGGTTTAGCCTTTCCCCGCTGATCTGGTTGGACCACATAGGTCCTCCTCTTGGCTGCTAAAACTGCTTACTATTCCAGGGTATCTTGGAATACGAAGACAACCCAACTTCTTTTCTCTTTTGCAAACCGTTTTCTTAAAAGATCCCGCCTCTGTCTCCTTCACCCTCACTTCCAACACTAAGTATGAGGAGTTCATGAACTTCTTTGTTATTAAGATTGAGACGATTCGATCAGCTCCCCCTGCCATATCCCTCCTTTCTACTAGCTCACTGGACCAAACTTCCTTTAAAGTTTCTCCCCTGCCCTGGCCCTGAACTCGCATCTTTCTCTAATTTTTCTCCTATCTCCCCTCATGCCCTCTCTGAGCTCATCTTGTACATGAGACCCACTTCCTGCTCCCTTGACCCTATTCAAACTGAACTGCTGACCACCCAACTTTCCCTCCTTGTCCCCATGTTAGCCGATATTGTCAACAATTCTCCTCAGGTACTGCCCATCTCGCCTTAAAATCTGCGGCATCACTCCCTTCTCAAAAATACACTTGACCCCCACCATCCTCGCAAACCACCGCTCCATCTCCAACTTTCCTTTCCTCTTCAAAGTCCTTGAATGTGTTGTTGCCTTCCAAATCTGTGCCCATCTTTCCTGTTTCCTGGAACTCCATGTTTGAATCCCTCCAATCCGTCCCTGCCACAGTACCGAAACAGCTCTTATCAAAGTCACAATTGACATCCTATGTGACTGTGACAAAGGTAAATTATTCCTCCTTGTCCTTCTCAACCTGTCTGCTGTCTCTGACACAGCTGACCACACTATCCTCCTTCAACACCTCTACAATGCCGCCCTGCTGGGCGGGACTGCTCTCGCCAGGTTTCATTCTTATGTATCTAATCATAAGCAGAGTATCACTTGCACTGGATTCTCTTCCAGCTCCTGGCACTGTTATCTCCGGTGTCCCCCAAGGACCTACCCTTGCCGCCCTCCAATTTCTCATCGACATGCTGCCCCGCAGCAACATCACAGCATTCATTTTCACAAGTACACTGACCACACCCTGCTCTACCCCATCACTGCCTCTCTTGACTCCTCCACTATTGTGAAATTATCAGACTGTTTATCTGACATGCAGTACTCGATGAGCAGAAATTTCCTTCAATTAAATATTGGGAAGACTGAAGCCATTTTTCATGGTCCCTGCTTCAAACCATTCCCGAGCTACCAACTCCATTCCTCTCCCCGGCAACTGTCTGAGAACCAAACTGTTCTCAACCTTGCTGTCTTATTTGATCTTGAGATGTGCTACTGACCACGTATCTGCACCATTATTAAGACCATCTATTTCCAACTCCATAACATCGCCTGATTCCGTCCATGCCTCAGCTAATGTGCTGCTTAATCCCTTATCCATGCCTTTGTTACCTTTAGACTTTACTATTCCAATGCACTGCTAGCTGGTGCAGAAGGAAACTGAAAAGCAAAATAAAAGGGACAAAGGAAGTGAATGAGAAAAGAAGTAATGGCTAACCGAAAAGGGAACACCAATGTTTTTTATGAATATATAAAGAGTAAAAGGATAGTCACTGAATGGGTGAGGTGAGGTTGATTAGGGACCAAAAAAGAAAACTTCCTGCAGAGACAGAAGGCATTGCTGAGGTACTGAATGAGTACTTTGCTTCCATACATAAAATGTAAAGAACAGAAACAGGCCACTCAGCCCAACTGGTCTGTATCAGTGTTCATGTAACCTTATATGCATATCCTTCTATTCCTTTCGCCCTTGTACACTTACCTACCTTCCTCTTAAAGGCTGTTCACCTCAGCTACTCTATGTGCTTGCAAGTTCCACATTCTAACCACTCTCTGGGTAAAGATGTCACAAAAGCAGATGATGCTGCCAATGTATAACTTATGAAAATGTAGGACAAGAAAAGACCAACTTGTCCAACTAGCCTCTCCAATATCGTCCTAATGCCTTGTGTATCATGATACAGACACTCCCTACCCATCTAGAGCCATATAATCTCCTGGATAGGTGGAAAAAAAGATTAAAAACATAGGTCAATTATGAGAGAAAATTGTGAAAATTCTTTTCTGACCCTTTAGGTGATCAAAACTAATCCAGGAGACCAATGCATGCTTCAGTTTGATAGCTCATGGAGTATAATTCCTATGTGGTATCAAACTTGGTTTGCAAAAGTGATCAAGGTGCTTCTTGATTTCAAAAGTTTTTAAATTTATCAGCCTAGAGGAGTGCTCTGCACATACATGTAAGTGGAAATGTACACAGCTCTCTCTTGGACAAGACAATTCCACAATGAGCTTGCTAGTATTGTTACGACCAAGGTGAGAGGAGTGCACTGTTTTTTCTAGTTCCACTTCTCCACATGTCACAAAATATATTTAAATGTTGCCCAGCTACCGATATGGTCAATCATAGACTTTATTTTTATCTCAGAGTAAAATACACCAACAAGGTTTCTGTAATAAACAACATAATTATCAGTTTATTTTAAAACAAGACTTAACCATTAACGAAGCAAAGCAATAACACACAGATTGAAATATGAAAGTTCCCTTTTTCCTTAGACACACGCACACACACGTGTGCGCACACACACATACCGGTTACCAGAAAAAAGAGATTTTCTTTTTAGAGCTCTGTTACAAAAAAAAAGACAAAAATGAATACTTTGACCAAATACTTGCTAATTCTTGAAGAGAAAAAAGATATGGAAAGTTATCAGTTGTCCCTTTTTTGGTTTGGCATCCCAAATATGCGTAGATGGCTATCATTGGGATCTTTCTAGAACAGTTCTTTCAGATGACTTTGAAGATCAGTTTGGCAGGTTTTCCAGGCAAAATGTGGCATCAGGGGTTTACTGGCAGACTTTTCAGGAGAAATGCAGCATCAATTTCTCTATTTCTTACACTTGATTCTCAGAAAGTTCTTAAAGAGGTGGAAGAGGGTGCTGATGGGCCTGCTCTCTTGGCTGGTTTTCTCCAACTGCCTTCAAAACAGTTCATACCCCAACACAGTGTCCAAAGTGAAACCAAAAACAATATCTCAAGAGTCAAGCCTCCTGACCCCTATAAATTTTGATCTGTCACTTCTCTGTAAACATCTTCTCCAAGTCAAAAAGCTCCTACTGTGACAAAAACAAGAAATGCTGGAATCACTCAGCAGGTCTGGCAGCATCTGTGGAAAGAGAAGCAGAGTTAACGTTTCGGGTCAGTGACCCTTCTTCGGAACTCCTACTGTGTATTTATCTGAAGACAGGTGACTACCAGTAAGGCTTGTTTACAAACCAAGTCCCCTAGTGTCCTTTCAGTGACCCCATTGAAAAGAAATTCATGGAATCCTTTTCAGTTTTCCCAAATAAAACAATGTCCATAATTCTAAAATACATGTCCTAAAAAAAACTTAACAAAAAATATAGAAGCAGCAGCAGCGGAGAGAGCGGGAACAGGCGAAAGGAGCCAGGAGATAAAAGAGTGGAGATCCGAGACCCGAGACCAGAAGCAGCGGTGGCGGTGAGAGAGGGAACAGGCGAGAGGAGCCAGGAGGTAAAAGAGCGGAGACCTGAGGCCCAAGACCAGAAGCAGCGGCGGCAGAGAAAGCGCTCTGTTCTGTTCATTATACCTGCTTGATCAACAAAAATCGAAGTGTGACATCACAGGAGAGCTGGTAAGTGATTGGTGGGTATTTCTTCTGTGCCTCTTTTTGTTTTGACCAAGTGATTTAAATCAGGAGACGGCATTACAGGTTACGAGTACACTTAAATAGTTCTTTTTTTTTGTAAAATACTGTGATCCAAATTAATTAATTAATTAGAATAGAGATGGCTGGGTAGGCGATGTGTTGCAGCTGTAGTATGTGGGAGCTGGTGCACGCCGGTGTGATCCATGGTGACCACATCTGCAGCAAGTGTTGGCTGCTCGAGGAACTTCAGCTCAAGAGTTGATGAGCTGGAGTCCGAGCTGCGGACACTGCGACACATTGGGGAGGGGGAGAGTTACCTGGACACTGTGTTTCAGGAGACAGTCACACCCCTTAGATTAATTCCATCCAATCTGGGCCGTGGTCAGAGACAGGAGGGTGTGACTGTGAGTAAGGCAGGTATTGGAATCCAGAATTTAGCTTTGGAGGAGCCTCAGCCAGTGCCCTTATCCATTATGTACGAGGTTCTTGCTCCCAATGTGGACGAGGGCACAGACTGCAGGGAGGATGAGCGAACTGACCACAGCACCATGGTTCAGAGCGCCATTCAAGTGGGGGGAGAAAAGAGAAATGTAGTTGTAATAAGGGATAGCATAGTTAGGAGAATAGATACTATTCTCTGCAGCAAAGATAGAGAGTCCCGAAGGCTGTGTTGCCTACCTGGTGCCAAGGTTAAGGACATCTCTTCTGGGCTGGAGAGGAACTTGGAGTGGGATGGAAAAGATCCAGTTGTCGTGGTCCACGTAGGTACCAACAACATAGGTAGGGCGAGGAAAGAGGTTCTGCTGAGTGACTATAAGCAGCTCGGGGCTAAATTAAAAAGCAGAACCACAAAGGTAATAATCTCCGGATTACTACCTGAGCCACGTGCAAATTGGCATAGGGTAAATAAGATTAGAGAGGTAAATGCATGGCTCAAAGATTGGTGTGGGAGAAATGGGTTCCAATTCATGGGACACTGGCACCAGTACTGGGGAAAGAGAGAGCTGTTCCGTTGGGATGGGCTTCACTTGAATCATGCTGGGATCAGTGTCCTGGCGAATCGTATAACCAGGGTTGTAGTTAAGGCTTTAAACTAAATTGTGTGGGGGGAGGGTTCAATTGAAGGGAATTTTAAAAAGTCAATAAATACCGAGAGAGCAGAGGTGCAGGGTAGTGCATGGGCATACATCAATCAGGGTGTAATAGGAAGGGACAGAGAATACAAGCATAAGAGTACAGCAGGAATTAGAACCAGAGTAGGTAAAATGTCAAAGCTTAAGGCTCTTTATCTGAATGCACGCAGCATTTGTCACAAGATAGATGAGCTGACGGCACAAATAGAAACAAATGAATATGATTTGATAGCTATCACAGAGACGTGATTGCAAGACGACCAGGACTGGAAACTCAATGTTCAAGCATATACGATGTTCCGGAAGAATGGGCAGAAAGGAAAAGGAGGTGGGGGAGCTTTGTTATTAAAGGAAGGGATCAGTGCAGTTGTGAGTAATGATATAGGTGCAATAGATCGTGATGTTGAATCAGTTTGGGTGGAAATAAGGAATAGCAAGAGAAATAAATCACGGGTGGGAGTGGTCTCTAGGTCCCCGAGGAGTTGCCTCTCTGTAGGACAAAATATTAATCAGGAAATAATGGAGGCGTGCAAGAAAGGCACTGCAATTATCAGGGGTGATTTTAATCTGCATATAGACTGGACAAATCAAATTGGCAAGGGTAGCATGGAAGACAAATTTGAAGAGTGCATCAGGGATTGTTTCTTCGAACAATACATTGCAGAACCTACCCGGGAACAGGCTATTTTAGATTTGGTAATGTGTCATGAGGTACGATTAATAAGAGATCTCATAGTTAAGGATCCTCTAGGGGGAAGCGATCATAACATGGTAGAATTTCAAATTCAGTTTGAGGGCGAGCAACTCTGGTCTCAAACCAGTGTCTTTAACTTAAACAAGGGCAATTACAGAGGTATGAAGAAAGAGTTGTCTAAAGCAGGCTGGGAAAATAGACTACAGGGAAAGTCAGTAGAGGAGCAGTGGCAGCCTTTTAAGCAGATATTTCATAACACACAGCACACATTTATTCCGGTCAGAAGGAAGGACTCGATGAGAACGATGATCCACCCGTGGATAACAAAGGAAGTTAAGGAGAGTATCAAATCAAAAACAAAGGCGTACAAACCAGCAGAAGCTAGTGGTAGGCCAGAGGATTGGGAATTTTTTAGAAACCAGCAGCGGATAACTAAAAACCTAATGAAGAGGGAGAAAATTGATTATGAGAGTAAATTGGCGAGAAATATAAAAACAAACAGTAAGAGCTTCTCCGGGTATATAAAAAGGAAGAGAGTAGCTAAAGTAAGTGTGGAACCCTTGGAGGATGAGACTGGGGAATTAATAACAGGGAACAGGGAAATGGCAGCTAATTTAAACCAATATTTTGCATCGGTCTTCATGGTGGAGGACAATATAAACATCCTGACAATAATAGATGAGCAAGGTGTAAATGGGAGGGAAGAACTTGTAACAATCTCTATCATGAGGGAAAAGGTGCTTGACAAACTGATGGGACAAGTCGCTAGGACCCGATGGCCTGCATCCAAGGGTTTTAAAAGAAGTGGCTGCAGAGATAGTGGAGGCATTGGTCATAATATACCAAAACTCACTAGATTCCAGTAGAGTACCAGTGGATTGGAAAACTGCTAATGTGATGCTGCTATTCAAGAAAGGAGGGAGGCAGAAATCAGGAAACTATAGACCAGTTAGCTTAACATCTGTCATTAGGAAAATGCTAGAGTCCATTATTAAGGAAGAAATAGCAGGACATTTAGAAAAACATAATGCAATCAAACAGAATCAACATGGTTTTATGAAAGGGAAATCATGTTTGACAAATTTGATAAAGTTCTTTGAGGATGTAACAAGCAGAGTGGATAAAGGGGAACCGGTAGATGTAGTGTATTTGGATTTTCAGAAGGCATTCAATAAGGTGCCACATAAAAGGTTATTGCACAAAATAAGAGCTCAGGGGGTAATGTGTTGGCATGGATTGAAGATTGGTTAACACACAGAAGGCAGAGAGTCGGAATCAGTTGGTCTTTTTCAGGTTGGAAAGCTGTAACTAATGGGACGTCACAAGGATTGGTCCCGGGGCCTCAACTATTTACTATCTATATCAATGACTTGGAGGAAGGGATGGAGTGTAGTGTATCCAAATTTGCTGACGATACAAAAATAGGTGGGAAGGCATGTTGTGATGAGGACACAAAGAATCTGCAAAGGGATATAGATAGGTTAAGTGAGTGGGCAAAAACTTGGCAGATGGAGTTCAATGTGGGAAAGTGTGAGGTCATCCACTTTGGTAGGAAGAATAAAAAGGCAGATTATTATTTAGATGGAGAAAGACTACAAAATACTGCAGTAAAGAGAGATCTGGGTGTTCTTGTACATGAAACACAAAAAGTTAGCATGCAGGTGCAGCAAGTAATTAGGAAGGCAATTGGAATTTTAGCCTTTATTGCTCGGGGGTTAGAGTTTAAAAATAGGGAAGTCTTGTTACAGCTGTACAGGGTATTGGTGAGGCCACACCTGGAGTACTGTGTACAGTTTTGGTCCCCGTATTTAAGGAAGGATATACTAGTGTTGGAGGCAGTTCAGACAAGGTTCACTACACTGATTCCTGGGATGAAGGGGTTGTCTTATCAAGAACGACTAAACAGTTGGAGTTTAGAAGAATGAGAGGTGATCTGATTGAAACATATAAGATTTTGAGGGGCTTGACAGGGTAAATGTTGAGAATATGTTTCCACTGGTGAGGGAGTCTCAAACTAGGGGACATAGATACAGAATAAGGGGTCACACATTTAAAACTGAGATGCAAAGGAATTTCTTCTCTCAGAGGATGGTGAATCTCTGGAATTCTCTACCTCAGAGAGTTGTGGAGGCTAGGTCACTAAATGTATTTAAGGAGGAGGCAGATAGATTTTTGAAATCTTGGGGAGTTGAGGGTTATGCGGAGCAGGCCCGAAAGAGGAGTTGAGGCCTGGGACAGATCAGCCATGATCTTATTGAATGGCGGGACAGACTTGAGGGGCTAGATGGCCTACTCCTGCTCCTATTTCTTATATTCTTATGTAGAAGCACAATCATAACACTATAAACAAGGCACTGCCTAGCTGGAATCAGTGCTAATGCTACGAGTGTCAGACTTGTAATGGCTGTATAAATGCTCCCTATAAGCTTTGTAGATAATTTTATCAAATGGTTTAGTTAGAATTCTCACAATTATTATTTATGACTTCTGTTTCAACCTCCTCCTATCCTTTCCTCCCCACTGCTACTGCACGCTCGAGATGAACATTGATTATGCCCTCTAAAATGCTGTCAAGCAATTTTTCTACTATACTTATTAGGCCATTCCTATAATTCCAAGAATGCCACATTGATAATAAAGTTGCTAGTTATAAGAAATACACATGATGAAGTACTGTACGGAACATTGTGGTTTCTATGCTGCTTGAACCATGGCGATGTTATCAGTAGAATCCAACTGGTCAATATTGAATGATGGAAACTGAAATTATATTGCAGAATTTTTGTTTGATTGTCTTTGTGGGTCAGGGAGAAGTTTTTTGGCATCTATTGATTAATTTTCTTCAGAAGATTGAACAAATAAGGAAGAGTTCGTAAGACATCAAATTGTATATGATCTGTTGAAGGAGTAGGCTGAGTGACCTTTCCTTTTTTGTATAAGTTCTAAATTGGCGTTTTAATACTTCAGACTTCAGCTTTTGTAGGGCCTAAATTTCAAATTCGCTAAAGTTCAGTATGAATACAGAATCTGCATTAACCTATTAAACTGTGTAACAGGAGAGTCACAGTAAAGAAATTGTACTAAATTTATATTGATACAAGAGAAGTTATATTTCCCCACTTGCATTTTAATTAAAGTGTTCTTTGTGTACAGTCTTCACACTTTGTTTCTTTTTAAGTTAGAGCTATAAAGTTGTTGTTAATGGTTTTCTAATTCCAGACTTATTTATGAAGGAATTCCTGCATCAGAAGTGATTCGGGAAAATGTACAGGATAGTGTCAGAATTTTACCACCACTTTCACCAGAATGTCTGTCAGAATGGCAAAGAATTGCAGAATATTACGTGGAGAGACCGAGAATGATGCTCTTTGGAGAATCGGTAAGCAATTAATATAGCAATCTTTGTTGTACTATCATGAAAAATACTGTCGCAATAAATCACAGGCTTTGGCTATTCCAAAACTTCGGCTGAAGATGAGTCTTTTGCTGAAAAATGAAAAGTAATAGTTAATGATAAATTATGAAATATCAAAATTTCTCAGGACTTTGCTCAGCTCCTGCAGTAACTCAGGCAGGACACTGACAGAAATTCTTAACAATGGTAGAGACTCCTTTGTGTTGGATGTGTATCATTTAAAAGGGTTTCCTATTTGCCTTGTATGGGGAAGAACCTTCATCCACCCCTTACAAGGCAAATGCTGGCAAGGGGTCAGAGTCAGGTGAGGTATTTTCATTCACTGAGAATTCCCACTCTTTGAATGCATCACACACTTTTTCTCATTGCTGTCTGTGAGACTCACTCTTCAGGGAATTTTGGGACTCACATTTATACAAACTTTTCTGTATTTTTTATGAGCATTACCCTCACTGTCATTTTGAATCTTTCTTGAATTCTAATATGTAGGTTGTAATTTAACAAATTATCGTAGTGTCTGTTTGGAATAAATATTTGAAGTGTTACGACCAGGTGAGAAAGAGGTCTAAGGGTTCCCTTTCAGCCTTCACCTGGTCTTACCTGTAACAGGGTTTAATTTTAAACACACCCCGTGTTTTGAGCTCCCCTTTGGTAAACCCTTGTTCACCGCTTTCCAATTATAAGGTAGAAAAATGAGCACAAACAGGCGTTCTTAGGTTTAAAGAAGAAAAGTGAAATTTATTAAACTTAAACTCTAATTCAGTTAATGCCTATGGATACACGCCGCGCCCCACGCTAGCATGCATACGTGATATGCACATGCAAATAGAGACAGAAAAGAGCAAAAGAAAAATAGTGGAGAGGTTTGAGGCAATATCTGAAGAGTTTCTTGTTACTGTGCTTCAAGCTCACTGCAGAGTCCTTTTGTAGGTAGTTCTTGCTTGTGGGAAATTCTTGCTTTTCATTGGGGCCCAGTATTCTTCTTAAAGAATAGAGAAAGAGATGAGAGCAGATAGGAGAGAGATGTTCTCAATCCAGGAGCCAGGAGCTTTCTGTCTTCAAACACTGTTTTCTCCAATTTAAAACTCTCAGTTCAAAATTCTACAACAGCCAGTTAGTCATGTGACTAAACTGGTCTGACCACATCCGTTCTGTGTATTGGGAGCCAGGGGAATCGCTCCTTTGTTCCAACACTGTCTGCTAGTATGCAAAAATGTCTTTCCAGCCAGGGGTTTGGCAATCCCTTCTCTTCTTCTCAGCAACAATTTGAAATTTCATGTCCATGTGATGAAATTAATGTGCGTCATTCTTGGCAGGTGGGGGTCTGCATGACACTTCCACACCCAGGGGAATGAAAGGTGATTTGAAAAAAAGGCGCATTTCATTAACAGGTTTGAGAGAAATATAATTTATAAGTTGCAGAAAACCATGCAATTCTCTCTTTCATTTCCCTTCATTCATGAATCCTGAAGCTTATTAAAATGACCGCAATTGTTGACAACGCGATCGGTAGGTGGCGCTGTTTTGGCACATGCGCAAATACAGCATGTGCCACGAAAACGTCACAGCTTGCGACTGTCGCAGCTGCCAGGACTAAAGATGGCGCTGCTCAAAGAATCACAGAGATGAAACCTGACAAACACGTGGCAGAATTCAATGGCCGGAGTGAGAGAGTGGAGCGGGCCGGGGAAAGCAGCGCGGGGGGCGGGGAGATCAGCGCGGGGGGGGGGGGGGGGAGATCAGCGCGGGGGCCGGGGAGATCAGCGCGGGGGCCGGGGAAAGCAGCGCGGGGGCCGGGGAGATCAGCGCGGGGGCCGGGGAGAGCAGCGCGGGGGCCGGGGAGATCAGCGCGAGGGCCGGGGAAATCAGCGCGGGGGCCGGGCACAGCAGCGCGGGGGCCGGGGAGAGCAGCGCGGGGGCCGGGGACAGCAGCGCGGGGGCCGGGGAGATCAGCGCGGGGGCCGGGGACAGCAGCGCGGGGGCCGGGGTTGAGCAGCGCGGGGGCCGGGGAGAGCAGCGGTAGCGGTGCCGGGGGGCGAGGGGGGGGGAAGGGAGAGGGAGGAGAAAGAGGGAGGGGGGAGAAAGAGGGAAGGGAGAGAAAGAGGGAGAGGGGGAGAAAGAGGGGTAAGGAAGGGGGAGAAAGAGGGAGAGGGAGGGGTAAGGAAGTGGAGAGGGAGGGGTAAGGAAGGGGGGAGGGAGAGAGCTGGGGGAGAGGGAGGAAGGGGAGAGAGTGGGGGGGGAGCAGCGGAACGGAAGAGGAGCGCCTTTTTCTGTGCATGCGCCGTAAACACAACAGCAAAAGACTTACTGGCCAGTCCCTGGACCCAGTGACACCAAGGTCTTCGCACGCTCGCTCCCCGCGGCTCTCTACGGCCTCTCGCTTCCGGCCCTCTCCATTCAGTCGTTCCCTCCAGCTGCGGATGCCCAATCCAGTTGCTTTCTCCCCTACCCAGTTGCTTTCTCTACTTCTCCACAGTACTTCAGGCATTGCAACAGTTTGGTCCCTGCATTTTGCATGCTCCCTCTCCCCACCCCTCCCCGCTCTCCCCACCCCTCCCCCTCTTCACCCACCCCTCCCTCTACCCCCCCACCATAGTTGAATATCTGAAGTGCAGTTGCAAAGTCGGGGAAATAGCATGCAAAACAAAACCTCAACAATTCTGGGTTTAATTATTGAAAAGTTTTATTAAGTTCATTAAGTATCCGAGGAACTGCTGTGCATGGATACATGAGTGTTGTGTCCAGCATTCCCGTTAGACAGACAGGCCGAGTCTCTGCTATGCACAGCTAAAGAGATTGTTCCTGGAGAGCCTTGTGGTGAATAAACGCTTGGCTCTCTATTCCACTACTGTATTGTCCATGTGAAGAAGGCAAAGTCACAAGAGTCTGAGCTCAGTCTATTCTTGGTGAATGTTCCCCAAGCGCATCCCAATGTGCATTCCCAATTCATCCAAAAATGCAATGTTCCTTTCCACATCGTGATGAGCTCCGCAGCATGATCTAGTTGCCTTCGTTGCTTGAATGCTGACCTTAAGTCTCAAGGATTGTTTTCTCGACGGCATGTTTTACATGAAAAGAAATAAAGCAAATCAGAGTCAGAGCTTGCCTCCCTCCATCCACTGAAATTACTGTTGTGCGCACCTTTTTAAGTTCTGCAGTGAAGGCACCAATTGATAACATCGCCAATGAAGCACTTATTATCCACCTCAGATGCAGGAATCAGCACATCCTTGCGTCCTCTCCCGCACTGCCTCCTTTGCTTGAATGCCGTCCTTAAGTCTCAAGGATTGTTTTCTCAAGGGCACGTTTTACATGAAAGAAAATAAGGAAAGAACATCAGTGTCAGAGCTTCCCTCCCTCCAATGAAATTACTGTTGAGCATGCTTTGTGTTCTGCGGTAAAGGCATGTCCTGATAACACCGCCAATGAATCACTTAGTACCCACCTCAGCTGCAGGAGGCAGGATGATGTTACTGCCCCTATCTCGTGATGGTTCAATGCTGCTCTCAGGGAAAACATGAATGATGTGAGGGTGCTGGAAAAGAAACACATTTCTTTTGGGCTATGAACATAAAGCTGGCAATTTAGCCCAGCAGTTCCCTGCCAGTGGTTATGTTACTCGTGCGTCTTTCCATCCATTCCCATTTAATCCTGCCTACTACTATCACCAGTTGTGTTCACAGCAAGAGCATTCACATTTCTGCTACCACTGGACACGGCATGCTTGTTTCTTTTAGTGCTCAGTCTCTTCTTGCTGAATGTTCCCCAAGTGCTTGACCCCTTTGGACGCCCTCTCTGCTTGACAGGCAGCAACTGGCAATTGCGGAGTCTCACAAGGCTCTGCATGGTTGTTTCAACGTCGGATGGGGAAACAGGTGGCTGTGTGTCCATGAGCACTGCCCTGATGGGTGTAGGAGCAGGTAACTGTGTGCCCATGAGCACTGCCCTGATGGGTGTAGGAGCAGGTAACTGTGTGTCCAAGTGCACTGCCCTGATGGGTGTAGGAGCAGGTAACTGTGTGCCCATGAGCACTGCCCTGATGGGTGTAGGAGCAGGTAACTGTGTGTCCATGTGCACTGCCCTGATGGGTGTAGGAGCAGGTGACTGTGTAACTGAGCAGCAAGAAGAGGGTACCGCAGGTAGGGGAAGTGGAGATTTGAACAGGCAGGCATATGTATGGTCCATCAGATCATTAGGCCAGGGGGTGAGACGCTCAGGATCCAGGGTTTGTGACACGTGACTGATGTCCAGCACGTGGCCACCTCCATCCGAAGGTGCTTCCGGGCAATTGTTGGGCATAGTAAATGGCTCCATCTCATCAGCCAGTCCTTGCTGCCAGCAGAGAGTCTGTTGCCGCAGCCAGTCCAATCTCCTCATGAATGCTGCCGTTCCACTCTGCAGAACGGCCTGTTGTAGCTGGTACAATTGATCTGAAAGCAAGCGGTATTTTTCATTGTGGCTGAGGGGCCTTGGCTGTTCCTCTGTAATCACAATGGCAGCAGCCATGCCTGTCGTCGTTGGTGTCTGAGATGCACGCCAGCGACAATTGGGGGCGAGCCTGTCCAGAGGCAGACCCAGATGCCTCTGCACAACAACAGCATGTTTGCAGTGCAACAAAGGCTGAATGGAGAAGATGCAGCTGCAGGTAGCCTGGCCATCATGTATCTGCAGTGTGTACTGTTTGGCGCCAGAAATCACAGTCACTGTGCCTTCATCCTGCTACATGCGGTGGCTCAGACAATGGAAATGTTTTCAGAGCAACTCACAACAGGGACTGGAGAACATGCAGTGGCCCAGACAATGGAAATGTTTTCAGAGCAACTCACAACAGGGGCTGGAGAACATGCGGTGGCCCAGACAATGGAAATGTTTTCAGAACAACTCACAACAGGGACTGGAGAACAGGCGGTGGCCCAGACAATGGAAATGTTTTCAGAGCAACTCACAAAGGCAGAGCAACTTACCTTGGAACAATCTCCTGTGTCAAATAAAAATGAAGCAAGTCTCCAAAACGAATAAATAATTCAGATAAAATGCGAGAAAATGCCCGACGAAACCTCCCCTCCTTCCACTTTCAAAAAGTCGCGCCGAAGCTTTGACGCATGCGCACAGGCCAAACTGGCGCATCGGCGAGGAAGACGAGATCACGCGATGACGTCATCTGCGCATGCGCACAACGATCCTCGCAGGTCGGACCGCATCGCATGCGCAGAGATGAGGAGACTGTGTGCGCATGCGCGTACAGTGTCATCTGCGCATGCGCTATGCGGATCAGGTCATTCGGACCGCAGCGCATGCGCAGGGGGCATGAGACAGTCTGCGCATGTGCGCACCGCGGCGCATCCTGATGACGTGTCCGATGAAGTAGCGTTGTCATGAATTACTTTGTATTAAAATTGTCTTTTCTGGTGCCAGTGCTGCTTTAATTTCCTCTATTTGGCATCCCAGTAACCATGTAGTTCTTTGGGAAGCTTTTCTTCAGTTTGCCCATTGCCATGACTGCCTCGGGTCTTCGTTCCTGCTGAGGTAATTTTTTTTTTCAGGAGAGTTAGTAGTGGGCAGGTCTGTCCTGAACTCTCTTTCAGTGCTTTGCTGAGTCATGCAAAGGCTTTTGACTTCAGGGGATGGGTGGTTCCCTTTTTCTCTGACAGTGGGGGAGAATTCTTTGTTAATCTCCCCTTTGTTCTCTGGGACAGTAGGTATTTGTATTGACTTGACTGCACATGCCTGTGGCACTTCAACTAGGTGAGGCATCACCTTCATGGTTTCTGTGCCTCCTAGAGGTCTCTCTTTGTCTCTGCAGGTTCCTGTAAATGCTGTTAGCAACGTAGGTGGGGTGCTTCTGGTGTCTGCAGTTACATCGGAGGATATGGGATCTCTTTTCACATATTTCGGGGTTGGATGACCAGACAGTAGGGGTTTTCATCCGAGATTCCTCCCGGAGTTCCTTTAACCTGCCTTCTTAGTCATTTTTTCCCCTTTTATTTTTAAACTTTTGCCAGTCGTGTGCCTGCCTGTCCCCTTTTGTTCTCGGCGGGGGTCCCTTACAGATCACCAGCCCTATGCTGGAGGGTCCTCCTAACACCGGTAGAGGACTTAGGGGTGCAGGTTTTACTGTAGGTTGGGGTTTCCCCTCAACCTGGCACATGTGGCAACTCCTACAGTACTCCAACACATCCTTCTGGAGTTTTGGC